>NW_027094114.1:4083411-4683411 GCF_029207755.1 Chamaea fasciata | reverse complement strand
AAAAGGCACGAGAAAATCGGGTTTTTTGGACTGTGTGGATTCGATGGCCTGGCACATCAGAGCCACAAAAATATGAAGCTTTAGTAGATACTGGGTCGCAGTGTACTCTAATGCCATCGGGACATGTGGGGGCAGAACCGATTTCCATTGCCGGGGTGACGGGGGGATCACAAGAACTGACTCTGGTTGAAGCCGAGGTGAGCCTGACCGGGAAGGAGTGGCAGAAACTTCCGATTGTGACCGACCCAGAGGCTCCATGAATTCTGGGCATAGACTTCCTCAGGAATGGACATTATAAAGGCCCTAAAAGACTCAGATAGGCTTTTGGAATAGCTGCTGTAGAGACAGAAAACATTAAGCAGTTGAACACCTTGCCGGAACTATCAGAGAACCCATCTGCAGTGGGACTCCTGAAGGTAGAAGAACAACAAGTACCTGTTGCCACCTCGACAGTGCACCGTCGGCAGTATCGGACAAATCGAGATGCCGTAATCCCCATCCACAAGATGATCCGTGAGCTAGAGAGCCAAGGAGTAGTCAGCAAAACCCACTCACCCTTCAACAGCCCCATCTGGCCTGTGCGCAAGTCTGATGGAGAATGGAAACTAACTGTAGACTATCGTGCATTGAATGAAGTGACTCCACCGCTGAGCGCTGCTGTGCCGGACATGCTGAAACTTCAGTATGAGCTGGAGTCCAAGGCAGCGAAGTGGTATGCCACTATTGACATTGCCAATGCATTTTTCTCCATTCCTCTGGCTGCAGAATGCAGGCCTCAGTTCACTTTCACCTGAAGAGGCGTGCAGTACACCTGGAACCGGCTGCCCCAGGGGTAAAAACACAGCCCCACCATCTGCCATAGGCTGATCCAGGCTGCACTGGAGAAAAGTGAGGCTCCGGAACATCTACAGTACATTGATGACATCATTGTGTGGAGAAAGACTGCAGCTGAAGTGTTCGAGAAAGGAGAGAGGATCATCCAGATTTTGCTGAAAGCCGAGTTTGCCATCAAGAAGAGCAAAGTCAAAGGACCTGCCAGAGAAATCCAGTTCCTGAGAGTAAAGTGGCAAGATGAACGGCGGCAGATCCCCACTGAGGTCATTGATAAGATCACAGCAATGTCTCCACCGACCAGCAAAAAGGAAACACAAGCTTTCCTAAGAGCCATAGGTTTTTGGAAGATGCACATTCCTGAGTACAGTCAGAGCGTGAGCCCTCTCTACCTGGTTACCCGCAAGAAAAACAATTTCCACTGGGGCCCTGAACAGCAACAAGCCTTTGCCCAGATCAAGCAGGAGATTGCTCATGCAGTAGCCCTTGGCCCAGTCAGAACAGGACCAAATGTGAAGAATGTGCTTTATTCTGCAGCCAGGAACAACGGTTTGTCCTGGAGCCTTTGGCAGAAAGTGCCAGGAGAGACCCGAGGCCGACCACTGAGATTCTGGAGTCGAAGTTACAGAGGATCTGAAGCCAACTACACTCCCACAGAGAAAGAGATCTTGGCCGCCTATGAAAGAGTTCAAGCCGCCTCAGAAGTGATTGGCACAGAAGCACAACTCCTCTTGGCACCCCGACTACCAGTGCTGGGGTGGATGTTTAAAGAAAAGGCTCCCTCCACGCACCATGCCACTGATGCCACATGAAGCAAATGGACTGCCCTCATCACACAGCGTGCCTGTATTAGAAACCCAAATCGCCCTGGGATTTTGAAGATAATTACAAACTGGCCGAAAGGAGAAAACTTCGGTCTCACGGACGAAGAGGAGCAAGAACAAGTGACACGGGCTAAAGAAGCTCCTCCATACAACCAACTGCCAGCAGAAGAAACACACTACGCTCTTTTCACTGACGGTTCCTGTCGCATCGTGGGAATGAACCGTAAGTGAAAAGCAGCCGTATGGAGCCCCACACGACAGGTTGCAGAAACCACTGAAGGAGAAGGGGGATCAAGTCAGCTTGCTGAACTCAAAGCTGTTCAATTAGCCCTTGACATTGCTGAAAGAGAGAAGTGGCCAAAGCTCTACCTCTACACTGATTCGTGGATGGTAGCCAATGCTCTGTGGGGCTAGCTGGAAAGGTAGAAAAAGGCCAACTAGCAGCGTAGAAGAAAACCAATCTGGGCTGCTAATGAATGGAAAGACGTTGCCACTCGTTTAAAGAAGCTGCCTGTGAAAGTCCGCCATGTAGATGCCCATGTTCCCAAGAGTCGGGCTAATAAAGAACACCAAAACAACAAGCAAGTAGATCAGGCTGCCAAGATAGAAGTGTCAAAGATAGATTTAGATTAGCAACACAAAGGAGAGTTGTTCCTAGCCCGATGGGCCCATGATGCCTCGAGTCATCAGGGCAGAGATGCCACCTATAAGTGAGCCCGAGACCGAGAAGTAGATTTAACCATGGACAGTATTTCTCAAGTTATCCATGACTGTGAGACATGTGCTGCAATCAAGCAAGCCAAGCGAATGAAGCCCTTATGGTATAGTGGGCGGTGGTCCAAATATAAATATGGAGAAGCCTAGCAAATTGACTACATCACCCTTCCCCAAACCCGCCAGGGTAAGCGTTATGTGCTAACCATAGTGGAAGCCACCACTGGATGGTTGGAGACCTACCCTGTGCCTCATGCTACTGCCCGGAACACCATCCTGGGCCTAGAAAAACAAGTCCTGTGAAGACATGGCACCCCTGAGAGAATCGAGTCGGACAATGAGACTCATTTCAAGAATAGTCTTATAAGCACCTGGGCTAGAGAACATGGCATTGAGTGAGTGTACCATATTCCTTATCATGCACCAGCGGCCGAAAAAGTTGAACAGTGCAATGGCCTGCTTAAAACTACCTTGAAAGCACTGAGTGGAAAAACCTTTAAGAATTAGGATACTAATTTAGCAAAGGCCACCTGGTTGGTGAACACTCGAAGTTCCACCAACCGAGCAGGTCCTGCCCAATCTGAGCCCTTGCAAAAAACAGACGAAGATAAAGTTCCAGTGGTACACATGAGAAGTATGCTAAGAAAAACTGTTTGGATTAATCCTGCCTCCAGCAAAGACAATCCCATCCGTGGAGTTGTCTTCGCTCAAGGACCAGGTTGCACCTGGTAAGTGATGCAAAAAGATGAAGAGACCCGATGCATACCTCAAGAAGACCTTGTTTAAGAATAAACTACCCATGACAATGTGGCTACATCCATATTTGCATATATATATATGTATTTTTAACAATTAAAACTCAATGTAATATGTTAGTATGAAAAAAAATTCAAGGTAAATAATGTTGGAAGTTAAGTTTGTTCCTTCTTTCTCTAAAAAATTTTTTCCCCACAAGTTGCCAAGGAAACCAAGTGTTAGATACTTGAGAGTACTTAACTGAAACAAAGAAGTGGACAAAAGGTGGAAAGAAAAAATAAAGCAAGTAAAAGACAAAGCTTGAGGCAGCTGCGTGCTTTTTTCTGCTTCCGGCGTTCGGGGAGACGTGTGTCTGCCGCTCCTGGAGGAGCTCAGCCGCCGCAAAGCACGCTGAAGAGAGAACGGCTGTTGCTGGCTAGAAAAGTTTCACTGTGGCCAAAAGGATCCAGTCCTGGAAAATCTACTATCACCGGTTCGACCTGAATCCTGAGTTTTTTTCTCTGCCACTTGCGGAGGCTGGGCCGCTTTTCTGCCTCGCCTTCGAGCTTCTTTGGCGCTGCTCCTCTTGCTGCAGCGTGACCCTGCACCCCCTGCGCTGCCGAGACATCCTGCCCCTGCCTGCCGGGACACCCTGCCATCCCAGCTACCAGCCCGGGACTTTTCCACTGTTCCAGCTTGGTGCTCTGAGGATCCTGCAGAGACACCGAAACCAAACTGCCCTGGGTTTTGTGAAACAAAGCCCTCAAGGTTCTTGGTACTGTTGTCGTTTGTCATTAATGCTGTAGTTGTTTAGTGAAAAAGAAAATTTTTTTGTGTTTGTTTGCTTTGTATTACATACTAGTAAAAAACTACTATTCCTATTTCCCAAATCTTTGCCAAAGAGCCTCTAATTGTAATTTTACCTAGCAGATACCTGTCTTCCTAAACCAAAACACTACCTTAATAAGTTTCCTGTCCTTTTTATTGTAAACTGGCTTACCTTCAATGGAAATTCTTCCATCTGGGATCAATGTTGCTTCAACTGTCTCATCAGGTGCCTCACCTTTGGCTGCATTTTTTGCCTCTCTGTCCACCAGCATGTTTTCTTCTTCCAATTTGGAGCTCACTCTTTGTGCTTTGATGTGCATGATATCTACCCTCCCAGGTAACTGGACTCCATCTAATAGCTTCAATATCTCTTGTGCATGTTTGATATTTTTCACTTGTGAGTTCAACAGCCGCCTCTCTTTCCAAATGGCTCCACATGCATGGACCACCCCAAATGCATACCTTGAGTCTGTTAAAATGTTCATTTCTTTTCCTTTTGCCAGCTCTAAGGCCCGGGTTAAGGTGAATATTTCAGCCTTCTGTGCAGAGGTGTTAGTTGGTAATGGTCCAGACTCTATCACCTCTGCGGTCGTGGTGACTGCATACCCAGCATGTCTTTTTCCACTTATCACACAGCTGCTTCCATCAGTAAACAAAGTCTCAGTGTTCTTGAGAGGAGTGTCCTTCAGATCTTAGTGGCTGGAGTAGGTGGCTTTGATGGTCTCCAGGCAATCATGGATAACCGGTTCTCCTGTACTCCCACTGAGGAAGGAAGCTGGGTTCACAGTATTAGTTACCACTATCTCAACATCATCTTGTGCTACCAGTATGGCTTGGTATTTCAGCTCACTCAGGTTCAGAGATGAACAGAGAAAGAGGAAGTTTATTATGATTTGGGGTTTAAACAGGATTTGGGATTTGATCAAGAATTGGTAGATGAGAGAAACACCTTTCTAACCCCAATGGTCAATTCAGCAGTCCATCACAGAGAGGTATGAAAACAATCTACTTTGTTTATGGTACATGCATGAGAATCTCCACTAGAAATATGTAAAAATCAGAAGGCTTGAAGAATCAGGGTGACATCGCACAGTCATCTTCTGGCCCAGGGTGAATTTGTGTGCCTCCTTGTTATTTACTGCTGTTGCTGCAATGGCTCTGAGGCACCCTGCCCCCCCCTTAGCTGTTACGTTCAGCTGTTTGGAGAGGTAGGCAACTGCCCACCGCTATGGCCCAGGTTCTGTGCTAGTATTCCCAAAGCAGTCCCCTGCTTTTCATGAGAGAAAACAAAAAGAACAATATACTCACATCTGGAAGTCCCAGGGCTGGAGCTGACATGAGGGCCTTTATCAGTGGGTTGAAGGCTTGTGTTGCTTCTTTTGTCCATTGAAGGTCTCTGCTCCCTTCTGTGATCAAGGCATACGGAGGTTTAATGAGTAACCCATAGTTATAAATCCACAGCCTGCCCCACCCCATCATACCTAGAAAGGTTCTCTGTTCCTTTATTGTCTGGGGTTTTGGGGTTTGGCATATTGCTTCCTTGTGATCTTGCCCTAAGGTTCTTTGTCCAACATTGACCTCGTAGCCCAAGTAAATAACTGTCTGCTTCACCATCTGGGCTTTCTTTTGGGATACCCAATGCCCCTGCAGGCTCAAAAAGTTTAGGAGGCTTACCATCCAGTCAATACACACCTCTCGGGTCTGGGTAGCTATTAAGAGGTCATCTACATACTGAAGCAGCTGTCCTTCTCCTGGTGGGGGCTCCCAAGACTCCAAATCCTTTGCAAGCTGCTCTCCAAATATGGTGGGGGCATTCTTGCACCCCTGGAGTAATACACACCATGTGAACTGAGTTTTGTCCCAAGTTTTAGGGCTTTCCCATTCAGATGCAAAAATTTTCTGGCTGGCTTCATATGAATTCCTTGCCTCATGGATGCAAGGAGACCACTCTGGCACTCTGAGTCCCCATGGAACCAAAGGCCATTGTGACACCACAGGGCCTCAGAGAACCCAGGCAACCACTGTGAGACTGCAAGGTGTCATGGAAGGAAGGGGCCATTGTGACACTACAGGTCCCCATGGAAGCAAGGGGCCAGTGTGACACAGCCAGGCCCTGTGGAACCAAGGAGCCATTGTGATCCCGGGGAACCCAATAGAACCAAGGGGCCATTGTGTCATTGTGCAGTCCTGTAAAACCAAGGAAACCCTTTTGACACTGCAAGGCCTCATGGAAGCAAGGGGCCATTGTGACATTGTGGAGGCAAGGAGACCATTGGCATATCACTGGGCCTCATAGAAACAAAATTCTGTTGTGATACTATGGGGCCTCATGGAACCAAGGGGCAATTGTGATGCTGCAGGGCCCCAAGGATCCAAGAACTTGGAACAGGTCTGGCTGGCTTGGCCTCTGGTCTGACTGGTCCAACTGACCTTGACATGTTGAGGGCTGCTTCTCATCTACCCCTGAAACCCTGGAGTTCTGCGCATTCCTGCCTGTAGGAAAGAAATGTCCTCCTCCAGGGGTTGATGGCCAAAACTGGGAGTTTTCCTCCAAATTTAATTATATCCATTATATATAAATAAATATAATTATATTATATTTAATTCATATTCCCATATGAAACCTGCCAGGACAGACAGCTCTAGCTGGCCTTGGCCTCTTAGGGGCCACCTCTTATCTGCCTTCAAAACACTAGAGGGCTGTGTATTTCCCTCTACAGGAAAAAAAAAAATCTTTCAAGTCCAGATGTCCATGGCCAAAACTGGGAACCTGCCTCCAAAACTCCTTCTATCCAAGGATAGCTCCCAGACAAAAGCTGCAAGGACAGTCTGGGTTCCCTTGGCTTCCTGAGGGCCAGCACTCACCTGCCTTTGAAACACTGGGGCTCCCTACTTTCTTTCCTATGGAAAAGAATTGCACTTCTTGTCCTGACGTCCATGGACAAAGCTGGGAATTGGCCTTCTAAACTCCATCTATCCAAGGATTGCTACCAGACAAAAGCTTCCATGACAAACAGGTCTTGCTGGTGTTGGCTTCCTTTGGGCTGCATCTAATCAGCCTTTGAAACACTGGGGCTCTGTCCATTCCTTTTTGTTTAGAAGAACTGTCATTCCAGCCCAGGCACCAATAGCTGAAATGGAATCCCACCTCCAAAATTCCACATATAATCGAGGGCTCCTTTCAGACAAAACTGCAAGGAAAGACAGGTCTGGTTTGCGTTGGCCTCAGGTGAGTGCCTCTTATCTGCCTTCAAAACCCTGGGTTTCCTTTCTATAGAAAAGAACCATCCTTGTCCAGGTACCCATGGCATCAAGCACAAGGCCACAATCTAGGCACAAAGGAGCACTGTGCTCAGTGGAGTGGAGCCTGGAGACAGGGGACAAGAGCCCTGAGAGTGCTTGAAGGGTGGTTTCAGAGATGGTGGATCCTTTTGACATAGTAGAGAAGAGCCAGAGAAAGAAAAAATTAATTCCAAAAGCATGTGGGGGAGCCAAGACTGGGAACAAAAAAAAAGGAATTTCTGTCCCAGGGCAGGGATGTGCTGCAACACTCCAGAAGGAGTCTGGAGCAGCCCAAGGCTCTGTGTGCCCAGGAAGAGGCAGGCAGGATGCAGAGCTGTCAGCAAAGGAAGGGCCCAGCCAGGTGGGGCAGCCGGGGGATGACGACAGCCTGCAGGGACACAGGCGCAGGGCACGGACACCGTAGGACAGCCTGGGCTGCACAGGGCACAGGGATGGGCAGCAGCTGCAAGGCCCTGACAGAGCCAACTCCTGCAGCACTTTGGCCATGGCTGCTGGGCCTGGGCCTGAGCCATGAGGAGGAGACAAGTGACCCTTGCAGGCCTGGGGCCTCATTGCCTCCTTGTCCCTGCTCAGCAGCCTGGCAGGGGCCGCTCCATGCTGCTGCCCTTGGCATTGCACATCCCCACATCCCAGTGGGCCGGGAAGAGCCCTGAGCACTGAGGGAGGGACAGGATGTGCCTTGGCAGGGGCTGGGGCTCGGGCCTTGGCCTTTTGCATTCCTGAAACACATGCAGGTTTGCTCAGCATCAGAGACACCTTTGCCTTGTTTGTCCCCACCTGTCATCATTACCTGCAGTGTTCTGCTCTGACTGGAACCTGGGGACACTTTCTCAGTCATGTTCCTCAGTGGGACCCATTACAACTTTAAGAAACTTTGGAGTTTCAATCTCTGAAAAGTTCTTGAAATATCCTTGAAAGAGTTCTTGAAAAGTTTTTTAAACACTCTCGGGGACCGAGTCTGATGTAAACAACACCAAATCCCTGAGAGGCTCATTAAAATCCTGGTACTGTGTCTGTGCTGCTGAGCTGGGCCGGGCTCCTGGCACAAAGGCAGCTCCTGGCAACCAAGAAGAGCTTCAAAAAGACATTTCTCCTCAGGAGCAGCTCCTCTCCCAGCCCAGCAGGGCTGAGGGTATTGCCTGCAGGTACCTGAGAGGAGTGAAGCAGACAGACATCTCAAGTAACTGGAAGGACAATTCTGAAATAATTCACGGATAAATCTTCACAACTTTTGAAAATTCTGGGGTTCTTCATGGAGAAATCCTCACCACTTCAGACACAGTCAGTCTCTGGCTGCAGGAATCTCCTAAAGCTGACCCATGACAGGACTGACAGCACTGTAGGGATGGCTCTGCTGCCTTTCTGCTTTGGGGGAGGATGTGCTCCAGAGCGGGGCTGCCCTGGGCACCGTCAGAGGGACAGGGCAGGACGGCTCCTGCTGCCAGGGACAGCTGCAGGGGCTGAAGCTGGGGCTGCAGCCAGGGATGCCCAGGGCTGTCGTGCAGAGCAGGTGCTGCAGCCCTGAGGGCTCTTGGCCAGGCCAGGGGATCTGTCACCTGCCAGGGGCAGCTCTCAGCCTGCCTGGGAGCTCCCATGGACTGTGGGAAGAAGTTGGAGGTGGAAGGAGTGACTCCCATCAGGGCAAATTCCTCCTGCTGTGGAGATGGTGCTGCATGGCCAGGACTGCTCTCAGCTTTGTCCTAAAGGAAAGGGAAAGGGGCTGTCAGGGTTGTCTGTGTCACTGAGACTCCTGCACTGTCACCCTGGGCATCAGCAGATCTGTCTCAGATCTCCCTCAGAAAGTGCCTCCTCACCCTCCTCTACCTACAGACAGCAGCAGCAGCACCTTGGCTTGCAGCATCTCTGTTGGTCTGAGCTGCCCTTAAGGCCCTGCTACCAGGGAGATGCCCCTGGGCAGTGGCCTGGGCTGGGAGGGGTGAGCAGGGCAGAGCTCAGCCCCCAGGGCTGGGCTGGGCTCTGGGAGCACTGGCAGGGACAAGGCGTGGATAGAGAGAAACAGCTCCCAGTAGGCACAACTCCAGGTAGTAGAGAGCCAGACCAACACTTGATATCTCTCCATGTCCAGGTGCACAGGGAAAGACAGAAAGGTTTAGAGAAATTGATTTTGGACTCATCAAAAAGGCCATTTTTTTCCTGTACCAGTTTTAACTGTTACGAATCTGAAATAGGAAATGGTGAAATGAGCTTAGGACAAATATGTGGGAACCAGCAAGTCTGACTGCACTGGGGCACAAGGAGCTCTGTTTCCCCTTTGGGCTCCCCAGTGTTGAGACTGAGAGCAGTACTAGAGATGAGGTGGTAACTCAGAAGCACAAACCCAAGCTAAAAAGAAAAAAAAAAAAGAAAAATGTTTAGTGAAGTTCCCCCACTAGAGAAGCGGTTTTGAGGGAATTTTGCAAAAAAAACCCATAGTATTGACCCAAAGGTTGGTCCCAGCATGTAAATGTCTTCATTCCACAGCTCATGATGCCCAGAGTGAAGAAATGTCCAACAGCAGCTCCATCAGCCACTTCCTCCTGCTGGCATTGGCAGACACGCGGCAGCTGCAGCTCCTGCACTTCTGCCTCTTCCTGGGCATCTCCCTGGCTGCCCTCCTGGGCAACGGCCTCGTCATCAGCGCCGTAGCCTGCGGCCACCACCTGCACAGCCCCATGTTCTCCTTCCTGCTCAACCTGGCCCTCACCGACCTGGGCTCCATCCTCACCACTGTCCCCAAAGCCATGCACAATTCCCTCTGGGACACCAGGCCCATCTCCTATGAAGGATGTGCTGCACAGCTCTTTCTTATTGTCTTCTTCCTTGGAGCAGAGTATTTCCTCCTGACCGTCATGTCCTATGATCTCTACGTGTCCATCTGCAAACCCCTGCACTACGGGACCCTCCTGGGCAGCAGAGCTTGTGCCCACATGGCAGCAGCTGCCTGGGCCAGTGCCTTTCTCTGCTGCACACAGCCAATACATTTTCCCTGCCCCTGTGCCAGGGTAATGTCCTGGGCCAGTTCTTCTGTGAAATCCCACAGATCCTCAAGCTCTCCTGCTCCAAATCTTACCTCAGGGAAATTGGGCTCATTGTGCTAAATGCTTTCCTAGATTTTGGCTGTTTTGTGTTCATGGTTTTCTCCTATGTGCAGATCTTCAGGGCTGTGCTGAGGATCCCCTCTGAGCAGGGACGGCACAAAGCCTTTTCCACCTGCCTCCCTCACCTGGTCGTGGTCTCCCTGTTCCTCAGCACCTCATTTTTTGTCTACCTGAAACCCCCCTCCATCTCCTCCCCATCCCTGGATCTGTCACTGTCAGTTCTGTACTCAGTGGTGTCTGCAGCCCTGAACCCCCTCATCTACAGCCTGAGGAACAAGGAGCTCAAGGCTGCAGTGTGGAAACTCATCACTAGACGATTGCAGAAACATTAAACTGCTGTACAGTTTCTGCAAACTATTTGTAATAAAAGTCATCTTTGGTACTTCTTGTTGGTTTGGTCGTTGGGTTTTTTTCCCTGTGCTTTAGTTTTCTAACATTGTCTACAAAGGCCATTGTTTGTGTACTTTCTCATTTGTTTCTCTTCACGTTTTCTGTGGCCACAGACTGTGTCATTGAGGAGCTGTGTTCTCAGTGGCTCTAAATGAATTTAAGTATCTCCCAGCAAAATTTTCTCTGGAGAACCCCCTTTTTGTTTCCTTCAGCTGCAGCAGCAATGTCTATGTGCAGAGCTGGGGGCAGATCAGTGCTGGAACAGCAGCTCTGCTCTGCTGGCCACACCATTCCTCATCCAGACCAGGTGCCATTGGCCTTCTTGGTCACCTGGGCAAAGTTGCAGGGGAACCCCAAAATAATGAAAGGAGTCGGCAGAGCAAACGCAGGTCCAATCAATATGATTACTGCTACGTTTCTCCTTTATTCTGTGTAAGATGGCAGGTTTTATACACTCTATATTGTTTACACTTCTAGATACATTCTCATTGGTATAAGGCACAGGGAAGAATGCAAACACTCATTGTTTAATGAACTGTTTAAGGTAGCTGCTATGTCCACACCAATTACTATACTTGTTAACTACTATGAAACCCTTTGACCCTTGCAACACCTTAAGTGAAAATTTCTAATGCGACACACACTTGGCACTAATTTCTATCTGCACCACAACTTAGACAGGCCTCAGTGCCACAGCCTAGAGGCCTAGCATATTGCTCAGTCTGGATGATTCAAGTACAGCTCATCTCCTACACCTGGGCACACTGCTGCCTCATGTGCAGCCTGCTGTCTAGCAGTCCCCTCAGGTCCCTTTCTGCCTGGCCACCGTCCAGCCACTCTGTCCTCAGCCTGTAGCACTGCAGGGGTTGTTGTGGCCCAAGTGCAGGACCCGGCCCTTGGGCTTGTTAAACTTCCCATTGTTGGATTTGGCCCCTAGAACCAGCCTGTGCAGAGCCCTCCTACCCTCCAGCAGATCCACACTCACACCCAGCTTGGTGTCACCCTTGTTCCATGAGGCCCTAGAGTGTCACGATGGTCTCCATGATTCTATGAGGCTCTGTAGTGTCACAATGGCTCCTAGGTTTTCTTAGTTTGAGAGACAGGTGTCTGCTAGGGAAGGCAGAAGCCTCACTTGGAATGGAGAATGTAACCCCCCTCCCTCCAAATTATTATAATTCTGATACTTAGAGGCTCTCAGGAAAAGATATGGGGATAGGTATAGCAGTTCTTTACTAGTACGTGTAACAAGGCAAACAAACAACAATAACTATGGCATTAACAACAAAATACAACCAGGAAGCTCATGATGGCCTTCTCAGCCAAGACTGGAAGGGATGGAGGAGAGGCTTTGCTTCACAAATCTTGGGGCAGTCTGATCCGGTGCCTCTGCAGAACTCTGAGTAGCACCAAGCTGGAACAGCAGGGATGAGCAGAAATTCTGGGCTGGTGACTGAGATGTATTAGAAGCTTGGTGGTGGTAGCTAGAACTGTAGGACATCCTGGAGGGCAGGGGGTTCAGGGTTACAGCGTGGCAAAGACTCAGAGCAGTGCCTGAGAAGCAGCAAAGGCAGGACAGCACTGGCCTGGCTCCCAGCAAGGCAGGAAAAAAAAGCCAGCTCAGGGTTCCTTGACACACGAGCAGATGATGACAGGTCCCTAGGACTGGACTCTGCTGATGACAGTGAATTCTCCCCACAGGAGGCAACAGTTTTACCCTCCTCCTTTCGATGATGAGAGTGAGAGCAGCTGCCCCCCAGACCCGTCCTCTTCCTGCCTCTAAAATCCCACGGTATCTGTCCCCTCGGAGAGAAACTCCCAGGGTCAAAAGAAGTGTAGTCAGATGCTGCATGCCTCTCCTTAAACACCTCCAGAGATGGTGACTCCACCTCCCTGGACAGCCCATTCCAATGCCCAATCACCCTTTTTGTGAAGAATTTCTTCCTAATGACCAGCCTAAACCACCCCTGGCAAAGTTTAGGGATGTGTCCTCTTGTCCTGTCGCTGTTCCCTGTGTGAAGAGTCTGACCCACCCCTGGCTGCACCATCCTGTCAGAGTGTTGTAGAGAGTGATGAGGTCTCCCCTGAGCCTCCTCCAGGATAAACAAGCACAGCTCCCTCATCCACTCCACACAGGAGTTTTGTTCCAGACCCTTCACCAGCACTGTTTCCTTTCTCTGGACATGCTCCAGCCCCTCCATGTCCTTCCTAAACTGGGGGCCCAGAACTGGACACAGCACTTGAGGTTCTCCACACCAGTGCTGAGCACAGGGGAAGAATCACTGCCCTGCTCCTGCCGGCCACACCATTTCTGACCCAGGCCAGGAGCCATTGGCCTTCTTGGCCACCTGGGCACACTGCTGCCTCATGTCCAGCCTGCTGTCCAGCAGTGCTCCAGGTCCTTTCTGCCTGGCCACTGTCCAGCCACTCTGTCCCCAGCCTGTAGCACTGCAGGGGTTGTGGCCCAAGTGCAGGACCCGGCCCTTGGTCTTGTTAAACCTCCCATTGCTGGATTTGGGCCCTGGATCCAGCCTGTCCAGGGCCCTGTGCAGAGCCCTCCTACCCGCCAGCAGATCCACACTCACACCCAGCTTGGTGTCAGCTGCAAATTTGCTGATGGTGGACTCAATACCCTCATCCAGACCATCAATGCAGATGTTGAAATCCACGCTGGCTGGGTCTGATCCCTCGGCCATCCTGTGGGTGCCGTGTGATGGCACTCGAGGTGATCTGTTCCATAACCTTGCTGGGCACCGAGGTCAGGCTGACAGGCCTGGAGTTTCCCAGATCCTCCTGCCAGCCCTTCTTGGGGATGGGCTCACATTGGCACCTCCAGTCCTCTGGGACCTCCCTGGGGAGCCAGCACTGATGAGAAATGATGGAGAGCAGCTTGGGGAGCTCATCCACCAGTTCCCTCATCCCCCTAGGAGGGGTCCCGTCTGGTCCCAGGGACACCTGTGAGCATCTGAGTGGCTCAGCAGCTCAGCAGCTGCTTCCTTCTGGATTAGAGGAGGGCTGTTCTGCTCCCTGTGCCCATCTACCAGCTCAGGAGAACACTTGTCCTGAGAAAAACCAGTCTCATTTTTGAAACCTGAGGCAAAGAAGATGTTCAGTACCTCAACCTTTTCCTCATCCTTGGTAACCATGTCTCCCCTAATAAGGAATGGAGGTTCTCCTTGTCCCTACTTTTGCTGTTAGTGTATTGATAAAATGATTTTTAATATCCATAACAGAAGCAGCCAGGTTAAGTCCTAATTGATCTTGAACCTAATTTTCTTTCTGCATGACCTAGCAACATCCTTTAATATTTCTTTACTTTCCTCCCCCACTGTCCAAGGTAATGCAGCCTCTTTTTTTTCATCTGAGTTCCTGCAAAACTCCATGGCCTGCCAGGCCAGTTGTTTTCCTTGCAAGCTCATTTTTTGCACAGAGGCACGGGCTGTTCCTTCTCCTTCAAGATTTCTTTCTTGAAGTGTCTCCATCCATCCTGGACACCTTTGCTTTTAAGTGCTCTTTTCCTTAAAAAATATCGGTATTTGATTTGGCACTCCCCAAATTTGCATCCTTAATAGGCTGAAGTCTGCTCTTTGTAAGTCCAGTGTTTTGTTGAAGTTTTGTTGATGCCCAAAGTTTTGTTGATGCCCCTCCTTCTTTCACAGAATATTTTAAAACTCAATAATTTCATGGTCACTGTGCTCCAGGCAGCCTCTGACCACCACAATGGGCTTTGTGTGATTTCCATGGGCAAGTGGTTTTTGAGAACAAGCATTGTGTAAGCTCACCAAGTGTAGTCCATTTATCATCTGGTAACATGAGGTCACAGAGTGGGTTATGACATCACAAAGTGGGTTATGTGAGGTCATCCAGTAGCTATGACATCATAGGCCATCTCTGTGACATCACAGAGACCAGCTGTGTGACCTCACAGGGGGACTGTGTGGATTCCCAGAAGAGCTGTGTGAGGTCACTGGGTTGGTCACTCTGCCCCAGCCCCCCTCACAGTTTGCCCCTGAGAAGTCCAAGGCTGTTGATGTTGAGTGGGGTCTCCTGTCACCCGTTATCCCCCTGGTGCACAGGGAGACATGGTTTGGGAGTTTTCTCATTTCAACAAGAGGTTTTCTTCTGCTACTCTGGGAGAGGAGTCCTTCCCCTGTGAGACCGTGAGGTCCCTTGCATGGGAGACAGTTCTCTGTGAACTGCCCCAGTGTGGGTCCACTCTCACAAGCAGCAGCCCCACTGCATCTGCTACAACGTGAGTCCCTCCCACGGGCACACAGTCCTCCCAGACTGCTGCAGTGTTGGTCTCTCTTCCCACGGGGTGCAGTCCTCCAAGGACAGGCTGCTTCAGCCTGGGAGCAGGGCCCCCTCTCTCCACCGGGTCTGCCACTGGATCACAGCCTCCTCCAGGCATCCACCTGCTCTGGCACGGGCATCTCCGCTACAGGCTGAGAGTGGATCTCTGCATCCCCCATGGATCTCCATGGGCTGTGGGTGGATCTCTGAATCCCCCATGAATCTTCATGGGCTGTGGGTGAATCTCTGCATCCCCTGCGGATCCCCATGGGCTGTGGGTGGATCTCTGCATCCCCTGTGGATCCCCATGGGCTAAGAGTGGATCTCTGTGTGCCCTGTCAATTCCTGTGGGCTGTGGGTGGATCTCTGCATCCCCCATGGATCCCCATGGGCTGTGGGTGGATCTCTGTGTCCCCCGTGGATCCCTATGGGCTGTGGGTGGATCTCTGTGTCCCCCGTGGATCCCTATGGGCTGTGGGTGGATCTCTGTGTCCCCCATGGATCCCCATGGGCTGCAGGGGCACAGCTGCTTCACCGTGGTCTTTACCATGGCCTGCAGAGGAATCTCGGCTCTGGAGCCTGGAGCAGCTCCTGCCCCTCCTTCTCCCCTGACCCTGGTGTCTCCATGTTGTTTCCCTCACATGTTCTCACCTCCTCTTCTCTGACTAGCAGCAAAAACCTTGTGACTTTGTTTTGGTTTTCTTGTTAAATATGTCATCACAGAGGCGTTACCAACCTCTCTCCTTGGCCCAGTTTTGGCAGCAGCACGTTCACCTTCAGAGCCATCAGCCACCGGCCTTGCCAGACATGGTGGAAGCTTCCAGCAGCTCCCCACAGGAGCCACCTTTGTCGTGCCCCTGCTGCCACAAACCAGGCCATGCCAAAACAATACAGCTAATTCTGCTAAATTTGCCGATTTCTGAAAAGGGCTTATTCACATTCCTTGTTACAAAGTAACTACTTCTTTCTGCTCAGCTACAGCTTTTTGCATAGTTCAAGCATTATCTTGTTGTCTCAGCATGAGGACCCATCAGGCTGAGACTGACCTGTCCTTTGTCCCACCTGCAAACAGAACCTGCCCCCAGACAGTGCCCTGCTGACAGGCAGAATTCTGCAGGCCCAAGGAAAGTTCACAGAGATTTGGGATCTATGAGTGCTGGCAGGGAGAGATCAGGAACAGGGAAACACATCCAGGGGGAAAATCTTGAGGAAGCAGAAAGAGTCACTGTCCCTGACCCTCATGGCCTCCAGTTCCTACTGCAGGGCCAGACCTGACTTTGCTGCCCTGTGGGGCTGTGACAAGGAGAGTCTGGACTCTGCAGTGCCAGGGAGAGGAAAAAATGGATCTTTGGTTACATGAGCACCTGCAGTGTCAAAATGGTCTCCATGGTTCCATGTGGCCCCACAGTGTCACTCTGGTCCCCTTGGTCACACCAGGCCCCGCAGTGTCACAATGTACCCTTGGTTCTGTGGGGCTGCAGTGTCTGTTCTGCTGCTGAGCAGGGTCAGCACCAAAAACACAGACACAAAGTTCAGGTATGGTGTGATTTATTATAACACAAAACTGCAAAGAATGACAAAAGGAGAAGCTCAGCAATGCACCCAATCATCACTACCAAAGATTGCCTGCAGTGATTATGAAAAAAGATGTACCAGTTACTCTCAGACTTTCCCATCAACCAGATCCACACATCAGCTGGGGGAAGCTGTCACAGCCAAGGACTGCAGAGCCACTCCTGGACACTGGGAATTCCTGCAGGTGCCTCCAGCCACAGGTGAGGGCCCAACTGTAATAAACTAAGATTAGACAACTCTGAGTAAAGGAAGTTACTAGTTGTATGTTATGAGGTTCCATAACATTAAAGGTTAAAACGTCGTTTATAAAAGCTGTAAAATCCCCGTTCTGTACCCCAAATCCTGTCCCCTCCCTCCTCCCTTAGAAACCCCACTTACCTGTCTCATCGTCCTAGGCTACAGACCCCATGCTGAACGTTCAAGCTGAAAAGTTACTAATTATACCCCATTAGTGGTTACATGCTATATTTATCCCAGTTGTGCCCATGAATTGTTACACGTTATATGTATCCCAGCCCCAGTTTTTTCTTTCTTGAGTTGTAAGTTTTGTAGCCCTTTTGAAACCACTTAGAATGCCGTAGCAATTCTCCCAAGTTGGACTGCTGCTGCTGCCCTGCTGGCTTCCCTCCAGCCATCTTTCTATTTCCTGCTAGCCATCTTCCTCCATCCTGTCAGCCCCAGCCTGCCTATCAAGCTGCTGTTGCCACCCCTACGAAAATTATGGACCCCGCTGCAAACTGGGACGGAACTGACCACAACAGTCCCCAGCCGAGTCGAATCTCCAAAAGTTCAACCCCCCGGAGAACAGCAGTGAACTGTGGACACCTTGAAGTGTTGGCTGACTGATCCTGGTATCTGGTCATGACCTCAAAGACACTCCGAAGGAAAGACACCCCTAGACTTGATGAGCCCAAATGAGTTCCTGAGAGCTCCCGTGTGGTGAGCAAACTCCTGGATCTGCAGCGGTCTCTGCAGCATCGACTCGGCACCACCTCCTCAGCAGTGGAAGCGAGACTCCCCAGCAGCGTAGGGCATCCCTCTGAGCCAACTCCTTTCTAATAAAGGCAATTTAGGAGGAAACATTGTCTCCTGCTCGTTTTTAACAAGCAGCAAGGACAAATGTCATAAAGCTGCAAGCCCTGCCAGCCTTCTCAGGGAGGGGCCGGGCAGGAGCAAAGTGCAGCCCCTGAAAGGAAAGTTCCTTCTGTGGGGCCTGCAGAGGCGCTGGCAGAGCCCAGGGGACAAAGGCCTGGGTGCCTGTGGCCCTGCCAGCCCTGCCCAGCCCTTGGCCATGTGTCCTGCAGGCTGTGCCCCCTGTGTGTGCTGCTGCTGTGCCCTGGCCGGCTGCACACGCCCATCTCACTGTCCCCCCCAGCATTTCTCAGCCCAGCATTTCTGTGCCCTCCCTGGGCTCCCTGCACCCAGCGCTGCCGGCTCCTGGCACACAGAGCCAGGCCATGGCCCGGCCTCACGCTGGGACACCTCCTGCACCAAAATTCTGCCCTAGAGGGACTTTTCTTTTTGCTCAGCTCCAGGCTGAACCTTTCAAGCTTTGGGGAGGTTTCCTTCTCTTCCCACTGCCAAGGAAAGCTCTGTCTCCTGCTGTTCAAAAACAGAGAAGGGCTGGTGGGAGATGTGCTGATCAGAAGCTGTTTGGGGTACAATGACCATGAAATTATAGAGTTTTTATATATTCTGTGAAAGAAGGAGGGGCATCAACAAAATTCTGCAGCGGACTTACAGAGGGCAGACTTTGACCTATCCAAGATGCAGATTTGGAGAGTATTGAAACAGGTACTGATTTTTTTAAGGGAAACAGCCCTTAAAAACAAGGGAGTTCAAGAAGGATGGAAACATTTCAAGAAATATAGTTTGAAGGAATGGAGAAGGCTGTGTGCCCAATGATAAGCCAGCAAGGAAAGTGACTGGCCTTGCTGGACATGGAGCTTTTGCAGGAACTCAGGGGGAAAAAAAGGGGGTGCATCACCTTTGGACAGAAGGAAAGGCAACTCGGGAAATGTTTAAAGATGTTGGTAGGTCATGCAAAAAGAAAATTAGAACTTAACCTGGCTGCTTCTGTGAGGGATAATACCAATTATTTTATCAATACATTAATGGCAAAAGGAGGAGTAAGGAAAATCTCCATTCCTAATTGGTGAGTACATGGTTTCCAAAGATGAGGAAAAGGCTGAGGTACTGAACATCTTCTTTGCCTCAGGTTTTAACAACCAGACACGTTGTCCTCAGAACAAGTGTTCTCCTGAGCTGGTAGATGGGCACAGGGAGCAGAACAGCCCTCCTCTAATCCAGAAGGAAGCAGCTGCTGAGCTGCTGAGCCACTCAGATGCTCACAGGTGTCCCTGGGACCAGACGGGACCCCTCCTAGGGGGATGAGGGAACTGGTGGATGAGCTCCCCAAGCTGCTCTCCATCATTTCTCATCAGTGCTGGCTCCCCAGGGAGGTCCCAGAGGACTGGAGGTGCCAATGTGAGCCCATCCCCAAGAAGGGCTGGCAGGAGGATCTGGGAAACTCCAGGCCTGTCAGCCTGACCTCGGTGCCCAGCAAGGTTATGGAACAGATCACCTTGAGTGCCATCACATGGCACCTACATGATGGCTGAGAGATCAGACCCAGTCAGTGTGGATTTCAACATCTGCACTGATGATCTGGATGAGGGTATTGAGTCCACCATCAGCAAATTTGCAGCTGACACCAAGCTGGGTGTGAGTGTGGATCTGCTGCAGGGTAGGAGGGCTCTGTACAGGGACCTGGACAAGCTAGACATGGTCTGGGTTACAAGGTGGTGTTGGGTCACTGGTTGGACTTGCTGGTCTGAAACAGCTTTTCCAACCTGATTACTTCTGTGATTCTGTGATGATTTTGACACTGGAGGGCTCTGGGGAAGCAAGGGCTGTTGTGAGATTGCAGGATCTTTTGTAACCAGGGATCCATGGTGACACTGCACCACCAATGAGTCCATTGTGGCACTCTGGGCCTTCATGGAACCAAGGGGCCACTGTGACACTGTATGTGGCCTCATGGAGCCATGGAGACCACTGTGACACTGCAGGACCTCATCTAACCAGGGTGCCGTTGTTGCACTGAGGGGAGTCATTGAGTGAAGGAAAGTATTTTGACACTGTGGTGCCTCATGGGACCAAGAGGCCATTGTGACATTGCAGGGGCCGGGTAGCCAAGGGACCATTGTGGCACCAAGGGGCCCCTTGGAACGTGGAGGCCATTGTGAAACTGTAGAGCCTTTGGGACCAAAGGGACCATTGTGAAATTGCACAGCCTCACGGAACATGGAGACAATTTTGACTGTAAGGACTCATGGAAAAAGGGTGACACCAAGCTGGGTGTGAGTGTGGATCTGCTGGCGGGTAGGAGGGCTCTGCACAGGGCCCTGGACAGGCTGGATCCAGGACCCAAATCCCACAATGGGAGGTTTAACAAGACCAAGGGCCGGGTCCTGCACTTTGGCCATAACAACCCCTGCAGTGCTACAGGCTGGGGACAGAGCGGCTGGACAGTGGCCAGGCAGAAAGGGACCTGGAGCACTGCTGGACAGCAGGCTGCACATGAGGCAGCAGTGTGCCCAGGTGGACAAGTAGGCCAATGCCACTTGGCCTGGATCAGGAATGGTGTGGCCAGCAGGAGCAGGGCAGTGATTCTTCCCCTGTACTTGGCACTGGTGACGCAGCACCTCGAGTGCTGTGTCCAGTTCTGGGCCCCCAGTTTAGGAAGGACATTGAAAGGCTGGAGCGTGTCCAGAGAAGGGCAACAAGGCTGATGAGGGGTCTGGAACACAAGTCCTATGAGGAATGGCTGAAGGGTCTGGGCATTTTATCCTGGAGGAGAGAAGGCTCAGGGGAGACAAGGTGATGACCCTCTTGGAGATTTAGTGCTGACTCTCTGAACATCAGTCCCTGAGAGTCAGTTAAATAAATTACTCAAGAATCTAAAATCACATACAAACTCAAAAGTTTCCTGAAGTTTTAATGGATCCCACTGAAGGACACGACTGAGAAAGGAATTTAATGACCCTCTTGGGACGTTGGTGTTGTTTACAGTGGTATCAGTCCCAGAGAGTGTTTAAAAAACTTTTCAAGAACTCTTTCAAGAACTTTTTGAGAACTTTTCAAAATGAAATTGAAACTCCAAAGTTTCTTGAAGTTTTAATGGGACCCACTGAGAGACACAACTGAGAAGGTGTCCCTAGGTTCCAGTTAGAGCAGAACACTGCAGGTAGTGATGACAGGTGGGGACAAACAAGGCAAAGGTGTCTCTGATGCTGAGCAAACCTGCATGTGTTTCAGGAATGCCAAGGGCCAAGGCCTGAGCCCCAGCCCCTGCCAAGGCACATCCTGTCCCTCCCTCAGTGCTCAGGGCTCTTCCCGGCCCACTGGGATGTGGGGATGTGCAATGCCAAGGGCAGCACCATGGGGCGGCCCCTGCCAGGCTGCTGAGCAGGGACAAGGAGGCAATGAGGCCCCAGGCCTGCAAGGGTCACTTGTCTCCTCCTCATGGCTCAGGCCCAGGCCCAGCAGCCATGGCCAAAGTGCTGCAGGAGTTGGCTCTGTCAGGGCCTTGAAGCTGCTGCCCATCCCTGTGCCCTGTGCAGCCCAGGCTGTCCTACGGTGTCCGTGCCCTGCGCCTGTGTCCCTGCAGGCTGTCGTCATCCCCCGGCTGCCCCACCTGGCTGGGCCCTTCTATTGCTGATAGCTCTGCGTCCTGCCTGCCTCTGCCTGGCCACACAGAGCCTTGGGCTTGAAACCAGGAGGCTTAATTCAACTTTTCCTGTGCCTGTGATGTTTTAGCTCAGGAACAAGGCATGCAGGGCCTGCTCTCCCTGCCAGGACAGTTGTAAGTCAAGTAGAAGACATCTGGCTCAAGATTGCAGGGATAGGTAAAACAAGGAGTAAATCTGGGGACTTGGGGTGGATGTTATGGTAATGGGTAAATTGTAATACACGTGTAGCTACTGTATATAAGTAACACTCTTTTAGAATAACATGTCCATGGAACCTTATGAGTTACCATGAGATGGAGAAGAACCATCTGTCTTTCCAGGTGCCTATGGCCAAAACTGATACTCCCCCTGAAAAATTCCATATATGCAAGGGTTCTTCCAGACAAAAGTTGCCAGCACAGAGAGCTCTGGGTGACTTTGGCCTCTGGTGGTCACTTCTCATGTCAAGAAAACCCTGAGGGAAGTATTTGAACAGGTTTGACTACTGTAATATCAATGAGTCTCTCATCCTCTGAAAAATTCAGATGGTCTTCTGATCATGTGTCTTTTTTTCTTATTGTGCATTATGCATTGAATATTATTTTCAGCTAAAAAATATTCCTATCATTCTACCAGTGTGATCTGACACAAAACCCCTCCTCTACTTATGGATCCAGGTCACCTGTAGAAGCAAACAAAATAAAGAATCCAGCAGGAATTATTTGTCTCTGCTTCCATCTGTCACATCTCTGGAGACGGAGGTGCAGCCCCAGCACGTGGGAGGGCTCAAGGGGTCACAGGTTCAGCTCCCACACAGAGAACTTGCACACCCTGGGGTGCCCCTTTCAGCCTCAGTGCCCAGAGCCTTTCTGCAACCTTCCCCTGGAGCTGCTGCTTCCCTGCAGCCCCGGCCATGGACAGCAGCAGAACCTGGTGTGTCCCGAGCAGCAGGCCAGCTCAGGGCCCTGTGGGGAGTAGGGGCTAGCGCAGCAGGAAAAGCCAGCCCGGCCAGTCAGGGCATGCTCAGGTGGGGAAAGGGATGTCCAGGGAGAAGAGGAAGGGAGGGTTTCTGTGCCTGCAGGGAGTAATCCAGAGGAAGAAGCTGCGGCAGGCACCAGCTCTGGCCAGGCCCCTCTCTCCTCTGCCCAGGGCTGCTGTGCTGGCCTGGGGAGAGGGGCTGGCACTGAGTGGGCAGAGGCAGCCTGTGCTGGGCATCTCCTGGAGCCAGGAGCAGGAGTTCTGCACTGTCACTGAGCTCCATTTCCCTGCCATGGGGAGCTCCAGCCCTGGGGCTGATGTGGGGGCTGACCTCCCTCTCTGCCCCTCAGTATCAGCTGATCCCTTCAAGGGGGCCAGGGCTGTGGGGTGAGTGCACCCAATGCTGGAGCAGCCCAGAGCAGGCACTGCCATGGGGCTCACCCAGAATGGGCTGGACTGGGTTGAGCAGAAGCTGGGCTGGGCTGGGCTGGGCTAAACTGAGAAGTGCCCAGGAGATAAAACCCACCCATGTCAGCTGAACTGTGTCACTCCGCAGGGCCAGGACACGTTCCAGCAGGTGTGTGGAGCTGTGCCAGTCCCCTGGCAGGGATCTCACACTGGCAGGTGCAGCACTGAGGAGGTTGGTCTATGGCCTTGGTGGCATGGCCAGTGTGAGAAGGTGCCCCAGGGCTTTGACCATCCCTCCAGCCTCTTCCATCAGCCACTGGCACACCTGGGCACTCACCCCAGTTTATTGGTCTATTTGTTCTGCGGTTATCTCCTTCCTCCTGCTGATTTCAGCACTGGTTTAGGGGCAGCATCAGCCCTGCCCAGGCTCCCTCCTCACTCAGCCCTTGGCAGACCCCAGGGCAGGGCTCTCTGTGAACCCTGGCATGGGGTGTGGGTGTTGGAACTGGACACTGAGGTCTGCTGTGGACACTCTGGTGGCGAACATTTGCCCACCCAAAACACACCCTGTGCTGTGCCGTGTCTGCTGAGGGGGATGTGGGGCCTGTGCTGGGCAGGGGGGCTGTGCTGCCTCAGGGACAAATGACAGGGATGAGCAACAACACAGCGACCAGGAGGTGGAAGTGAGCACAGGCTACAGGGGAAGAATTCAGAAATCTGACCTGAGCATGTGTTCACGTATTTAGGAAAGCCAAAGTTCAGCTGGAGCTGATGGAGGCTGCAGGCAACATCAAGACCAAAGTTAATTCAGCTGCTGTGTTTGCAGGAAATGTCTGCAAAAGGACAATGCCAACCTGCTGCTAAACGAGGGCAGGAGGGGCAAATCTAGGATCATACAATGGCCTGGGTTGGACTCCTAAAGATCATCCAGTTCCAATCTCCTGCCGTGGGTAGGGACAACTTCCACTGGACCAGATTGCTCCACGCAACCTGGCCTTGAATACCTTCAGAGGTGGTGAGTCTGCAGCCTCCCTGTGCCAGGGCCTCACCACCCTCACTTGGAAAAATGTCTTCCCAGTATCCCATCTAAAACCTGCCCTTCTTCCCCTCATGGCCATTCCCCCTTGTTCTGTCACTTTGGACAAAGACCCTCTGCAGCTCTCTCAAAGCCCCTTTAGGTGCTGGAATGGACTCCAGTGTCTCCCTGGAGCCTTCTCACACCCAGGCTGAACAGCTCCAGCTCTCTCAGCCTGGCTCCAGAGCAGTTCCAGCCTTGCAAATGTCCATTGTGATACCGCAGGGCTTCCTGTAACCAAGGGTGCATTGTCACACTGTGGAACCAAGGAAACCCTTGTGACACTGGGGTGCCCCTTGGAAACAAGGGGCCACTGTGACATTTCAGGACCTCATGGAACCAAGGAGAGCAGTGTGGCACTGCAAGAGCTCTTGGAATCAAGGAACCATTGTGTCACAGGGGAGGCCAAGGGAACCAAGTGATCCATTGTGACATCGAGGGCCCTCAAGGAACCAAGGGGCCATTATGGCACCCCAGGGCCTCATGAAAGCAGGGGCATCCTTGTGGCACTGTGGGGTCTTGTATAACAAGAGCCTGTGTGGCACTGCAGGGCCTCGTGGAACCAAGGCCATTTCAAAACTGCAGAATCAAGTAGACCATTGGGACACTGTGGGGCCTGACTGAACTGATGGTGACACAGTGAGACTTAATGGAAAAAAAGGATCCATTGTGACACTTTGGGGTCTCCTTTAACCAGGAGTCCAATTGTGACACTGCAGAGCCAAGGAGATCATTATGCCACTACAGGGTCTCATGTGGTTCCATGAGGGGCCATTGTGTCACTTTGGGACCCCATGGAACTAAGGCAACCACTGTGACATGATGGGACATCATGGAACCAAAGGACCCTTGTGACACTGCAGGGCTCCACAGAAGCAAGCATCCATTGTGACACTGCTACCAAAAATGAGAAAGAATAAAATAAGCTGCTTAAAACCAAGGGTGCAGGAAGAAGCACCATTCTTTATTCACCCAGATGCACAAGGGCGAATAGCATCTCCCAAAGGTGTACATCCAGAGTACAGGAAAGTTCCTGCTTACAGGCTGTGTTTTACATACCTGTGCACTGATTGACACAGAATAATCATACATATGATAATCATTTTCCTGAAATCATTAACATATTCTCCCCTCCCTTCACAGATGTGTTCTTCTGTCCTGGGGGTCTCTTTGGTGGTCCCTGGTGGTTGGTGATGCCAGAGTCACACTTGACTGCCCAGTGGACTGTTAAAAGTTGGCACAACTGGATCTGGTCACCTTCCAATTCTCCTTCTTACACAATGGACAATGTGCAGTTCCATGGGCCAGTGTGTTTTGAAGAACAACCATTGTGTGTGCTGCACAGATGGAGATAGTTTTAGATCTGGTTACATCCCCCACTTCGAGACTTGTGAAGCTTCTCTTCTCTTCAAGCTTTCCTAAGCCTGACACTGGTGTCTGCCCGAATTCAATCTCCCTCCCGATCCCACAGCAGCCCTGCCTCTCCCTCCTCCAGCCTTGGTCTCCAGCACAGGCATGGAGGCTCTTTTGGCTCTTGACTTTTCCTGCAGCCACCAAGGCCAGCTGAGCTCTGCCCTTCCCACAGCCAGCCCTGCCCAGCGCAGGCAATGCCCAGCAATTCCTTGTCTGTGCCTGGCCTTGCTGTCAGCCCCGGCAGCGGCCGCGTGGCCCCTTTGTGCCGCGCTGGCCCAGCCATGGTGCCACAGCCCATGTGCAGGCCCAGGGCAGGACAGGAGCACTGCGGGTGGGAACGGCCCCTGTGCCGTGGTGCCCACAGCAGCCTTGGGGCTCTGTGCCCCGTGGCCTCCCTGCTGGGCAGCCTCTGCCAGCTCCTGCACAGCCCATGGCACAGACAGCCCTGCCCCGGGCTCTGGGCCAGCAGAGAGGCTGGGCAGGGCTGGCCGTGGCCGGGAACAGGCCCTGAGCCCTGCAGGAGGATGGAGCTGGGCCAGAGCCAAACTGCCCCACAAACCTGGGCTGAGCAGCCAGGGCTGGCAATGCCTGGGGACAGAGGCTGGCATGGGTGACAAATGTCCTGGGCCCCCTCCCTGCTCTGCCCATGCCACCAAGGGCACAGATCTCTGCAGCCGCTGCTGCCATCCCATCTGCCCAGGCCAGCACAAGAGCCCCAGCCTTGTGGCCCTCAGGAGCTGCTCCTGCTCCCAGCCCAGGGCCCATCCCAGAGCTGGGGCAGCCACAAAGCTGTGCCCATTTCAGTTCATTCCTGCTCTGATGAGGATGGATCCTCAGCCACTTGAAGGTTGCTGATGAATTTTACTTTTCCAAAGATCTATTCTTCTTTCTTGAGCTCTTCAGTTGAGAAATTCATTGACAAAGGCTCATTAACATTTCTTCAAAACTCACAAACAAGTCAAGCCACTGGGAATAACTCAAGTCTTCAATTCTTCTGTGGTTTATTAGACACATTTCAGAAGTGTATTCAAAGTGAATATACTGTATTGAAAACAATGAAGACAGAATTGTTTTGTCCTGCTTTGTTTTCTTTTGCTATTTATAGATTGATATCAGCAATCCCCAGTTCACACTGATCCCCAGCACCTCCTAGTGCAGTCTGAATAGATCTGAAAATCTAGACCCTTCATGACTGACAATCAATCAGACTCTGTCCCTACCCCCACCCCACCATTTCCCTCATCCAGCCCCTGGCACTCAGAGCAGCCTTGTGCAAATCTGAGCTTCCTCCACTCCAGGCTGCACCTGCAGCTTTCAGCTCCTTGGCACAAACTCCCACCTGCTTTACTGGGAAAAAGAGCTGCCTGAGACACACAGGGATGTACATTTATTGTTAGCAAACAAAACCAAGGGAAGACACAACTCCATAACAAGCAAAAGTCATTCCTCTGCTGCATATTAGATCCACTTTCCACATCAGACAGTCTCAGAGCAATGTTAAATACATTCTGTGCCCAGCACAGATCCCAAGATGCCCCAAACCCTCCCTGCCCCAATTCTGTCCAGATTTTCCCTTTGCACACACAAATCACACACTGAAGTAAGGAGTTCTCTCCAAGTCCACAGGGAGCAAAAGAGAGAAAGTGGATGAAGATCTCCCTTGTGCAGAGCTACAGCTGCACTAATCCCAGTATTCTGGGCTCACAAGAACTGAATCCAGCACCATCTGCAGCATCTGTTGCCTGGGTCAAAATCTGGCTGGATGGGTGCTGGGGAATGGAGTCACATCCAGGGGTGTCCCCAGGGCTCAGGATTGGGGCCAGGTCAGTTAAATCTCCTGATGGATGATCTGGACAAGGGCATCGAGGGCACCCTCAGTCAGTTCCCAGTGAGCCCAAGCTGGGTGGGAGTGTGGCTGTGCTGGAGGGCAGGAAGCTCTGCAGAGGGATCTGGACAGGCTGGAGCCATGGGCCGAGGACAATTGGATGAGGTTCAGCAGGGCCAAGGGCAGGCTCCTGCCCTGGGCTCACAACCACCCCAAATCCCTGGGTGTGGCCTGCCCCTGATCCCCACAGCCTGTCCTGTTCCCTTCATCTCTGCATTGCCAGGGACTTTCTGGGACAAGGCAGCTCTGCTTTGGGTATGGTGGGAGGTGCAAGTGGGAACCACAACTCACCAGGTTTGTGTCCTTTGGGGCTGGGAGCTGGTGGGACTCAGAGGCACAGAAAATGTCTCTTCATGGCCAAGAAATAAAAAATGTAAACATGATACAATATAAGGGACATGGAAACTCTTCCCTCAGCAATGTGAGACAACCCAGAAACATCTGACATGTCCACCATTCACAAGGGATTTCTGTATAAAAACAATTTTAGACAAAGATGATTCTGTGATAGATAAAATACAGTTCAGTTTTTGTATCAGGATGTTCTGCATGAAGTGGGGATAAAACAGCCTGAACAATTCCTGATTTGCAAAGCTGTCAGTGGTGAATGGAGAAAGGGGGTCAGGCTGCTTTTGGTGGTGAGGAAATGCTGAAACCAGCCTGACTCTTTTTATCTCCTCCTGAAGCTCCTGGCTGAAGCTCCTCTCTTTCCCCTTCCACCCAGTCTTTTGTCTCCCACCAGCCCCCCGGGTGAAGAGCTTGGCTCTGTGTTCTCCATCATCTCCTGGGTGGCACTGCCAGGCCGGGATCAGGAGCCCCTCAGCCTTCCCTGCTCGGGGATGGACAAGCCCAGCTCCCTCAGCCTCTCCTCACAGCCCAAGGGCTCCAGCCCCACCTTGGAGCCCTTCCCTAACCCTGCTCCAGCTGTCAGACATCTTTCCTGCCCTGGGGAACCCAAGCCAGGCCACAGTGACCTGGATAATCCATGTCCTTGATGTCCTGGTCACACAGCCCAGCCCCTTGTCCCCATGTCAGGCTCTGGGGCCAGTCCTGTGGAACATCCTTTGGTGGAGGCTGTGGCTCCAGGTGCACCGGGGGGTACCAGGGGACAGGGAACCCTTCTGGGCATGAACAGCATTGGACTTCTCTGGGGAAACTGTGAGGGGGACTGGGGCAGAGTGACCAACCCAGTGACCTCACACAGCCCTACTGTGACTCCGCACAGCCCCCCGTGATGTCACAGCCCCCCGTGATGTCACAGCCCACTCTGTGATGTCACAGCCCACCCTGTGATGTCATAGCCCACACTGTGAGGAGTTAGTCATTTGGCTTATGAAAGCTGGACCCACATTTGGGGTGAATTTGGAGACCTCACCTATGGGTGGATGCACAGCTCAGGATTTTGCCAATTGCTGGGAAGGGTTCTCCAGATCCTCGCTGTGAAACAAGGCTCCCCAGCCACTGCAGACTCTGCATAGTGGTAAAGTATTTAGGCAATTGGTGATGTGTCTTTCTCAAGTCCTATCCTTTCTCTTGTCTAGTAATGATTAGGTGCATTACCTTGCTTACATTTGCTTGTTGCTAAAGCCAAGCATGTAATTTCATTGAATATATCATTTTACTTTTGTGTTGCCTTAATATTCATAGTAAAATATGACCATTCTTTCTATTGGTGTCTCTGTTTTTAAAATCGCCCCTTTCAATTGGCAGAACACTTTCTAATACTCAAATTGTTTTAGAAAGTTTCTATCCGGCTGATTTCAGTATCAGTTTCATAGGGTGCCGTAGTTTCACTCTGGCTCTTGGTTTGGGAGTGTCACAATGGTCCCTTGGCTCCCTGAGGTTATGCAGTGTCACAATGGCCCCCTGGCTCCATGAGGATCTGCAGTGTCACAGTGGGCCCATGGCTCCATGAGGATCTGCAGTGTCACAATGGTCCCGTGGCTCCATGAGGATCTGCAGTGTCACAATGGCCTCTTGGTCCCACAAGGCCCTGCAGTGTCACCCTGGGGGCAGGGGGCCAGCAGGGATTCATTCCCCACACGCTGCAGCTCCCTGGGCCAGCTGGCACCCACACCTTCTCCCAGGCCAGCGCTGCCGGGCATGGCCAGGGCCGTGCCACACTGCAGCTCCCTGCAAACCACAGCGGTGGCTGCGAGGCCAAACCCGGAGTCACAGACAGTTTGTCCCTCTTTCTGTCTGTATTTGGCCAAGAAATGTCCCTTTGTGGGGTGCCCTGTTCCTGCAGTCACTGCAATACTGGGACCATACCCGGAACTCTGAGGAAAGAAATGGCTAGAGTTCCATCTCTGCACTGACTTGGGGATGGTGGCAAATGCTCTGTAGGGTGGCTGGAATGATGGAAAAAGGACAACTGGCAGCACAGAGGGAAACACATTTCAGCTGCTGGACTGGGGCAAGACATCTCTGCCCATGGGAGAAGGTGGCTGTGAAAGACCCTCCTGTGGATGCTCACGTACCCCAGAGTCGGGCACTGAAGAGCAGCACAACAATGGACAGGGGGATAAGGCTGCAGGATTAAAGTGTCTCAGGTGGGTCTGGAATGGCCACACAAGGGTGAATTATTTCTGGCTCCATGGGCCCAGGACACCTCATGTCATCAGGGCAGAGATTCAACCTCCAGATGGGCTGGTGAGTGAGGGGTGGATTTAACCATGGACACCATCTCCAGGTTATCCCTGAGTGTGAAATGTGGGCTGAGATCAAGCAGGGCCAGGCAGGGAAAGCCCCTGTGGTGTGGGGGATGATGGTGGGAACATAAATCTGGGGAGACACATGGTCTTTTTCAGTGGGAGTAGTAAAATGGAGAGCACTATTCCTAAATCACAACAGCCCTGTCAGAGCCAGCCCTGTCCCTGCTCTGCCCCAGCTCTGCTGCCCCACAGCTGCTGGATCAGGAAGGGCAGAGCCATGGGGGAGAGAAATGCACAGAAACTCCCCCTGGGTGGGACCTCGGGAGGTTTCCAGGCCAGGCCAAAACACAGTCAGTGGAGAAAGGGACACAGGGAGGGGCTGTCTGTGTGCTCTGCCATGGCAGGATGAGACGCAGAGCTGCACAGACACCCAGACCATGTGGATCCCTGCAGGAGCTGATCTCACTCAGTGGCTCCCAGGCCTCTGCTGCTCTCTGGTTGCTCTGGTTTGATGTTCCCTGGTGGTCACACCCAGCCCCACACACACCAGTGCTGTGTGCACACACACCAGTCTCAACAGTGCCTGGGCCCCAAAGGACACAGGACCTGATGGTTTGTGGTCCCCACGCCAGTATCTGGCACTTGGACATCCCTCAGTACCACAGCAGAGAGAGCTGCCTTGTCCCAGAGAGTTGTTGGCAATCAAGGGTTTAGGAAAATTCCACAGGCTTTGGGGATCAGCTACAGGGCGCAGCCAAAACTTGTCTTGACCAGCCAACAGTGTAAACCCTTTTTATACATTATGATATTTTTTTTATCCTTCTTTCTCTCTGTTTTCTTATGCCTGTTCCTCATAAAACCACTTTGATCCCCCAACCCTTTCCGTTCCTCTGTTCTTTTCTCAGACATCCCATGGGAAATCTTGCACAGGCTCCAAATGCCCTTTGTGGATGCTTATCATGTGTCTCAGAACCCCCCCATGCCCAACTGGCAAGGTCATGCAGGAAAGCTCTGCCATAGACTCCCTTGGTGAGTCTTTCAGGAGGAAGTGTCAGAACTTTCCTTGAAGTAATTTTTTTTTGTTTTTAATTAGAATGGCCCAAAAATATCCTCTACTGCACTGTCCCTGCTATGGGAAGGCACAGCTACCACTGGATCAGGATGCAGGATGCTAGTATCTCCTGACTTTGAACACCTTTGGGATGGGACATCCACTCCCACTGACAACCTGTTTTTCTGTCTTGTCAACCTATCATAAAATATTTTGTCCTTATATCAAATCTAAATTTATCCTTATCCATTTTAAAGGCATTCCCCTTCCTCTGCCACTAAAGGCCTAAAAATAAACACAGTCTTTCTTGGGTTATGTATGACCACAATGTTTTAATCTGAAAAGACCTTGAAAGACACAAAAGACACCCAAGAAGAAATTTGGAGGCCTCAAGCACATGACCCATATAGAGAATGAGGGCCCAGGTCTCAGTGGTGTGAAGAGTGAGAATAGAAAAAGAGTAGCCTGGCAGGAATTGAAATGTGGTTTCAGAGATATTAGAGCTCTTCTTCAGAGCAGAAAATAGCTTGAAAAATAAAGAATGATACCAAGGGCAGCAGTGGAGGACCAGACTGGACACAGAGGGAGAGGAATTTCTGTCCCAGGGCAGGGCTGTGCTGCAACATGTCCCCCAGAAAGAGTCTGGAGCAGCCCAAGGCTCTGTGTGGCCAGGCAGAGGCAGGCAGGACACAGAGCTGTCAGCAAAGGAAGGGCCCAGCCAGGTGGGGCAGCCGGGGGATGATGACAGCCTGCAGGGACAGAGGCGCAGGGCACGGACACCGTAGGACAGCCTGGGCTGCACAGGGCACAGGGATGGGCAGCAGCTGCAAGGCCCTGACAGAGCCAACTCCTGCAGCACTTTGGCCATGGCTGCTGGGCCTGGGCCTGAGCCATGAGGAGGAGACAAGTGACCCTTGCAGGCCTGGGGCCTCATTGCCTCCTTGTCCCTGCTCAGCAGCCTGGCAGGGGCTGCCCCATGGTGCTGCCCTTGGCATTGCACATCCCCACATCCCAGTGGGCCGGGAAGAGCCCTGAGCACTGAGGGAGGGACAGGATGTGCCTTGGCAGGGGCTGGGGCTCAGGCCTTGGCCTTTTGCATTCCTGAAACACATGCAGGTTTGCTCAGCATCAGAGACACCTTTGCCTTGTTTGTCCCCAACTGTCATCACTGCCTGCAGTGTTCTGCTCTAACTGGAACCTGGGGACACTTTCTCAGTCATGTTCCTCAGTGGGACCCATTACAACTTTAAGAAACTTTGGAGTTTCAATCTCACTTTTAAAAGTTCTTGAAATATTCTTGAAAAAGTTCTTGATTAGTTTTTTAATGCTCTCGGGGACTGAGTCTGATGTAAAAAGCACCAAAGCCCCAAGAGGCTCATTAAAGTCCTTGTGCTATTCCTGTGCTGCTGAGCTGGGCCGGGCTCCTGGCACAGAGGCAGCTCCTGGCAACCAAGAAGAGCTTCAAAAAGACATTTCTCCTGAGGAGCAGCTCTTCTCCCAGCCCAGCAGGGCTGACGGCACTGCTTGCAGGCACCTGATAAAAGAGAAACAGAGACTTAAAGCTACTAGAAGGACAATTCTGAGATTATTCACAGAGAAATTTTCACAACTTTTTAAAATTCTGGACTTCTTCATGGAGAACTCTTCACCCCTTCTGACAGTCAGTCTGTGGCTGCAGGAATCTCTTAAAGCTGACCCAGGACAGGACTGACAGCACTGTAAGGATGGCTCTGCTGCCCTTTCTGCTTTGGGGGAGGATGTGCTCCAGAGCGGGGCTGCCCTGGGCACCGTCAGAGGGACAGGGCAGGACGGCTCCTGCTGCCAGAGATGGCTGCAGGGGCTGAAGCTGGGGCTGCAGCCAGGGGTGCCCAGGGCTGTCATGCAGACCAGGTGCTGCAGCCCTGAGGGCTCTTGGCCAGGCCAGGGGATCTGTCACTGCCAGGGGCAGCTCTCAGCCTGCCTGGGAGCTCCCATGGATGCTGGAGGGGAGCTGTGGGTGCAAGGAGTGACTCCTGCCAGGGTAGGTTCTGCTGCTGTGGAGAGGGTGCTGTGTGTGCCAGGGCTGCTCAGAGCTCCAGTTCATGCCCAGGACATTTCCGAGGAGACTTTTCATGAGCTCATTCAGGGCAGGTGTTTTGTACTTGAGTCTGCTTTCCTGAATCTGTGCTCCCACTTTTCCCTGGCTCAACTTGGCAGCGATGGAAACTCAGCTCTGCAGCAGAGCCATGGGCAGGGAGGGAGGGAGGCAGTGCTGAGGGAAGCCCTGCTGCAGGGGACATGTGGCACCTGCCGGCCCTGCCCTGCAGGGCACACACTGCCCTGAGCAGCACAGCTCTTGTGTCCCCTCCCAGCCAGCACAGCCCTCAGCCCAGGGGCTCGGGGCCCTCAGTCCCCTCCTGGGCCAGCAGAGCAGCCCCAGAGATGCAGGGCATCTCTCCTGCCATGTGCCCATTGCCTGCTGACCAGGGCCTGAGGGCCACTGTCCTGCACTGCTGCTGCCTGGGAGGGGCTGTGCAGGGCTGTGCAGGGAAAGGCTTTTCCTCAGGGCCCGGCTCTCTCTCTCCCTGCCTTGCCCAGATGCTGCTGGCATTGCTGATGGGCTCTCTGGGAATGGCAGTTCCAGCTGCAGGCTCAGGCCCAGCCCTTGGGCTCCTCCTGTGCAGGCTGAGCACAGCAATGGGGTGTCCCAGCTCCCTCTGCCCCGGGGAGCTCTGGGCAGGGCAGGCTGGGAATGAGCCGAATCTCCCTGATTTAGGGAAAGGCAGGGGCCACTTTGTGTGCCAGGGATCCCTCTGCTCTCAGCAGTGTCACCTGGCTTTCTAGGGTAGCACAGGATTGGAGCTCAGAAAAGTGCAAATCCAGGGCTGCTGGGAACAGGAGAGAGGGACAGAGCAGTTCCTCTCAGTCTGAACTAAGGCTCAGACAATCCCCCTGCCTCACTGGATTCTCTGTTCCACCCAGGTGCAGCATAATCTCCCATTCTGCCACCTGCAATCCCCATCCCGTTTGCCTTTGTGTCTCCTGTGCCTTAGGAAGAGATTCAGGTTCAAACCCCAGGACTCGCCCCTGCCCTCATTGTTCCCCTGCACTGACTGGGGCTCAGGGCTGACTCACAGGTGTCCTGCATGTTGGAGTCTGGCTCCTCACTGAACATTGGCCAGCAGCAATCAGGGCTCCAGCAACCAAGGTGAAGGAAGTTCTCCTAGACATAGACAAGGGGGATATGTTTAGTGGCAGGGACTGCTCTGTGAGAAAGACCTTTGACTTTACTGCGAGAAATCTTCCCTCAAAGTCACTTTCTTCCCTCCTTCAACAGGTTTCAATGCCCCAATGCAGCAAATGTCCAACAGCAGCTCCATCAGCCACTTCCTCCTGCTGGCACTGGCAGACACGCGGCAGCTGCAGCTCCTGCACTTCTGCCTCTTCCTGGGCATCTCCCTGGCTGCCCTCCTGGGCAACGGCCTCGTCATCAGCACCGTAGCCTGCGGCCACCACCTGCACAGCCCCATGTTCTTCTTCCTGCTCAACCTGGCCCTCACCAACCTGGGCTCCATCCTCACCACTGTCCCCAAAGCCATGCACAATTCCCTCTGGGACACCAGGACCATCTCCTATGCAGGATGTGCTGCACAGCTCTTTCTGTTTGTGTTTTTCATTTCAGCAGAGGTTTCCCTCCTGACCATCATGTGCTACGACCGCTACGTGTCCATCTGCAAACCCCTGCACTACGGGACCCTCCTGGGCAGCAGAGCTTGTGCCCACATGGCAGCAGCTGCCTGGGCCAGTGCCTTTCTCACTGCTGTGCTGCACACAGCCAATACATTTTCCCTACCCCTGTGCCATGGCAATGCCCTGGGCAAGTTCTTTTGTGAAGTTCCCCAGATCCTCAAGCTCTCTTGGTCACATTCCAATCTCAGGGAACTTGGGATTCTTGCTGTTAGTTTCCGTGTAGCTCCTGGTTGTGTTCATGGTTTTCTCCTACGTGCAGATCTTCAGGGCTGTGCTGAGGATTGCCTCTGAGCAGGGACGGCACAAAGCCTTTTTCACCTGCCTCCCTCACCTGGACGTGGTCTTCCTGTTCCTCAGCACTGGCACATTTTGCATACCTGAAGCCCCACTCCATCTCCTCCCCATCCCTGGATCTGGCATAGTCAGTTCTGTACTTGGTAGTGCCTTCAGCTCTGAACCCCGTCATCTACAGCCTGAGGAACCAGGAGCTCAAGGCTGCAGTGTGGACACTGATCACTGGTCGATTTCAGAAACATTAAACTGGTTGCCAATTTCATCCAATCACTTGTAATAAAAGTCATTTTTGATAGCACTTTTTTTGATTGTTGGATTTTTATTCTTCATTTTAGTTTTCAATGATGTTCACAAAGCAATGTCATTGATTGTGCCCTTTCTTGTTTCTTTTCTCTCCACCTTTGCTGCGACCCATAGACTGTATCAAGGAGGACCTGTGGCCTCAGTAGCTTTAAACAAACTAAAGGGTCTCCCAGTAAAGTTTTCACTGGAGAACCCCCTTTTGTTCTCTTCTCTGGAGGTGCAGCAGCAATGTCTGTGTGCAGAGCTGGGGGCAGATCAGGGCAGGCACAGCAGCTGTGCCCAGGAGCAGCAGCCTTTGGTGTTGCCAGTGCTGCTCCCGTGGCCCTGCCCCGCTGCCCTCCTGGCCCTGGTGTTGCTGTAGGGCCTGAGTGCTCTCGGGGCCGGGCACAGGGCTGGGGGTGGCAGTGCCGGGGCTGCAGCAGGGACAGGCCATGGGCTCCGCTGGGGCAGCGCTGACGCCTCAGGGCATGGCCTGGGGGCTCCAGGCTCCTTGCCCAGGCTCTCTCCAGAACATGCCCAGGCCAAAGCTCAGCAGAGAAAAGCCCCGTGAGCAGCCCCAGGGTGGCCGTGGGCAGGCTGGGGGCAAACAGCATGGCTGGGGCTCTGCAAGGTCCCTGTGGGAGATGGGAAGGAGCAGAAGAGCAGGGGCTGATCCATCTCCACTGCGCTGGACACCCCAGGGCAGCATCTCAGAGCATCCTCATGTACCCTCCATGAACATCCCCCCTCTGCAGCCCTGGTCTCTCCCCAGCTCACAGAGGTGCTGGATCCTTGCAGGCACAGACATGGCAGCTCTGGCTCAGGAGCCCCTGTTTGCACTGCCCAGAGCAGGCGTGAGCATCCCCATGGTGTTGGTGTGGGGAGATGAACCTGAGTGAGCACAAATGCCATCAGCCCCTGGGGCCAGGAAGGGCTGGGGGACAGCAGGAAAACCACTCAGGTTTGTTGTGGCCTCTGAATTCAGCCAGAAAGTTTGTTCCCATGAGCTGTGAGTTGCCTGTGCCACTGCAGACGTTGTTGCTCAGAGCCAGCGCTGCCTGGCAGCCACCCCCAAACTTCCCTGGGTATTTCCTTTGCTTCACCTTTGCTTTCTTTCCTCTTTCCTGGTCCAAATTTCTTCTTCTTCTACCCATCCCTGCCCCCTTTCATGCAAACAGCCCATCTTTGTTTTCCCTTTCCTCCCTGGCCTATCTCTGCATTTCAGTTTCTGAGTTGGCACCATGGGAACGTCCCTTGGGGAGAAGAATCATCCCACAAAGTGCTTCAGGAATTGACTGCAGGGTCCTTGAGTTAGGGTTTTAAAGAGTTATGATTTTAGCTAAGGGAGAGAAGCAGTTTATAGTTATTTGGATTTAAGTTAGAAGAGTAGAGATGAAGTGGAAGAGTTAATAACTATTAGATGCTTAAGCAAGAGCATAGGTAATATATTACTTGTTCATTTTAGTTTTGTTTTTAGAAGGAAATAAGATAGATGGACCATTGTAATAGTGAAAGAAACCATGACTGCACCTGGACACAGAAACTAATTGGAACCAAGCAGGATCACTCGAACTGTGCCCAAGAGGTCATGTAGCCTGCCAACACGATGAAAGTAAAAAAGGCCACTGTGAAGAACATGTCTCTGACTTCATCCTTCAGACCACTGACCCATTTCAAAGACCACCAACCCAATTTGAGAGAAGAATCAGGCAGGTGTAACAAACTTTAGGCTGATGTAGAAGTTGAAGGCAAATTTGGGAGGAAACCTCCTAAGGGGCCCTCCCTCCCCTCCCCCAACCGATTGGGAAAAAAAAAAAAAAACTCCTCAGAGAGAAGTGGAAAGAGCCCTGTTTATTAAACAGGCAAAGCACTCCCCAGCACAATAAATTGAACAATACCCAATGACAAGAACTCTGTGCCACTCTGGAGAGATGAGAGATTTAGAAAAGAATTCTCCCCTGGAGGTGGTTGCTCTGTCTCAGTCCCTCTGGTGGTGGGAAAAGTTGCTGAGCAGGATGGATCTAGGTGGGTTCCAGGTGTGAGCCCCCACGGCACTCCCCTGGGTCCTCAGTCCAGAGAGATTTTAACAGTTCCAAGGGAAGGCAGGAAAAAAAAAAAAAAAGAAAAAGAAGAAAAAGAAAAAAAAAGGAAAGCGAAAAGGAAACAAAACAGGAGGAGAAGGAAAAAAGCGAAGCTTCTCCCCCTCTGCTAGCTACACACTAACTAACTACTAATAATAAAAAAAAGGCACGAAAGAAAAAAAGAACTCTCCGTCCCTCACCATGTGTTTCTGACTCTGACTCTCAAGGCCAGCCGGCAGAGGAGAGTTTCTGAAAACAAACTGCCCTTCTCTCCCTTCCCCCTGCTCCCAGACCCAACACTAAAGGCACACAGGGCAATATCCAACACAAACCCAACAGGCGACTGGGGATACCAACATCACAACATCACTCCAGGACAGCTCATTTTAATATGAAGCAGGGATAGGCAGTCCTAGGATTATGCATATGTATAGGCATTATGAGTAGTTGAATGAATATGTGAGACTTTTGTAAATAAATAGAGGGCTAGAGCTTTGTGATTGGTGTGCACACCTTTGGGAAGCTACTCCTGCGCAACCCAACATCGAATAAAGCATACCTCTTTCTAACTTAAACTACTTAGATAGTGATCTAACTTTGTCTGTGATCCTACCAATTTTATGGAAACCAATTAGCGATCGTGGCAGGACTGGGTTCTGTTCAGCTGTGAGAGCAGTTCGGGTCATGGACCCCTCGGGGCTTCCCCTGGGATCTTCCTGGAGAGAGGGCTCTGCCCTCTGGCTGTTCATCCCGGGACAGACAAGGACTGGCAGAACTCTGGACAGAACAGTCTGTTTAAAAATTGAAAATAGTGGCCTATAAGGCATACGTGTGGCCAGGAGGCTGTTGGTAAGTCATGGGAGATGTCCCACACTAAGCTCAAGCCTATGTAGTCTGCTTGCAAGCTACAGTGGGATTTAGTCTCCTGTGGAGGGATTTGTTGAGCTGTAGAGGGCTTACTAGCAGTTCGGGGCAAATTCACTAACAATTTGGGGCAAATCCTTGTTTATTGTTTTTATTTTATCATGTGTTTTCATTTTAAGTGTGTCCTGGCTGTGAGAGTGACTGTGCAAGTACTTGTTGAGACCCACCCTGGATGCAAATACAAACGACCGCTTCCCACCTGCAGTTCCGTCTTCAGGTGACGGACACGGCCGGGAACGAATGAAGCGAGTGGGGTGAATGCCTAAAGCTCTGCATAGGCCTGCATGCTGTGTGAATATTTTATTCCTTTATAAAGAGGCACCCCTCCCCACTGTGATTGTGGTGTGTGTGTACTTCTGGTTACAGTGGATGGTATTTGCCGTAACACCTGGTGTTTGGGTTCAAACAGTCCGAAACCTGGGAGGCAACAAGGACAGCATTTGCTGTGACATTCGGTGCTTGAGTTTTTAACAGTTCCCTCCTTGTAGAATTTGAGAGACATAAGTTGAGTTTTCCAGCATAGTATTTTGGTAAGTTTTTCCACAGGATTTGTGGAGTTGTGAATGCTTTTTAGACTTTGGCTTTGTGAAATTCGGCAGCTTTTGTGAGAGTGGCAATGGCTTTAAGAGTTGTGGTGTATTTTTCAGGTAATACTGACAACTTGTGTCAAAAGTAATAATTGCAGAAAACTGCAATTTAGCTTTTAGCTGGTTGAGTTGGTGTTTGTTGATTTGGTCTGTTGAAAGTGGCAGTTGAAGCTCGACCCTGAGCTGACAGGGTCTGGCCATCTAGGCAGGCCCTTTGCAATGGCTTCAGCTTGAACTGGGCGATTTTTTGAATGCGATGGGGGACTGGGTCTTGGTGAGACAAGAGGATGGAAGGACAGAAAGGGTGTTCTGTGGAGAATTATACTCAAGCCAAACCAATAATAATTTGGCTTTTGATTGGGAATTACCCCCAATGGGTTGAGGGAGGACTTCAGAACCTGTTGTGGTGGGGACGAGAGGGAGTAGGTCCCTGTTTTGTACGTAGCCTGACAAGTTTTCATTGGAAACTAGACGGGCATCCAGCTTGGGTTTTCCTTTGCTTTAAGGAGTGTAAGAGGAGGTGGTACTGTGTGTCCTACAGATGAAGACCTGCGTGCCCCAGGTGCACTCCAAAGCTGCTGTGATATAACAGGGAAGCAGCAGATGCTGAGAATGAAATAGTAAATGTAGTTTGTGGAAAGAATTGTTTAGTTTCTGGGATTTTGGACATGGATGTTTTTGAAGAAGATTGGGAAAAGACAAAGGAACAGTGTAAGTTTGGCAAAAGGGAGTAAAGTCCCTTTTGGCAGTGGCTTAGTTGTGATTTTTGGAATTTGAGGCAGAAAAGTTGTGTTTGCGGATTGTTAGAGCAATAAGAGGGGTGCCTTTTATATGGGAATTATTACAGGTGGTGATTTGTGTATATTTTAACCTGGCTAGATGGATAGAAGGGATCCCTTTACCGCAGTAGTCTGGACTCTGTGGGAATTTGTGAACTTGGCTAATTGTTGGTTAGACAGAGGAAACAAAAGGGTTTATTTAGGTTTACGTACAGTCAGTGTGCAGTAGGTCACACCTAGTACCTGAGCAGCGGGTTGTGCAGGAAAAAAACCTGGGAAAGGACTGTGAGAGACTGTGAAGTTTGGGTGGAAGAAAGATAAGATGCAAAGAAGGAGATACTAGGAATTGGTGTAGAGTGCTAGTTTTTCTTAAGGGCTTTTGAGTGGCAACTGGTTGCAAGGAAAGTCAGTAGTAGATTGTTTGAGTTCTTGAAAAGAGAGTTTTAAATACTTTACGTAACCCAGCAAAAACAATTAGGACTGAGTGTGCTCAACCTTTTTTATACCCTGAGATTTTTCAAATTAAGGTAAGAGAGTTGGGATATAATAAAGAAACAATGGGAACTAATCAGAGCAAAGAGGTCCCTAAAACTCGTCCTTTAGGATGTATCCTGACACACTGGAAGGAAATGGTGGGTTATGGTGGTACAGAAAACAAAAAGGCCTTCGTTAAGTTTTGTACACAATGGTGGCCACTTTATAGGCTAGAAGAGGGTGTCAGATGGCCACCAGCTGGGACCTCAGACTATGACACCCTGTTACAGCTGATGTTATTCTTAAGATGGGAACAGAAGTGGGAGGAAGTGACAAACGCCAACATTTTTTTCTCCCTCCGGAACCATCCTGAGTGGCAGAGGGATTGTGGAATTAGGCCCCCCTCTGACCCCTTGGTATTGGCCCTTGAATAGGACAGTAAGGCTAGCAGAGGAAAACCCAAGCAATGTTGCAGTGCACACTCAATCAACCAGCGCTGCACACACCCTGACAAGGTGTATCCAACTGAGGCTCTGGAGCAAGAGCTGGTGGACTTGGTTAGGCCACCCCTTGGAAAGGAAGGGAGGCTGAGAGAAGAAGTAAATTCAGAACAGTTGTTAACTCCAACCCCCACTTCATCTTCCTTGGAAAAGACACCAGTTGAGCTGTCTGCTACCCCACTTACTCCTGAAACACACGAACCAATGAAACTATATCCACCATTGCCTAGCAGTGACAGGGAAGAAGAGGAGCCCTTCCCAAAGGGTCCTCCAGCATCTCAGCCTGAAAACAAACTAGGGAAACCATACAAGCAGCCTTATGGGAGGCAATAGGCCCTGAGGGAAAAACGTTAGTTAAAATTCCTTTTTCTACAATGGATTTAGAGATCTGGGAGAAGACTGCCAAACACTACCATAGTGACCCAAGAGGTATTGCTAAAAAGTTAACGTTTATGATTAAACAACATAGACAGGACTGGGAAGACATCCAGTCTGCCTGGATATTTTAACTGAGACAGAAAAACAATTGATTTAGAAATTAGCAGGGGATTTAGCAGAAGATGTTTGTAGAGTAACACAGGATGATGTTAAAGAATGTTTTCCCTCTCCACGATTCATATTGGAATGCCAATGAAGAAAGGAATTGGGAAAAATTAGCGAGTTATCAAGACCTTAAAGTGAAAGGATTAGAGAGGACAATTCCTAAAACCATAAACTGGTCAGCCTTATATGCAATTAAGCAAGGTCCCTCTGAAACACCTTCTGAATTCTGAGATAATTTGCAAGATGCAATTTGCCACTATATGTCCTCAGATCTTAACTTTGAAGAAGGGATACAACAATTAGTGAATTTATTTTTAGGACAATCCACAGGGGATATTGGACACAAACTTCAGAAGACCTGGGGGTGGATGGGGCGGAATTTGGAGACTTTGCTAGATGAGGTGTGGAAAGCTTTCAGCAATCAAGAGGAGGGATACAAACAAGGAATAAGAAAATTGGTAGTAATAGTAAGGGAAGAAGGAAAAGGGAGATATGGACAAGGACCACCAAGGCAAGGACCACCCCGACTAGGGAAAGACCAGTCTGCATTCTGTAAGAAATTTGGAAACTGGAAGAACCGGTGCCCAAAACGAAGAAAAGGTGATGATCAAAGGAGACCGAAAAGGGGAGGGGGTGGTTGCTCACATCAAAGAAGACTGAGGAGGACCAGAGGATCTTATCTTAGGGGAGCCTCTGGTTATAATCAAGATAGGGAACAAAGGAAAGGAAATGAAATTTTGGGGGGGACACAGGGGCAAAGTACTCGGTGTAAATAAAGCTTTAATACCTATAACAGATGATTATGGTATGGTGAAGGAGGCAACTGGCCAACCTGAAAGAGCGTATTTTTGTAGACCACTGAAATATAAACTTGGGAAACAATGGGGAATTCATAAGTTTTTATACTTGCCCAATGCCCCATCAGCACTTTTGAGTAGAGATTTATTGGAGCAACTAGAAGCAAAGATAATATTCAAAACTGGAGAGATTATTTTGAAGGTTAAGGATTGACAACATGTGAAATGGCTAAGCTTAATGTCAATTGCCAATGAGTCCAAAGCTAAAAGTGAGGAAGAGACTAGTAGAAAAGTAATGGATCAGGTATTTCCTGGGGTATGGGCTTCTGACATACCAGGGAGGGCAAAGAATGCACCCCCAGTGCAAATTAAACTTAAAGAAGGAAAACAACCAGTTAAACAGTATCCTTTTAATAAAGGAAGACGGGGAAGGGATTAGCCCAGTAATTGAAAACTTTTTGCAGATAGGGCTATTAAAAAAGTGTTGGTCTGATTTTAATACTTGTATTTTACCTGTTAAAAAGCCTGATGGATCATACCTAGTAGTACAGGATTTGCAGGCTGTTAATAAGATAACTGCGACTTTACACCCATTGGTTGCCAACTCCTACACATTGTTAACCCATTTAACACCAGAACTAATTTGACTTGCTATTTTAGATTTGAAAGATGCTTTCTTTTGCCTTCCTCTCCATGAAGCCAGCCAGAGAATTTTTGCATTTCAATGGGGAAGCCCCAAGAGTAGGTGCAAAATACAGCTCACATGGACAGTTTTAACCCAAGGATTCAAAAACTCTGTTAAGATATTTGGAGAACAACTTGAAAAAGGTTTGGAATCCTGAGAAGTCACACCAGGAAGACAGTTGTTACAGTATGTAGAAGACCTCCTGATAGCTGCTCAAACACAAGAGACATGCATTTATTGGATGGGAAGCCTCTTAAACGTTTTGGGTCTACAAGGGTATCGAGTATCCCAGAAGAAAGCTCAGACAGCGAAGCAAACAGTTTTCTACCTGGGCTACGAGGGCAGGATTGCAAGGAAGCAACATGCCAGACCCCAAAACCCCAGACAGTAAAGGAACTGAGAACCTTTTTGGGCCTGACAGGCTGGTGTAGACTGTGGATTTACAATAATGGGCTGTTAGTCAACCCCCAACATGTCTTGATTACACGAGGAAACAGAGACCTCCAATAAGTGGAAGAAGCAACATGAGCCTTCAACCAACTAAAGAAGGCCCTCATGTCAGCTCCAGCCCTGGGACTTCCAGATGTGAGAAAACCATTCTTTTTGATTTCTCACGAAAAGCAGGGGATTGCTTTGGGAATACTGGCACAAGACCTGGGCCTGTATCACAGGGCAGTCACCTACTTTTCCAAGCAGCTGGATGCAGCAGCCAAGGGATGGCCAGGGTGCCTCAGAGCCACTGCTGCAGTGGTGATGAACATTCAGGAAGCACACAAGTTCACCCTAGGCCAGAAGATGATTGTGTCCCACAGTCATGCTAGAAGATGCTAGCAGATCTAGAAGATACTAGTGTCCCACACAGTGTCTGCAGTCCTGCAGGTAAAAGGCAGACATTGTCTTTCCCCACAGAGGTTCCAGAAATACCAAGCCATAATGGTAGAGCAAGATCATGTAGAAATTGTGGTAACTAATCTTGTGAACCCAGCTTCCTTTGTCAGTGGGGATACGGGAGAACCAGTGATCCATGATTGCCTGGAGACCATCAAAGCCACCTACTCCAGTCGCCCTGATCTGAAGGACACCGCTCTCGAGGACCCTGAGACTTGATTTACTGATGGAAGCAGCTGTGTGATCAGTGGAAAAAGACATGCTGGGTATGCTGTTACCACGAGCAGAGAAGTAATAGAGTCTGGACCATTACCAACCAACACCTCTGCACAGAAGGCTGAAATAATTGCCCTAACCTGGGCTTTAGAACAGGCAAAAGGAAAGAAAATTATTATTTATACAGACTCAAAGTATGCATTTGGGATGGCTCATGCTCATGGAGCCATCTGGAAAGAAAGAGGACTGTTGAACTCACCAGGGAAAAGTATTAAACATTCCCAGGAGATAATAAAACTATTGGGGGCAGTCCTGCTACCTGAAAAAGTAGCCATCATGCACATCAAGGAAATGAGCAGGTGGACAGAAAGGCAAAAGAAGCAGCTAAAGGTGAGGTGATTATTGAGACAGTTGAGGCAGCCTTAATTCCAGATGGACAGATTTCTACTGAAGGTAAGTCAAGGTATAGCAAAAAAGAACAAGATGCTAACTGAGCAAGAAAATGGAAGTTATAACCAAGAAGGGCGGCCAATCACAGATGAAGGGAAAGGAAGACTTGTGATTCCCTATTACATGCCATGGTCGTTGGTGAAAGAGGAACATGAGAAAACACACTGGGGAATAGACACTCTGTATAACTATTTGAAGGACAGAATCATTTCCAGAATTTTGCAAACAACAGTAATTCCAGTGACTCGCCAATGTAGCCTTTGTCTCCAAACTAATCCCCAAAGTATTCCTAAACCAAAGCTTGGACAAATCGGGAAAGGTTATGGGCCTGAGCAGCAATGACAAATTGATTTTTCAGAACTACCCAGGATGGGGAGGGTATCGATATTGGTATTTACAGAAACCTCTTCAGGGTGGCCAGAAGCTTTCCCTACCAGAACTGCCAAAGCACAGGAAGTAACCAAAGCATTGTTACAGGAAATAATACCGTGTTTTGGAGTCCCAGGCACAATGTCTTCAGACAGGGGGCCACATTTTATTTCAAAACTTGAGCAGCAAATTAGCCGGCACCGAGGCATAGACTGGGAACTTCATATCCCATATCATCCTCAGTCAAGTGGCCAGGTGGAAAAAATGAACCATCTGATTAAGCAGCAAATTGTAAGACAGGACAAGAAGCAAAGTTACCTTTGCCTAAAGCTCTTACAGTAGCATTATTACGAATTCAGACGAAGCCAAGGACAAAAGAAAAATTAAGCTCTTTTGAAATATTATATAGAAGATCATATGGGGTCCAAGAAGGAACAACACCTACCCAAGTAGGGGAAGAAACCCTACACAGGTATATGGTGGTCCTAAACAAACAACTTAGAGAATCTGAGAAACATGTGGCTGGGCCTCAAAGGAGAGAACTAGATGGGCCAGTACATAACATACAGCCAGGGGATTATGTATATGTTATGTCTTTTGCAGAAAAGACTCTGGAACCCCAGTGGGAAGGACCATTCCAGGTGCTCCTCACCACCTTTACTGCAATCAAGATCAGAGAGCAAAATGCCTGCATTCATCACACTCGAGTGAAGAAGGCTCCTGAAGTGATCTGGAGAGCCACACCAGGTGACAATGAACTAAAACTGAAGCTTATTCGGGAAAGTGAATGGTGTGTGTGTAAAATGTTAGAATAGGTCAATAACTTTTGAAGAATAGAAAGATTTGTAGTTATGGAAAATCAAACAGGCATAGTTTGGAGAATTGTGGCCTTTGCAACCATCGTTATAGCCACCGCTGGGGTTAAGGCAACACCACACACATATAATGTGACAGGTATATAGAGGTGTCAAGGAAAAGCCTATGATTTTCACTCCAGTAGGTTTTTGGGGCAGATGTTGAAGGTTACAAAGGCAATTTCTGGGAAAGGAAGAAACATTTGGGGATATGAATACATGTGCTCAGGACAGATTCCATTAGTCTTAGCAAGAACCCATGAAACACATCCAAATTGGTCCTGAATGTTGTGACAAATGTTCAGGCAATGGCAGCCTGGGCATCCCTGGGAGGGGGGGAGGGGGGGGAGGGAGGGAGGGACTACTACCCAAAAAGCTACCGGGCAAGATAATACTGGGCAAGAAACTAATCCCCAAGAAACTAGTCCCCAAGAAACTACTGACCAAGAAACTACTCCCCTAGGAAGTACTGGGCAACAAAGTGTTTGAAATGCAATCACTGTGCTGTATGGCAAGACTGAAGGAAAAGAAAGAAGCAGAGAAGGAAGGATAGAAATGTTTGTCCAGACTGTGAAACTATCACCCTTGTTTTTGCCATGTTCCTGTCTCAGCAAGATGAGCAGGAATTCAGCACCAGAAAATGCAACAGCAGTTACTGAGTTCATCCTAGAGGGTTTCCCAGAGCATGATCCAAGACTGCAGCAGTTTTTCTCTCAAGTCCTCCTGCTCATGTACCTGACAACAGTGATGGGGAATGAAACCATCCTTTTCCTCCTGTGTGTGGATCACCACCTGCAAACCCCCATGGACATTTTCATCTGCAGCCTGGCCTTCCCGGAAATCTGGTTTACATCCTCCACAAGCATCAAATGGTTTGTGATGCTGAGTTCTGGTCAGAACACTCTCTCACTAAGCAGCTGCTTTGCCCAAAACTATTTTTATTTTGCCCTGGGCTGCACAGAGTTTGTCTGGCAGGTTGTCATGTCCTTTGACCGGTGTGTTGCCATCTGCCACCCTTTGCTCTACGCTGACATCACAAAGCCTCAGCTCTGTGTCCACCTGGGTGTTGCTGCTTGGGTCCTCGGCTTTGTCCTGCTGAGCTACCGCTGCTCTTCCTCTCTGAGCTGTCTTTCTGTGGCTCCAAGATCCCCCATTTCCTCTGGGACAACTCCCCCTTGTTCAAACTGTCCTGCTCTGACACCAGCCTGCTTTGGGAAACAGACTCTGTCTTCTTACCGTGTGTCGTGCTGGGCTCCTTATGTTTGACTCTGGCATTTGACATCTGCGTCCTTTTCTGTGTTCTGCATCTTCCAGCAGCCTCTGGGAGGAAGAAAGCTTTGACCACGTGTTCTTCCCATCCCATCACCTTATCCATTGCCCGTGGGAGCTGCATTGCTCTCTGCACGTGTCCTGCAGAAGATGTTTCCTTGAGGACCAACAGAACTGGAGCTCTGCTGAACACAGTCCTGTTCCCATTCCTAAATCCATTCATCTGCAGCCTTGGGAACAAATCTGTGATCCTGGCCCTGAACAAATCCATTGCCAGGCCAAGAACAAAGCCTTTCCTCTAAGCATGGTGCATTTCTGGAAAGCCATCCCAAGGATCTGGTATCATCTGTTACACAAAACCAGTGCCTGTGTGTGCAGCCTCCAAACACGGCTGCCTCAGGAGATTGATGCTCCTGCTGGGTTGTGTCAGGTTAAGAGAGAAGAGACTCATCTGCACTCCCAGACAGGGCACCAACAATGGCAGCAGGACAAACTCAGTTCATTCTCTGCCCGGGCTGCTCCCGGGCCCATCTCAGGAGAGCCACCAGCTCATTAAGAGCCCATCTCTGGAACAGAGAAGAGCTCAGAGGAACAGTGTGGCAAGTGACAATCCAAATTACAGCTCCTGAGCGATGGACACCTTGTCCCAGCTCCTTTCCTGGGACAGCCATCAGCCCTGCTTTGAAATCCCAAAGTCTGAAACCCCAAAGTCACTGAGAGCAGGTCACCATTTGGACTAAGGGGATTCTTGCCCTGGTGTGTAGGAAACATTATGGGATGGAGGGGAAGAGCAGTTTTGGATAGCACAGGACTTGTGGGAAGGTGAGGCGAGGAGCCCAACCAGAGCAGTCTGTCCTGTGCTCTCATTAAACTTAAATTCTCCCTCCTGTGTGAGCAAATCTCTGTTCTGCCTGAGCACAGAGCCTGGGGCTGTGAGGGCAGCAGCTGGAGGACGGCACCAAATAGCCCATCTGCCCATGGTGCCGCCATGGAGTGACCGGAGGGACTGGACTGAAGGGTTTGGGGCTGTGGGGTGTGTCTGGTCTGCACCAGCACCTGCAGTGGGGCTGTGGCCTCGGGGCTCAGATGTCCAAATGCCTCAGCTGCTGAGACTGGAATCCAGGGGAAGCTGCTGAGCAGACGAGTGTCTGAGCACAGCTGCTGCAGGGATCCATGTGCAGCTGTGACTGTGGAATGGGATAGGCTGGACCAGGATAGTGCCGTTGGGAATGATCTGCAGGTCAGAGCAGAATGATGGTCTGGTCCCACTGACCGACCCCTCCAGGGCTGACCAAAACTTCAAGCAGTCATTAAGGGCACTATCCAAATGTCTCTGAAACACTGAAAGCCTGGGGCATCAACCACCTCTCCAGGGAGCCTGTTCAGTGTTTGAACACTCTCCCAGTAAAGAAAGACTTTCTCCTGTGCAGTCTAAACCATCCCTGGTACAGCTTTGAACCATTCTCACACGTTCCATCCCAGGATATCAGGGAGAAGAGAAAGGGAAATGCAGGGCAGAGCCAGGGGGGCAGCGAGATGGGAGTGTGCAGCCTGCAGGGACACAGCAGCAGCTGTGGGACAGCGCAGGACAAGCTGTGCTGGACGTGGCCAAGGGCCTGGCAGGGCTGGCAGTGCCCAGGAGAAGCCAAGTCTTGGTGCCCTGGGGCACAGCAGGGTCTGTGCCACCAAGGGCTGGGAGGGGACACCTTGTCCTGAGGCCCTGGGGCCTCCTGGCACAGCCCCAGCAAGGCTGGGCACTGTCACCCCCTTGTCCTGCCCTCAGCATCCCCCCACACCCCAGTGGCCCCAGGGATCTGCTGGGACCAGTCCCTGGGGAGCCTTGGTCAGGAATGGCCCTGGGGGGCTCCTCAGTGCTCCCAGGGACTGCAGGTTTTTCAAAGCACTTTGGGTTTTGCTTTTGCCTGGGAGTCTCTGAGGGCTTTGTGCAATCAGGGCCTCGAATTGTCTGCTGTAATAAGTCCCTTGAGATGTTTTGTCACTAACAATACTCAGTGGGGCTCATTAATGCCTCAAGTTACTCAAGTGTCATTAAAGTACTACTTTTTGACACTGAATCACTCTGAGAGGTTTGTGCAGTCATGGCCTCCAATTATCTGCTGTAATTAGTCCCTAGAGAGGCTTTGTACTGACACTCAGTGGGGCTCATTAATGCTCTGAGATACTCAATGTCTTTTAAGGTACTTTGGGTTTTCCTTCCCACACTCCGTCTCTGAGAGGTTTTTGGGCACTCTTGGCCTCCAGTTCTCTCCTCCAAGGAGTCCATGAGGAGCCTGTGTTGGGGATGGACCTCAGTGGGACCCAGGAATGCTTTGAGACACGCTGGGTTTTTCCTCTGACTTGGACTCCTGGAAAGGTTTGTGCCATCTCCTCTCAGGCCCTGAGGGCTCAGCACCAAATGCACCACGGGGCTCTTTGGGATCAAGCAAGTCCTGACAAACCACGGCTCTGCCTTGATTTCCCTCTGCTCTGGTGCAGTTCATTAGGAAGGTTTTGTACTGCAGTTATGGAGAAAGATTTCAAAGAGCTTCTAAGAAATACACATTCCTGTTATAAAGAGTGTGTTTTATTACTGTTCTCTTTAGAGGAGAGGTGATTGCAGCATTCTGTGATTGATATTGATCCAGGGCCTCTCCTCAGAAGGCCTGCTCAGAGAAGCTGTGCCTTGAGGTCTGACCCAGTATGGATAACATTCCCCAAGCCCATCCTGCCTGTCCTCACTCACCTGGGACCTGCTTTGCTAAGAGAGCTGCCTGCACTCAGGCAAAAAGGGCTTTTCTATTTTTGAAGCAACGTAAAACTCGTAATTTTCCCCACTGAAAACAGACACACTCCTCAAGTGTGTGCCAGCCCAAGGGGCCACCAAAACCACTCCAGCCCTGCCCTGGGCCGGCTGTGAGGGTGGATCAGCATCCCAACCTGCTCTGGGCCACTGCAAGGGGCTGTGGCCATGGACACACTGGGACAAACTAGGGACAATGGCAACAGTGTGAGGAAGACTGGGGGATATGGGGGCGTGCTATGAAAGATATTGGGGGGAATTGGAAGGGAAAGGGAATGAACTCAGGGGTATTGGGAGGGACTGGGCTGTACTGGTGATGAAATGGGCTGTAAAGGGGGGGACTGAAGGGGCACTGGGGTACAACTGGGCTGTACAGGGAAGGACTAGAGGGGTTGAATCGGCTGTTCCCGCCTCCGCAAACTCCCATTTGCCGAGGCTCCCGCCCGTCAACGCCAGCACCTAATCAGTGCCAGGAAACCGGGGCCTCGGGGCGGTGCCTGGTGTCGGTGCCACGTTTTGGTTTTGCCTTCAACTCCCGTCATGCACCGCGGCCCAATTGAGCCACTTTGCACCCCGGACAACAATGCCCGTCATGCCCCGCGCTCCACAGAACCCCGCCCCCGTATCCCCTTTCCCCCCCCATGTGTCCCCTAAGTTTCCCCCAGACCCTCCAGGATCCCTAAGTGCCCCCTCCGTATTTATTTGGAACCCCCCAAAATCGTCCCCGACTCCCCTGAATGCTCCCAACCCCAGAGATGCCCGTTAGAGCCACTTCTGGGAATTCATCTCCGATCATCCCCCGTGCTCTCAGAGCTCTGCCGAACACAGTCTCGCGCCGAAAATTCCTGCTGTGCCCCGTGTCCTAAAGCGCCCGGTTCGAGCTCCCCAAGTTCCCCCCAATTCCTCCCGAACCGCACACGTTTCCCCCGAGGGCCTCAAGTCGCGACTCGGACGCAGAAGTGTCCGCCAAGCGCCTTCCGGGACCCGCCACAGCTCGGCTTTATGCACTCCCGGGACTACAGCTCCCAGCATGCTCCGCGGCGCACACAGAGCCCTATTCCAGCCGTGACTCCATCTCCCGTCATGCCCAGCGCCTCTCCGACAGCCATTGGAGATGCGCCTCGAACTCCCGTGATGCTCCGCGGCCCCGTTACACCGTGTTCTACCCGCGCCTACAACTCCCATCATTCCCCGCGCCCCAGAGAGTCCCCTCAGGGTCCCCCAAGTGCCCGCCCGGACCCCGAAGGGCCCCAGATTCCCCTCCCTGACCTCCAAGTGCCCACCCGGCTCCCCCAGATGTCCTTCAGACCCCCAAATTTTCTTCAGATTCCATCCCCAGGTCCAGAACTGCCCCAAATGTGCCCCAGAAATGTCTCCGTGGTCCCCAAAGTGGCCCCTTTTACTCTGTCTGAGAAAACGATAAAGAAGATGACTAAAGGAATAAAAATAGGACTAATTGGCATAAAGAGGGAGGAATCAATAGCCAGATATTGTCAATGAATTAATGAAGGGAATTGTGTTACTTAGAACCAATGACCAATAATTTTGGGGGGGTGTAAAAATGTAGCAATTTGGGTTTTTTTAAATAGATGTCAAACATAGGTAAAAAACATATATAATAGTGTTCTATATATTTATAAATATTATTATGATTTCCTTATAAATTTTATTTTTAAAGAAAAATTGCTAATTTACAAAAATTATTTCAGATGTCAGTCCTTGGTGGATGATTTCAGACACGGTGAGGTTAGCATGAGGAGCAGGTTGTCCAAACAAGGTCAGCCTGCAAGGGGCTAATTCTCCATGCCCAGACCTCCTAAGGAGACATTCAGCATTAAGATCACTTGGGGAATGCTTCTTTCATGTTGGCAATGATCTGAAAAATTAAAAAAAATGCACCCTGGATTAGAAAAAAAAGCAGGAGGTGCACTTTGAAATCTTCCTCCATAAGAGAACTCCAAACTGACTCCAAGCAGCTGCACAAGCCCTGGAGACTTGAAGACAAATGAAGGAAGAAAAGGAGGTCGTGACTGCTTTCTGGATTTGAATCAGCCCCATGCTGGATTTGGGGCTGAGTCCAGAAGCTCCAGGCACTGAGAGAAGGTTGAAGAAGCTGCTCAAGGAGGCAGAAGCAAAACTCCAAGTCCCTTGGAGCATCCCTGGGCCCCACTGAGGGCAGGGAGTGCCAAAGGCTCCCCAGGGACTGCTTAGAGCAGATCCTTGAGGCCAGGATTGCAGGGAGCCGCAGGCTGTGAGCAGGGAACTGCAAGGCTGAGCAGGGCCTGGGCTGGTTGGAGGGAGCAGAAAGGCCAAGCCCTGAGCCCAGACCTGGCACAGCAGGGCCTGTCCCTCCCGGGTGGCTCGGGGCTGGTTGTGGGGCAGTGGGATGGGAGGGGCAGTGAGGACAAATGGCACAAAGCTGCAAGCCCTGCCAGCCTCCGCAGGGAGGGGCCGGGCAGGAGCAAAGTGCAGCCCCTGAAAGGAAAGTTCGTTTTGTGGGGCCTCCAGAGGCGCTGGCAGAGCCCAGGGGACAAAGGCCTGGGTGCCTGTGGCCCTGCCAGCCCTGCCCGGCCCTTGGCCATGTGTCCTGCAGGCTGTGCCCCCTGTGCGTGCTGCTGGTGTGCCCTGGCCGGCTGCACACGCCCATCTCGCTGTCCCCCCAGCATTTCTCAGCCCAGCATTTCTGTGCCCTCCCTGGGCTCCCTGCACCCAGCGCTGCCGGCTCCTGGCACACAGAGCCAGGCCATGGCCCGGCCTCACGCTGGGACACCTCCTGCACCAAAATTCTGCCCTGGAGGGACTTTTCTTTTTGCTCAGCTCCAGGCTGAACCTTTCAAGCTTTGGGGAGGTTTCCTTCTCTTCCCACTGCCAAGGAAAGCTCTGTCTCTTGCTGTTCAAAAACAGAGAAGGGCTGGTGGGAGATGTGGTGGTCAGAGGTACAGTGATGATGCAATTTTTGAGTTTTTAAATATTATGAAAAAAGGAGGGGCATCAACAAACTTCTACACTGGCCTGACAGAGAGCAGACTTCAGTGTATTCAGGATGCAAATTTGGGGAGTGCCAAATAAGGTACCAATTTTTTTAAAGGGAAACAGCCCTTAAAAACAAAGGATTCCCATAAAGATGGACACACTTCAAGAAAGAAATCTGGAAGGAGCAGGAACAGCCTGTCCCTCTGTGCCAAAATATGAGCAAGAAAGGAAAATGACTGCCCTGGCTGGGCATAAGGTTTTTTGCAGGAACTCAGGGGAAAAAACAGGGTAAATCACCTTTGGACAGATGGGGAGGAAACTCAGGAAATATTAAAGGATGTTGCTAGGTCATGCACAAAGAATATTAGAGCCTGGGCTGGTTGGAGGGAGCAGAAAGGCCAAGCCCTGAGCCCAGACCTGGCACAGCAGGGCCTGTCCCTCCCGGGTGGCTCGGGGCTGGTTGTGGGGCAGTGGGATGGGAGCGGCAGCGAGGACAAATGGCACAAAGCTGTGTGACACTCCCGATCCTCATGGCACTGCGGGCCAGTGTGACACAGCAGGGCCTCATGGAAACAAGAGGCCATAATGAGCCTGTGGGGCTGTAACACCCCAGAGCACTGAAATAATGGGGGTACCCAAAGGTTCTCTTACTCGTGTTTGGTGCACAAGGAGAAATGCCAACCAGATAGTCTCAGGATGAACAGATGCACAGAATATTCTTATTTGCAAGGAACAGTCAAGGATCATAAGTCCAATTCTGAAGTTAATGGCCCATAGAGGGATGGAACCGACAACCGTAGTGATATTAGCACCATAATTTAACCAACTGAGCTAAGAGGTCAAAGCAACACACGGCTTTACTGGCAAAATATAGAAAATCAAGGAACTTGGAAAACCATTTAATAAAACATCCAACTCAAAATAAAACTCTTATCATAGCATTAGCTTCATTGACTGAGCCCGTTTGACCTGGAAACCTTTACAGAATTACAGAATGACAAAATGACTAGATTGGAAGAGACCTCCAAGATCATTGAGTTCAACCCATGTCCCAACACCTCACCTAAGCCATGGCACCTAGTGCCACATCCAGTCTTTTTTAAAAACACATCCAGAGATGGTGATGCCACCACCTCTCTGGTCAGATCACTCCAGAACTTTATCACCCTTTCCATAAAAATCTTTTTCCTAATTTCCAACCTATATTTCCCTTTGTGCAGCCTTAAGACTCTGTCCTCTCATTCTGTCAGTGGCTGCCTGGAAAAAGAGACCAAGCCCCACCTGACTACAAACACCTTTCAGGGAGTTGTAGAGAGTGATAAGGTCACCTCTGAGTCTCCTTTTCTCCAGGCTAAACAGCCCCAGCTCCCTCAGTCGTTCCTCACAGGAGTTATCTTCCAAGCCCCTCATCAGCCTTGTTGCCTCCTCTGGACACATTTAAGCATCTCAAGGTTATTCTTAACTGAGGGCCCAGAACTGGACACAGCACTCGAGGTGTGGCCTCAGCAGTGCTGAGTACAGGAGAAGAATGAACTCCCTGCTCCTGATGGCCACACCATTTCTGATCCAGGCCAGGTGCCATTGGCCTTCTTGGCCACCTGGGCACACTGCTGCCTCATGTTCAGTTGGCTGTCGACCAGAACCCCCAGGGCCCTTTCTGCCTGGGCACTGCCCAGCCACACCGTCCCCAGCCTAGAGCACTGCAGGGGTTATTGTGGCCAAAATGCGGGACTCAGCACTTGGACTTAATAAACTTCACGTTGTTGCACTCTGCCCACCCATCCAACTGTTCCAGGTCTCTCTGCAGAGCCCTCCTACCTGCCAACAGATCGACAAATGTTCCCAGCTTAGTGTCATCTAAAAATTTACTAATAAGAGATTCAATAGCCCCATCCATGTCGTCAATACAAATGTTGAACAGAGCTGGCCCCAGCACAGACCCCTGAGGAACACCCCTGGTGACTGGCTGCCAGCTGGATGCAGCACCCTTCCCCACCACTCTCTGGGCCCGGCCATGCAGCCAGTTGTTAACCCAGCAAAGAGTGCTCCTGTTCAAGCCGTGGGCTGCCAGCTTTTCCAGGAGCGTGCTGTGGGAGACAGTGCCTAAGGCCTTGCTGAAGTCCCAACAGACAACATCCACAGCCTTTCCCACATCCACCAGGCGGGTCGCCTGGTCATAAAAGGAGATCAGGTTGCTCAAACATGACTTACCTATCCTAAACCCGTGCTGGCTGATGGAGGAGAGAATTTTGAAAATTCTTCTCTGGAGCTCCAGGGAGCTAATCCAAGTTTGAGTTGCTTTAGATCAGACCAGGGGTGGAGGAGGGTCATCCATCAGTGTTGTTGAGCATGATTCTTCTCCATGCTCCCCCTGCTATCACTTTCAGCCTTGAAGTTCTGGGAGTCAGCTGGAGAAGGGGGGGAAAAAAAAAGGCTTTAGGCAAAGACATTAACCTTTTTCCTTCCTTCATAGAAGACAGAGTGATTTGAAATGTAAGGAGAGAGTATGAGACAAAAGTTAGCAAAAGAACTGATAAAGAGTATTGGAAGAAGTGGATATTTCTGACCAGACTTCTCTGGATGTGAATTACAGAAAAAATAGATTATTATAATGGTGTTTGGGAGAATGCAAGTTCTAGTCAAACAGTTGTATGTACTGATATGAATGAGATTTAATTTAGGATTTTGAATAGAAAATAAACCCGGCTCCCGGGAAAAAATAAGGAAGTCTCAGCCTTTGAGAAGAAGATGCTTCTAGAAAGGAAGTAATTTTGAAGTTCTGGCTCCTAGGCATAAAAGGGGGTCTCTATTTCTTTTGAGATAGTGATGATTTTAGAGAAAGAAGAAGAGAATCCTTGCTTTATACTAGAAAAGCATTCTTAAAATGGTACCCCAAACATGCAGAGGCCCATAAGCAGCTTGGGAAACTGTTATATGGGTGGGACTGCACAGAATCTGCAAAAATTCCATGTGGTTGCAGATTTGTGACCATGAGAACCACCAGACCTTTTCCTGTGGCACGTATCTCCATAAACTCTAGAGAGGCTCCTCTCCCAAGGTGATGCAGGATTGTGTTTAAATAGTTGCAACTGGCTAAAGATCATAGTTTTCTCTCTGTTGATTTGGAAAGTGAACGGTTTGTGGTAAGTGCAAGGATGTTTGAATGTCTCATTTTTCCTTGTTCTCTTTTCTTAGTGTATGCTAATAAAACCTATCTGTTTTTACTTTTAAGTTGAGCCTGTTTCAGCTTTTTCTCCCAAAATCTTATCTCCCAGCTAGTAAACAAAATTCAGCAAACATAAAACCACCACAGGAAGGGACAGCATCTGCCTTGCCAGGGGCTGGAGCTCAGGCCTTGGCCTTTTGCATTCCTGAAACACATGCAGGTTTGCTCAGCATCAGAGACACCTTTGCCTTGTTTGTCCCCACCTGTCATCAGTGCCTGCGGTGTTCTGCTCTAACTGGAACCTGGGGACACTTTCTCAGGCGTGTCCCTCAATGGGACCTATTTAAAACTTCAAGAAACTTTGGCGTTTTTAATCTGACTTTGAGTCCTTAAGAAGTTTTTTGAACACTCTCTCAGGGACTGAGTCTGATGTAAACAACAGCAAATCCCCAAGAGGCTCATTAACATCCTTGTGCTGTGTCTGTGCTGCTGAGCTGGGCCGGGCTCCTGACACAGAGGCACCTCCTGGCAACCAAGATGAGCTTCAAAAAGGCATTTCTCCATCAAAGTGGCTCCTGTGCACAGCCCAGCAGGGCTGGGGCACTGCTTGCAGCCACCCTGGGCACAGCACACAGGCACAGAGAGCTTCAATCACTCAGGGCTGGGAAGACGCTGAGGACTGACTGGGCGAGAATCATTTCCAGCCCTTGACACTGGAAGCCTCTGGCTGCAGGACAATGCAGCTGCAGCTCCTGCAATGATCTCCTAGAGCAGGAACATCCCACTGACTATGGATTCTGTAAGTACAACTCAGACTATCTCTGCTGTAAGCATGTGGACATGCTCAGGGCTTCTGCTCACTCCAGGAATATTTCCAGGACAATAATTTTTATAAAGATAAAATTTACTCAGTCATTGTTTTCAGTTTCTTACTCCTGGTGAATGGGGGGGATAAATAATAAACAACTTCATGTTTAAAAGTCCCTAAGGCATCTGAACTATACCTCCAGTGCTATTCATGGGTTCCCAAAAGTGCTTTCATCCACTCCTTTGCCCATGGACAGCACCAGCATCACCTTCACTGGAGCCATCAGGCTTAGTCCTATCTCCAAGCTCCAAACAGAACCTGCCCCCAGCCAGTGCCCTGCAAACAGGCAGGTTTCTGTAGGGCCAAGGAGAGTGCACAGAGATTTGGGGTCTGTGAGTGCTGGCAAGGAGAGATCCGGAACAGGGAAATACCTCCAGGAGAAAAATCTCCAGGAAGCAGAGAGAAGATCAGGCAATGAGAGAAAACAAAACCCAGAAATGCTGTGGCAGGGCGAGATCTCCATAGGATCCTTTCCAGTGCAGCCCCTCCCTCGGAACAAGCCCCCTCCCTCTTGTCCCCCAGCCAAGCCTCTGCCCTCAGGGCTGGGGGTCTGTTGGGGGTAAGGTTTGTTTCTTCTTTCTCTAAAGAATTTTTTCCCCATAAGTTACCAAGGAGACCAAGTGTTGGATACTTGAGAGTACTTAACCAAAACAAAGAGGTGGACAAAGTTAGAAGGAAGAGATAATGCAGGTAAAAGACAAAGTTTGAGACAGCTGCGGGCTCTTCTTTTTCTGGCGGTCGGGGAGAGAGAGAACGGCAGTTGCTGGCTGGAAAAGTTTCACTGTGGCCAAAAGGATCCAGTCCTGGAAAATCTACTATCATCAGTTCTGCCTCGCCTTCGGCTTCTTCGCCGCTGCTCCTCTTGCTACAGCGTGACCCTGCACCCCCTGCGCTGCCGGGACACCCTGCCATCCCAGCTACCAGCCCGGGACTTTTCCATTGTTTCAGCTTGGTGCTCTGAGGATCCTGCAGAGACACCGAAACCAAACTGCCCTAAGTTTTGTGAAACAAAACCCTCAAGGATCTTGGTACTGTTTTCGTTTATTATTAATGCTGTAGTTGTTCGGTGAGGGTTTTTTTGTGTTTTTTTTACTTTGTAATACATACTAATAAAAAACTGCTATTCCTATTTCCCAAATCTTTGCCTAAGAGCCTCTGATTGTAATTTATAATTAAAAAAGAAAAAAAAGAGAGTGAAGGGGGGGGGGGGTTACACTCTCCATCCCAAAAGAAACTGCAGTTGTTTTTTTTTTTTATTACCTAGCAGATACCTGTCTTCCCAAAACAAGAGAGGGTCCAAGGCATGAAGCCCCTCCTGTGCAGGCAGAGCTGCAGCAGAGCCGTGGGGCAGCTCTGCAGCCCAGGGCCCAGTTCCCTCTGCAGGGCACAGGGCTGGGAGCAGCTGCCTGGCACTGGGGGGCTCTGGGAGGGGGCACAGCTGGCTCAGGGTGACCCTGTCCCCAGTGCCCGGCTGTGGGCAAGCTGTCAGTGCAGCCAGGGAAGGAGCTCCATCTCATTTAATCCAGTGCCATCATTAGGACACTTGAAAGTCTCCCTGAGACTTCCTTCCAAGCTTCCAGCTTCCCTCCACAATGCAAACCTGCCCTGTAGCATCTTTGTGTTATCTGAAAGCCCCACGGGGAGACACACAAGTTCTGTGATGGAGAAAATGCTGTTGGGTTGGTGGAATGAGTCCCGTGTGTCCTTGGGTACAAATGTGGGGCTGAGCCCTCGAGAAGAGGATGGACATTGGGTGGACTGTGGTGGATCCATCAGCTCTCAGCAGTGTCAGGATGGTTTTTAAAGGAAACATGGGAGGGTGATCATCCTGTGTAGGGGACAGGTGAAAGCCCAGAGAATCCTGGAACAGGACAGGGTGACAGACCTCCTCCCCTCATTCTCCATGCACCACCTTGCCTCAGAGAACTTGCTCTGTTCTCCCTAAGCACAGCAGCAGAAATGCTGAGAGTTTCTGACATCAAAAATAGTCAAGTGGAGATGAAGAAAAGCTGTTGAAAAAACTCTAGAACATTTAAACAGACTTTACCATTCCTGGTCACTGGCAGTGGGAGTACAAGCTGACAGAGACTTCTGTATTAACAGGGTTTCAAAGTGGAACACGAGGACGGGTTCCCTGTCCCCCTCTCACGTCTGCACGGCAAGGCTGAATTGTAAAAACCCTGCATGTAATTGCCCTGAACCTGAAGACCCACTCAGCCAGCACCAACCAGGGCTCCCCAGTTGGAGTTTAAGGAAAATCTGCTAGAAAATCTAAAGGCTGTCAGTGTGATACAGAAGAATGGTCTGTGGGAAAAGGCTTGGATTTTACTGAAAGAACTTTCTCCTAACTTGTCACTGATCTTTTCTCCGTGAACAGGCCCCCATGTCCAGAGTCAGCAAATGTCCAACAGCAGCTCCATCAGCCATTTCCTCCTGCTGGCATTGGCAGACACGTGGCAGCTGCAGCTCCTGCACTTCTGCCTCTTCCTGGGCATCTCCCTGGCTGCCCTCCTGGGCAACGGCCTCGTCATCAGCGCCGTAGCCTGCGGCCACCACCTGCACAGCCCCATGTTCTTCTTCCTGCTCAACCTGGCCCTCACCGACCTGGGCTCCATCCTCACCACTGTCCCCAAAGCCATGCACAATTCCCTCTGGGACACCAGGACCATCTCCTACACAGGATGTGCTGCACAGGTGTTTCTGTTTGTATTTTTCATTTCAGCAGAGTATTTCCTCCTGCCCATCATGTCCTATGATCTCTACGTGTCCATCTGCAAACCCCTGCACTACAGGACCCTCCTGGGCAGCAGAGCTTGTGCCCACATGGCAGCAGCTGCCTGGGCCAGTGCCTTTCTCTATGCTCTGCTGCACACGGCCAATACATTTTCCTTGCCCCTGTGCCAGGGCAATGTCCTGGGCCAGTTCTTCTGTGAAATCCCACACATCTTCAAGCTCTCCTGCTCCAAATCCTACCTCAGGGAATTTGGGGTTTCTGTTTTCACTACCTCATTAGGACTTGGCTGTTTTGTGTTCATGGTTTTCTCCTATGTGCAGATCTTCAGGGCCGTGCTGAGGATTGCCTCTGAGCAGGGACGGCACAAAGTCTTTTCCACCTGCCTCCCCCACCGGACTGTGGTCTCCTTGTTTGTCAGCACTGTAGCCTCTGCCCACTTGAAGCCACTTTGAGTCTCCTTCCCATGCCTGGATCTGTCACTGTCAGTTCTGTACTCGGTGGTGCCTCCAGCCCTGAACCCCCTCATTTACAGCCTGAGGAACCAGGAGCTCAAGGCTGCAGTGTGGACACTGATCACTGGATGTCTTCAGAAAGACTAAACTGCTTGCCAGGTTCTGCAGATCACTTGTAATAAATGACATATTTGATAGCCCTGTCTGGTTTGGTTACTGGGTGATTTTCTTGGTGTAAGTTTTCAGTGATCTTCACAAAGCAAGGCAATTGTTGCTGTCCTTTATTGTTTTGTTTCCCTGAATGTTTCCTGTGGCCCCAGACTGTGTTATTGATGAGCTATGCTCTTGCTGGCTTTTAAATAAACAAAAGGATCTCCCAGCTAGGTTTTTACCTGAGATTCCCCTTTTGTTCTCTTCTCTAGAGCTGCAGCAGCAATGTCTGTATGCAGAGCTGGGGGCAGATCAGGGCAGGCACAGCAGCTGTGCCCAGGAGCAGCAGCCCTTGGTGTTGGCAGTGCTGCTCCCGTGGCCCTGCCCCGCTGCCCTCCTGGCCCTGGTGTTGCTGTAGGGCCTGAGTGCTCTCGGGAATCGGGCACAGGGCTGGGGGTCGCAGTGCTGGGGCTGCAGCAGGGACAGGCCATGGGCTCCGCTGGGGCAGCGCTGACGCCTCAGGGCAGGGCCTGGGGGCTCCAGGCTCCTTGCCCAGGCTCTCTCCAGGACACGCCCAGGCCAAAGCTCAGCAGAGAAAAGCCCATGAGCAGCCCCAGGATGGCTGTGGACAGGGTGGGGGCAAACAGCATCCCACCATGGGAGCCTCCCTTGGCTGTGTGGGGAAGCTGAGGGACCTGGGCTCCTGGACCTTCTGAAGAAGAGGCCCAGGGCTCATCCTGCAACTGCTTCAAAGGTGGTTTCAGAGAATCACACAATCAGGAAGGTTGGAAATGACTTTGGAGATCATCAAGTCCAACCTGTGCCCTGACACCACCTTTTCTCCCCTGAGCCTTCTCTCCTCCACGATAAAATGCCCAGACCCTTCAGCCATTCCTCATAGGACTTGTGTTCCAGACCCTTCACCAGCCTTGTTGCCGTTCTGTGGACACGCTCCAGCCTTTCAATGTCCTTCCTAAACTGGGGGCCCAGAACTGGGCACAGCACTCGAGGTGCTGCGTCACCAGTGCCAAGTACAGGGGAAGAATCATTGCCCTGGTCCTGCTGGCCACACCATTCCTGATCCAGGCCAAGTGGCATTGGCCTACTTGTCCACCTGGGTACACTGCTGACTCTTGTCCAGCCTGCTGTCCAGCAGTGCTCCAGGTCCCTTTCTGCCTGGCCACTGTCCAGCTGCTCTGTGCCCAGCCTGTAGCACTGCAGGGGTTGTTATGGCCAAAGTGCAGGACCCGGCCCTTGGTCTTGTTAAACCTCCCATTGTGGGATTTGGGCCCTGGATCCAGCCTGTCCAGGGCCCTGTGCAGAGCTCGCCTACCCCCCAGCAGATCCACACTCACACCCAGCTTGGTGTCACCCTTTTTCCATGAGGCCTTACAGTAAAAACTGTCTCCATGTTCCGTGAGGCTGTGCAATTTCACAATGGTCCCTTTAGTCCCAAAGGCTCTACAGTTTCACAATGGCCTCCACATTCCAAGGGGCCCCTTGGTGCCACAATGGTCCCTTGGCTACCCGGCCCCTGTCACAATGGCCTCTTGGTCCCATGAGGCACCACAGTGTCAAAATACTTTCCTTCACTCAATGACTCCCCTCAGTGCAACAACGGCACCCTGGTTAGATGAGGTCCTGCAGTGTCACAGTGGTCTCCATGGCTCCATGAGGCCACATACAGTGTCACAGTGGCCCCTTGGTTCCATGAAGGCCCAGAGTGCCACAATGGTCTCCTTGGCGGTGCAGTGTCACCATGGATCCCTGGTTACAAAAGATCCTGCAATCTCACAACAGCCCTTGCTTCCCCAGAGCCCTCCAGTGTCAAAATCATCACAGAATCACAGAAGTAATCAGGTTGGAAAAGCTGTTTGAGATCAGGAAGTCCAACCAGTGACCCAACACCACCTTGTAACCCAGACCATGTCTAGCCTGTCCAGGGCCCTGTGCAGAGCCCTCCTACCCTGCAGCAGATCCACACTCACACCCAGCTTGGTGTCAGCTGCAAATTTGCTGATGGTGGACTCAATCCCCTCATCCAGACCATCAATGCAGATGTTGAAATCCATGCTGGCTGGGTCTGATCCCTCGGCCATCCTGTGGGTGCCATGTGATGGCACTCGAGGTGATCTGTTCCATAACCTTGCTGGGCACCGAGGTCAGGCTGACAGGCCTGGAGTTCCCCAGATCCTCCTGCCAGCCCTTCTTGGGGATGGGCTCACATTGGCACCTCCAGTCCTCTGGGACCTCCCTGGGGAGCCAGGACTGATGAGAAATGATGGAGAGCAGCTTGGGGAGCTCATCCACCAGCTCCCTCATCCCCCTAGGAGGGGTCCCATCTGGTCCCAGAGACACCTGTGAGCATCTGAGTGGCTCAGCAGGTCAGCAGCTGCTTCCTCCTGGATTACAGGGGGGCTGTTCTTCTCCCTGTGCCCATCTACCAGCTCAGGAGAACACTTGTCCTAAAGACAACCTGACTGATTGTTGAAAACTGAGGCAAAGAAGGGGTTAAGTACCTCAACCTTTTCCTCATTTTTGGTAACCATATCCCCCCCCCCAATAAGGAATGGAGATTTTCCTTACCCATCCTTTTGCCATTAATGTATTGATAAAATCATTTGTATTACCATTTACAGAAGCAGCCTGCTTAAGTCCTAATTGAGCTTTCACCTCTCTAATATTCTTTGTGCATGACCTAGCAACATCCTTTAATATTTCCTGAGTTTCCTCCCCATCTGTCCAAAGGTGATTTACCCTGTTTTTTCCCCTGAGTTCCTGCAAAAAACCTTATGCCCAGCCAGGGCAGTCATTTTCCTTTCTTGCTCATATTTTGGCACAGAGGGACAGGCTGTTCCTGCTCCTTCCAGATTTCTTTCTTGAAGTGTGTCCATCTTTATGGGAATCCTTTGTTTTTAAGGGCTGTTTCCCTTTAAAAAAATTGGTACCTTATTTGGCACTCCCCAAATTTGCATCCTGAATACACTGAAGTCTGCTCTCTGTCAGGCCAGTGTAGAAGTTTGTTGATGCCCCTCCTTTTTTCATAATATTTAAAAACTCAAAAATTGCATCATCACTGTACCTCTGACCACCACATCTCCCACCAGCCCTTCTCTGTTTTTGAACAGCAAGAGACAGAGCTTTCCTTGGCAGTGGGAAGAGAAGGAAACCTCCCCAAAGCTTGAAAGGTTCAGCCTGGAGCTGAGCAAAAAGAAAAGTCCCTCCAGGGCAGAATTTTGGTGCAGGAGGTGTCCCAGCGTGAGGCCGGGCCATGGCCTGGCTCTGTGTGCCAGGAGCCGGCAGCGCTGGGTGCAGGGAGCCCAGGGAGGGCACAGAAATGCTGGGCTGAGAAATGCTGGGGGGACAGCGAGATGGGCGTGTGCAGCCGGCCAGGGCACACCAGCAGCACGCACAGGGGGCACAGCCTGCAGGACACATGGCCAAGGGCCGGGCAGGGCTGGCAGGGCCACAGGCACCCAGGCCTTTGTCCCCTGGGCTCTGCCAGCGCCTCTGGAGGCCCCACAAAACGAACTTTCCTTTCAGGGGCTGCACTTTGCTCCTGCCCGGCCCCTCCCTGCGGAGGCTGGCAGGGCTTGCAGCTTTGTGCCATTTGTCCTCACTGCCCCTCCCATCCCACTGCCCCACAACCAGCCCCGAGCCACCCGGGAGGGACAGGCCCTGCTGTGCCAGGCCTGGGCTCAGGGCTTGGCCTTTCTGCTCCCTCCAACCAGCCCAGGCCTTGCTCAGCATTGCAGTTCCCTGCTCACAGCCTGCAGCTCCCTGCAATCCTGGCCTCAAGGATCTGCTCTCAGCAGTCCCTGGGGAGCCTTTGGCACTCCCTGCCCTCAGTGGGGCCCAGGGATGCTCCAAGGGACTTGGAGTTCTGCTTCTGCCTCCTTGAGCAGCTTCTTCAACCTTCTCTCAGTGCCTGGAGCTTCTGGACTCAGCCCCAAACCCACCGTGGTGCTCATGAAAATCCAGAAAGGTCTCAGGATCTCCTTGTCTTCCTTCATTTGTCTTCAAGTCTCCAGGGCTTGTGCAGCTGCTTGGAGTCAGTTTGGAGTTCTCTTATGGAGGAAGATTTCAAAGTGCACCTCCTGCTTTTTTTTCTAATCCAGGGTGCATTTTTTTTAATTTTTCAGATCATTGCCAACATGAAAGAAGCATTCCCCAAGTGATCTTAATGCTGAATGTCTCCTTAGGAGGTCTGGGCATGGAGAATTAGCCCCTTGCAGGCTGACCTTGTTTGGACAACCTGCTCCTCATGCTAACCTCACCGTGTCTGAAATCATCCACCAAGGACTGACATCTGAAATAATTTTTGTAAATTAGCAATTTTTCTTTAAAAATAAAATTTATAAGGAAATCATAATAATATTTATAAATATATAGAACACTATTATATATGTTTTTTACCTATGTTTGACATCTATTTAAAAAAACCCAAATTGCTACATTTTTACACCCCCCCAAAATTATTGGTCATTGGTTCTAAGTAACACAATTCCCTTCATTAATTCATTGACAATATCTGGCTATTGATTCCTCCCTCTTTATGCCAATTAGTCCTATTTTTATTCCTTTAGTCATCTTCTTTATCGTTTTCTCAGACAGAGTAAAAGGGGCCACTTTGGGGACCACGGAGACATTTCTGGGGCACATTTGGGGCAGTTCTGGACCTGGGGATGGAATCTGAAGAAAATTTGGGGGTCTGAAGGACATCTGGGGGAGCCGGGTGGGCACTTGGAGGTCAGGGAGGGGAATCTGGGGCCCTTCGGGGTCCGGGCGGGCACTTGGGGGACCCTGAGGGGACTCTCTGGGGCGCGGGGAATGATGGGAGTTGTAGGCGCGGGTAGAACACGGTGTAACGGGGCCGCGGAGCATCACGGGAGTTCGAGGCGCATCTCCAATGGCTGTCGGAGAGGCGCTGGGCATGACGGGAGATGGAGTCACGGCTGGAATAGGGCTCTGTGTGCGCCGCGGAGCATGCTGGGAGCTGTAGTCCCGGGAGTGCATAAAGCCGAGCTGTGGCGGGTCCCGGAAGGCGCTTGGCGGACACTTCTGCGTCCGAGTCGCGACTTGAGGCCCTCGGGGGAAACGTGTGCGGTTCGGGAGGAATTGGGGGGAACTTGGGGAGCTCGAACCGGGCGCTTTAGGACACGGGGCACAGCAGGAATTTTCGGCGCGAGACTGTGTTCGGCAGAGCTCTGAGAGCACGGGGGATGATCGGAGATGAATTCCCAGAAGTGGCTCTAACGGGCATCTCTGGGGTTGGGAGCATTCAGGGGAGTCGGGGACGATTTTGGGGGGTTCCAAATAAATACGGAGGGGGCACTTAGGGATCCTGGAGGGTCTGGGGGAAACTTAGGGGACACATGGGGGGGAAAGGGGATACGGGGGCGGGGTTCTGTGGAGCGCGGGGCATGACGGGCATTGTTGTCCGGGGTGCAAAGTGGCTCAATTGGGCCGCGGTGCATGACGGGAGTTGAAGGCAAAACCAAAACGTGGCACCGACACCAGGCACCGCCCCGAGGCCCCGGTTTCCTGGCACTGATTAGGTGCTGGCGTTGACGGGCGGGAGCCTCGGCAAATGGGAGTTTGCGGAGGCGGGAACAGCCGATTCAACCCCTCTAGTCCTTCCCCGTACAGCCCAGTTGTACCCCAGTGCCCCTTCAGTCCCCCCCTTTACAGCCCATTTCATCACCAGTACAGCCCAGTCCCTCCCAATACCCCTGAGTTCATTCCCTTTCCCTTCCAATTCCCCCCAATATCTTTCATAGCACGCCCCCATATCCCCCAGTCTTCCTCACACTGTTGCCATTGTCCCTAGTTTGTCCCAGTGTGTCCATGGCCACAGCCCCTTGCAGTGGCCCAGAGCAGGTTGGGATGCTGATCCACCCTCACAGCCGGCCCAGGGCAGGGCTGGAGTGGTTTTGGTGGCCCCTTGGGCTGGCACACACTTGAGGAGTGTGTCTGTTTTCAGTGGGGAAAATTACGAGTTTTACGTTGCTTCAAAAATAGAAAAGCCCTTTTTGCCTGAGTGCAGGCAGCTCTCTTAGCAAAGCAGGTCCCAGGTGAGTGAGGACAGGCAGGATGGGCTTGGGGAATGTTATCCATACTGGGTCAGACCTCAAGGCACAGCTTCTCTGAGCAGGCCTTCTGAGGAGAGGCCCTGGATCAATATCAATCACAGAATGCTGCAATCACCTCTCCTCTAAAGAGAACAGTAATAAAACACACTCTTTATAACAGGAATGTGTATTTCTTAGAAGCTCTTTGAAATCTTTCTCCATAACTGCAGTACAAAACCTTCCTAATGAACTGCACCAGAGCAGAGGGAAATCAAGGCAGAGCCGTGGTTTGTCAGGACTTGCTTGATCCCAAAGAGCCCCGTGGTGCATTTGGTGCTGAGCCCTCAGGGCCTGAGAGGAGATGGCACAAACCTTTCCAGGAGTCCAAGTCAGAGGAAAAACCCAGCGTGTCTCAAAGCATTCCTGGGTCCCACTGAGGTCCATCCCCAACACAGGCTCCTCATGGACTCCTTGGAGGAGAGAACTGGAGGCCAAGAGTGCCCAAAAACCTCTCAGAGACGGAGTGTGGGAAGGAAAACCCAAAGTACCTTAAAAGACATTGAGTAGCTCAGAGCATTAATGAGCCCCACTGAGTGTCAGTACAAAGCCTCTCTAGGGACTAATTACAGCAGATAATTGGAGGCCATGACTGCACAAACCTCTCAGAGTGATTCAGTGTCAAAAAGTAGTACTTTAATGACACTTGAGTAACTTGAGGCATTAATGAGCCCCACTGAGTATTGTTAGTGACAAAACATCTCAAGGGACTTATTACAGCAGACAATTCGAGGCCCTGATTGCACAAAGCCCTCAGAGACTCCCAGGCAAAAGCAAAACCCAAAGTGCTTTGAAAAACCTGCAGTCCCTGGGAGCACTGAGGAGCCCCCCAGGGCCATTCCTGACCAAGGCTCCCCAGGGACTGGTCCCAGCAGATCCCTGGGGCCACTGGGGTGTGGGGGGATGCTGAGGGCAGGACAAGGGGGTGACAGTGCCCAGCCTTGCTGGGGCTGTGCCAGGAGGCCCCAGGGCCTCAGGACAAGGTGTCCCCTCCCAGCCCTTGGTGGCACAGACCCTGCTGTGCCCCAGGGCACCAAGACTTGGCTTCTCCTGGGCACTGCCAGCCCTGCCAGGCCCTTGGCCATGTCCAGCACAGCTTGTCCTGCGCTGTCCCACAGCTGCTGCTGTGTCCCTGCAGGCTGCACACTCCCATCTCGCTGCCCCCCTGGCTCTGCCCTGCATTTCCCTTTCTCTTCTCCCTGATATCCTGGGATGGAACGTGTGAGAATGGTTCAAAGCTGTACCAGGGATGGTTTAGACTGCACAGGAGAAAGTCTTTCTTTACTGGGAGAGTGTTCAAACACTGAACAGGCTCCCTGGAGAGGTGGTTGATGCCCCAGGCTTTCAGTGTTTCAGAGACATTTGGATAGTGCCCTTAATGACTGCTTGAAGTTTTGGTCAGCCCTGGAGGGGTCGGTCAGTGGGACCAGACCATCATTCTGCTCTGACCTGCAGATCATTCCCAACGGCACTATCCTGGTCCAGCCTATCCCATTCCACAGTCACAGCTGCACATGGATCCCTGCAGCAGCTGTGCTCAGACACTCGTCTGCTCAGCAGCTTCCCCTGGATTCCAGTCTCAGCAGCTGAGGCATTTGGACATCTGAGCCCCGAGGCCACAGCCCCACTGCAGGTGCTGGTGCAGACCAGACACACCCCACAGCCCCAAACCCTTCAGTCCAGTCCCTCCGGTCACTCCGTGGCGGCACCATGGGCAGATGGGCTATTTGGTGCCGTCCTCCAGCTGCTGCCCTCACAGCCCCAGGCTCTGTGCTCAGGCAGAACAGAGATTTGCTCACACAGGAGGGAGAATTTAAGTTTAATGAGAGCACAGGACAGACTGCTCTGGTTGGGCTCCTCGCCTCACCTTCCCACAAGTCCTGTGCTATCCAAAACTGCTCTTCCCCTCCATCCCATAATGTTTCCTACACACCAGGGCAAGAATCCCCTTAGTCCAAATGGTGACCTGCTCTCAGTGACTTTGGGGTTTCAGACTTTGGGATTTCAAAGCAGGGCTGATGGCTGTCCCAGGAAAGGAGCTGGGACAAGGTGTCCATCGCTCAGGAGCTGTAATTTGGATTGTCACTTGCCACACTGTTCCTCTGAGCTCTTCTCTGTTCCAGAGATGGGCTCTTAATGAGCTGGTGGCTCTCCTGAGATGGGCCCGGGAGCAGCCCGGGCAGAGAATGAACTGAGTTTGTCCTGCTGCCATTGTTGGTGCCCTGTCTGGGAGTGCAGATGAGTCTCTTCTCTCTTAACCTGACACAACCCAGCAGGAGCATCAATCTCCTGAGGCAGCCGTGTTTGGAGGCTGCACACACAGGCACTGGTTTTGTGTAACAGATGATACCAGATCCTTGGGATGGCTTTCCAGAAATGCACCATGCTTAGAGGAAAGGCTTTGTTCTTGGCCTGGCAATGGATTTGTTCAGGGCCAGGATCACAGATTTGTTCCCAAGGCTGCAGATGAATGGATTTAGGAATGGGAACAGGACTGTGTTCAGCAGAGCTCCAGTTCTGTTGGTCCTCAAGGAAACATCTTCTGCAGGACACGTGCAGAGAGCAATGCAGCTCCCACGGGCAATGGATAAGGTGATGGGATGGGAAGAACACGTGGTCAAAGCTTTCTTCCTCCCAGAGGCTGCTGGAAGATGCAGAACACAGAAAAGGACGCAGATGTCAAATGCCAGAGTCAAACATAAGGAGCCCAGCACGACACACGGTAAGAAGACAGAGTCTGTTTCCCAAAGCAGGCTGGTGTCAGAGCAGGACAGTTTGAACAAGGGGGAGTTGTCCCAGAGGAAATGGGGGATCTTGGAGCCACAGAAAGACAGCTCAGAGAGGAAGAGCAGCGGTAGCTCAGCAGGACAAAGCCGAGGACCCAAGCAGCAACACCCAGGTGGACACAGAGCTGAGGCTTTGTGATGTCAGCGTAGAGCAAAGGGTGGCAGATGGCAACACACCGGTCAAAGGACATGACAACCTGCCAGACAAACTCTGTGCAGCCCAGGGCAAAATAAAAATAGTTTTGGGCAAAGCAGCTGCTTAGTGAGAGAGTGTTCTGACCAGAACTCAGCATCACAAACCATTTGATGCTTGTGGAGGATGTAAACCAGATTTCCGGGAAGGCCAGGCTGCAGATGAAAATGTCCATGGGGGTTTGCAGGTGGTGATCCACACACAGGAGGAAAAGGATGGTTTCATTCCCCATCACTGTTGTCAGGTACATGAGCAGGAGGACTTGAGAGAAAAACTGCTGCAGTCTTGGATCATGCTCTGGGAAACCCTCTAGGATGAACTCAGTAACTGCTGTTGCATTTTCTGGTGCTGAATTCCTGCTCATCTTGCTGAGACAGGAACATGGCAAAAACAAGGGTGATAGTTTCACAGTCTGGACAAACATTTCTATCCTTCCTTCTCTGCTTCTTTCTTTTCCTTCAGTCTTGCCATACAGCACAGTGATTGCATTTCAAACACTTTGTTGCCCAGTACTTCCTAGGGGAGTAGTTTCTTGGTCAGTAGTTTCTTGGGGACTAGTTTCTTGGGGATTAGTTTCTTGCCCAGTATTATCTTGCCCGGTAGCTTTTTGGGTAGTAGTCCCTCCCTCCCTCCCCCCCTCCCCCCCTCCCAGGGATGCCCAGGCTGCCATTGCCTGAACATTTGTCACAACATTCAGGACCAATTTGGATGTGTTTCATGGGTTCTTGCTAAGACTAATGGAATCTGTCCTGAGCACATGTATTCATATCCCCAAATGTTTCTTCCTTTCCCAGAAATTGCCTTTGTAACCTTCAACATCTGCCCCAAAAACCTACTGGAGTGAAAATCATAGGCTTTTCCTTGACACCTCTATATACCTGTCACATTATATGTGTGTGGTGTTGCCTTAACCCCAGCGGTGGCTATAACGATGGTTGCAAAGGCCACAATTCTCCAAACTATGCCTGTTTGATTTTCCATAACTACAAATCTTTCTATTCTTCAAAAGTTATTGACCTATTCTAACATTTTACACACACACCATTCACTTTCCCGAATAAGCTTCAGTTTTAGTTCATTGTCACCTGGTGTGGCTCTCCAGATCACTTCAGGAGCCTTCTTCACTCGAGTGTGATGAATGCAGGCATTTTGCTCTCTGATCTTGATTGCAGTAAAGGTGGTGAGGAGCACCTGGAATGGTCCTTCCCACTGGGGTTCCAGAGTCTTTTCTGCAAAAGACATAACATATACATAATCCCCTGGCTGTATGTTATGTACTGGCCCATCTAGTTCTCTCCTTTGAGGCCCAGCCACATGTTTCTCAGATTCTCTAAGTTGTTTGTTTAGGACCACCATATACCTGTGTAGGGTTTCTTCCCCTACTTGGGTAGGTGTTGTTCCTTCTTGGACCCCATATGATCTTCTATATAATATTTCAAAAGAGCTTAATTTTTCTTTTGTCCTTGGCTTCGTCTGAATTCGTAATAATGCTACTGTAAGAGCTTTAGGCAAAGGTAACTTTGCTTCTTGTCCTGTCTTACAATTTGCTGCTTAATCAGATGGTTCATTTTTTCCACCTGGCCACTTGACTGAGGATGATATGGGATATGAAGTTCCCAGTCTATGCCTCGGTGCCGGCTAATTTGCTGCTCAAGTTTTGAAATAAAATGTGGCCCCCTGTCTGAAGACATTGTGCCTGGGACTCCAAAACACGGTATTATTTCCTGTAACAATGCTTTGGTTACTTCCTGTGCTTTGGCAGTTCTGGTAGGGAAAGCTTCTGGCCACCCTGAAGAGGTTTCTGTAAATACCAATATCGATACCCTCCCCATCCTGGGTAGTTCTGAAAAATCAATTTGTCATTGCTGCTCAGGCCCATAACCTTTCCCGATTTGTCCAAGCTTTGGTTTAGGAATACTTTGGGGATTAGTTTGGAGACAAAGGCTACATTGGCGAGTCACTGGAATTACTGTTGTTTGCAAAATTCTGGAAATGATTCTGTCCTTCAAATAGTTATACAGAGTGTCTATTCCCCAGTGTGTTTTCTCATGTTCCTCTTTCACCAACGACCATGGCATGTAATAGGGAATCACAAGTCTTCCTTTCCCTTCATCTGTGATTGCCCGCCCTTCTTGGTTATAACTTCCATTTTCTTGCTCAGTTAGCATCTTGTTCTTTTTTGCTATACCTTGACTTACCTTCAGTAGAAATCTGTCCATCTGGAATTAAGGCTGCCTCAACTGTCTCAATAATCACCTCACCTTTAGCTGCTTCTTTTGCCTTTCTGTCCACCTGCTCATTTCCTTGATGTGCATGATGGCTACTTTTTCAGGTAGCAGGACTGCCCCCAATAGTTTTATTATCTCCTGGGAATGTTTAATACTTTTCCCTGGTGAGTTCAACAGTCCTCTTTCTTTCCAGATGGCTCCATGAGCATGAGCCATCCCAAATGCATACTTTGAGTTTGTATAAATAATAATTTTCTTTCCTTTTGCCTGTTCTAAAGCCCAGGTTAGGGCAATTATTTCAGCCTTCTGTGCAGAGGTGTTGGTTGGTAATGGTCCAGACTCTATTACTTCTCTGCTCGTGGTAACAGCATACCCAGCATATCTTTTTCCACTGATCACACAGCTGCTTCCATCAGTAAATCAAGTCTCAGGGTCCTCGAGAGCGGTGTCCTTCAGATCAGGGCGACTGGAGTAGGTGGCTTTGATGGTCTCCAGGCAATCATGGATCACTGGTTCTCCCGTATCCCCACTGACAAAGGAAGCTGGGTTCACAAGATTAGTTACCACAATTTCTACATGATCTTGCTCTACCATTATGGCTTGGTATTTCTGGAACCTCTGTGGGGAAAGACAATGTCTGCCTTTTACCTGCAGGACTGCGGACACTGTGTGGGACACTAGTATCTTCTAGATCTGCTAGCATCTTCTAGCATGACTGTGGGACACAGTCATCTTCTGGCCTAGGGTGAACTTGTGTGCTTCCTGAATGTTCATCACCACTGCAGCAGTGGCTCTGAGGCACCCTGGCCATCCCTTGGCTGCTGCATCCAGCTGCTTGGAAAAGTAGGTGACTGCCCTGTGACACAGACCCAGGTCTTGTGCCAGTATTCCCAAAGCAATCCCCTGCTTTTTGTGAGAAAACAAAAAGAATGGTTTACTCACATCTGGAAGTCCCAGGGCTGGAGCTGACATGCGGGCCTTCCTTAGGTGTTTGAAGGCTCGTGTTGCTTCTTTTGTCCATTGGAGGTCTCTGGTTCCTTCTATAACCAAGGCATATAGGGGATTGTAAATCCACAATTGTAAATCCACAGTCTACACCAGCCTGTCAGGCCCAAAAAGGTTCTCAGTTCCTTTACTGTCTGGGGTTTTGGGGTCTGGCATGTTGCTTCCTTGCAATCCTGCCCTAAGATCTTTTGTCCAGCACTGACCTCGTAGCCCAGGTAGAAAACTCTGCCTCACTATCTGAGCTTTCTTCTGGGATACTAGATACCCTTTTAGACCCAAAAAGTTTAGGAGGCTTACTGTCCGATCCACGCATGTCTCTTCAGTTCAAGTAGCTATCCGGAGGTCATCTACATACTGCAACAGCTGTCCTTCTCCTGATGGGGCTTCCCAGGATTCCAAATATTTTTCAAGCTGTTCTTCAAATATGGAAGAGTGTTTGAATCCTTGGGTTAAAACTGTCCATGTGAGCTGGGTTTTGCGCCCAGTCTTGGGTCTTTCCCATTCAAATGCAGAAATTGTCTGGCTGGCTTCATGGAGAGGAAGACAAAAGAAAGCATCTTTCAAATCTAAAATGGTAAACCAAATTAGTTCAGGTGTTAAATGGGTTAACAATATGTAGGGGTTGGCAATCACTGGGTGTAAATTTTCAATTAGCCTATTAACAGCCTGCAAATCCTGTATACTACTCAGTCTGACCCATCAGGCTTTTTAACAGGCCAAATAGGAGTATTAAAATCAGACTGACACTCTTTTAATAGCCCTGTCTGCAAAAAGTTTTCAATTACTGGGCTAATCCCTTCCCTGTCTTCCTTTATTAAAAGGATACTGTTTAACTCTAACTGGTTGTTTTCCTTCTTTAAGTTCAATTTGCACTAGAGGTGCATTCTTTGCCCTCAATGGTATGTTAGAAGCCCATACCCCAGGATATACCTGATCCATTCCTTTTCTGCTAGTCTCTTCTTCACTTTTAGTTTTGGTCCCGTTGGCTATTGAAACTAAGCTTAACCATTCCACATATTGTCAATCCTTAACCTCCAAAATAATCTCTCCATTTTTGAATATTACCTTTGCTTCTAGTTGCTCCAATAAATCTCTACTCAAAAGTGCTGATGGGGCATTGGGCATGTATAAAAACTTATGAATTCCCCATTGTTTCCCAAGTTTATATTTCAGTGGTCTACATAAATACACTTTCAGGTTGGCCAGTTGCCTCCTTCACCATACCATAATCATCTGTTATAGGTATTAAAGCTTTATTTAACACTGAGTACGTTGTCCCTGTGTTCCCCCAAAATTTCATTTTCTTTCCTTTGTTCCCTATCTTGATTATAACCAGAGGCTCCCCTAGGATAAAATCCTCTGGTCCTCCTCAGTCTTCTTTGATGTGAGCAACCACCCCCTCCCCTTTTCAGTCTCCTTTAATCATCGCCTTTTCTTTGTTCTGGGCACTGGTTATTCCAGCTTCCAAATGAATAAAGTGAATATTTTAGTATAAATAATATTCCAAGTGAATAAAGGGCACAAAATGCAAGAGGAGAAGTATAAGGACCGTGGCGGGGAAAGAATGCTAATCGTGAGGGGAAAAGTGTGAGAAATGTGAGAGGAAAAGGGTGAGAAACAGGAGGGTGAAAGTGAGAAACAGGAAGAGAAAATGCTGAGGAAAATGACGGAGAAAAGGAGAGAAACGTGAGGGGAGAAAAGGGCAGGATAAGTGAGGGAAAAATGGGGAGAAGCATGAGGGAAGAAAAAAACAGGAAAGAGTGGGAAGGTGGGAAAAGGTGAGAGGTAAAGCAGGAGGAAAGTGAGCTGAAGAGGGTGGGGAAAATGAGAAAAAGTTGGGAGGGAAAAACGACAGGAAAACTGTGAGAATTGTGAGTGGGAAGGGGGGGAAATGTGAGACGGGAAAGAAGAGGAAATGTGAAGAGAGAAAAGGAGAGCAGGCAGTGTTGGCATAACAGCTGAAATGATTGCTAACACATTCCCCCATACATTTGCCCACTTATTGGACAAGCCCGGGATTTCCATGTATGTATGTCTCTTATCTCCGCCTGGATTCCTACTTGGAAGTAATACAAGGGGCCAGGTCTGCCCGCCAGCAGCAGCAGCTGCTCCAAGCTGGGAGCGCGACATGTGGTGCTGATTTCCAGAGGCTTCTGTGTCCCAGGCGAAGCCAAGGCAGGAGTGGGTTGAAAGGTGCTGGCACTGCTGCTGCTCTGTGCCAGAGAGCCCCGGCTGGGCGGGGCACGGCGCCCACTGCGCTGCGGGCTCTTTCTCCTGCCAGAGCTGGGCACACCTGGCAAGAAATCATGATGGCTTGTGGGGAAACCAAGGGCTTTGTGGAGGCTGCATTCCTCTGCACACAGCCGGGCCACCTGCAGCACAGATCTTTGGCCCCCAAGAATGGAAACCAGAGGGAAACGGCTGGAAGAAGTTTCATTCTCACCTTTCAATAGAAGAGACTAAAATGGAAGTTCCCAAGCAGGGCCTGGTCCCCGGTGCCAGCTCAGTGTGAGAAAGGAGGCATGACTTTATTTCAGTGCTGGCTGTGTGGGGAATCACTCCTCTAACATGTGCTCACTCAGAAATCTCACCTACTGATTTGTAACCATGGAAATAAGACCTACTTATTACTTTGCAGAAACTCACAGGCTAAATATTCCCTCAAATTATTGGACAAATTTTAATCACATCTCAGAAGTGAAGAACGAGAGAGTAGGGGTCTCTTAAGGATCTCTGGTGGTCATTCGGGGAACATCCCATTCCTCAAATTCTCCTCTGATGCTCAAGAGCCTCCTAGAACCACTTGCTTCCCCTTGAATGCATTCCAGCTACCTTCTTAGGAAGACTACTCTATTCTCAAGGCTAAGGTAGCCACTTGCACACATTAATCAGTGCACTGGAGGAAATAGACGGCTCAACACTCTCTGTTAATGCTAAGGGAATTCGTGATTTGTTTCAGTTCAAGATTTTCTCAGCACCTTCCTTCTCTGGGAATTGCTCCCAAGCATTTTGTCACTACACCTTGAAAATGTGTTTGCTGACTGAAGCCACATTGTGTCTTTCCTTCAGAAATTAATCAAGAAAACACCAATTACCTACTGAAAGCCTTCTGCTCCCATCCAAATCAGTTCACTGCTCAAGCGCAAGCCACAGGCTCATCCCCGATTCCCTCTGTGAGATACAGGGCAACATTTTGCTGCAGTTGGAAGATGATTAGAAAGATGAATGAAAATTGTTGGTTCTAGGCATTGTTATTTATGGCTTGGATTTGTCCTAGTTAATTTGTTGGCTTTTGATGTGAGATGGGAGAGGGGCCAGCTGGAAGCCCAGACCAAAAGGGAAGTAGGAGAAGAGGGGAGGGGACAGAAAAGTAGGCGGTCAGGAGAGAATAAAAGTTCCCCAGTACCCAGCCAAAGGGAAAGGGCACACCGTTCGCCCTGGGCTGGGAAAAGCAATAAAAAGCAGCATTCCATTGCAGTGGGTGTGTGTGTTTGGCTCTTGGGGCAAGCTGTCCCTGCCTCGCGCTGGCCTCGGTTCCCCCGGCAGAAGTGCCGTGCCTGAAGGACGCTGCTCTGTGCTGGAGCCTGCGGAGCAGCCCGGCTCCCTCCCCTGTGCCCGGAGTGCTGCACACACTGCTCACCTTTGCCAGGAGTTACAGGGCAACCGGCACAAGAGTGGGAATCCTCAGCCAGGCCTGCAGCCCTCGGCTGCCGTTTGCCTTTCTCTGCTCCTGTGCAGACTGCCAACGGCCGATGCCAACCGTCTGTGCTGTGCCCAGCTCAGCTACGCTTCCCCTCGGGAGCGGCCAGCTGCCAGCCGGGCTCTGAGAGCGGAGCATTCGCCCACTCCCAGGCTACAAGGGCCTCCTTGCAGCCTGCCTCTGCCCAGGCTCAGGCTGCTCCGGGCTCTGCCAGGGGCCTCCGCCCTGGGCGAGGCTGGGCCCGCTGTCACCTCACAGATGCTGACAGCTCTGCACCAGAGGAAACCTCTCCGAGCACTCTCACTGATCTTGCTGATTTCTCACTTGAGCAAGACTCTCCTGCAGCCAAAGAGATTGCACTTCGGGATACAAATCCAAATGGCACCAACCCAAATGCTCTTAAGTCACAGCTGAAGACCTGCATGAGCACAGGAACTTTTGTCTGCCCCACTCCTCCTTTGGTTTTGCCTGCAAATGCCACTGCCTTTTCTGCCTCAAATTGAAGCACCACAGGTGTGCAAAATACGGTCAGTGGGCCGTATGCCAAAGGCACTGTGGTCTGGAGAGGATGACTGAAGCTGAGCCTTCCCCACTTTCAAGGCACACCAAAGAAGCCATCAACGTCGCTCTGCACCTTCAACAGACAACTGAACACTCCGACGGAAACGCTGCGCTTATTGACAGGGTGAGAAAGAATGGAATCTTCCAGATGAGCTTACGTTTCAGCAATTTTATTTCCTCATAACCTTATTCTATATAGATAATATAGAATATTAATCCTATAATCCTACTCTACAAGCCTACTCTAAGGTGATTATTGAGATAACCAGTCATTACACGAATGTCACATTCATGTCTACTCCTTCTTCTTCTTCTTCTTCTTCTTCTTCTTCTTCTTCTTCTTCTTCTTCTTCTTCTTTACTGCCGTGATCAGCAGTGTCAGGGTGAACGCTGAATTCGCTGATGTTACAAACGGATGCTGTGCACAGGAAAAAAAATTAAAACCACAAATCAAAAATCAATGAACCATGACTTTCCAAGCTGAGTGCTTCACAGGCTCAATCAGGGTCCCTCTGGTTCCTAGAAAGAGCCAGAGACAGGACCAATGGGACAATCTGCACCTACAGCTTCATAGGAGGACCTTGGCATCATAGGCAAACCTGGCCCAGAATCCCACTCATCTGTTTATTCTGGTGTCTTCATCTTGATGGGACTTTTGCCCTGCCAGGGCTCTAGAAATGGTGCTTTCTGTCTCTGGGGTTTCCTCCTGCCCACAGATGTTGTATGGGAAGTTGAAAGCCATCTTCTCTTGCTTTCTGTGCAGCTCCTGCCAGACAACAGGCATGAGCAGGTTGCGCTCTCAGAGATGCCATGCCAGACTCAGGGAGAGCTGTTGCCAGCCCAAGAGCAGGAAGAGCAGCTCAGGCAGCAGGTGGAAGAGCCACAGGAGAATGAAGAGGTAAGCCTGGCTCAGCAGATGACAGAGTGAAGGGCAGGAAGAGGGGCATAAAACAGAGCTCTTGGGACTGAGGAGACCAGGAGTCCCAGAGGCACAGAAAGCACCGAGCCTTGTCATGTGCAGAGATCGGCACTGGGAAAGGAGGTTGGCAGTGGAAGCAAAGGTGGGCAGGGACACAGAAAGAAGTGGCTGAGTGAATGTGATTTTGAGGCTGAAAGAGGAAAAAGCTGAGCCTGATGGCAGCTCCCTGTCACTTGCTCTGCGTTTGTGTGTGCAGAATATCAAGGCAGAGCCACAAGCAGAGCTGCCTGAAGCTCAGAGTGACATCAAGGCACTGAAGAGGAGCAACAGAGAAGACATGATGGAGATTCATCTCCAAGAGGAGATGAATGATGAAACATCCTCTCTCTCTTTTTTTACAGAACATCAAGGAACAGCTGCAAGCAGGGATGCAGGAAACAGAGGCTAGGATCAAGGCAAGGGAGAAGAGGCTGGAGGAAGAAAGGAAACTCATGAGAGACAAAATTAATGCCCTCCCTCAAAGTCCAGAAAAGCAAGTGAGTGAAACAGCAATAACCGCCACAGTCACCAAGCTGGTGCTTTCTGCCCTTCTTGCCTTTCCACTGCAGAGAAGCAGGCAAGTGGGGTGATGCCACTGAGGGCCATCCTGCTGTAGTGTCTGTGGCAGCCGTTCTGAAGGACATTTCCTGGTATCTTGAATCTCAACTGCTGCCCTGGACAATGGAAGTAGTCCTTTGGCCTTTTGGCCAGCAGTCATCCAAACTGATTCCTGCTGGCCTCTTCCTGCTCTCCTCGTTTCTTGTGGTGTTTTAACAGTGGAACATGGTGCCCAAGACGGAGGATGGAAACAAGCTGTCTGTAGCCCTTGTAAATCTCTTCTTTCCCTTTGCTCACAGCTGATGACTCTTGGCTGACAGGGACAAGCTGTAGTCTCTGACTGCTTTGTTCTGTTTGACTCGAGGTGGAAGTGTTGACGTCTGGCCAGGCAGCCTGCAAAGGCCTCTCTGCAAATGACTGAGGAGGAGGTGCCCCAGGATGGGCGTGAGCCACAGGAACTGTCTCCACCAGAAGTGCTGCCGGTTGAGCATGACCTGAACGTGGTGGAGGACAAGAGCACTCCGTGGGAGGAGGTAGAACATTTGAACAAGGAGCTGCAAGTGTGTCTGCAGCCCTTGGAGGGGGAAAAGAGCCCTTGGGAGGAGGTGGAATGGTCCTTGTGGCAGTCCTCCTTCAGAAAATCCCTGAAAATGGAAGATGAATCTGGCCATGAACTCCAGTAAAACCAGTCTTTGGCTTTGAGCCATCCAGTCAAAGGGAAGTGGACATGCAAAAAATCCATCTGAAGAGCCCTGCGTGTGGCAGGCTGACAGCATCTTCCTAAGGGCTTGCATTTGGAATGGCATCTCAGGGTCATCTCTGCCAGCCACCTTTCTGAACCAAACTCATTTCTTCTCCCAGATCTACACAGGCTCTTGCACCAAACCAGCTGCAGCAGGAGCATTGTGTCAAGGAGCCTTTGCTTTCCAAGCTGAGAAGGTGATCCTGGGCAGTCGGTTCATCTCATGAGCTGACACAGCTGCTGCTCAGCAACAGCAGATCGAGGAGGACTCCCTGGAGCTACTGAGTACGTCTTGTGTATTTGTTGTCTGGAGGATAGCGTATTGTGTGCACCTGGCAGCGTAGCTGGACCAAATGTTCCTCCTCAGTTTGATATCACAGGGACATTTAGGATTCCCCACAGGAACTTCTGGAGAAAATCAGTCTCTGCTGGCCATTTCTGCTTCAGAGCTGTCTGTCTGTCTGTCTGCTTGTTGTTGTTGCTGTTACCCAGCTGACCACAAAGGGTTCAGAGCCCCACGCAATGGGGCTGCCTTTTTAGGTATCTCCTGGAAGCTGGGATCTCTGCTTGAAAGTGAGCATCTTGAATTTTGTTTTCCTCAGGGACATTTTTGAGCACGGAAACTCCCATGACAAAATACATCAAAGTCAAAAATATCGGCAGCGGGTGAGTCCGACCACAAAACCATGTGCCAGGTGTTTTCCTGGTGGAGTATCTATCAGGTCTGGAGTATGGCCTACTGCAAACGTGTTCAGACACTGAGGCTAGACTGTCCCATCTCTCAGTACCAGTCAGAATTTGTGAGCCTGGCCAGAAGGCATTGTCAAAGACATCTCCACACTGCCAAGGTCTTGCCTGCAGTAGGCAACAAGACCTGGTAGATCTCCTGGTCTCTCAAGTGTGGGACAGCTGTGTGTTAATTTCCTCTGCATTTTTGTATAGCTATAATCAGCTGGCCACACATACAGAGGGAGAAGAATCTTGCTTGCCTGAAAGAGAAACCTACCCCCTATCATAGCTTTCTTTCCAAGAGTTTGCTGAAGGAAATACTCCATGGTCAGGATTAGAACTGCATAATTTAGAGACTGAAACCCGAGAAGAAAGAAGAAACTCTCTTTCTGAGCTGAGGCAGTCATCCTCAATGCTTCAGGCCCAGTGGCCATGCACTTGAGAGCAAAATGCCTCATCTGCCTTCTGACAGAGCCCTTCTGCATCCTGCAGATTTTAGGCATTTCCAGCAGAGATCTCCAGTCTGGGCTGGCTTGCACTCCAAGATCTAAACGCTTTCTCCTTTCTTTGTGGCTCTTTTGTTTCTCGGACTTTTGGAGAGGTTTGTAAAGCACTCAACACTGCCACAGGAGGAGAGGTAAATGTCAACAGCCCCCACAGACTCTGCTGCTCTCAGGGGCTTTCCTCTCTGGTGTCAGCTGTGGCTGCAGCTTTGGGTAGAGCTGTGTTGAAAAGACACAAGAAGCACAGACTTGTGGCAGCCTGCAAATTGCATTTGGGACAGTCTTTGTCCTTCTCAGCTGCCAGAAGGAAGGCAAGGAGGGTAATGGTTCCTTTCACAGAAGGACTCGCTCGCTTGCTGAATTGCTAAAACAAAGGTGGTGCCTCCTCGAGCATCTCCCTGCTCTTTAGGGCTACAGCTTGAGTCCTGAATTTTCATTTCTGGCTGCCAGCAAATACATCTGAATGATACTTCTGGAGCTCGGTACCTCTGAACGACAGAACCAATAGGATTTCTGCAGAAGCCATTTCATATTTACATTACACTATGTTTATAGATTGTAAGACCACTGTTCACACCTTCATGCCTTTCTTGATTGGTTCGTCTTCTTTGTTGGCTCAGCACACGTCCCTTAGGCAATTTGATTGGCTATAATTCCGAGCCTTGATGGCCTCTAGCTCATTCTTCTTGTCCTGGTATTCAATTTCCCATGCTCCTCTTCTTTTTAGACCAGTTTGTGTCTCTGTGGCCTTGATATATTCCCAAAGAGCTGCTACTTGTAACTAATATCTCTAGGTGGTAGTTGGGCTTGAGCACTTTGTATTCCAAGTTATGCAGATACATTGCTGCAGATACATTGCTACAGTTAGTGGTAGCTCCTCAGCCACCTGCAGTGGAGAACAGGCCAGAGAAGAGCAAAATTGGATAAGTTCCCACAACCCTACAGCTGTGGTGACAGCAGAGTCAGATTTTCCTGAGATAGTAAATGCCAATTCTGGAGGGTGCTGTCTTTAGTGCAAGGCAGAGGTGCAAGTTTCTGCCCAGCCAGCACTTGCTGCTGCTGGCTAAGGATGCTGAGTGCTGCAGTCCTGCCAGGACCTAGCATTTGCCCCAGCCAGTGACAGCTGGGAAATGGGCTTTGATCTGCCATGTTGAGGCACCAAAGGGCTGGTGCTCCAGGTGAGCATCTGGCTCAGTGAAGCTCTATGTCTTGGCTTCTGCAGCGCTCTAGCCCAAAGGTGCATGGGCTCCTTCTGGAGGTCACAAGGTTTTCTTTGTTTGTTTTCCCATTTGGGACCTGTATTTGGCTTGTGGAAGTGTTCTGCATTTTTCTCGATTCCTTCTTCACTTCCACAGAGACATCAGGCTTTTGATAAGTCCCAGCTATTCCTTCTGTCCTCCATATCCAAAGCTGTGCCATACCACAGGTGGTGCCTTCAAAGTGACTCCAGTTCCAGCCTAGACCTCTCCTCTTCCAGACGACTCCTTCCCCAACACGCCCAGCAACACCAACCCCAGCTCAACACCCTGCCAAGACCCGCAGCTGTCCCCATCCCGCCGCAGAGCTTTCCCACCCCCTGGTTCCCTGCACGTGCCGTGGGATGGCACTCAGGAGGATGTGCTCCAAGGCCTTCCCCGGCAGCAAGCTCAGGCTGCCAGGCCTACGGTTCCTGGATCATCCTTCCCACCCACCCTTCCCGTGCTCGGCTGTTCCATTTGCGCTCAGCTTGGACTTGTCCGCTTAAGCAGGACTGCTGGTAAAGGATGAAGAGCAGCCTGGCAAGCTCCTTCTCCAGCTCCCTCTTTACTCTCGGGGGAGGTAGAGCATGCCACAGGAAAGCAAGCAGTGCCAAAAGACTTGGGCCAGCATCAGGCACATTTAGGAACCAAACAAGGCCTTTGTTTGATGTACGGAAGCACAGGCAATTGAGAGAAGGGAAGAGTACTCAGCACACATATCCAGAAGTACTTAGCACCAGTTAACATAAGAAAAACCTGGAAGCCTAACTTGGCAAGAGAGTGACTTGACAAAAAGCTTTAGACATAGCCTTGGGGAAGACCTAAGGGCAGCTATGGAATCAGCCCTGTGCAGGGAAGGGGTGAGGAAGATGAGCTGCTTTGGTGCGCTGACACTCCTCCTGGCCAGCAGATGGACATTAGCTTCAAGTCTAGGATTCTGAGGCAATGTGTTTCTTTCTAAGCCCCTGCCTATGGAATCACCTCAGCAGTCTGAAGACGCAAGGTATTTTTGATAGAATTCCTACAGAAACCCACTGCAATTTGGACGTGGCAAAGAAGCCTTGTGGTGGGGTGCAGAGCCCTAACCTCCTGCCAATCAAAGAGCTTTTGGTGGACAATGCATTTGTCTGCTGATTTCTTTGAATTCTAGAGACCTCTCAGGACTGCGCTATCCTGACGGAACGCTCTTGGCCTTGGCCTTGACCTGTAGGCACTCACGCAAGCTTCAAATCAGCTGCCTCAACTTCCCGGACTTCTCTTGGCCGGCATCCTGATGGGGATGCAGGACTGCTGCGAGGAACTGCTGGGACCCAGCAGGACAGGACCGGCTGTCTCGTGTCCACGTAGCAGCACCCCCTGACACAGCCGGGGTCATCCCGAAAGCAGATAACGCTCACGTGTCTGCGGAGAGGGGCAAGGAGCGCTGGGCTCCTCTCAGGGTGTCTCAGCTGGGCCTGCTCCACAACACGCCTCAATTTGAAGGCCTGCTAATGCCCAGCTGCCAGAAATGCCTGCCTTGTTCTCTCCAAGATGCACAGGAAGAGCCAGTGAGCAGGGCGCCTTGGGAGGCAAACCTTCTAAGCCTTTTCCAAGGCCATGGACACCCCAAGATCAGCCAAGACTCTCCGTGCCACCTGGCCCACACAGCCCAGCTCAGTGCCGGCCCTCTGGGCCGCAGCAGCTTCCAGCCAGCAAGAGGCAAATGCATATTGCCAAAAGTTGAAACACAGCACACAGGTAAGATGTGAGAGATGTGTGCGCAAAGGCCTTTGAATTCACAGCTCTCAAAGACAGCTTTGGGGCTGGCAGCTGGACAGAGATGCTCCTGCTCACACCTGTGTCCAAATGGGGGGGAACACACCCTGCTGCAGGTGTTGGCCTTAGTCTCCGCAAGTCCAGGTGGATTCCAAACCTGCTCTTCACAGACTTCTCCCTTCCCTTGTCCATCTGCCAAGTGCAATGGGCCTCAAGGACTGAAAGGACCACAGAGAGCCAAAGGGGGACAGTTGCTCCTACAGCACTGGGGGCTCCTACGAAAGCGCTTTCCTTCCGCAGCAAGCCCCTTTCCCCCAGAGGCGTTTCCCCAAATGTGTACCTTTCCTGGGGAACACCAACACACTTTTAAGAAACCCTGGCACGGCTGAATTCCTTCTGGTGCTTTCTGGACAGGTGCTCCAGCTCTAGCTGGGATTTCCCCCAGTGTGATTCCAGGTGGAGGTTCGCACATGCAGCCCCAGGCCCTCTACAAACACAAGCTGTCTGCTGCCTCTTCACCTGCCTCGACACCTGCCTGCGCTCACAGCAGCAAAACCAGGCTCTTCCCGGCCAGAGACCAAAGCCCTGTTCCCGCAGGACGCTCTTGCCAGCACCTTCCAGGACTCTCCGCTGTGCACCCAGCACTTTTCATGCCCGCTCTCCACAGCCTTTGGAACACAGAGCACAGCCTGGCTGGCGCTGCCATCAGCACACCCCAAACACAGGCGGAGGAAGGAGAAGCAGGGGCTGCTTTGTGGCCATGACCAAGGGAGACTGGAAGGCTGCCCTCCCTCTGCTCTCACTTGCTTGGCTTTCTGACAGGCTCTGAGGCAGGGGCTGCGATTCCTCAGCTCTAGGGACCAGAACCGCCGTCGGGATCCCGGCACTGCGTGACGGCGCTCGGGACATTGGCTCGGTCACGCGTCCAAGTCTCGGCCACCTTGCTGCTGCTGCTTCACTTGCCCTTAGGCACACCCAAAGCTCCCTGTTATGGCCTGATGGTCTCTTCTTCTGCCCTCTCCCTGACCCTGTGCAGCGATGGAGCACTGCTGTGCTTTCAGGAAGCTGTTCTTGAAAGCTTCCAGCATTCCAAGCTCCTTTGCCCTCTGTAGATGCTTGCCATGGAATCCCTCACAGCTGGGTTCAGAGCATACTCAGGTTGGCTCTTCCAAAATCCAGGAGCTTCAGGCTGCTCAGTAGGACCTTAAACTCCACAGTGTTGTGGAACTGGACCTTCAGCACAGACACCTTTCCAGCCTGACGCGGCCTCGCTCCTCTGTGTCTCTGCACAAAACACGGCGTGGAAGAGGACGGCAGCAGGGGCCTGTGTTTCCCAGGGCTCAGGTTTTTACGCCGCTTCAGCTCCACAGAGACGCAGGTAAAGTGAAGAAGCCAAAGTGTTTATTAATGAAAGGTGAAGCAAAGGGATGAGCTGGGAGGGAATAAGGGGGGATGGGCAGGGTCTGAGGGCTGGAGGGAGGGAGCTGTCAGCAGGGAGGGAGAAGGCAGGAGCTATGGGAGCTCCCCACAGGCTGAGCTGTGCCCGGCATCAGCTGTGCCTGGAGTGACACTGAGCGATGTTCTCTTCACTGGCTCCTGCTACTGTTCTTGGGACACTGGTTCTCCGAATCCAGCAGAAGACCTTAGTTCTGCAGATCTTTGTTGAAAAATTGTTTGGATTTCCAAGTTAATGGAGGATGGGCTGCCATCTTTGCTCATGGCTTCAAGGGCTGGAAGACAGATGAACTCCCATGGTCAGAGCCCAGACCTGCGAGGACAGCCAGCGATTGCTCTGCTAAAGTCATCCCTCCCAGCTCTCGTCATGGCGACAAGAGAGGAGGGACCAACAGCATCAGCTGGAAGGTGCTGGCCACAAATGCCCCTTCCCATGACCTTGAAATCTCTCTGTGCTCTGCTCACACCAGCCCTGGTCCACATAGGGAGCAAAGCCCTCTGCAGCCGGGCCAGGGATTACAGCTCTTCCCGCCAGAGCCGCTGACAGCCCGCTGTCCTCACTCACCCTGACTGAGTATGTGAAGATCTCCTGGCTGCCCCCTCAGGTACCGCCCGGCCGTGCCTGTGAACACAGAGCGTGTCACGGCCCCAGCGGCACGGCTCCCTGCCAGTGCCGCTGCCAGCCCTGTGGCCACACGGCTTCCTGCCCCGGCAGGGCTCAGCCCGGGCCCTTGCTGCCTGCTGCCGCCCTAGGGCATGGCTGCCAGAGGGCGGCAGCAGCCCCGAGGGCAGGCGGGGCTCCACGGCACCGGGCCCGGATGCCGCTGCAGCCGGGGCAGCAGCCGGGGCCGGGGCCGAGCTGCGGCGGGCCGGGGAGGGAGCCCGGGCTCGTGGCTCACCTATGAACCGCATGGCCACCTCTCGCAGGGACTCCTGTGGGTTCTCCAGGTACGGCAGGGCCCGGCGCTGGTGCTCGGTTTCTCGGCTCCTGTCGTCTGCCAGCTGGAGAGAGCGACAGGAAGGAAGAGTTGGCGAGGGTCTCAGCCCCGGGCCGGGCTCTGGCCACGCCTTGCCCCGGTCTCCCCTGCCCGGCTCGGGGCCCTGTAGCCCAGCCAGCAGCTGCTGGTGCCGGGCTCTGGAGGGGGCAGAGGGCCGGCTGCTGCCCGGGGAGCGGCGGTGCCGTTCTGCCCCGCAGCCCCGCTGGGCCGGGACTCCACAGGCACCCGGCTCGGGGCCGCAGGAGCCTGGAGAAGAGCCCGCGGGGCCCAGGGAAGGGAGCGGCGTGTGGGGCGCAGGCCGGAGCCCCTGGGTGCAGCACTGGGCAGGGGCCACAGCTGCCAGCCCCGCGGCCACGGATCTTCTCCAGGCTGAGGCTGGGGCTTCTCCAGGCCATCCTTACCAGGCATTTGCCGAACTTCATCAGGTTCTTCTTTTGAACCGCCTGCTTCAGACCCCTCTTCTTCAGGAACCTGGTTGCAGGCAGCAGTGTGTCCAAAGAGGCCTGGAAAGTAGCAGAGATGCAGAGATAGCACCACAGCCCAGGGCACAAGACTCTCGTCCATGTGCCAAGGCCTGGAGGAGGCTGCAGCCTGCAAGACGCCACGGCAGGAGTCATCCGAGCCCTGTCCCAAGGGATGCACCAGCATCACAGGAAACCTCACCTTTGCTACGCGCTGGTTGTCATCATGGCAGTGCAAGAAGAGAGGGAGCAGGCTCTGGCCCACAGTTCTCTTCAGTGGCTCTTTTCCCTGATCCACTACCAAGTCCATCACCTTTTCAAAAAGCTGAATGGATAGCAGCTGCACATGGCTGTTGTCCTGGAGGAAAGGAAGAGTAAAAGACCTGAGCACAAACTTCTCAAGGCGCACCTGAGAAAAAGCCTAAAAATCCACGGGGCACAAGGTTTCTGGGCAGCAGCCAGTGCCCATGGCTGGGGGCACAGAGCCTTCCTTACGTGGTCAAAGAGCGGTAGGAGTGCCTCGGCCAGCTTTGGAGCAGTGGTGCTTGATACCCGGACATACTTGTCCTGGAGAACGTTCATGAAGACAGACAGGGACAGCCTGACCACCTCTCCATCTGCATCACCCAGTACATCCACAAGCCGATGAGATAGGATGCCTGTTCCTCTGACCTGTGTGGAACACAAGGCTGTGCTGTGAAGCCGTCAACAGCTGCACCAGCGACAGCGCCCTGGCACTGCAAGCCCAGCCTGCTGCCACAGGGCCCAGAGGCCAAAGGCCTGTCCCCAAAGCACTTGGGCAGCTGAGGCAGGAGAGCTGGGAGCAGCTGCCTCAGCTCCTGAAGCCCAGCCAGCCCATGGGGCTGCTCTCCCCAGTGCAGCTTCAGCTGCTGTCCCCTTCTCACCATCAGGGGATCCTTGCTGAGCACCAGGAGGCCTCTGAGCGCCAGGCGATGCCTCTCTCTGCACTTGCTCCGCAGGTACCTGGACATGACCATCAGGGCCCTGCCACCACATTTAGTAAAGTCCAGGCACTCCAGGACCTGAAAGGCAGAGGGCAGTGGCACAGGGCCCGGTCAGCAGGAGCCCAGAACCACACAGGGCCGGCCCCTGGCAGCAGCACAGGGCACCGGCACCATCCCAGGCCAGGGATGTGGCTACGAGAGGGCAGAGAGCCGGGAGGCAGCTCAGCGAGGCAGCGCTGGCCTTCAGGCTCACCTCCACGAGGAATGCCAGGAAAGGCAGATCCCAGCAATGCCCCGCTGTGCTGAGCAGCCCAAGCAGGTGGCACGCAACATGGGAACACAAGGGCATCAAGTCACGGCGCATCTCCCTGGCAGGAAAAAAAAGGCACCAAGACCCTGAGGTGGCTGGGGCAAACCACTCCCAGGACTGACTCACAGATGTCCAGGTTTTCCCCCGCATCACTGGAGGGTATTTGGGCACTTTGGGAGGTGGCCCCTCCTGGGCACCCTCCTCTCCCAGCCTTTTCCAGTCTGCTCAGCCATACCTCATTGATGAGGCCCTCTGGCCCATGACCACAGGGACTGTATGGGGCAGCCTGGGCACCGAGCACAAAAGCCAGGAGCAGCAGGGAGAAAGGGATCTCACCTGGCCAGCAGACCCATGGCGTAGTGCTGGGTGTCAGCACAGAGCAGCGTGTCCCAGCCATGCTTGCGTCCAATTTCCATGACTACGTTGTCACATTGCAGTTGGCAGAGCAGAGCCTTCATAGTCCGAACTGCAAATCTGTGTGCAGAGCAACCCCAGGTCATGGTGTGATCTCTGGCTCCTACCCTAGGGCTGTGGGAGGACTGGGATAGAATACCTGCTGGGGTTTGTGTCAAGGTGGTGTTCTTCCTGGCATTGCCTCCAAAAGGCATCAACCTCCTCAGCACCATGCACTCTGCTGTCGAAAATTTGAACTAACAGAGCCACGAGCAGGTGGGGGGCATAACTGCGCATTGCCTCGCGGCACTTGGGCACCTGGACAATCACCCAGAGCGCCAGAGTTGCATGCAAAAGAAGCAGCCCAAGAGAGCGCTCAGTGCCGAGGTGTCCATGTGGCAGGGCCCCAGGGGAAACGCAGCGGGCCTGGTGCCCCCTGAGCCTGCCCTTAGCCCAGGTTTCAGCCCAGGGCCTGTGGAATGGAGAGGATGGAGAGCTGCTGGAGAGGTGACCTGGGGGCAAGCAAATGCCCAGAAACTCACAGCCAGGGCAAAGACGTCCTTGTTGTCCCCATCAGAGGTGAACATGCTGTGCAGAGGCCAGTCCTCCATCACACAGAGGAGTGTTGGCAGCACCTTCTCCACTGTGGAACTCGATGAGCCTATGGTTCTCCACATCATTGCAGGAGCTCTGTGGGATCAGAACTCTGTGTCAGGGACGTCTCAGCCACACTACCATGCCCTGTGCGGGTCTGGGGGCCAGGGGACAGAGCCCCAGTGCCCTGAAAGGCAGGGAGGGAGCATGGCAGCAGGCTCAGGAAACAGAGGGGCCCGAGGGTTTTGGACCTGTCTACCTGTCTGGCAGAGCCCATTGCACAGGCCGTGCAGGGCCATGGCCCTAAAGGCCGGTGAGCCCTGAGCTCTCAAGGCAGGTGGGCCCATACCTGTCACATATTGGGGCACAGCGCAGGAGGGTCAGCACCACGTCAGCTGGGTGTTCTTCAGCCAGCCTCACAATGTCAATTTGCATCCTGGCAACCACAGTGACATGGGGTTCTAGTCTCTGGTGAATATTCCTTACAATGGCTGGTACCTGGAGGAGGCATGGGGAAGACTTGGAGCACTGTCCAAGGCAGCAACTTCTCCAGCTTCCCTTCCCACAGTACTCTAATGGCTTCAAAGGCTGAGAGGACCCAGCGGCTTGAGGGGACACACAATCCTGGGAGGCCTCCAGCCCTGGCCCCAGGCTGCTTACCCGCTGCTGAGGAGAAACAGAACTCTCCTCGAAAAAATCCACGGTGGGAGCATGAGTCATGGTGGGAGTGGGGGTGCTGTCAGTATTTGGGAGGCCTTGAGTCATTCTGGTGGCAGTGTCTGTGATGGTCGTGCCCTCGGTCATTTCCATAACAACAGCCTTCGCCCGGAGATCATTCACTGCAGTGACAAAATTTTCTGAGCAGGCAGTCAAATTTGTGCTGACATCAGGCTCTGCCTGGCAGTTGGTCAGCCTGTAGTTAAGCTCGACTGTACCTGCAGTTGCAGTGGTGCTGGTGTTCCTGCGCCGAATGCGCAGGAATTTCGGGAACATCTGCAGGGGAACAAAGCCAGGGATGTTCCATGGAACGCTCCAAGCGCGGTGCTCGGCTGAGCAGTGACAGCAGGCCCAGCCCAGGTGGGGAGGGCTGCAGGTACCTTCAGTGTCCTGCGGAAGCGGCCACTGGCAGGCCTGTGCTCTTGTGTGCCGTCCGTGGCTGCATCTGGCAAAGAGCGAGAGCAGGCAGAGCTGAGGGGCTGCGGGAGAGGCCGGAGAACACAGCCCAGCCCTGTCCTCCCCGGGCTGGGACTGCCTCAGGATGCCCCAGGGGGTGGAGCATGGGTGCTGCCAGGTTCAGCCCCAGCCCCTCTTCCGTCCTGTCCCTGGGCATGTCCACAACAGGTGGGAGAGGACGGAGCCAAGCTGGCTGCAGCCATCAGCCCTGTGGCCCAGTTCTGCCACTCACCGTCCTGCACTGGCTGGAACTGCTCTGGCTCTTCAGGCTGCGGTGCTCCACGGGCTTGCTTTCTTTCCCCCCTGAAGACTTTGAAGAGGCCAAGAAATCTGCCCGCCATGCCAGAGTGTGGTGTTGAAGGCGCCTTCTAGAGAGGTGGCTCAGAAGAGCTCCGAGTCAACAAGTCCTCGATGGTACGTGCAAAAGAGAAGCCTCGGGTAGGCCACAGGTCACCAAGTCTTGTGGTCTGGCCTCGAGGTCAGCTGTAGGAATAACGCCTCGGAAAAGCTCTGGATCAGACGGGAATGAGTGTGCCTTGGGGGGGCTCCTCACGACACCGCTCTATCCCGTCCTGTCCCGTCGCCTGCTCCGAGCACTGTGGCCTGGCTTTGCCACCGCCAGCACCTATGTCACCATGGGTCACAAAGGGTCCTTTGACACCCTGTCCCGTTCCATGCCACGGTGACCCCGCTGCTGCACCGTGTCACAAAGGGCCAATGCACACACTGCCACCTGCCCTGGGGCCGCCCCCAGCCCAGCCAAAGTGGCCCAGGTTGGAAGGAATCCCTCACCCCAAGTGTCGAAGACAGCCCTGAGACAGCATCTTTCGGAGCGGCTCAAACCGTGGGCAAACGCTGCCCTGCTCTGCGGGCCCAGGGCAGCAGAAGGAGCCCCCAGGGCTGCCGACGCAGCCGCAGCGGGAAGGCCACAGGGCCTTGCACAGAAGCTGGCACGGCCTCCCTGGGACACGTCCCCATCCGCTGGCTGTCCTAAACCCGCGGGTGTGACGCAGACGAGGAACATGTGGGCCAGGGCACGGATGCTGCTCTGAGCCCTGGGGCCAGGGGACCGCTGAAATCGGCAGGTGTGACGGAGCCCCCGCCCAAGCAGAGCTGCCGCCCCCCAAGCCCTGGCAGTGCTGGTGTCATCTCCTGCCCCAGAGACCTGTGCCCCGCGGCGCTTCTCTGCCACAGGGCAGCCAAAGCCAATGTGCGCTGGGGGCCGTGCTCCTTCCTACAGGGCATGTTGGCAGGAGCACCTGGAGCAAGTGCTGGCAACTGTTGCTCTCTGTCAGAAGCTGTTACTCCATGCTGAAATTGTTTTCTACTTGGAGCCATTTCCTGAAGCACAAAATCACCCTGGCAGCAAAGGCAGAGAAGGATCTGGCATTTAAGAATCTTCAATTCAGGAAAGCTTTTCTTCCCATTACTCAATTCAAGTAGTTCCAAAAAGCTGCAAGCTTCCTAAATTCATAGCAATGGCCTGAGAACCTGATAGATTTGGAAGTTTCCTTCCCACCTCAAACCAGTAACACATTTGCCTTAAGGTCATCCACTGAATGTCACTTTACAAAGCATGAGACCACACAGAGGCAAAATAAAGGCCTTGCTTAGGTTTCAAACATTTTTCTAGGATGGCATGATAAGAACCTAATTCTCTTAAGGAGTAAAAGCTCTCCACGAATGAAAGTCCACTCAGTGTTACAAAAGCAGCCCAAACAAATGAGTAGATTGCAAAAGGGCTAATCCTGCCCCTGCTACAGATATCTAAGTGGCCAAGAAAGCACAGCTCTCCCCTCCTCTTCTCTTCAGGAGAAGCAGGATGACTAGGAGAAAAAGTCCCAGCTATTCCTTCTGTCCTCCATAACCAAAGCTGTGCCATACCACAGGTGGTGCCTTCAAAGTGACTCCAGTTCCAGCCTAGACCTCTCCTCTTCCAGACGACTCCTTCCCCAACACGCCCAGCAACACCAACCCCAGCTCAACACCCTGCCAAGACCCGCAGCTGTCCCCATCCCTCCGCAGAGCTTTCCCACCCCCTGGTTCCCTGCACGTGCCGTGGCATGGCACTCAGGAGGATGTGCTCCAAGGCCTTCCCCGGCAGCAAGCTCAGGCTGCCAGGCCTATGGTTCCTGGATCATCCTTCCCACCCACCCTTCCCGTGCTCGGCTGTTCCTTTTGCGCTCAGCTCGGACTTGTCCGCTTAAGCAAGACTGCTGGTAAAGGATGGAGAGCAGCCTGGCAAGCTCCTTCTCCAGCTCCCTCTTTCCTCGCGGGGGAGGTAGAACATGCCACAGGAAAGCAAGCAGTGCCAAAAGACTTGGGCCAGCATCAGGCACATTTAGGAACCAAACAAGGCCTTTGTTTGATGTACAGAAGCACAGGCAATTGACAGAAGGAAAGAGTACTTAGCACAGATATCCAGAAGTACTTAGCACCAGTTAACTTAAGAAAAACCTGGAAGCCTAACTTGGCAAGAGAGTGACTTGACAAAAAGCTTTAGACATAGCCTTGGGGAAGACCTAAGGGCGGCTACAGAATCAGCCCTGTGCAGGGAAGGGGTGAGGAAGATGAGCTGCTTTGGTGCGCTGACACTCCTCCTGGCCAGCAGATGGACATTAGCTTCAAGTCTAGGATTCTGAGGCAATGTGTTTCTTTCTAAGCCCCTGCCTATGGAATCACCTCAGCAGTCTGAAGACGGAAGGTATTTTTGATAGAATTCCTACAGAAACCCACTGCAATTTGGACGTGGCAAAGAAGCCTTGTGGTGGGGTGCAGAGCCCTAACCTCCTGCCAATCAAAGAGCTTTTGGTGGACAATGCATTTGTCTGCTGATTTCTTTGAATTCTAGAGACCTCTCAGGACTGCTCTATCCTGAGGGAACGCCCTTGGCCTTGACCTGTAGGCACTTGCGCAAGCTTCAAATCAGCTCCCTCAGCATCCAGGACCTCTCTTGGCCGGCATCCTGATGGGGATACAGGACTGCTGCGAGGCACTGCTGGGACCCAGCAGGACAGGACCGGCTGTCTCGTGTTCACGTAGCAGCACCCCCTGAAACAGCCGGGGTCATTCCGAAAGCAGACAACACTCACGTGTCTGCGGAGAGGGGCAAGGAGCGCTGGGCTCCTCTCAGGGTATCTCAGCTGGGCCTGCTCCACAACACGCCTCAATTTGAAGGCCTGCTAATGCCCAGCTGCCAGAAATGCCTGCCTTGTTCTCTCCAAGATGCACAGGAAGAGCCAGTGAGCAGGGCGCCTTGGGAGGTGTTTTGGTTTGGGAAGACAGGTATCTGCTAGGTAAAATTACAATCAGAGGCTCTTTGGCAAAGATTTGGGAAATAGGAATAGCAGTTCTTTACTAGTATGTAATACAAAGCAAACAACCACAAAAAAAACTCCCCCCCCCACCAAACAACTACAGCATTAATGACAAACGACAACAGTACCAAGAACTTTGAGGGCTTTGTTTCACAAAACCCAGGGCAGTTTGGTTTTGGTGTCCCTGCAGGATCCTCAGAGCACCAAGCTGAAACAGTGGAAAAGTCCCGGGCTGGTAGCTGGGATGGCAGGGTGTCCCAGCAGGCAGGGGCAGGATGTCCCGGCAGCGCAGGGGGTGCAGGGTCACACTGCAGCAAGAGGAGCAGCGCCGAAGAAGCCGAAGGCGAGGCAGAAAACGGCCCAGCTTCCGCGAGTGGCAGAGAAAACTCCGGATTCAGGCCGACCCGGTGATAGTAGATTTCCCAGGACTGGATCCCTTTGGCCACAGTGAAACTCCTCCAGCCAGCAAAAGCCGTTCTCCGCTCGGCGTGCTTTGCGGCGGCTGAGCTCCTCGAGGAGCGGCAGACACGCGTCTCCCCGAACGCCGGAAAAAGAAAAGCCTGCAGCTGCCTCAAGCTTTATCATTTACTTGCGTTATCTCCGGCTTCCACCTTTGTCCACCTCTTTGTTTCAGTTAAGTACTCTCAAGTATCCAACACTTGGTTTCCTTGGTAACTTGTGGGGAAAAAATTCCTTAGAGAAAGAAGGAACAAACCTAACCCCCAACATTATCTACCTCGAATTTTTTTTCCATACCAACATATTACATTGAGTTTTAACTGTTAAAAAATACATATATATATGCAAATATGGATACAGCTACATTGTCATGGGTAGTTTACTCTAAAACAAGGTCCCTTTGAGGTATGCATCGTGTCTCTGCATCCTTTTGCATCACCAACCAGGTGCAACCTGGTCCCTGAGCGAAGACAACCCTACTGATGGGATTGTCTTTGCTGGAGGCAGGATTAATCTAAACAGTTTTTCTTAGCATATCTCTCATGTGTACCACTGGAACCTTATCTCTGTCTGTCTTTTGCAAGGGCTCAGATTGGGCAGGACCTGCTCGGTTGGTGGAGCCTCGAGTGTTCACCAACCAGGTGGCCTTTGCTAAATTAATATTCCAGTTCTTGAAGGTTCTCCCACCCAGTGCCTTTAAGGTAGTTTTAAGCAGGCCATTGCACCGTTCAACTTTCCCGGCCGCTGGTGCATGATAAGGAATATGGTACACCTACTCAATGCTATGTTCTCTAGCCCAGGTGCTTATAAGACTATTCCTGAAATGAGTCTCATTGTCCGACTCGATTCTCTCAGGGGTGCCATGTCTCCACAGGACTTGTTTTTCCAGGCTCAGGATGGTGTTCCGGGCAGTAGCATGAGGCATAGGGTAGGTCTCCAACCATCCAGTGGTGGCTTCCACCATGGCCAGCACATAGAACTTTCCTTGGAGGGTTTGGGGAAGGGTGATGTAGTCAATCTGCCAGGCCTCCCCATGCTTATATTTGGACCACCGCCCACCATACCATAAGGGCTTCACCCGCTTGGCTTGCTTGATTGCAGCACATGTTTCACAGTCATGGATAACCTGAGAAATACTGTCTATGGTTAAATCTACCCCTCGGTCTCGGGCCCACTTATAGGTGGCATCTTTGCCCTGATGACCCGAGGCATCATGGGCCCATCGGACTGAACAACTTTCCCTTGTGTTGCCAATCTAAATTTATTTTTGACACTTCTATCTTGGCAGCCTGATCTACTTGCTTGTTGTTTTGGTGTTCTTCATTAGCCCGACTCTTGGGAACATGGGCATCTACATGGCGGACTTTCACAGGCAGCTTCTCTAAACGAGTGGCAATGTCCTTCCATTTATCAGCAGCCCAGATTGGTTTTCTTCTACGCTGCCAGTTGGCCTTTTTTTACCTTTCCAGCCAGCCCCACAGAGCATTGGCTACCATCCACGAATCAGTGTAGAGGTAGAGCTTTGGCCACTTCTCTCTTTCAGCAATGTCAAGGGCTAATTGAACAGCTTTGAGTTCAGCAAGCTGACTTGATCCCCCTTCTCCTTCAGTGGCTTTTGCAACCTGTCGTGTGGGGCTCTATACGGCTGCTTTCCACTTACGGTTCATTCTCACGATGCGACAGGAACCCTCAGTGAAAAGAGCGTAGTGTGTTTCTTCTGCTGGCAGTTGGTTGTATGGAGGAGCTTCTTCAGCCCGTGTCACTTGTTCTTGTTCTTCTTCGTCCGTGAGACCGAAGTTTTCTCCTTCCGGCCAGTTTGTAATTATCTCCAAAATCCCAGGGCGATTTGGGTTTCCAATACGGGCACGCTGTGTGATGAGGGTAGTCCATTTGTTCCATGTGGCATCGGTGGCATGGTGCGTGGAGGGAGCCTTTCCATTAAACATCCACCCCAGCACTGGTAGTCGAGGTGCCAAGAGGAGTTGTGCTTCTGTGCCAATCACTTCTGAGGCGGCTTGAACTCTTTCATAGGCGGCTAAGATTTCCTTCTCTGTGGGAGTGTAGTAAGCTTCAGATCCTCTGTAACTTCGACTCCAGAATCTCAGTGGTCGGCCTCGGGTCTCCCCTGGCACTTTCTGCCAAAGGCTCCAGGACAAAACCGTCGTTCCCAGCTGCAGAATAAAGCACATTTTTCACATCTGGTCCCGTCCTGACTGGGCCAAGGGCTACTGCATGAGCAATCTCCTGCTTGATCTGGGCAAAGGCGTGTTGCTGTTCAGGGCCCCAGTGGAAATTGTTTTTCTTGCGGGTAACCAGGTAGAGAGGGCTCACGATCTGACTGTACTCAGGAATGTGCATCCTCCAAAAACCTATGGCTTCTAGGAAAGCTTGTGTTTCTTTTTTGCTGGTCGGTGGAGACATTGCTATGATCTTATCAATGACCTCAGTGGGGATCTGCCGCCGTCCATCTTGCCACTTTACTCTCAGGAACTGGATCTCTCTGGCAGGTCCTTTGACTTTGCTTTTCTTGATGGCAAACCTGGCTTTCAGCAAAATCTGGATGATCCTTTCTTCTTTCTTGAACACTTCAGCTGCAGTCTTTCTCCACACAATGATGTAATCAATGTACTGTAGATGTTCCGGAGCCTCACCTTTCTCTAGTGCAGCTTGGATCAGCCCATGGCAGATGGTGGGGCTGTGTTTCTACCTCTGGGGCAGCCGGTTCCAGGTGTACTGCACGCCCCTCCAGGTGAAAGCAAACTGAGGCCTGCATTCTGCAGCCAGAGGAATGGAGAAAAATGCATTGGCAATGTCAATAGTGGCATACCACTTCGCTGCCTTGGACTCCAGCTCGTACTGAAGTTCCAGCATGTCCGGCACAGCAGCGCTCAGCGGTGGAGTCACTTCATTCAATGCACGATAGTCTACAGTCAGTCTCCATTCTCCATCAGACTTGCGCACAGGCCAGATGGGGCTGTTGAAGGGTGAGTGGGTTTTGCTGACCACTCCTTGGCTCTCCATCTCACGGATCATCTTGTGGATGGGGATCACGGCGTCCCGATTTGTCCGATACTGCCGACGGTGCACTGTCGAGGTGGCAACAGGTACTTGTTGTTCTTCTACTTTCAGGAGTCCCACTGCAGATGGGTTCTCTGATAGTCCCGGCAAGGTGTTCAACTGTTTAATGTTCTCTGTCTCCACAGCAGCTATTCTAAAAGCCCATCTGAGTCTTTTAGGGTCTTTATAATATCTATTTCTGAGGAAGTCTATGCCCAGAATACATGGAGCTTCTGGGCCGGTCACAATCAGAAGTTTCTGCCACTCCTTCTCGGTCAGGCTCACCTCGGCTTCAACCAGAGTCAGTTCTTGTGATCCCCCCGTCACCCCGGCAATGGAAATCGGTTCTGCCCCCACATGTCCCGATGGCATTAGAGTACACTGCGACCCAGTATTTACCAAAGCTTTATATTTTTGTGGCTCTGATGTGCCAGGCCATCGAATTCACACAGTCTAAAAAACTCGATTTTTCCGTGCCTCTTCCTGGCTAGAGGCAGGGCCCCTCTAGCACTGGTTATTATTCTCTTCTTGGACATACATGGTAGAGGTTCTTTCGAGGGAATCTGATACAGCACTTCCACTTCTATAATACCTGGCAGCTTGCTCATGGGAGGCTGAGGCTACCTTCATTCTAGTGGAACTCTCTCTGTTAGCGTTTTTCTTCTTGAGCTCACGTACCCGTGCTGCCAGGACAGAAGTAGGTTTCCCATGCCATGCTCCCATGTCCTTCCCATGGTCCCGCAGATAAAACCACAGGTCAGCTCGAGGGGTGTACCCTCTCTCTCTCGCTGGGGGATGTTGGGCTCTGATTCTGGGGCCTGTGACTCGCACCGGTGCTACATGGGAACTGTTCCTTCTCATCTCTTCTCTTATTTCCTTCATCTCCTCTTTGAGTTCCTTCACCACCGCAGAGACATGAGCCTGCATTGGGCCACTGATCATACTTTCATAATTTCTGAGCTTGTTGGCAACAGAACCCACTGTTTCTCAGTTATCTTCGGCATTAATTGTTGCGATGAATGTGGCATATTGGGATGGTCCATGAGTTGCCAGATTCCACAACATGTGCCCTGTGCATTTAACCTTGTCGGGGTCATTATCATGCTGTCCGGTCTTCCCAAAAAGTACTTCCAATACTGCCACTTCTCTCAACTGTTGGATTCCTTCCTCAAGGGTCTTCCATCGCATTCTATTGTTGTGCTCTTGCATTTTGTCTTTGTGGACAAATTTCTCTCTCACACTCATTAGAAGTCGTTCCTAAAGGGGAAGGGGCCTTTGCTCTCTTACAAATACTTGACTTATACCTGAGTCCTGGGTCAAGGGTCCCAAATTTCTTGCTTCAGCACTATCCAGTTGCACACCTGTACCTATAAGGTCCCAGACTCGAAGTAGCCAGGCTGTATAAGCCTCACGTCCTCGTCGTGCAATATCTTTTTGCAGATTACGTAGACTTTCATATGTCAGGGACTCAGTGATGATCTCAACCGGTGGCTCTTCTGTGGACTGTGAGGACCTTCCTTTCTTATCCTTAATACCAGGATCTGACGATTTCACTTTACACTTCCTTGTTTCTACAGGGGCGACTGCTGCTGGCTGTGGTTGCCCTTGTGGTTCAGCTGGAACCTGGACAGTTGTAACGTCTGTGGGTTCCACTTCTGCACCATCAGTCTCTGCCTTCTCGGGGCAGGGGGAGGGTTTTTCATGAGCTGGGGAAATGTACTCCTTCAGCATTTGGCCTATCTTTTTTACCAGAACCTCAACCCAATCCGGGTGGGTCCTTTCTGAGGCAGGCTGTGGGGCAGAGTCAGGCTCTGGGGTGTCATCCCTATTCTGTGGGGTAGGTATCAGGGTGGTTATCCAGGTCAATCTTCTCTTATCTCTGAATGCTAAACAGAATACGCATATTAGCAGCACCAGCCATTGTATGATATCATTAGCATTCAGAGAGGATTTAAACCCTTCAAAAACTGGTGGGGCAGACCCAAAGGGATGGGTAATGGGTTGGGAAAAAGAAACTTCCCCCGGTGTCATTTTTTCACAGTAGGTACCATTGTTAAAGTAACTCCAAAAACACACAGTTAGTGTACGATAGCCCTGAATCCATGTGCCTGCCTTCCAGAGGAAATTAAAAATCCATGAGTTCTTCACCTTATTAAGCCATAAAATAAACTGGATGACAGTCACAGTAGCCTTAGTTATAGGGCCCATGTTTAGATAAGGGCCTGCAAATGGAAGGAATACAGCCACAACCACATGCCACCCAAACCAGGCTACGTTAGACCACATGATGCAGCCTAATGAGGTTTTTATATCCAAAGCACACAAAAGAAAGTACTAGGTTAGTTAAGAACTGCTATTTCTCTTCCCTTTTCTTTTCTCAGTGCCCTCAAGCCCCACGTTGGGTGCCAAAATCTGTCTTGGTTTAGGAAGACAGGTATCTGCTAGGTAAAATTACAATCAGAGGCTCTTTGGCAAAGATTTGGGAAATAGGAATAGCAGTTCTTTACTAGTATGTAATACAAAGCAAACAAACACAAAAAAACCTCCCCCCCCCCCACCAAACAACTACAGCGTTAATGACAAACGACAACAGTACCAAGAACCTTGAGGGCTTTGTTTCACAAAACCCAGGGCAGTTTGGTTTTGGTGTCCCTGCAGGATCCTCAGAGCACCAAGCTGAAACAGTGGAAAAGTCCCGGGCTGGTAGCTGGGATGGCAGGGTGTCCCAGCAGGAAGGGGCAGAATGTCCCGGCAGCGCAGGGGGTGCAGGGTCACACTGCAGCAAGAGGAGCAGCGCCGAAGAAGCCGAAGGCGAGGCAGAAAACGGCCCAGCTTCCGCGAGTGGCAGAGAAAACTCCGGATTCAGGCCGACCCGGTGATAGTAGATTTCCCAGGACTGGATCCCTTTGGCCACAGTGAAACTCCTCCAGCCAGCAACAGCCCTTCTCCGCTCGGCGTGCTTTGCGGCGGCTGAGCTCCTCGAGGAGCGGCAGACACGCGTCTCCCCGAACGCCGGAAAAAGAAAAGCCTGCAGCTGCCTCAAGCTTTGTCTTTTTCCTGCGTTATCTCCCCCTTCCACCTTTTGTCCACCTCTTTGTTTCAGTTAAGTACTCTCAAGTATCCAACACTTGGTCTCCTTGGTAACTTGTGGGGAAAAAATTCTTTAGAGAAAGAAGGAACAAACCTAACCCCTAACAGGAGGCAAACCTTCCAAGCCTTTTCTGAGGCCACGGACACCCCAAGATCAGCCAAGACACTCCGTGCCGCCTGGCCCACACAGCCCAGCTCGGTGCCGGCCCTCTGGGCCGCAGCAGCTTGCAGCAAGCAAAAGGCAAATGCATATTGCCAAGAGTTGAAACACTGCAGACAGGTAAGATGTGAGAGATGTGTGCGCAAAGGCCTTTGAATTCACAGCTCTCAAACACAGCTTTGGGGCTGGCAGCTGGACAGAGATGCTCCTGCTCACACCTGTGTCAAAACGGGGGGGAACACACCCTGCTGCAGGTGCTGGCCTTGGTCTCCGCAGGTCCGGGTGGATTCCAAACCTGCTCTTCACAGCCTTCTCCTTTCCCTTGTCCATCTGCCAAGTGCAACGGGCCTCAGGGACTGAAAAGACCACAGAGAGCCAAAGGGGGACAGTTGCTCCGACAGCACCGGGAGCTCCTAGGAAAGCGCTTTCCTTCCGCAGCAAGCCCCTTTCCCCCAGAGACGTTTCCCCAAATGTGTACCTTTCTTGGGGAACACCAACACACTTTTAAGAAACCCTGGCACGGCTGAATTCCTTCTGGTGCTTTCTGGACAGGTGCTCTAGCTCTAGCTGGGATTTCCCCCAGTGTGATTCCAGGTGGAGGTTCGCACATGCAGCCCCAGGCCCTCTACAAACACAAGCTGCCCGCTGCCTCTTCACCTGCCTCGACGCCTGCCTGCGCTCACAGCAGCAAAACCAGGCTCTTCCCGGCCAGAGACCAAAGCCCTGTTCCCGCAGGACGCTCTTGCCAGCACCTTCCAGGACTCTCCGCTGTGCACCCAGCACTTTTCATGCCCGCTCTCCACAGCCTTTGGAACACAGAGCACAGCCTGGCTGGCGCTGCCATCAGCACACCCCAAACACAGGCGGAGGAAGGAGAAGCAGGGGCTGCTTTGTGGCCATGACCAAGGGAGACTGGAAGGCTGCCCTCCCTCTGCTCTCACTTGCTTGGCTTTCTGACAGGCTCTGAGGCAGGGGCTGCGATTCCTCAGCTCTAGGGACCAGAACCGCAGTCAAGATCCCGGCACTGCGTGACGGCGCTCGGGACATTGGCTCGGTCACGCGTCCGAGTCTCGGCCACCGTGCTGCTGCTGCTTCACTTGCCCTTAGGCACACCCAAAGCTCCCTGTTAAGGCCTGATGGTCTCGGCTTCTGCCCTCTCCCTGACCCTGTGCAGGGATGGAGCACTGCTGTGCTTTCAGGAAGCTATTCTTGAAAGCTTCCAGCATTCCAAGCTCCTTTGCCCTCTGTAGATGCTTGCCATGGAATTCCTCACAGCTGGGTTCAGAGCATACTCAGGTTGGCTCTTCCAAAATCCAGGAGCTTCTGGCTGCTCAGTAGGACCTTAAACTCCATAGGGTTGTGGAACTGGACCTTCAGCACAGACACCTTTCCAGCCTGACGCGGCCTCGCTCCTCTGTGTCTCTGCACAAAACACGGCGCAGAAGAGGACGGCAGCAGGGGCCTGTGTGTCCCAGGGCTCAGGTTTTTACACCTGTCTTGGTTTGGGAAGACAGGTATCTGCCAGGTAAAATTACAATCAGAGGCTCTTTGGCAAAGATTTGGGAAATAGGAATAGCAGTTCTTTACTAGTATGTAATACAAAGCAAACAAACACAAAAAAAACTCCCCCCCCCACCAAACAACTACAGCATTAATGACAAACGACAACAGTACCAGGACCCTTGAGGGGATTGTTTCACAAAACCCAGGGCAGTTTGGTTTCGGTGTCCCTGCAGGATCCTCAGAGCACCAAACTGAAACAGTGGAAAAGTCCCGGGCTGGTAGCTGGGATGGCAGGGTGTCCCGGCAGGCAGGGGCAGGATGTCCCGGCAGCGCAGGGGGTGCAGGGTCACGCTGTAGCAAGACGAGCAGCGCCGAAGAAAGCCGAAGGAGAGGCAGAGCCTGGACCAGCTCCCCGCGGGTGGCCGGGAAAAAACTCCGGATTCAGGCCGACCCGGTGATAGTAGATTTCCCAGGACTGGATCCCTTTGGCCACAGTGAAACTCCTCCAGCCAGCAACAGCCGTTCTCCGCTCGGCGTGCTTTGTGGCGGCTGAGCTCCTCGAGGAGCGGCAGACACGCGTCTCCCCGAACGCCGGAAAAGAATAGCCTGCAGCTGCCTCAAGCTTTATCATTTACCTGCGTTATCTCCCCCTTCCACCTTTGTCCACCTCTTTGTTTCGGTTAAGTACTCTCAAGTATCCAACACTTGGTCTCCTTGGTAAATTGTGGGGAAAAAATTCTTTAGAGAAAGAAGGAACAAACCTAACCCCCAACAACGCCGCTTCAGCTCCACAGAGACACAGGTAAAGTGAAGAAGCCAAAGTGTTTATTAATGGAAGGTGAAGCAAAGGGATGAGCTGGGAGGGAATAATGGGGGATGGGCAGGGTTTGATGGCTGGGAGGGAAAGAGCAGTCAAAAGGGGTGGAGAGTGGAGGGAAATAAAAGGCATGGGCAGGGTCTGAGGGCTGGAGGGAGGGAGCTGTCAGCAGGGAGGGAGAAGGCAGGAGCTATGGGAGCTCCCCACAGGCTGAGCTGTGCCCGGCATCAGCCGTGCCTGGAGTGACACTGAGCGATGTTCTCTTCACTGGCTCCTGCTACTGTTCTTGGGACACTGGTTCTCCGAATCCAGCACAAGACCTTAGTTCTGCAGATCTTTGTTGAAAAATTGCTTGGATTTCCAAGTTAATGGAGGATGGGCTTTCGTCTTTGCGGCGAGGAGGTGCACTGGGTTGTCGGTTTGATGATTCCTATACAATATGTTTGGGACAGAGCCAATTAGAAATTATTTTTGCCAATTTATCATCTGGCAATTTATCCATTACTTCTCGTGGCACTCCCCTTTTCAGTCCTAGCCACCACCGTTGCTGCCAGTTGGAAATTTGTTTTCCCTTTTCTGATTTTTCATTAGGAGAGGCAATGTGCCTGACTCCTCTGGGTTTTTCTTGTGTGTCCTCTGAGTACTTCACTGGTCCATATTTTCAACTGTGACTTATTAACTCCTCTGCTACCTCACTCCATGTCCAACGTTTATGACTGCTGTTATATGGTGTGCTAGGAGTTGTAAAAGGTGAGGAGACAGTGGAGTCAGTGGAACCAGTTTGATCTCTTGTATGGCCAAGAAATCTTTCAAGTCTATCTGCCGGAGAGATAGATGCTCTTGTTTATTGAAGAAGAATTGCTGTTGGTTTAAGAGACTCTGGCAAACCTCGAATTAGGGGGGTCATGATCTCAGGTTTGGCAGGCTGTTGCATTGGTGACTCATAGCCAGAGATTAATTTCCTTTCATGTATCATTTGCAAGCATGCAGCTTTGTGTATGTTTTCTAGGTGTTGGTCTGGAGTGCCGACTATTGCCAGAGGGTCACCCCTCTCAAGGGGGTTTAACCCCCCTGCCCAGTAAGCTGCACGCTGTGTCAGGGACCATGGAGCACGTGTATTTCCTGTTGTTAAGAAAACTCCATGTCCCCAATAGCCACTTGCTTCTTGTTCACTTAATTGAATTTGGTCACCCCCAGTGAGGGAAACTAAACACATACTCCGTCTCTGATTCACTTGGGAGGCGGGACTATTCTTTCTTCAATTTAGCTAATTCAGTGGCCGTGTATGGTATTTCTTTGGTGGTTATGTGGGGATCATGATCCTCTTCATTTATAGAATTATATTCTGTTTTGATGAGAGGTCTCAAGTTGGAGCAACAGTGTTCCCCACAATTTTGCATGTGTTCTAATTCTTTCTGAGGGTATATTTGTTTAATGTTGTCTGTCTCCTTTCTTTCTATTTCTGTGGGTGAATCTGCAGATTTTAAGTTTTTACTTCGCCCTTCTGCAAGGGAAGTCTGCAGCAAATAATTCTTTCTTTCCTGTTCTAATTGTGTTTGCAAAGCTTCTACCAAATTTTGCAGGGATTCTATTACTGCTTTTTCTTCACTTACCCGTTTAAAACAGGTTGCTATGGCTGCCGAGAGACAGGCCCCCAAAACTGAGCAAAGAATGGTTTTATTTCTGCCCAGTTTATATCTAGCATCATGTTGTAAAGAATATATTCTATTTACTATGTTTTCAAAGTTAAACCAATTATTCTGTGCCCACCTTTCTCCATCTGGAGAAGGTCTAGCACCATGTTTCGCTAACAAAGCATAAAATGCATTCTTATCTTTTTCAGTCATTTTGTGAAGGGACCGAAACCACTCTCAGGGAGGTATTCTTAAAGTTACACCAAAAGCACAGCTAAAACTGTGTTTCCCTTCGCTTCCCTGGAATGGGCAAGGAGACCAAAACTGCCTGGGAGGTTCACCTTAGTTACAAATAGTTGTCTCCTCAACTACACCAAGCAGCCTTAAACACACAAAACCCCTAACTACAGTCCTATCTTTTGCACAATGAGATCTTTTTGTGAAATCCTGATGACAGGGAGTGCTATTCGCCTGGGCGTATAGAGTTTCTGGGAATTTTCCCTCGCCCCCCTTGCTTTCTAACAGCGCTCACCAAAGTGGGGTGCTAGGTGCGGCTGAGACAAGGGTCCTTTCCCTGTTACAAACTATATAAAACCCGCAACCCCTCTGTCCATCAAGATCCTGTCCGTGACGCCAATTTAATGTCAGGGTCCGCAAATATATGCGGGGAACCTGAGGGTTTGTTTTAAGGATCTCAAGGCGAAAAAGACACAGCAGGGGACAACTCAGTTTCCTCAATTAAAAATGCACCTTTATTTTCTGCCAACAAATGCGATAGTGGGGATTTGAAGGGAAATAAAGGATAGCGAGAAAAGAGAAAGAGGGGGTGGGTTATAGCTACCAATGGAGAGACGAAATCCTCGTGGTCTGGCCAATAGATCCGTCTTCTTCTGTGGGGAGATCTCAAAGTCTGTGGTTAACTCAGGGATCCTTATAGTCCTCTCCGAAGCCACAGGCAGTTGGCCAAACAGGTGGGGGAAATCATTACAGTGTGCTCATTTTGAGAACTCAGAACAGGTCAGCCATCAGCAGGTAGAGTGTCAACCAGTACAAGTCAGCAGGGGCAGTCACTTCACCATGACTTGCCCATTGTTTCTGCTCAGGTTCTGATGTTCCGATAGAAATGTGTGCTGGGTTTTTTCCATCAAACACACCGGCAGGCAGCACTTCGTCAACATCCCACCTCAGCCAGGCCAGAACTCCTGTGCTGAGATTTTAAAGTCCCTTTTAGAGGTTTCAGTCTCTGTCCTCGACGATGGTCGTGAGGCAGATGAGGGATCTTTGGACTGTCTCTTACACATGGGGCCCTGCAGTGTCACAAGGGCCCTTTGATTCCATGATGCCCTACAGTGTCACAACGGTGGCCTTGGTCCAATGGGGCCCCAAAGTGACACAATGGCCACTTGGTTCCATGAGACCTTGTAGGATCACAATGATCTCCTTGGCTCTGCAGTGTCACAATTGGACTCCGGGTTAAAGGAGACCCCAAAGTGTCACAATGGATCCTTGTTGCCATAAAGTCTCACTGGGTCACCATATTCTCATCAGTTCAATCAGGCCCCACAGTGTCCCAATGGTCTACTTGGCTCAGCAGTTTTGAAATGGCCTTGGTTCCATGAGGCCCTGCTGTGCCACACAGACCCTTGGTTACACAAGACCCCACAGTGCCACAAGGATCCCCTTTGCTTTCATAACACTCAAAAGTGTCATAATGGCCCCTTAGTTCTCGGAGGCCCCTCAATGTCACAATGGACCACTTGGTTTCCTTGGCCTCCCCTGTGTCACAAGGGTTCCTTTATTCCATGAGCCCTTGTAGTGCCACACTGCTCTCCTTGGTTCCATGAGGGCCTGAAGCGTCACAATGTCCCATTGCTTCTATGGGGCCCCAGAGTGTCACAATGGCCCCTTGGTTCCGCAGTATCGCAAAGGACACTTATGGTTCCTTGAGGCCCCAAAGTGTCACAGTGGCCCCTTGTTTCCATGGGGACCCCAGTGTCATAAGGGTCTCCTTGGTTCCACAGTGTGACAATGCACCCTTGGTTACAGGAAGCCCTGCAGTGTCACAATGGACATTTGCAAGGCTGGAACTGCTCTGGAGCCAGGCTGAGAGAGCTGGAGCTGTTCAGCCTGGGTGTGAGAAGGCTCCAGGGAGACATTGGAGTCCATTCCAGCACCTAAAGGGGCTTTGAGAGAGCTGGAGAGGGACTTTGAACAAAGTGACAGGAAAAGAGGGAGTGGCCTTCAGAGTGACAGGACAACAGGGAATGGCCATTGAGGGAAGGAGGGCAGGTTTAGATAGGATATTGCGAAGAAATTCTTCCCAGTGAGGGTGGTGAGGCCCTGGCACAGGTTACCAGAGAGGCTGCAGACTCCCCACCTCTGGCCGTGTTCAAGGCCAGGTTGCATGGAGCAATCTGGTCCAGTGGAAGTTGTCCCTGGACATGGCAGGAGATTGGAACTGGATGATCTTTAGTATTCCAACCCAGGCCATTCCATGATCCTAGATTTGCCCCTCTTGCTCTCATTTAGCAGCAGGTTGACATGTTTCTTTTGCAGCCATTTCCTGCAAATACAGCAGCAGAATTAACCTTGCTCTGGATGTTGCCTGAGGCCTCCATCAGCTCCAGCTGAGCTTTGGCTTTCCTAAACACATGAACACACGCTCAGGTCAGATTTCTGAATTCCTCCACCATAGCTTGTCCTCACTTCCACCTCCTGGTCGTTGTGTTGTGGCTCATCCCTGTCATTTGTCCCTGGGGAAGCACAGTCCCCCTGCCCAGCACAGGCCCCACATCCCCCTCAGCAGACACAGCACAGCACAGCACAGGGTGTGTTTTGGGTGGGCAAATGTTCCAACCAGAGTGTCCACAGCAGACCTCAGTGTCCAGTTCCAACACTCCCATCCCGTGCCAGGGTTCACAGAGAGCCCTGCCCTGGGGACTGCCAAGGGCTGGGTGAGGAGGGAGCCTGGGCAGGGCTGATGCTGCCCCTACACTGGTGCTGAAATCAGCAGGAGGAAGGAGATAACCACAGAACAAATAGACCAATAAACTGGGGTGAGTGCCCAGGTGTGCCTGTGGCTGATGGAAGAGGCTGGAGGGATGGTCAAAGCCCTGGGGCACCTTCTCACACTGGCCATGCCACCAAGGCCACAGACCAACCTCCTCAGTGCTGCACCTGCCAGTGTGAGATCCCTGCCAGGGGACTGGCACAGCACCACACACCTGCTGGAACGTGTCCTGGCCCTGCAGAGTCACACAGCTCAGCTGACATGGGTGGGTTTTATCTCCTGGACACTTCCCAGTCTAGCCCAGCTTCTGCCCAGCTCTTCCCACCTTCCCTTCCCTCAACCCAGCCCAGCTAAATCTTGGTAAACCGCATGGCAGTGCCTGCTCTGGGCTGCTCCAGCATTGGGTGCACTCACCCCACAGCCCTGGCCCCCTTGAAAGGCTCAGCAGCTGCTGAGGGGTGGAGAGGGAGATCAGGCTCCAGATCAGCCCTAGTGCTGGAGGATGAGAGACTCAGTGATGCTCCAGTAGTCCAACCTGTTCAAATACTTTCCTCAGAACCTTCTTGAGATGAGAGGTGACAGCCAGAGGCCAAGGCCAGCCAGGGCTCTCTGTCCTGGCAGCTTTTTTCTCGAACAACCCTTGCATATAGGGAATTTTTCAGGGGGAGTATTAATTTTGCCCATGACCACCTGGAAAGACAGATGGTTCTCCATAGGAAGGAAAGCACTGAGGCACTATACTCCAGAAGCACTGATGAGAGGCAGCCCTCAACATTACAAAATCAGCTGGACCTGTCAGGTGGCCCTTGGGATGCCAAACCAGCTAGATCTGTTCCATGTTCCCTTGGTTCCATGAGGCCCTGTAGTGTCACAATGTTCTTCTTCCTTCTGAGGTGTCACATTGGCCCCTTGCTGCCATGAGGCTCAGCAGGGTCACAGTTGGTTCTGTGGGGCCCTGCAGTGTCACCATGGTCTCCATGATTCCATGTGGCCTTGCAATGTCACAATGGTCTCCATGGATCCACAGTACCCTGCAGGATCACAGTGGTTCTCATTTGGTTCCACCAGGCCCTGTAATGCAACAACAGCCTCTTGGTTCCACAAAGCCCTGCTGCTTCACAGTGGCCCCTTGGTCCCATGGGGCCCAGCAGTGCCACAATGATCCCCTTGGTCCCATGATTTCTCTCAGTGTAACAATGGTCCCTGTGATCCATGAGGCCATGTAGTGTCACCATAGTCTCCACTGGAAGGAAAGCACAGAGCCCCAGTGCTTCAGGGGCTGATGAACGATAGCCACCAGAGGCCACGGCCAGCCAGGGCTTTCTGTCCTGGCAGCTTTCATCCAGGAACAATGGAATAAATATCTTGGATTCTGTACCTTGGATATATGGAATTTTAGGGGCAGAATCCTTATTTCAGCCATAAGCACCTGCATGAGAAGGGCAGTACATTCCCATAGGAAGGAAAGCACAGAGCCCCAGTGTTTCATGGGCACATGAGAAGGGACCACCAACATGCCAAGGTCAATTTAGTCAGGCCAAGTCAACGAGACCTGTTCCCTGTTGTCTTGGATCCATGGGACCTCACAGTGTAGCAATGGTGGTGTCATATTGGATCTTTGGTTTTATCAGGCCCTGCTGTGTCCCATTGCCCCCTGGTTTCCGTGGGGCCTCATAGTGTCACAATGGTCCCTTGCTTCCATGAGGCCTTGCAGTGCCCAAATGGTTTCCTTGGTTCCATGGAGCTGCACAGTGACACAGCGGCCCCTTGGTTCCATGAGTTTCTGCACTATCAGCAATTGTTCCATTGTTCCAACAAGGCCCTGCTGTGTCACAATGGACTCTTGGTTCCATGAAGCCTTTCTCTGTCACAATGTACTTTTGATTCCATGAGGTTGCAGAGTGTGACCATGGTCTCCTTGGATCTGCAATATCACAATGGGCCATTGGTTCCATGTGGCTCTGCTGTGTCAAAAAGGATTTTGGTTCCATGAGGTTCCAAGGTGTCACAGTAGAGTCCTTGGTACTGTGAGGCCCATCTGTAACCCAATTTACATAAATATCAGAATAAGACTCCTTAACACTAATTTGCAATTAAGAGGGCATCAGTTACGCCGCCTCGAGGTCTAATGTGGGGTAACTCATAATCTTACATGGACATGAGATTTTAAAAGTGTTTGTTATATACAGTTGCTACATGTGAATTACAATTTACCCATTATCATAAAACCAATCCCAAGTTCCCAGATTCACTCCTTGTTTCTTCTATCCCTGCACTCTTGAGCCAGATGTCTTCTACTTCTCTTACAACTCTCCTGGCAGGGACAGCAGGCCCTGCATGCCTTGTTCCTGTGCTAAAACATCACAGGCACAGGAAAAGTCTAATTAAGCCTTCTGGTTTCAAGCACAAGGCTCTGTGTGCCCAGGCAGAGGCAGGCAGGACACAGAGCTGTCAGCAAAGGAAGGGCCCAGCCAGGTGGGGCAGCTGGGGGATGATGACAGCCTGCAGGGACAGAGGCGCAGGGCACGGACACCGTAGGACAGCCTGGGCTGCACAGGGCACAGGGATGGGCAGCAGCTGCAAGGCCCTGACAGAGCCAACTCCTGCAGCACTTTGGCCATGGCTGCTGGGCCTGGGCCTGAGCCGTGAGGAGGAGACAAGTGACCCTTGCAGGCCTGGGGCCTCATTGCCTCCTTGTCCCTGCTCAGCAGCCTGGCAGGGGCCGCCCCATGGTGCTGCCCTTGGCATTGCACATCCCCACATCCCAGTGGGCCGGGAAGAGCCCTGAGCACTGAGGGAGGGACAGGATGTGCCTTGGCAGGGGCTGGGGCTCGGGCCTTGGCCCTTTGCATTCCTGAAACAAAAGCAGATTTGCTCAGCATCAGAGACACCTTTGCCTTGTTTGTCCCCACCTGTCATCACTGCCTCTAGTTTCCTGATCTAACTGATAACACTTTCTCAGTGGAACTTATTAAACTTCAAAAAAGATTGGAGTTTTTAGTCTTACTTTGAGTTCTTGAAATGTTTTTTAACCACTCTCTGAGGAACTGAGTCTGATGTAAACAACATCAAATCCCTAAGAGGCTCATTAAAGTCCTTCTACTGTGTCTGTGCTGCTGAGCTGGGCTGGGCTGCCGGCACAGAGGCAACTCTTAGCAATCAAGGAGACCTTCAAAAAGACATTTCTCCTCAGGAGCAGCTCCTCTCCCAGCCCAGCAGGGCTGAGGGCACTGCCAGCAGGTACCTGAGAGCTGTGAAGCAGACAGACACCTAAAGAAACTCGAAGGACAATTCTGAGATTACTCATGGACAAATCTTCATGACTCTTGAAAATTCTGAGCTTCTTCATGGAGAAATCTTCACCACTTCGGATGCAGTAAGTCTCTGGCTGCAGGAATCTCCTAAAGCTGACCCAGGACAGGACTGACAGCACTGTAGGGATGGCTCTGCTGCCCTTTCTGCTTTGGGGGAGGATGTGCTCCAGAGCGGGGTGTAAGAGACGGTCCGAAGATCCCTCATCTGCCTCACGACCATCGTCAAGGACAGAGACTGAAACCCCTAAAAGGGACTTTAAAATCTCAATACAGGAGTTCTGGCCTGGCTGAGGTGGGATGTTGGCCAAGTGCTGCCTGCAGGTGTGTTCGATGGAAAAACCCAGCACCCATATCGGAACATCAGAACCTGAGCAGAAACAATGGGCAAGTCACGGTGAAGTGACTGCGCCTGCTGACTTGTACTGGTTGACACTGTACCTGCTGACGACCGACTTGTTCTGGGTTCTCTAAATGAACACATTGCAATAATTTCCCCCACCTGTTTGGCCAACTGCCTGTCGCTTCGGAGAGGACTATAAAAACCCTGGAGACCTCCGCTCACTTTTGTGATCACCCCACTGGAGAAACTCGCGTCTATAGGCATCTTCAAAAGCCTCGAGGACTCGACCCTCCATGTTGGTAGCTATAATCCCCTTCCCCTCTTTTCTGTTTTTCTAACTATTCTCTTTTTCTCTCCCTACTATCGCATTTGTTGGCACTAAATAAAGGTGCATTTGTGATTGAGTAAACTGAGTTTGTCCCCCGCTGTGTCTTTTGCGCTCTGAGATCCCTAAAACGAACCATCACGAACCCCGCTTGTGTGAGCGGATCGTGACATTAAATTGGCGTCACGGACAGGATCTTGATGGACAGAGGGGTTGCGGGTTTTATATAGTTTGTAACAGGGGAAGGACCCTCGTCTCAGCCGCACCTAGCACGCCACTTCGGTGAGCGCTGTTAGAAAGCAAGGGGGGCGAGGGAAAATTCCCGCAAACTGTATACACCCAGGCGTGTAGCACTCCCTGTCATCAGGATTTCACAAAAGGATCTCATTGTGCAAAAGATGGGACTGTAGTTAGGTTTTGGTTTTTTTTGTGTTTTGGGCTGCTTGGTGTAGTTGAGGAGACAACCATTTGTAACTAAGGTGAACCTCCCAGGCAGTTTTGGTCTCCTCGCCCATTCCAGGGAAGCGAAGGGAAACACAGTTTTAGCTGTGCCTTTGGTGTAACTTTAAGCGTACCTCCCTGAGAGTGGTTTTGGTCCCTTCACAAAATGAGTGAAAAACATAAGAATGCATTTTATGCTTTGCTAGCAAAACATAGTGCTAGACCTTCTCCAGACGGAGAAAGGTGGGCACAGAATAATTGGTTTAACTTTGAAAACATTGTAGATAGAATATATTCTTTACAACATGATGCTAGATACAAACTGGGCAGAAATAAAACCATTCTTTGCTCAGTTTTGGGGGCCTGCCTTTCGGCAGCCATAGAGACCCGTTCTGAGCGGGTAAGTGAAGAAAAAGCAGTAATAGAATCCCTGCAAAATTTGGTAGAAGCTTTGCAAAAACAATTAGAACAGGAAAGAAATCAGAATTATTTGCTGCAAATTTCTCTTGCAGAAGACCGAAGCAAAAACTTAAAATCTGTAGATTCACCCACAGAAATAGAAGGAAAGGAGACATACAACATTAAACAAATATACCCTCAGAAAGAATTAGTACACATGCAAAATTGTGGGGAACACTGTTGCTCCAACTTGAGACCTCTCATCAAAACAGAATATAATTATATAAATGAAGAGGATCATGATCCCCACAAAACCACCAAAGAAATACCATACACGGCCACTGAATTAGCTAAATTAAAGAAAGAATACTCCCGCCTCCCTAGTGAATCAGAGATGGAGTATGTTTTTAGAGTTTTCTTCACAGGGGGCGACCAAATTAAATTAAGTGAACAAGAAGCAAGTGGCTATTGGGGACATGGAGTTTTCTTAACAACAGGAAATACACATGCTCCATGGTCCCTGACACAGTGTGCAGCTCACTGGGCAGGGGGGTTAAACCCCCTTGAGAGGGGCGACCCTCTGGCAATAGTCGGCACCTCAGACCAACTCCTAGAAAACATACACAAAGTTGCATGCTTGCAAATGATACAGGAAAGAAAATTAATTTCTGGCTGTGAGTCACCAATGCAACAGCCTGTCAAACCTGAGATTATGACCTCTTTAATTCGAGGTTTGCCAGAGTTTCTTAAACCAACAGCAATTCTTCAAAAAACAATAGCATCTATCTCTCCGGTAGATAGACTTGAAAGATTTCTTAGACACACAAGAGATCAAACTGATTCCACTGACTCCACTGACTCCTCACCTTTTACAACTTCTAGCACACAATATAACAGCAGTCATAAAGTTTGGACATGGAGTGAGGTAGCAGAGGAGTTAATAAGTTACAGTAGAAAATGTGAACCAGTGAAGTACTCAGAGGAAAAACTAGAAAAACCCAGAGGAGTCAGGCACATTGCTTCTCCTAATGAAATACCAGAAAAGGGAAAACAAATTTCCAACCAGCAGCAGCTGTGGTCACTAGGACTGAAAAGGGGAGTGGCGCAAAAAATTATAGATAAATTGCCTTATGATAAATTGGCTAAAATAATTTCTAATTGGCCCTGTCCCAAACCCATTGTGTTGGAATCATCCAACCAACAACCCAGCGCACCTCCTCTTCCACAAACCTTGGGCAACAAGCCACAGCACTCCCTAGCACAAGTTTTAAACAATGAGACACAGCAAGTGGGGGGTATTCAACAGAAAATAACTTCCCACTTAGAAAGCCTTAGTTTGCAAATCCCCTCAGAAAAAATACAAAAACCTTCTCAAGAAGTAAAATTTTTGGGTATCTGGTGGAAAAGAGGTATGACATGCATCCCACCTGACACCCTAACCTCCTTAGATCAAATTAAAGTGCCTGAGTCCAGGAAAGATCTACAGCATGCCTTGAGATTATTAGTGTTTTGGGGAAAACACATTGCAGATTTTTCAATTTTTGCCAAACCTCTTTATGATTTGTTGAGAAAAGGAGTAAAATGGGACTGGAGCCCTTCTCAGGAAAAAGTATTACAACTGTTGATTTTTGAAGCAACTGCTCATCAGGCCCTAGGCCCGATCCACCCAACAGATCCTTTTCAGGTAGAATGGGGATTTGCTTCCTCAGAGTTGTCAGTACACATATGGCAGTGGGGTCCTGAGGGTCCGACATGGCCTGTTGATTTTTATTCCCGTGGTTTCAGAGATGCTGAAAAGAGGTATACTACCTGGGAAAAAGGCTTGTTTGTGGTTAGCCTAGCTCTCCTAGAAGTAGAGAAGATTATACAACAACAACCAGTTGTTTGGAGAGGGCCTTTCCAAGTTTTTAAGTCAGTCACTACTGGGACTCCCCCATCTGACGGGGTGGCCCAAACAGCCTCAGTAAGAAAGTGGTATGCTCAGATTGAACATTATTGTAACATCTCAATAACCGAAGGAGCTGTGAAAAAACTGGCAGTACAAGAAGCAGAAAACTTGGATAGCATCCAAGACAAACCTGCCTCAGTCATTACCCCTCCCTTTTCCCCCGAACAGTCAGCAAGTCCTTGGTTTACTGATGCTTTTCCTTTTGGCCCAACAGCTCCAAGCATAGTTCCCTCACTACGGGGACCAAGTGATTCCAAGAATCCAGCACATTACCCTGGACAACCTGTTTTGGTGGACCTCCCCACGGTGGGAGAGGTACCACAAGTGCTAAAACCCCCTCTGAATAAATACACATGGGTAACCTTTGATGCTCTAGGGAAAGAGTATCGAATAAATGCACACTGGAGAATTTCCATCATTCTAACTTTCTGCCTTTTGGTGGCAGATTCTGTTGTGCTTACTTTTTACAGGAGAACTCCGAGGGACATAAAGGCCATGTAAACCATGATAAATACTTTAAATTGGGAAGTTTTAGAAGTGTTAATGAAAAAATTGGCTGCCAAAACTAGGGATTTGACCAAATTACAACAACCATTGTAGTTATCCTTATTGGCTTTGAGGACACATCAGTGGTTGCTATCAAACATATTACCAAATTGGGAAAAAGTGAATGTGAATGATCACAAATTGATAATTGATACACTTGGTGCCACACAAAGCAATGTCTCTTTGGCTCTTAGCTGCATCCAGGCACAGCTGTGGATGCAGACAGTTGTTGCCTCAACCATAAGGGAAGGAGAAGAAGGCACTTTTCCTACTGAAATTTAGAAAATAATTTGAGACAATGCAAATGATTTTGAAAAGGAATTCCAATCCTGGTGGAAATTAGTAAACTTTACCTATAACCCCAATACCAACACAGTTACAGCTTTTGTGTTAACCATATGTAATGCCTCTGTACACTCGACATTTCCTATCATTGCATTAGGACTGAATCATGATGGAGCTATTCTCTATGCTTTTGAGCACAGAGAATGGGCCCGTCAAAATGGCGAGAGATGGCAAACTGTCAATTTAGAATCAGTATTGTTCAGGAACAGTAAGGTTTCATCTGTGAGAGTAATGCAATCATAGCTCAAGACATTTGTCTGGACACTGAACAAAATATCTGCCACTTTGAAATTCACCCTAACCAGACTTCTGAAACAGTGCTAATATATATAGGCAATGGCTGTGCATGCTTTAAAACTGCTTGTGATGTAGTGTTTGTAGAAGAAATAGTAGTGAATCTTAAGAATCACTCAAAATTTTGTATTTGTAACTTTACCACAATTACAAGATGTGACTTTTCTTACTCAGCCCCAGTTACCTCTTATCACCTTTTACAATCTGATTATACAGTGATGCACAAATTATTGCCTCCCCCTATTGGGATGAATCTTACTTTGGTGAAGCAATTGTTGCTTCATCAGGACTTACCTGAGATTTAGAAAAAGATCAAGAAAAACAGACAGAAAGCCCTGGTAACTATTCATTACAAAGTGAGAAAAATGCATCATGTCATGGAAAGGGTAAGAAAAGATGCTGAACACAGGTGGTGGGATACCCTTTTTGGGTAGTCACCTACTGCCACAGGTATCCTGAACAAAGTGTGTTATCCCATTGTTGTTCTTTTGATTTTGGTTTTGATTGGTTTTGTCTTATCAGTCATTTTATACATCCTAAATTGAAAAATGATGAAAAAGTTGACACACTTGGCATTTCTAATGGAAGCACACAGTTTAATCAATACCCCTTTTGCAAAAGACCCTCCCAAAGTTATTGACACGAGATGTACTACCCTAACAGTAAAAATTAGGCCTCCAACAGCAGATTAATTTGAAAATGTTAATTGCTTGTCTTGATTATTGTTATTTGTTTTAATTATGTTATATTGTAATCAAAATTAAGCTTTTGTTTGAAAATTGTTATAACTTTAAGAAATTTGATGATTTGTTCTAATTATTTTGATGAAATTGTTTTAATCAATATTGATTGATTTTGTTTTGTTTCTATTTCCTTTTCCTATTTCTCTCTCTCTCTCTCTCTCTCCCTCTCTCTCTCTTTCACACACACTCTCTACTGTCCCTGTTTTTTCCGGGATATGCTACTGACATGGACGAGTCCTGAAGACTTCGCAAGACTACGGAACCCTGCAGAAGGAGCTCTCTTGACGACAATCGTGAGTCACGGGGTGGTGTAAGAGACGGTCCGAAGATCCCTCATCTGCCTCACGACCATCGTCAAGGACAGAGACTGAAACCCCTAAAAGGGACTTTAAAATCTCAATACAGGAGTTCTGGCCTGGCTGAGGTGGGATGTTGGCCAAGTGCTGCCTGCAGGTGTGTTCGATGGAAAAACCCAGCACCCATATCGGAACATCAGAACCTGAGCAGAAACAATGGGCAAGTCACGGTGAAGTGACTGCGCCTGCTGACTTGTACTGGTTGACACTGTACCTGCTGACGACCGACTTGTTCTGGGTTCTCTAAATGAACACATTGCAATAATTTCCCCCACCTGTTTGGCCAACTGCCTGTCGCTTCGGAGAGGACTATAAAAACCCTGGAGACCCCCGCTCACTTTTGTGATCACCCCACTGGAGAAACTCGCGTCTATAGGCATCTTCAAAAGCCTCGAGGACTCGACCCTCCATGTTGGTAGCTATAATCCCCTTCCCCTCTTTTCTGTTTTTCTAACTATTCTCTTTTTCTCTCCCTACTATCGCATTTGTTGGCACTAAATAAAGGTGCATTTGTGATTGAGTAAACTGAGTTTGTCCCCCGCTGTGTCTTTTGCGCTCTGAGATCCCTAAAACGAACCATCACGAACCCCGCTTGTGTGAGCGGATCGTGACACGGGGCTGCCATGGGCACCGTCAGAGGGACAGGACAATGGCTTCTGCTGCCAGGGACGGCTGCAGGGGCAGAAGTGGGGGCTGCAGCCAGGAGTGCCCAGGGCTGTCGTGCAGAGCAGGTGCTGCAGCCCTGAGGGCTCTTGGCCAGGCCAGGGGATCTGTCACTGCCAGGGGCAGCTCTCAGCCTGCCTGGAGATCCTCATGGACCGTGGGGAGAAGTTGGAGGTGGAAGGAGTGACTCCCATCAGGGCAGATTCCTCCTGCTGTGGAAAGGGTGCTGCATGGCCAGGACTGCTCTCAGCTTTGTCCTAAAGGAAAGGGAAAGGGCTGTCAGCTTTGTCTGTGTCACTGAGACTCCTGCACTGTCACCCTGGGCATCAGCAGATCTGTCTCAGATCTCCCTCAGAAAATGCCTCCTCACCCTCCTCTACCTACAGACAGCAGCAGCAGCACCTTGGCTTGCAGCATCTCTGTTGGTCTGAGCTGCCCTTAAGGCCCTGCTGCCAGGGAGATGCCCCTGGGCAGTGGCCTGGGCTGGGAGGGGTGTGCAGGGCTGAGCTCAGCCCCCAGGGCTGGGCTGGGCTCTGGGAGCACTGGCAGGGACAAGGCTTGGATAGAGAGAAACAGCTCCCAGTAGGCACAACTCCATGCAGCAGAGAGAGACCAGCCCTTGGAATCTGTCCCTGTCTAGCTGCACATGGAAAGAGAGAAGAGTTTAGAGAAATTAATTTTGAAACGGGAGTCTTCAAAAAGTCCACTTTGTTTTCTGAGCGTGTTTTAAGTGTGTCCATCCTGAAACAGAGGGAGGTGAAATGAACAAAAGGCACCTGTGTGGGGACCAGCAGGTCTGACTGCACTAGGGCACAGGGAGCTCTCTTTTCCCTCTGGGCTCCCCAGGGTTCAGGTTAAGAGTGATGCTGAAAATGAGGCAGTAACACAGAAGCACAAACATCAACTCATAAAATTACTGAATTTCCTCCAAAACAACAGAAATAGTTTTAAACGGATTCCTAATAAATCAGCATAGGATTGACTCAAGGAAATCTGTCCCAACTGGTCAATGTTCTTTCAACAGCCCACGATGCACAAAATGAAGAAATGTCCAAAAGCAGCTACATCAGCCACTTCCTCCTGCTGGCATTGGCAGACACGCGGCAGCTGCAGCTCCTGCACTTCTGCCTCTTCCTGGGCATCTCCCTGGCTGCCCTCCTGGGCAACGGCCTCGTCATCAGCGCTGTAGCCTGCGGCCACCACCTGCACATCCCCATGTTCTTCTTCCTGCTCAACCTGGCCCTCACCAACCTGGGCTCCATCCTCACCACTGCCCCCAAAGCCATGCATAATTCCCTCTGGGACACCAGGACCATCTCCTATGCAGGATGTGCTGCTCAGCTCTTTCTTTTTGTATTTTTCATTTCAGCAGAGTGTTTCCTACTCACTGTCATGTGCTACGACCGCTACGTGTCCATCTGCAAACCCCTGCACTACGGGACCCTCCTAGGCAGCAGAGCTTGTGCCCACATGGCAGCAGCTGCCTGGGCCAGTGCCTTTCTCAATGCTTTGCTGCACACGGCCAATACATTTTCCCTGCCCCTGTGCCATGGCAATGTCCTGGGCCAGTTCTTCTGTGAAATCACACAGATTCTCAAGCTCTCCTGCTCCAAATCATACCTCAGGGAATTTGGGGTTTCTGTTTTCACTACCTCATTAGGACTTGGCTGTTTTGTGTTCATGGTTTTCTCCTATGTGCAGATCTTCAGGGCTGTGCTGAGGATTGCCTCTGAGCAGGGACGGCACAAAGCCTTTTCCACCTGCCTCCCTCACCTGGCTGTGATCTCCTTGTTTGTCAGCACTGTAGCCTTTGCCCACTTGAAGCCACTTTCAGTCTCCTCCCCATCCCTGGATCTGGCATTGTCAGTTCTGTACTCAGTGGTGCCTCCAGCCCTGAACCCCCTCATCTACAGCCTGAGGAACCAGAAGCTCAAGGCTGCAGTGTGGACACTGATCACTGGACGATTTCAGAAACATTAAACTGCTGGCCAGTTTCTGCAAATCACTTGTAATAAACTTGTAATGATTGTGTCATCTTTGATAGCGTTGGTTTGATTGTCAGATTTTTTCCTCTGTTTTAGTTTTCAGTGATGTTCACTAAGCAATGATGTTCATTGTGTCCTTTCTTCTTTTCCTTCCCTCTAAGTTTTCTGTGGCCACAGACTGTGTCAGTGAAGAACTGCGCTCTCAGTGGCTTTTAAAGGAACTAAAGCATCTCCCAGGAGAGTTTTCACTGGAGATCCCGAGGTTTTTTCCCTTCTCTGGAGCTGCAGCAGCAATGTCTGTGTGCAGAGCTGGGGGCAGATCAGGGCAGGCACAGCAGCTGTGCCCAGGAGCAGCAGCCCTTGGTGTTGGCAGTGCTGCTCCCGTGGCCCTGCCCCGCTGCCCTCCTGGCCCTGGTGTTGCTGTAGGGCCTGAGTGCTCTCGGGAATTGGGCACAGGGCTGGGGGTGGCAGTGCCGGGGCTGCAGCAAGGACAGGCCATGGACACCGCTGGGGCAGCGCTGACGCCTCAGAGCAGGGCCTGGGGGCTCCAGGCTCCTTGCCCAGGCTCTCTCCAGAACACGCCCAGGCCAAAGCTCAGCAGAGAAAAGCCCCGTGAGCAGCCCCAGGGTGGCCGTGGGCAGGTTGGGGGCAAACAGCATCACACCATGGGCATGTCCCTTGGGGAGAAGGATCATCCTACAAGTGCTTCAGGAATTCTCTGCAGTCTCCTGCAGTGCCTGGTGCTGTTCCCTTGCCAGAGGCACCACAGGCCAGGGGGGCACATCTGGGCTGCTGTGTCTGGCTGTGGGGTTCCCTGTTCTGGGCAATGAGGAGGGGCTGCAGAGGCTCTGCAAGACTGACAGGATGGGCTTTGGGGCTGTGAGGAGAAGCTGAGGGACCTGGGCTGCTGCACCTTCGGAAGAGGAGGCCCAGAGCTCATCCTGCAACTGATCCAAGGGTGGTTTCAGAGAATCACATAATCAGCAAGGTTGGAAAAGACCTTGGAGATCATCAAGTCCAACCCGTGCCCTGACACCACCTTGTCTCACCTGAGCCTCCTCTTCTCCAGGATAAACAACCCCAGCTCCCACAGCAACTCCTCACAGGACTTGTGTTCCAAGCCCCTCACCACCCTTGTTGCCCTTCTCGGGACACACTCAAGATCCTCAATGTCCTTCCTAAACTGAGGGCCCAGAACTGGACATGGCACTCAAGGTGTGGCCTCACCAGTGCCGAGTACAGGAGAAGAATGACCTCCCTGCTCCTGCTTGCCACATCATTCCTGATCCAGGCCAGGAGCCATTGGCCTTCTTGGCCACCTGGGCACACTGCTGCCTCATGTCCAGCCTGCTGTCCAGCAGTCCCCTCAAGTCCCTTTCTGCCTGGCCACTGTCCAGCCACTCTGTCCCCAGCCTGTAGCACTGCAGGGGTTATTGTGGCCCAAGTGCAGGACCCGGCCCTTGGTCTTGTTCAACCTCCCATTGTGGGATTTGGGCCCTGGATCCAGCCTGCCCAGGGCCCTGTGCAAAGCCCTCCTACCCTCCAGCAGATCCACACTCACACCCAGCTTGGTGTCATCTGCAAATTTGCTGATGGTGGACTCAATCCCCTCATCCAGATCATCAATGCAGATGTTGAAATCCACGCTGGCTGGGTCTGATCCCTCGGCCATCCTGTGGGTGCCGTGTGATGGCACTCAAGGTGATCTGTTCCATAACCTTGCTGGGCACCGAGGTCAGGCTGACAGGCCTGGAGTTCCCCAGATCCTCCTGCCAGCCATTCTTGGGGATGGGCTCACATTGGCACCTCCAGTCCTCTGGGACCTCCCTGCTGAGCCAGGACTGATGAGAAATGATGGAGAGCAGCTTGGGGAGCTCATCCACCAGCTCCCTCATCCCCCTAGGTGGGGTCCCATCTGGTCCCAGGGACACCTGTGAGCATCTGAGTGGCTCAGCAGGTCAGCAGCTGCTTCCTCCTGGATTACAGGCAGGCTGTCCGTCTCTCTTTGCCCATCTACCAGCTCAGGAGAACACTCGTCCTGAGGATGTGTCTTATTTTTGAAAATGGAGGCAAAGAAAGGGCTAAGTACCTAAGCCCTTCCCTCAATTTAGTTACTATATTCCCCCCCAACCATATCCAATAAATAATGGAGGTTGTCTGTATACCTCCTTTTGCCAGTAATATATTTATAAAACCATTTGTATTATCCTTTACAAAAGCAACCTGGTTAAGTCATAATTGAGCTTTCACCTCTCTAGTTTTCTTTCTGCATGACCTAACAACATCCTTCAACATTTCCTGATTTTCCTGCGCCTCTGTCCAATAGCAATGAACCCTCCTTTTTTTCCAATGAGTTCCTGTTGAAGCCCCATGTCCAAGCAGGTCTGTCATTTTCCTTGCTAGCTCATATTTTGGCGCAGAGGGATACGCTGTTCCTGCTCCTTCAAGATTTCTTTCTTGAAGTGTGTCCATCCTTCTTGGAATCCTTTGTTTTTAAGGGCTGTTTCCCTTAAAAATGTCAGTACTTGATTTGGCAATCCCCAAATCTGCATCCTGAAGAGGTCAAAGTCTGCCCTCTGTAAATCCACTGCAGAATTTTGTTGATGCCCCTCCTTCTTTCACAGAATATATAAAAACTCTATAATTTCGTGGTCATTGTACCCCAAACAGCTTCTGATCAGCACATCTCCCACCAGCTATTCTCTGTTTGTCAACAGCAGCAGACAGACTTTTCCTTGGCACTGGGATGAGAAGGAAACCTCTAGGGCAGAATTTTGGTGCAGGAGGTGTCCCAGCGTGAGGCCGGGCCATGGCCTGGCTCTGTGTGCCAGGAGCCGGCAGCGCTGGGTGCAGGGAGCCCAGGGAGGGCACAGAAATGCTGGGCTGAGAAATGCTGGGGGGACAGCGAGATGGGCGTGTGCAGCCGGCCAGGGCACAGCAGCAGCACGCACAGGGGGCACAGCCTGCAAGATACATGGCCAAGGGCTGGGCAGGGCTGGCAGGGCCACAGGCACCCAGGCCTTTGTCCCCTGGGCTCTGCCAGCGCCTCTGGAGGCCCCACAGAAGGAACTTTCCTTTCAGGGGCTGCACTTTGCTCCTGCCCGGCCCCTCCCTGAGGAGGCTGGCAGGGCTTGCAGCTTTGTGCCATTTGTCCTCACTGCCCCTCCCATCCCACTGCCCCACAACCAGCCCCAAGCCACCCGGGAGGGACAGGCCCTGCTGTGCCAGGCCTGGGCTCAGGGCTTGGCCTTTCTGCTCCCTCCAACCAGCCCAGGCCTTGCTCAGCATTGCAGTTCCCTGCTCACAGCCTGCGGCTCCCTGCAATCCTGGCCTCAAGGATCTGCTCTCAGCAGTCCGTGGGGAGCCTTTGGCACTCCCTGCCCTCAGTGGGGCCCAGGGATGCTCTAAGGGACTTGGAGTTTTGCTTCTGCCTCCTTGAGTAGCTTCTTCAACCCTCTCTCCATGTCTAAGCGTCCTGGACTCAGCCCCAAATCCAGTGTGGGGCTCATGAAAACACAGAATACCTTCACGAGCTCTTTCTCTCTCTTCAGTTGTCTTCATGTCTCCAATGTAAGAAATAAAATACAAGTTTCTAAACTCAGTTAAAGATTTCGACTGTAAGGTGCCTTCTCTCTGTTAAAATACTGGTGACCTTGTTGTCTTGTACCTATTGAAAGGTCTCTTTTGTTAAATACCGTTTACCTCATACCTGCCTTCTCTCGTTAAAGACTACTTATCGCATTATCTCGTACCTATTGAAAGGTCTGCTTTGTTAAATACTGTTTACCCCATACCCATTGTTATTTGTTAAATGCTATTTACCTCAAAGTCTCTTCCTTTAGAACTGTATTCTTCACCGTCGAGTACCTGTTCCTGCCCTGCCGGCTCCCGCCCTGGTGGCTCCCGCACGGCAACCGGTGACTCCACCCAGTATGTAAATGAAGAAGACTCCCACGGACCTCAGCGCCCAGAAGGAGCGGAAAAAACCCCCAAAAACAACGAGCCAACATGAAACCAAGGGCTAAGACAAACCACTCTGGGTCGGCAGAACCATAGAGAACCTGACAGCAATCAGAGCTGGATTTTGCCTCGTCACCATAACTTGAACAGCACTCGACCAGACAGGGATGTCTAGACCACGAGTTATGAGTGTTTTTCCTGGGGTTCTGCCCAAGGAATGAATTATTAAAAAAATATGAATATCGCCCTAATACCGATATCCAACTATGACGGACAAAAGACTCTCTAACAGTTTGAAGTTAGAAAGTGTATTTTTAATTACAACGCCGGGCAGCGTGCGGGATAGCTCCCAAACACATGCGCATCTACAGAAGATCACAGGGTCTTTTTATGTACAGAAGTATTGAATACCCTAAACACAAATGTATATTCATGACTTTAGTACATCCCATTCCCCGCTTCGTATGGTAATTAGCCAAAAGCTATTAAGCATGCGTGGTTTGTTCTTTGAAATGGGGCGGTGGTCTTTTTTATGGGGCAGGGTCTCAAAATGATGAAGTAAGTGAGTCTTCTTCACTTTGACTTTTTAACCTTTTAGTGTTGTTTGACAACTGAATCCTGTTTTCCCAGGAGTATTTGATTTATGAATTCATTGTCCTTCTTGAAGCCTATTGATTAGTCAGAATATACAAACATAAGTTGACAGGCCTCATGATTTATCAGTTCCTTAAATCCGGCTTCTGCTTATCAAAAGGGAAGTCTATCTGTCTTACTTCAGTGATATCTGGTTAAACTAAAATCTTTAATTCTTCAAAATTAATGTTTCATTTCCCCCCTTCCTCTTTAAAGTGAGTAAATTATTTTACTCAATATATAGAGTCTTCTTCATCTATCCAAGTTGTACAACTAGTGTCTCTCAAGACCAATCCATATGCTTCCGATAGTGAAGTTAAGGCTGTTACTCTTCGTAGCATCCTCCGATTCCAAATAAGTATCACTACAGATAAAACTAAACTTATACTAACTAAAATAAGTAACACAATTATAGGGTGGACTAAGGTATTTAGTATACCGGTTGCTGTCGGAGACCACCCAAAAAGCTCATCCCACCAACGATGAGACACATGTTCCTCAAGCCTTTTAAAAACTCCTTTGATGGTCTCTGTGTCATGGTGTATTGTAATTAACATCTTTTTCCCCTCTTCCTTAATTTTTTTTAAGATTTCTCTCCATTCAGGATGTCTCATCAGTTGAGTGACTAGAGTCAGATTCATTCTTATGGGCACAGGCAGTATCTTCTCCACAGTGGTTAGGTTAGTCTTTACATATTGATGTGATACTACAGGTGCTCGATAGGAAAAATCACATCTCCTAACAAAATTACAAACACAAAAATTGAATTGCGTCTCTTTTGCAATTTGGTTATCTACCCTTATGATGGGGCATGCTGTCCTTAGACAGACGCACCCCTGTCCTGTATACACCAATGAAGTTTTCTGTTTGCCTGGATGTGTTTCAAAGTGACAAATATTTTGGTCTGTATCTAAACAAGTGTCTTTGTCACTTTCTAATGTCTTTTCACATATATATCCTAGTTGTCTCCTTGCAGTACAGGGTTCTAGATTAACAGTTTGCTATTTTCCTTCAATTTCTGTGCCCACATCCTGTGTTCAGAAGGGTACAATACAGCTCCCTCATGGTTTAACCCTAAGGGCACTATTGGGTGTATTAGGTCCACTGAGGCATCGTGTATGGTTAAAACAAAAGCTGTCACTATACTAGTCTCAGGGTTATAGGTGAAATTGACTAACACCTACCAAGACTGAAGCTCCTTCTCCATATCAGAGGCATTGTCCCAAACAATTTTGCAACTTTTGGCAGGAAATGTTCCCTCTCCACCTTCTCTGATAACTGCAGCAGCCACTGATTGCATCCACAGTTGTGCTTGAGTACATCCTAGAGCTAGCAAAATGTTTTCACTAGCTGGACTTAGCGCATTAATTATTGCCTCATGATCTCGCTCTTCTGTGTTTTCCCATTCTGGTAGTATTTGGATCAATTTCCAATGATTGTTACCCAGTGCAAGTAGAGAGGATTGCAAAGGTTGCTGTAGTTGAACTAAATCATTCCCTACTGAGGCTAATTTATTCATCAGTACTTCAGAATCTATGGTATTTAGTACTCCCAACCCTGTTCCTAGCAATCCGGTGAGATCCCTCTTACTTCTAAAATTAGAAGGCATACTCTTTTGGAGCCAAGTGGTCCAGTCCATAAAGGAGTTCTTGAGAGATGGAGCACATTCTGGTTATTTACTTGTACTCCCATTTTTACTTGTTTTAAAGACCACTTTGGGTTAATTATCAGCCCAATTTTGGTCTTATTGCACACTCTTCTATTTTGAGTCTAAACTGAGGGCATTTACTCGAGTATTTGTCACAGCATTCAGGACTAATTCGGATGGGTCTCATGGGTGGGTGGTAAGCCTCATGGAACCCGTCCTGTACAAATGCATACTTACAACCCCACACATTTCTTCTTTCCCACAAGCTTGCATTCGTGACTTTTAGCATCTTATTTAAAGCCTTACGAGAGTAAGCATCGTAAGCTCTCCCTTGACACCTGTTTATATCGGTCACATTGTACCTACGTGGTATTGCGTTGATTCTTGTTATAGTTACAGGAATTACTGCAATAATTACAATTTTCCACATAATGTCCATGATAACTATTAGTCTATCTATTCGTAGTTCCGAGTGAGCTTCAGCTTCAGTTCGTTATCACCTGGTGTGATCTTCCAGATTCCTTCTGGGGCGTTCTTCACTCGGGCGTAATGGATTGTAGTAGTTTGAAGGCAAAACAAATGAGAGGCTCCAAGTCAGAGATACAATTTAATAGGAAAAAAGGAAAGAAAGTAAAATAAAATAGACGCAATAATACAAAAGACCACTGACAGAGTCAGAATACAACCTGAGCGTAGTGATGGAAGCAGTCCAGATGAGGTGGTCTTCCTGAAGCAGTGATCCTGTAGAAAGGTCTGGTAGCTTGGGTCCTCTGGGAATCCAGTGGGTAAGCGCCCCTCTGGTGTTCAGAGTCTCAGCTTATATCCAGGCTGGAATGCTTGGTTTCTCCCTCTGGGCGGAGCATCTCACAATGGGATGGTGAGTCATGTGATAAGGCCTGATGGGCCCATTAACAGGAGGTAGTCCAGGAGGGGGTTATCTGTGAGCTGTGCAGCAAAGGTCCTGATGGGCCCATTAACAGAAGATAAGCCAGAGTGGAGGAGGCAGGGAGCACTGCCTCACCTGGTTTCAACAGTTCATGAAGATGGTGATAGACTATACTTCAACCCAGGACATTATCCACCCCTTATTCTATTACCATCTACATCATCCCAAATCAATACCTTCCTTAAACTACACACACACACACATATATATATAATGAAATCCTACACATAGTTCTCACTTAAAATAAGGTCTCCTTGTGGTACACAGTGGGTTTCCCCATCCTTTTGCATCACCCACCAAGTGTAACCAGGTCCTTGAGCAAAGACAACCCCACGTATGGGTTTGCCCTTGCCCGAGGTGGGATTAATCCAAACAGTCTTTCCTAACATACCTCTCATGTGTACCACAGGGACCCTATCTCCATCCACTGTATGCAAGGATTCAGACTGGGCAGGACCAGCTCGATTGATGGACCCTCGGGTATTGACCATCTAGGTGGCCTTTGCTAAGTTCTGTTCCCAATTTTTGAAGGTCCCTTCACCAAGTGCCTTAAGGGTAGTTTTAAGCAGTCCATTGCAGCGTTCCACCTTCCCAGCAGCTGGTGCATGGTATGGGATATGGTATATCCATTCGATTCCGTGTTCTCTGGCCCAAGTGCTTATGAGGCCATTCTTGAAATGAGTCCCGTTGTCTGACTCAATTCTCTCAGGGGTGCCATGTCTCCACAGGACCTGCTTTTCCAGGCCCAAGATGGTGTTCCGGGCAGTAGCATGAGGCACAGGGTAGGTCTCCAGCCATCCAGTGGTTGCTTCCACCATGGTGAGCACGTAGTGCTTGCCTTGGCGGGTTTGGGGAAGGGTGATGTAGTCAATTTGCCAGGCTTCCCCATACCTATACTTTGACCATCGTCCGCCATACCACAGAGGCTTCACTCGCTTGGCCTGTTTGATCGCAGCACAGGTCTCGCAGTCATGGATAGCCTGGGAGATGCTGTCCATAGTAATGTCCACCCCTCGGTCACGAGCCCATCGATATGTTGCATCTCTCCCTTGATGACCAGAGGCATCATGAGCCCAACGAGCTAGGAATAATTCTCCTTTGTGCTGCCAGTCTAGATCAACCTGAGATACTTTCACCTTGGCAGCTCGATCCACCTGCTCGTTGTTATGATGTTCTTCATTAGCCCGACTCTTGGGTACGTGCGCATCCACGTGTCGAACCTTCACGGTCAGCCTTTCTACTCGGGTGGCGATGTCCTGCCAAATCTCAGCAGCCCAGATGGGTTTCCCTCTGCGCTGCCAGTTGGCCTTTCTCCAGCGGTCCAGCCATCCCCACAGAGCATTAGCTACCATCCATGAGTCAGTGTAGAGATAGAGCCTTGGCCACTTCTCTCGTTCAGCAATATCCAAAGCCAGCTGGACAGCTTTAAGCTCTGCGACCTGACTCGATCCACCTTCTCCCTCGGTAGCTTGTGCAACTCGTCGTGTGGGGCTCCATACAGCAGCTTTCCATTTCCGGTTAGCACCTACAATTCGGCAGGAACCGTCGGTGAAAAGGGCATATCGTCTCTCACTCTCCGGTAGTTCGTTATATGGCAGGGCTTCCTCGGCCCGTGTCACTTGCTCCTCCTCTTCTTCAGAGGATAATCCAAAGGTCTCACCTTCAGGCCAGTTTGTTATAATTTCCAGAATCCCAGGGCGATTCAGGTTTCCAATACGGGCGCACTGCGTGATCAGGGCGATCCATTTGCTCCACGTGGTGTCGGTGGCGGGATGTGTGGTAGGAACCTTTCCCTTGAACATCCTCCCCAGCACCGGTAGTCGAGGTGCCAGAAGCAGCTGTGCTTCAGTACCAATCACCTCTGAGGCAGCTTGGACTCCTTCATAGGCGGCTAAGATTTCCTTCTCTGTGGGAGTGTAGTTGGCTTCGGATCCTCTGTAGCTTCGGCTCCAGAATCCCAGTGGTCGTCCCCAAGTCTCACCCGGCACCTTCTGCCAAAGGCTCCATGACAGACCATGGCTCCCGGCTGCAGAGTAAAGCACATTCTTCACCTCTGATCCCGTCCTGACTGGGCCAAGGGCTACTGCATGAGCAATTTCCTGCTTGATCTGGGCGAAAGCTTGCTGCTGTTCTGGGCCCCAGTGGAAATCGTTCTTCTTGCGGGTAACCAGGTAGAGAGGGCTCACGATTTGGCTATACTCGGGAATGTGCATCCTCCAGAAGCCTATGGCACCTAGGAAAGCTTGTGTTTCCTTCTTGTTGGTCGGTGGAGACATTGCAGTGATCTTATTGATGACTTCAGTGGGAATCTGACGCCGTCCATCTTGCCACTTCACTCCCAGAAACTGGATCTCTCGAGCAGGTCCCTTGACTTTGCTCCTCTTGATGGCGAAGCCGGCCTTCAGGAGAATCTGAATGATCTTCTCTCCCTTCTCAAAGACTTCTGTTGCAGTGTTTCCCCACACGATAATGTCGTCAATGTATTGCAGGTGTTCTGGAGCCTCACCCTTTTCCAGTGCAGCCTGGATCAGTCCATGGCCAATGGTGGGACTGTGCTTCCACCCCTGGGGCAGTCGGTTCCAGGTGTACTGCACGCCCCTCCAGGTGAAGGCAAACTGAGGCCTGCATTCTGCTGCCAGAGGAATGGAGAAAAAGGCATTTGCAATATCAATGGTCGCATACCATTTTGCTGCCTTGGATTCCAGCTCATACTGAAGCTCCAACATGTCTGGTACGGCAGCGCTCAGTGGTGGTGTGACTTCATTCAGGCCACGGTAATCCACTGTCAGTCTCCATTCTCCACTGGACTTACGCACGGGCCATATAGGGCTATTAAAGGGTGAACGAGCCTTGCTTACCACCCCTTGGCTCTCCAGCTCACGAATCATCTTATGGATGGGGACCACAGAGTCTCTGTTGGTGCAATATTGCCGACGGTGCACTGTTGCTCAGGAGATCGGCACCTGTTGTTCTTCAACTTTCAGTAGTCCCACAGCAGAGGGGTTGTCTGAGAGTCCAGGCAAGGTACTTAGTTGTCTGATGCCTTCTGTCTCTAGGGCAGCTATGCCAAAAACCCAGCGGTATCCTTTTGGGTCTTTGAAATACCCATTTCTGAGATAGTCTATGCCCAAAATGCATGGGGCCTCTGGACCAGTCACAATGGGGTGTTTCTGCCATTCTTTCCCAGTTAGACTTACTTCAGCTTTCAGTACAGTCAGCTCCTGGGATCCTCCTGTCACCCCAGAAATGGAAATGGGTTCCGCTCCCACATACCTTGATGGCATCAGAGTACACTGAGCACCGGTATCAACCAGAGCTGTATATTTTTGTGGGTCAGATGTTCCAGGCCATCGGATCCACACAGTCCAGTAGATCCGATTGTCCCTTTCCTCTACCTGGCTAGAGGCAGGGCCCCCCTATTCCTGGTCATGGCATACATTGCTCTCTTCTTGTAAATATGTTTCTGAGGTTCCTTCAAGAGGATCAGTCATATCATCATTCCTGTACCGTCTGGAGTTCTGTGCACGAGAGACCGGAGCAACATTGATTCTAGATGGGCTCTTTGTGGTAGGTGTTTCTCTTTTCAGTTCACGCACCCGGGCTGCTAAGGAGGAGGTGGGTTTTCCATCCCACTTCCTCATGTCTTCTCCATGCTCCCGAAGAAAAGACCAGAGGTTACCTCGTGGTGTGTATCCTCTCTCCCTGGCTGGGGAGCGCCTGCTCCTAATGGCAGAGACTCTCATTGGCTCTGGTTGGATATGGTAAATTTCTTCCTTAAGTTCTTTTTTCAGTTTCTGATGGCCTTTTTCAATCAAGTTCCGGACTTGCTCAGCCAGTCTTGTTTCCACAGACGAGACATGGGTACGAACTGGAGCAGTGACAGTGTCCTCGTAAATTCTTAGTTTATTAGCCAAGACACCTACCCTGTCCTCACCTTCCCTCCATTGCAGTGTTGCCAGGTAACGTGAGTACATCTCGGGTCCAAGCCGTGCAAATCTCAACCACATCCGTGATGTGCACTGGACACCATCTGGGTTTTTAGGAAATCTCTCATCTTCTGAAAAAATGATTTCCAACACAGCCAATTCCCTCAGGCATTGGATACCTTGTTCTATTGTGTTCCATTTTCTTTGGTGCACTTGGAGGTCTTCTTTAGAAAGGTATCTATCCTTTACACTTGTTAGCAGTTGCTGCTAGAGGCTGAGAGGTTCTTGGCTTTTCCCAATTTTTTGGTCAATGACCACATCCCGGAACAATGATCCCAGTTGCCTGGCCTCACTTCCATCCAGAATGGTGTCATTGGCTGCAGCGTCCCACATGTGGAGCAGCCAGGTCAGGATGGACTCATTGGTCTGGCGGGTGAATTCCGTCCGCAGGTCACGCAGCTCACCCAGAGACAGAGAGGGAGTGATGATTTCTGGCTCTGTCTCTTCTGCTGATTGTGAAGGTCCTGCTGCATCCTCATCAGTCACTATGCGGACTGATTTGGTCCTTGATTTCTTCTTCTGAACGGGGGCAACTGCTACTGGTTTAGGCTGTTCCGGTTCAGTGATGGTTTGTGTGGAGATGCTGATGGCACCCTTAGTCCCTTTCTCCTCCGTAACAGTCTGCATAGATGTGGACACAGTTGCCTCACTTTTGGCTTCTTTCTCCTCTGTGAGGGTCTGTGTAGATGAGGACACTGTTGCCTTGCCTTTGGTTCCTTTCGCCTCTGTGACACTCTGTGTAGACACTGATACTGTTGCTCTGCTTCTTTTTCCCTCTTCCTCCAGAACACGCTGTATCACACTAGGTACTGTAAGCATGGTGCGGGCTGTGCAGAGAAGACAAAGCAGGACTAACAACAACATCATGCTGTCCTTGGCATCCAGAGGGTATTCCATATTTTCAAAAACTGCTGTGTCATGCCTGAAAAGCTGGAAAAAATCATTCTTCACCCCTCCCCACAGGGGCTGGGTGAGATTGTTGAGGCCCCAGATGTAGCATCCTAGACCAGAACAAGAAAACAAAAGTGGGTGTATATTCTGAATAATGTTCATTGCCTCGGAGTTTATCAAGCAATGGACATAATAAACCACTAAAGCAATTTTAGTACCATACCCTGGTCTACGCAGGAGCATTAAGACAGGCAGATAGTACCCCAGTTGTGGAAAAATATAGAGAGATAGATATAAGACACATGTAAGCATGTTGAGTATCATAGCGAACAGGTGTCTTCTTCAATACAAAATTGTAATTCTGACTTTTCTCAGTGCCTCGTGCCCCATGTTGGGCGCCAAAAATGTAGTAGTTTGAAGGCAAAACAAATGAGAGGCTCCAAGTCAGAGATGCAATTTAATAGGAAAAAAGGAAAGAAAGTAAAATAAAATAGATGCAATAATACAAAAGACCACTGACAGAGTCAGAATACAACCTGAGCGTAGTGATGGAAGCAGTCCAGATGAGGCGGTCTTCCTGAAGCAGTGATCCTGTAGAAAGGTCTGGTAGCTCAGGTCCTCTGGGAATCCAGTGGGTAAGCGCCCCTCTGGTGTTCAGAGTCTCAGCTTATATCCAGGCTGGAATGCTTGGTTTCTCCCTCTGGGCGGAGCATCCCACAATGGGATGGTGAGTCATGTGATAAGGCCTGATGGGCCCATTAACAGGAGGTTGTCCAGGAGGGGGTTATCTGTGAGCTGTGCAGCAAAGGTCCTGATGGGCCCATTAACAGAAGATAAACCAGAGTGGAGGAGGCAGGGAGCACTGCCTCACCTGGTTTCAACAGTTCATGAAGATGGTGATAGAATGTAATTCAACCCAGGACATGGATCCAGGCTTTCTGTTCTTTGATCTTGATTGCAGTGAAGGTAGTAAGAAGCACCTGGAATGGTCCTTCTCACTGTGGTTCCAAGGTGTTTTCTGCAAAAGACTTAACATATACATACTGGCCCATCTAATTCTCTGTTTTGAGCTCCGACCACATATTTCGCAATTTCTCTAAGTTGTCTATTCAGGGCCTCCATATACCTATGTAGGGTCTCTTCCCCTACTTGCATAGGTGTTGTTCCTTCTTGAACTGCATATGGCCTTCCATACAGTATTTCAAGAGGGCTTAGTTTCTCTTTTGCCCTTGGTTTTGTCCGAATTTGCAATAATGCCAATGGGAAAGCCTGGGGCCAGGGCAAATTTACTTCTTGCCCCAATCTCACAGTTTGTTGTTTAATCAAGTGGTTCATTTTTTCCACTTGACCGCTAGATTGAGGGTGGTATGGGGTATGCAATTCCCAATCTATTCCCAGGTGATTACTTATTTGCTGCACAATTTTTGAAATAAAGTGTGGCCCTCTATCTGAGGATATGGTGGCTGGAACTCCAAACCTCGGTATTATTTCTTGTAACAGTGCTTTGGTTACCTTTCAGATCTTAGCTGTTCTGGCAGGAAAGGCTTCTGGCCATTCTGAAAAGGTATCGGTTAACACCAATAGGTAACGATATCCTCCCTTCCTGGGCAGCTCTCTAAAGTCAATATGCCATTGTTGCCCAGGTCCACAGCCCTTCCCAATTTGTCCCACTTTAGGCTTTGGAGTATTTTTGGGATTAGTTTGGAAGCAAAGGCTACACTGACGAATTACTTGTATCACTGTGCCCTGCAATTTCCTGGCCATGATCCTTTCTTTTAAATAGTTATACAGGGCATCTATTCCCCAGTGTGTTTTCTCATGCTCCCTCTGTACTAATGCCCACAACAAATAGGAGGGTACTACAAGTTTCCCTTCTTCTGTTACAGCCCATCCCTCCTGGTTATAACTTGCCTTTTCTGCCTTAATGAGTTTCTTATCCTTTTTACTGTATATTGGCTTACCCTCAATAGAAATTTTTCCATCTGGAATTAATGCTGCTTCAATTGTCTCATCAGGTATCTCACCTTTTGCTGCTTCTTTTGCCTCTCTATCCGCCAGCATATTCCCTTCTTCCAATTCTGAGCTCACCTTCTGGTGTGCTTTGATATGCATGATGGCTACCTTCTCAGGTAATTGTACTGCCTCCAACAGTCTCAATATTTCTTGTGCATGTTTAATATCCTTCCCTTGTGAGTTTAACAGTCCTCTCTCTCTCCAAATGGCTCCATGGGCATGCACAACTCCAAATGCATACCTTGAGTCTGTGAAGATATTAATTCTTTTTCCTTCTGCCAGCTCTAGGGCTCGAATTAAGGCTATTATCTCAGCCTTCTGTGCAGAGGTGTTCGTTGGTAATGGTTTGGACTCTATTACCTCTCTGCTTGTGGTAACTGCATACCCAGCATGCCTCTTCCCACTGATGACATAGCTGCTCCCATCAGTAAACCAGGTTTCGGCATTTTCAAGCAGGCTATCTTTCAGATCCGGGCGACTGGAGTGGGTGGCTTCAATGCTCTCCAGGCAATCATGGATCACTGGTTCTCCCATACTTCCGCTGAGGAAGGAAGCTGGGTTCACAATGTTAGTTACCACAATCTCAACATCATCCTGTTCCACCAGTATAGCTTGGTACTTCAGGAATCTCTGTGGGGAGAGCCAATGCCCCCCTTTCGCTTCCAGGACTGTAGACACTGTGTGAGACACTAGCACTGTCATCTTCTGGCCCAGGGTGAACTTGCGTGCCTCTTGGATGTTCACTGCCACTGCTGCAATGGCTCTGAGGCACCCTGGCCACCCCTTAGCTGCCATATCTAGCTGCTTAGAGAGGTAGGCAACTACCCTTTGATACGGGCCCAGGTTTTGTGCTAGTATCCCTAAAGCGATCCCTTGCTTCTCGTGAGAAAACAAAAAGAATGGCCTACTTACATCTGGAAGTCCCAAGACTGGTGCTGACATGAGGGCTTTCTTTAGCTGGTCGAAGGCTCGAGCTGCTTCTTTGTTCCACTGAAGATCTCTGCTTCCTTCTGTGATCAAGGAATACAGAGGTTTAACAAGTAATCCATAATTATAAATCCACAGTCTGCACCATCCTGTGATGCCTGAGAAGGTTCTCAGTTCTTTCACTGTCTCAGGCTTTGGGGTCTGGCATATTGCCTCTTTGCGATCTTGCCCTAAGGTTCTCTGTCCAGCACTCACTTCATAGCCCAGGTAAATTACTGTTTGCCTCACCATTTGGGCTTTCTTCTGGGACACCCGATACCCCTGTAGGCCCAAAAAGTTTAGGAGGCTTACCGTCCAGTCCACACATGTTTCCTGGGTCTGGGTGGCTATTAGGAGGCTATCCACATACTGGAGCAACTGTCCTTCTCCTGGTGGAGGTTCCCAAGACTCCAAATCCTTTGCAAGCTGTTCCCCAAATATGGTGAGGGAGTTTTTGTACTTTTGAGGCAAACACACCATGTGAGCTGAGTTTTTCGTCCAGTTTTGGGGTTCTCCCACTCAAATGCAAAGATTTTCTGGCTGGCTTCATGGAGAGGGAGGCAAAAGACAGCATCTTTCAAACTTAAAACAGTAAACCAGGTTAGTTCAGGGATTAAACGAGTTAACAATATATAAGGGTTAGCAACTCCTGGATACAAGTCTTCAGTTATCTTATTAACAGCCTTTAAGTCTTGTACTAGCTTGTATTATCTGTTAGGCTTCTTCACTGGCAAGATAGGAGTGTTAAAATGAGACTGACACTCTTTTAGTAGTCCTATCTTCAAATGTTTTCAATAATTGGACTAATCCCTTCTCTGTCTTCCTTCTTTAGGGGGTATTGTTTAACTTTTACTGGCTGCCCTCTTTCCTTAAGTTTGACCTATACTGACAGTGCATTCTTCGCCCTGCTTGGTATGTCAGAAGCAAACACCCCAGGAAAAACTTGATCTAATATTTTCCTGAAATTCTCTTCTTCATTGGCAACTTCAATTTCTTTGGTTATCATTATCAAGCTTAACAGCTCTACATATTGTTGATCTTTTACCTCCAAAATAATTTTCCCATTCTTAAATATTATTTTTGTCTCCAGCTGCTCTAGCAGATCTCTTCCCAAAAGTGCAGAAGAAGCTTTAGGCATATAAAAAAAATCAATGAATTCCCCATTGTTTTCCAATTTATACTTCAATGGTTTGCAAAAAATAAGATCTCTCAGATTGGCCAGTCGCTCCTTTTACCACAACATAGTCATTGGTTACAGGTATTAGGGCCATATTCAGCACTGAAAATGTTGCCCCTGTGTCTATTAAGAATTCTCTCTTTTTTTTTTTTTTAATGCTTTTTGATCTTATTCTAATTCTTAAGTTTCACTTGGTATTCTTCTGGTACAAAAATATGCTGGCCACACTCAACTTTAGGAATTTGTACTGGTTTCTTTAAGATCTCTGAAATCCCATTTTCCAGCAACTCAAACATTTTACCGCTGCGTAGGCTTATAGTTCCACTCTTAGGTACTAGCCACCTGTACCTTTATCGGACCCACAAGCCTTGACAGACTGCACCACGAAGCACAGTCTGCTGATTACAGTAGCAGCCCCTCCTTGGGCAGGGAACTTTTCTGAACCAGCCTCCCAATTCTTGTGCCTCCTATTTCTGGGCATATATCAAAATCAACACAAGAGAGAAAAAACAAAGAAACAAAACTAAACAAAAACTAGTTTGTTAACCTTAAAAAGGAAAAAGTTAGCTGTACTTTCAGCTGTTGAGGAAAGAATTACAGTTAAAAAGCAAAAAAAGGAAAAATAAAAACAAGGCTTGAGACATAAAAAGCAAAAAAGAATTCTTTTCAAAATAAGGCTCGAAGCATTACCTGTTGTGAAAAGAACTTATGGTTAAGAAAAGGATAAACGTCTTTTTATTAAAGCAAACAGACAAAAAGCAGAAACAGACAAACGAAAACTTTTCCAATCAGTCAGGCACAGTTTTAGGCTCGCAAAGGAAGCAGCCAAGGTGGCGGGGGGGAGATCCCCCATGATTCTGAATACATTCTTAAAATCCACGGACTTCGGCTGGGACACAGCACAGACCCTCCTGCAGGAAAGCGGGGGCGGGGCTCGATCCCACACTCCCCCTTCGCTCTTCTGCAGTCGAAGCCGAGGACTACAACACTTCGTAGATATTATCACACACTCTGGCAATTGCAAACTTCCATTCGCCAAAAATCCCTCCACGTTTTACAAAGAGCTGGGAAACATAGCCTTAGGCTGTGAGTTCAGCCTGTTGTCTGACTACCAAGGTGACACTAAGTACCCTTGATCACCGGCTATGTCAGGCATGGATGCGAAGAGATGGAAAAAAAACCTTCTTTGCCTGTTTTGTTCCCTTTTTTTTCCTTCTTTTTCTTTTTCTTTTTTTTTCCTTTTTTTTTTCCTCTTTTTTTTCTCTCTACAAACAGTAAACAGCTTATTCACTCACGACGCTTTTCTACTGAACGACAAACTGATTGAAGTCACACTATCAGTTAAACGATCAAAGCTAGCACACAGCCTTCCCGTGAGACGCCACAGCCTTCCCAAATCCCTCCGCCTTCTCAGACAGAGGTATCCCTCTGCCAATCAGCGGGGGTTTTAAAATCTCTTACGTGTTCCAAAAACACTTACAGAGATTAGTAGCACATTCCAAAATTACACAAACTGAAACGACTACTTCACAAGATTTCACAAACCGCAACACAAACGGTACAAAATTGATCCACAATCACAAAACCTCGGGATCACCAAACAGACACAGGTCTGTCCGCAATACACACACACACATCCAGTGCGCGGGACCACGACTCAAGACGGGACCCTTTGCATCTCAAAACTCAGATTATGCATTACCATGCATTATGCACTAGCCCCTCAGATTATGCATTATCAAGGTGCACCTTTAAACTACAAGCCGAAACCGGAGCTAGTACTGCTTTAAAACCAACAAGACCCAAGACCGGCGGCTCTGCTGCCGCCGTTGCTGCCCCTCCACTCGGGATGCAGCCACCAACTACCAGGTTCTTTACCTGGAAACAAAACAACCATCTACAATACTCCGCGGAGTTTTTCCAAAACTCATTCAGGCCTCGGCTTTGCATAAGACGTCTCTTATGACTTACAAGCTGCCTCTATTCAAAGGTACCTGTCTTCAGTATTTGTTCTTTATTTTATTTTTTTTTAAACACACCTTTTTGTCCATAGTTCCAGCAGGCTCTGGTCTGTCTCCGGGGGTGTCAGGGGGGTCGCAGGAGCCTTCTACCCAGAAAATCCTGGGGGGCGCCCAAAAGGGTCCTAGACGCCGATGGCCCCCTCGGCGAGAGAGAGCGTCTCCTGGCTGGCTCGCCAAAATGAATTATTAAAAAAATATGAATATCGCCCTAATGCCGATATCCAAAAGACTCTCTAACAGTTTAAAGTTAGAAAGTGTATGTTTAATTACAACGCCGGGCAGCGTGCGGGATAGCTCCCAAACACACGCGCACCTACAGAAGATCACAGGGTCTTTTTATGTACAGAAGTATTGAATACCCAAAATACAAATGTATATTCATGACTTTAGTACATCCCATTCCCCGCTTCGTATGGTAATTAGCCAAAAGCTATTAAGCATGCGTGGTTTGTTCTTTGAAATGGGGCGGTGGTCTTTTTTATGGGGCAGGGTCTCAAAATGATGAAGTAAGTGAGTCTTCTTCACTTTGACTTTTTAACCTTTTAGTGTTGTTTGACAACTGAATCCTGTTTTCCCAGGAGTATTTGATTTATGAATTCATTGTCCTTCTTGAAGCCTATTGATTAGTCAGAATATACAAACATAAGTTGACAGGCCTCATGATTTATCAGTTCCTTAAATCCGGCTTCTGCTTATCAAAAGGGAAGTCTACCTGTCTTACTTCAGCAATATCTGGTTAAACTAAAATCTTTAATTCTTCAAAATTAAAGTTTCAGTGGCCGCAGGCTACGGCGCTGATGACGAGGCCGTTGCCCAGGAGGGCAGCCAGGGAGATGCCCAGGAAGAGGCAGAAGTGCAGGAGCTGCAGCTGCCGCGTGTCTGCCAATGCCAGCAGGAGGAAGTGGCTGATGGAGCGGCTGTTGGACATTTCTTCACCCTGGGCATGGTGGACTGTTGAAAGAAGACATTGAGAAGCTGTGACAGATTTCCTTGATTCAATCCTATTTTATTAGGAATTCCCTCAAAAGTATTTCTGTTGTTTTGCAGAAAATTCAGTAAAGTTTTATTTTTGAGTTCATTTTTGTGCTGCTTAGTTACTGCCACATCTTCAGCATTGCTCTCAGCCTGAACACTGGGGAGCCCAGAGGGAAAACAGAGCCTGTGCCCCAGTGCAATCAGACCAGCTGGTCCTGCACAGATACCCTTTGCTCATTACACCTCCCTCTACTTCAGGGTGATTGGACTTAAACCGTTCTTGAAAACTAAACTGGACTATCTGTAAGCTGTAATTTCAAAATTAATTTCCTAACACTTTTCTCTCCCTTTTTTTTTTTCTGTGTTGTTGTATAGGAAGGGATATCCAGGGCTTGTCTTGCTCTCTACTACCTGGAGTTGTGCCTACTGGGAGCTGTTTCTCTCTATCCAAGCCTTGTCCCTGCCAGTGCTCCCAGAGCCCAGCCCAGCCCTGGGGGCTGAGCTCAGCCCTGCACACCCCTCCCAGCCCAGGCCACTGCCCAGGGGCATCTCCCTGGCAGCAGGGCCTTAAGGGCAGCTCAGACCAACAGAGATGCTGCAAGCCAAGGTGCTGCTGCTGCTGTCTGTAGGTAGAGGAGAGTGAGGAGGCACTTTCTGAGGGAGATCTGAGACAGATCTGCTGATGCCCAGGGTGACAGTGCAGGAGTCTCAGTGACACAGGCAAAGCTGACAGCCCTTTCCCTTTCCTTTAAGACAAATCTGAGAGCAGTCCTGGCCATGCAGCACCCTTTCCACAGCAGGAGGAGTCTGCCCTGCCGGGGTCACTCCTTCCACCTCCAACTTCACCCCACGGTCCATGAGGATCTCCAGGCAGGCTGAGAGCTGCCCTTAGCAGGTGGCAGATCCCCTGGCCTGGCCAAGAGCCCTCAGGGCTGCAGCACCTGCTCTGCACAACAGCCATATTCCTAAGGAACCAGCAGCCCATCCCAATGAATAGGGTGAGTTACACTGATGGTTGTCAATTCCATTTCCTGCCTAGAAATCCTGAAACTGCTTCTGAATGCTGCTCCCCTCAACTCTTGGACACCGACCCACACAGAGCTGGGAAAAAAAAATCCCCTGGCCACTGGCTTACAAGTGAGTTATGTCAAAGTTAGAGCTCTGTGGGAAATCTCTATCCATCCCTATCCTTTTAAAATATCTGTATGTGGGGGTGTGCATAGATATGTCTTGTATGGAAAGGAAGGAGTGCAGAAGCAACATGACTGACACCTTCACTCTGTGTTCATTCCATACCCAAGGGAACAAAGATGTTATGGAATCCCTTGTATAGATAGACCCTTCAGTCCATGGGTACAGAGACATCCCAGAGCCCCTGGCACACACAGACCCTTCTGCCCATGGGTACAGAGACATCCCAGAGCCCCTGGCACACACAGACCCTTCTGTCCACGGATACAGAGACATCCCAGAGCCCCTGGCACACACAGACCATTCTACCCATGGGTACAGAGACATCCCAGAGCCCCTGGCACACACAGACCCTTCTGTCCATGGGTACAGAGACATCCCAGAGCCCCTGGCACACACAGACCCTTCTGTCCCTGTAGGACGGAGCGCGGCGGGTGGGGGCGGTTGGTGGGCAGCGAGTCCTGCATAGCAGGCAAGACCCGGCTCCAGCCCTGCCAAGGCTCAGTGCCGGCTCCTCTGAAATGGGAAAGCCCTTCAGCCTTGGCCCTGCACAGAGGGGCACTGCTGGCCTGGCAACACTCGTTGTCTTCCCCACGAGCTGCAGGAGATGAGAACACAACACTTGCAAACACTGACTGCAGGCCACAGCTCTGGCTGCTCCCCATGAACCTCGGCTCTGGCACCACTGTCTGCCCCAAGCTCCAGGGGATGCAGTGGGAGCCCGGCTGGGCTCTGCCCTGGGGCCATCCTGCAGGGACAGCTGCAAACAGGGAGCATTTGGTTGCCACAAACAGCCAAGCCATGGGTGGAGGGCAGCTGGTCCAGCCCGGACTGCACTGCTGTGTGCTGTGCTCTGGGCTCCCCGCAGAGGGGACTGTACTGGTGTGCCAGAGGAGACAAAGAAGCTTCATCTTCAGCCTAACTGAGGTGGGTGGGTGGGCCAGGAAGAGTAGGGTGGCTCACGGGACTTCACAGAGCTCATCCTGCTGGAAGGATGAGGAAAAGGGAGTGGGAACTCAGCAGTGAGGAGAGCTGAGGGCAAGAGAGCAGCTCTGAATGACACTAAAATGCCACCAGACCTCTGAGGCATTGCTGCCCCTCAGCCAGTGACAGGATGAGTCCCTAAGCCTGGGGCTCGGTCTTCCTCATGGTGACGGGCACCAAGGATGGCAATAGTGTGATGGAGACTGCAATTAGCTGGGCACTCACTGGGGGAAAATAGGGAGCAGTTGTGAAGGAAAATGCAGGTGGGGGACAGAACTGTTCAGAGAAGGGCTGAGCTAAAGCTTGAGCAAGCTGAAAAATGTCATTTGGCATCACTCCAGATTGATTTCATTTCAGAAGGTATTAAACAAGTTTATTTTGGGGGGGTGTCATGTTTTTCCTTGGAGATGCACCCTCTGCAAACTTGAGCTGCATTGCCAAAATGCTCAAGGCAAGTCTGCTGCAGGTCACACCGTTTCTTCTTTGGCTGATCCCGGCCCGGTGCTGAGCTCCAGCAGAGCCCTGGCAGAGCCCAGAGCAGCCTCAGCATCCGCAGAGCCCGGCTGCAAGGACAGAAAACAGAAACTGCCCGTCAGCTGAAGGCTCCTGTGCCCTTGTCCCAGCCGCCCGCGGTGCCCAGGCCATGCTGGCCGTGCTCAGAGCGGGGCCCAAAGCTGCCCATCATTGCTGCCTTTGGCAGCAGAGCAGGAGGGCAGGACACGTGCCCAGCCTGCAGCCAGCCAGGGCAGATCCACCTCCCCAGCAGCTGCCCAGAGCAGGATGCTCCTGTGCTGGCTGCCATCTCCCAAAAGCTCTTACCCCACCCGTGCCAACAAGACGGGGACACACCTCACGCCATCCGATGCGGGAAGAAAAGCTGCTCCCAAACCACATCCCCAGCCTTCTCCTTCATCCACTCCACAGCTGGTCCCAAGCACTTCCCAGTCAAGACTGGACACCACCTAGAAGGCTTCCTTTAGATAAAAAATCATCAAATTAACAAAAAGAGATTACAGACAAAAAAGGGAAAAGAGGGAAAAGGTAAAAGATCCTATCTCTGTCAGAGGTTGAGGAAGCCCCCATGCCCTGCATGCTAGGGAAAAACCCACCCACCAGTGAGGGAAGCCCATGCTTTCACTCTTCCCCCCCTACACTGCCCTCCAAAATAATGGTGATCCCAAAGAAAACAAAGGGAGTGGAGCAGCCCAAGTCCTTCCTTGCCGGCAAAGCAAAGCAGCCGAGCACAGGTTCTGGAGTCCCACCTCTGCTCCCACCTTGGGGGTTGGTTTGTGTCAGGCTGGCTGCCCCAGCCCCAGCCCAGGGCATGGTGGGGGGTGGCGGCTGTTGGCAGGGCCAGGAGCCGACTCCCATTTCAGAACCACCCCAGCCCGTGCCCCCAGCCCTGCCAAAAAGCAGCTTGGCAGCCCACTGAACAATCAGTTGCATCAGCCCCAGTAAAGGGGGGAACCTTTGGTTCCTGGCCAGGCTGTGCAATGCCCAAATCTGGGAGCATCCCCCTGTGTGTGAACTCATCTGCAAATTGGCTGTGGAGCCTGGCTTTGAAGAAGGTGCCAGAATTGAAGTCCATCACCTTCAATTGCTGGTGGCCAGGTTCAGGAAGAGGTTGTCATCCTTGTTGTCATCCTCGCTGTCTCCAGCAGCAGCAGCCCCACCTGGTCCAGCTTCTCCAGGGGCTCCTTCTCCTTCCCTGGGGGTGAGACCAGGCTGTCAGTGTTCTGCCCAGGGCCCCAGCTGTCAGTGAACCAGCACAAGCCAAAACAACTCGCACGGCAGCCACCAGTGGTGGGCAGAGCAGCTCAGCTCCAGCACAAGGGCTGCCTGTGCCCACCTGATGACCCCTGTGCAGTGACACAGGCAGCACAAAAAAGTCTGGGTTTCTTTGCTTCTGATTGCCAAGGCATGTGTGCAGCTGGAACTTACCAGGGCCCTGCATCAAAATGAGCCTGTGGCTCTCTCCCTTCTTCTACTCCAGATGAATATCCTGCATCCAAGGATCACCAAAAAGGTCTTCTAATGAAGGCCTTTCCATGTCATCCACGGATAAACAGCACCTGATGAGATCCTTGCACTCTGGGAAGAGAAACCAGAAACTGCCAGTCAGTTGGAGAAGGCCCCTGGCTGCTTTGCCCCATATTCCCATGCCCAGGCCATGCTGGATGTGCTCAGAGCTGGGCCTAAACTTTCCCATCAATTCCCTGCTTTGGAGGAGAGCAGGAGAGCAGGACATGTGCCACCTCCTCAGCAGCTGCCAGAGCAGGATGCTCACGAGCCAACTGCTGTCTCCCAGCACTGGTATTCCCCCCGTGCCCAGAGATGAGGATCCACCTTGAGAGAGCCGTTGTGGCAGCAGGAGCTGGCCCCAGCTGATGTTCCAGCCACTCCTGAAAGGGTGCTGCCCGCAGACCATCTGGTGCAGGAGCATGCCCAGGGACCAGATGGTAGCTGGCTCGCCATAGTACCAGCCAAAGTCGGTCCATTCTGGGGGGCTGTATGCTGGTGTTCCTATGGAATACAGATGGAGTTCATCAGGGGGATGCTGCTGCTCCCAGAGCCTGGCCCCAGCATCCCTGGGCAGGTGGGGATTGCCCCAGTGGCACATGGTGTGACCCGCTGCCTTCCCACCAGGACCTGGGACTTGTGTGAAAAATTGCCATTGGAAAAGAAACCACTGGTGTAGGAAAAGGGTGGCAGAAGCCCTGGAAAGGCCTGGCCAGAACAAGAAAAAACCCACTCAGAGCAGGAGGAAAACCATGCCTTCCTCCTCCCTGCCTGCATTGCCCCAAATAACATTATGAACACAAGACAAAGAAGGCCATAGGAGCAGTCCAAGCCCTTTCTCACCTGCACACCAAACTGGCTGATGCACAGGTTCTGACTCCACGCTCTCTGATACCCCCACCCACGGGTGTTTCTGTTGGGCTGGCTGCCCCAGCCCCAGTCCTGGGCAGAGTGGCTGGCAAAGGCTGCCAGCAGGGCTGGAAGCTGGGCCCCAACCCACCCCTGCTTAAAAGCAACTCACCTGAAGTCTCAGTGCCATGACTAGCAGCAAAAGGGAGAATCCCCACTGCCACACCCAGGTTGGGCTGTGAGATGTTGGGCCATGAGATGTCAGGAGCTGGGAGCACATCCTTGCATGGGCTCACCTGCAAATTGAGTGTATGCCGTGTCTTGAAGGTAGGTGCCACAGCCAAAATCAATCAATTTGGCCTGCCCGGTGGCCAGGTCAACCAGGACGTTCTCTGGTTTGATGTCTCTGTGCAGGACCCCGCAGCTGGTGCAGTGCCGCATGGCCTCCAGCACCTGGCGGAACAGCTCCCGCGCCACCTCCTCGGCCAGGAACCTCCGTGCCCGAATGAAATGCTGGAGGTCCTGACACGGCTCCGGGTCCTTCAGCACCATCACGATTTCACTGGGGAGCTCAAGCCACTTCAGCAGCTGGATGACACCAGGGAAGCCAGTGGAGACCCTGTCCAGCAGCACGATCTCCAGCAGTGCGCTAGTGCCGTTGGGCTGTGGGAGGACCATGATGCCGTCAGTAAGGCTGAGGCCGTGCCAGGGGTGGGGAAGCCCTCACCCAGCCCGGGATGTTCTGCACCCTCCGCTGGCCCCACGCCCGCTCTCCTTCGAGGCATCCTGGCGGCTTCCACTCTGCCGGGCCTCGGCTCGTCCCCGCCCGGCACGCCCCGGCTTTTCCCGCTGGCCCCCGCTCACTCACCAGCTCTCCCCAGTGCCGGACGCGGTTCCGTGGCACCCTTTTTATGGCCACCTGCAAGCCAAGGGGAGCAGCGGGCTGAGCTCGCTGCCCACGCTGCCCAGCCCCATGCTCTTCCTCCTCCACCCTCCTCCTCTTGCGCCCGCCGCCAGCCCCGCCGTTCACCGGTGCGCCGTCCGAGAGCCGCGTCCCTGCGAAGACTCTTCCGAAGGTGCCGCGCCCCAGCAGCAAACCCAGCCGGTACTGCTCCTGAAGGCCCTGCTGCACCTTCCCTGCCGGCGAGACGTGGCTGTCAGTTCTCGGCCCGGGGCCAGGAACAGCCCCCGAGCGCCCCTCAACCGCCCCGGGCCGGGAATCCCCAGGCGTTCGCTCCTGGCAACGCGACAGCGGCAGCTCGGGGCCGGCGGCCACGCTGCCGAGCAGCGGAGCTCGGGCCGGGGAAGCCGCAGAGAAGGCGGCGGGAGCGGCCGTGCCGCATGTGTCCTCCGCGGGGCCCGGGAGGGGCCGGGGCCGGGGCCGGGGCGAGGGCCGGGGCTGGGGCTGGGCTCGGCACAGGCGGAGGCAAAGGGCGGCGATGCCGCCGCAGCCCCAGGCACTGATCCTTGTCCGGCACCACCATCGCCAGGACAGCCAGAGCCCGGCGGAGGCGAGACCACGGCGGGAGGCCCGGGGCCAGGGGCGGGGACAGGGCAGCCCCGCCCGGGGCCGGGGGCGGGCCGGGGGCATGGCCCGGCCCTGCAGGGGAGAGGGAGACTGCGAGAGGACGGGGACACCGAAACAGGGAGATCGGGAGAGGGTGCGGGACTGCGGGAGAGGGAGAGGAAAAGCAGGAGGAAGTCGACAAAAGTCGCTTTTTCTGCTGATGCTGCCGCTGCTGCTGCCGCTGCTGCCGTAGCAACTGAAGCCCCGGGGCCGTTTTTCCCCGGGTCCGTTTGTTCGTTGGCCGCTCAGCCCCACGCCGAGCCCCAAGCTCCCCGGGGGCAGCCCCGAGCCTGTCCAAACACGGGAACTTTGCCCACAGTAGCCAAGACCCAGAGTCTTGACTCCTGCACTGTGGCAGAGCAATCCCCTTCGTTGCTGCTGTGCATTGTCCCTGCTGAGGGTCAGACACTGTCAGAGCACGTGTTGGGGGTTGGGTTTGTTCCTTCTTTCTCTGGGGAATTTTTTCCCCACGGGTTGCCAAGGGGACCGGGTGTTGGATACTTGAGAGTGCTTGGCTGAAACAAAGAGGTGGACAAAAGGTGGAGGGGGGAGATGACGCAGGTAGAGGACAGGGCTTGAGGCAGCTGCGTGCTTTTCTTCTTCCGGCGTTCGGGAGACGCGTGTCGGCCGCTCCTCGAGGATCTCAGCCGCCGCAAAGCACGCCGAGCAGAAGCTGGGCCGCTTTTCTGCCTCGCCTTCGAGCTTCTTCGGCGCTGCTCCTCTTGCTGCATCGTGACCCTGCACTCCCTGCGCTGCCGGGACATCCTGCCCCTGCCTGCCGGGACACCCTGCCATCCCAGCTACCAGCCCGGGACTTTTCCACTGTTCCAGCTTGGTGCTCTGAGGATCCTGCAGGGACACCGAAACCAAACTGCCCTGGGTTTTGTGAAACAAAGCCCTCAAGGTTCTTGGTACTGTTGTCGTTTGTCATTAATGCTGTAGTTGTTTGGTGGGGGGGGAGTTTTTTTTGTGTTTGTTTGCTTTGTATTACATACTAGTAAAGAACTGCTATTCCTATTTCCCAAATCTTTGTCAAAGAGCCTCTGATTGTAATTTTACCTAGCAGATACCTGTCTTCCTAAACCAAGACAGCACGTTCCCTGAATCCAGAATTCGTACCTGGCCCAAGCACTGCACTTGTGTCTCCAGCATTGCTTTCCAAGAAAAACAGGGGAAGGCAAATTGTGTGTAGCTCATGGTATTTTACAGCGTCTCCAACTTGCCAAATCATGGATCTTAGAGGTGAGATCCATTTGTAGTTCATGGGATGGAGAAGTAGTGCAAGACGGAAAAGGGGAGCATCAAAATCATTTGACAAGGACATCTTTGATTGCTTCTTTACATTTTCATTTCATTTCTTAAAAGCTCCTTCAGTTTTCCTAGAATCTTCTCCACACTCCTGTCTGCTCTTTCCAAGAACACTTCCTGGAGAACGAGGTGCAGCTTCTGTCACAAGACGTGCCACCAACTGCAGCTTCCCTTGGCTTTCCACACCGTGTGTGCAGTAGGATTCTTGCAGCAAAGCAGGACAAATATTTGAAGAACTTGACAGCTTGTCTGTTCTTTTCCTTGTGGACTTGGGAGTTGTGCCCTTGGTAAGGTTTTCATTGTTACCATTGTACCCTAAGAAAACAGGATGGGGTACCAGGGGAACCTACTGGGACTCTGTTATCATCCACCCAGCCAGGAAGAAGAGGTGGACAACTTAATCTATAAGCAGCTGGAGAATGTTTCAGGATCACCAGCCCTTGTTCTTGTAAGTGACTTTAAGCTGCCAGATATCTGCTGGGAACTTAATGCCGCAGGAAAGAGGCAGTCCAGGAAGGTTTTGGAGTGTATGGAGGACAACTTTTTGTTGCAGCTGGTGAGTGAGCCCCACCAAGGGAGGGCCTATGTTCGACCTGTTGTTTGCAAATAGAGAAGGGCTGGTGGGAGATGTGGTGGTTGGAGGCTCCTTGGGACACAGTGATGATGAAATTATAGAGTTCTCGATATTTGGTGAAATCAGGAAGAACATCAAGAAGACTTTTACACTGGACTTCCAATCAGCAGACTTTGGCCTATTTACGAGACTTATTCAGGGAGTTGCTAGGGAAGCAGCCCTTAAAAACAAAGGAGTCCAGGGAAGGTGGGCGTGCTTCAAAGCAGAGATCTTGAGGGCAGAGGAACAGGCTTTCCCTGTGTTCCAAAAGATGAGCTGACAAGGCAAACGTCCAGCCTGGATGGGCAAGGAGGTTTTGAAGGAACTTAGGAATAAAATAAGGATGTATCATCTTTGGAAGGAGGGTCAGGTCAAGGAGTATTTAAGGGGATTGCTAGGGCATGTAGGAAAAGTGTTTGGGAGTCCAACGCTCAATTCAAACTTAATTGGGCAATTTTGTACAGGATATTAAAAAAAAAGTTTTTCAAATACCTTAACTGCAATAGGAAGGCCAACCTTAGCTCTGTACTGGATGTGGGAGGGAACTTAGTATCCAGGAGGAGGCATTCAGCGAACTGCTGAGCTGCTTGGATGTTCATAGATCAATGGGCCCAGGTGGGATCCACCCCAGGGTGATGAGGGAGCTGGCAGATGAGCTTGTGAAGCCGCTCTCCATCATTTACCAACAGTCCTGGCCCACTGGTGAGATTCCAGATGACTGGAAGCTGGGCAATGTGACACCCATTCACAAGAAGGGTGGGAAGGAGGATCCTGGTAATTATAGGCCAGTTAGCCTGACCTCAGTACCTGGTAAAGGTCATGGAGCAGTTTATATTGTGTCATGGCCAGGGTATCAGAGCCAGCCAGCATGGGTTTAGGAGGGGTAGGTCATGTTTGACCAGTTTTTATGTCTCCTTTTATGGCCAGGTGACCTGTGTGGTGGATGTGGGAAAGGCTGTGGATGTTGTCTGTTGGGACTTCAGCAAGGCCTTAGGCACTGTCTCCCACAGCACGCTCCTGGAAAAGCTGGCAGCCCACGGCTTGAACAGGAGCACTCTTTGCTGGGTTAACAACTGGCTGCATGGCCGGGCCCAGAGAGTGGTGAGAAAGGGTGCTGCATCCAGCTGGCAGCCAGTCACCAGGGGTGTTCCTCAGGGGTCTGTGCTGGGGCCAGCTCTGTTCAACATTTGTATTGATGACATGGATGGGGCTATTGAATCTCTTATTAGTAAATTTTTAGATGACACTAAGCTGGGAACATTTGTCGATCTGTTTGCAGGTAGGAGGGCTCTGCAGAGAGACCTGGAACAGTTGGATGGGTGTGCAGAGTGCAACAAGGTGAAGTTTATTAAGTCCAAGTGCTGAGTCCCGTATTTTGGCCACAATAACCCCTGCAGTGCTCTAGGCTGGGGACGGTGTGGCTGGACAGTGCCCAGGCAGAAAGGGCCCTGGGGGTTCTGGTCGACAGCCAACTGAACATGAGGCAGCAGTGTGCCCAGGTGGCCAAGAAAGCCAATGGCACCTGGCCTGAATCAGGAATGGTGTGGCCAGCAGGAGCAGGGAGGTCATTCTTCTCCTGTACTCAGCACTGGTGAGGCCACACCTCGAGTGCTGTGTCCAGTTCTGGGCCCTCAGTTAAGAATAACCTTGAGATGCTTAAATGTGTCCAGAGGAGGCAACAAGGCTGGTGAGGGGCTTGGAACATAACTCCTGTGAGGAACGACTGAGGGAGCTGGGGTTGTTTAGCCTGGAGAAAAGGAGAGTCAGAGATGACCTTATCACTCTCTACAACTCCCTGAAAGGTGTTTGTAGTCAGGTGGGGCTTGGTCTCTTTCTCCAGGCAGCCACTGACAGAACGAGAGGACAGAGTCTTAAGGCTGCACAAAGGGAAATATAGGTTGGAAATTAGGAAAAAGATTTTTATGGAAAGGGTGATAAAGTTCTGGAGTGATCTGACTGGAGAGGTGGTGGCATCACCATCTCTGGATGTGTTTTAAAAAAGACTGGATGTGGCACTAGATGCCATGGCTTAGGTGAGGTGTTGGGACATGGGTTGAACTCAATGATCTTGGAGGTCTCTTCCAATCTAGTCATTTTGTCATTCTGTAATTCTGTAAAGGTTTCCAGGTCAAACGGGCTAAGTCAATGAAGCTACTGCTATGATAAGAGTTTTATTTTGAGTTGGATGTTTTATTAAATGGTTTTCCAAGTTCCTTGATTTTCTATATTTTGCCAGTAGAGCTGTGTGTTGCTTTGACCTCTTAGCTCAGTTGGTTAAAGTATGGTGCTAATATCACTAAGGTTGTGGGTTCCATCCCTCTATGGGCCATTAACTTAAGAATTGGACTTATGATCCTTGACTGTTCCTTGCAAATAAGAATATTCTGTGCATCTGTTCATCCTGAGATTATCTGGTTGGCATTTCTCCTTGTGCACCAAACATGAGTAAGAGAACCTTTGGGCACCCCCATTATTTCAGTGTTCTGGGGTGTTACAGCCCCGCAGGCTCATTATGGCCTCTTGTTTCCATGAGGCCCTGCTGTGTCACACTGGCCCTCAGTGCCATGAGGATCGGGAGTGTCACATAGCTTTGTGCCATTTGTCCTTGCTGCCCCTCCCATCCCACTGCCCCATAACCAGCCCCGAGACACCCGGGAGGGACAGGCCCTGCTGTGCCAGGCCTGGGCTCAGGGCTTGGCCTTTCTGCTCCCTCCAACCAGCCCAGGCCTTGCTCAGCATTGCAGTTCCCTGCTCACAGCCTGCGGCTCCCTGCAATCCTGGCCTCAAGGATCTGCTCTCAGCAGTCCGTGGGGAGCCTTTGGCACTCCCTGCCCTCAGTGGGGCCCAGGGATGCTCCAAGGGACTTGGAGTTTTGCTTCTGCCTCCTTGAGCATCTTCTTCAACCCTCTCTCAGTGCCTGGAGCTTCTGGACTCAGCCCCAAATCCATCATGGGGCTGATTCAAATCCAGAAAGCAGTCACGACCTCCTTTTCTTCCTTCATTTGTCTTCAAGTCTCCAGGGCTTGTGCAGCTGCTTGGAGCCAGTTTGGAGTTCTCTTATGGAGGAAGATTTCAAAGTGCATCTCCTGATTTGTTTTTCTAATCAAGGCTGCATTTTTTTTTTATTTTTCAGTCCATTGAAGAGGTGAAAGAAACATTCCCCAAGTGATCTTAATGCTGAATGTCTCCTTAGGAGGTCTGGGCATGGAGAATGAGCCCCTTGCAGGCTGACCCTGTTTGGACAACCTGCTCCTCACCCCAACCTCACCGTGTCTGAAATCATCCACCAAAAACTGACATCTGAAATAATTTTTGTAAATTATGAATTTTTTGTTTTTTAAAAAATTATCAGGAAATTATAATAATATTTTAAAATATATAAAATATTATTATATATGTTTTTACCTAAGTTTTACATTTATTTTAAAAAACCGATACATTTTTAGCAACCCACAAAATTATTGGTCATTGGTTGTAAGTAACAGAATTCCCTTCATTAATTCATTGACAACATCTGGCTATTGATTCCTCCCTCTTTATGCTAATTAGTCCTATTTTTACTCCTTTTGTCATCTTCCTTATCCTTTTCTCAGACAGGGTAAAAGGGGCTACTTTGGGGTCCACGGAGACATTTCTGGGGCACATTTGGGGCAGTTCTAAACCTGGGGATGGAATCTGAAGAAAATTTGGGGGTCTGAAGAACATCTGGGGGAGCCGGGTGGGCACTTGGAGGTCAGGGAGGGGAATCTGGGGCCCTTCGGGGTCCGGGCGGGCACTTGGGGGGCCCTGAGGGGACTCTCTTGGGCGCGGGGGGTGATGGGAGTTGTAGGCGCGGGTAGAATACGGTGTAACGGGGCCGCGGAGCATCACGGGAGTTCGAGGCGCATCTCCAATAGCTGTCGGAGGGGCGCGGGGCATGACGGGAGATGGAGTCACGGCTGGAATAGGGCTCTGTGTGCGCCGCGGAGCATGCTGGGAGCTGTAGTCCCGGGAGTGCATAAAGCCGAGCTGTGGCGGGTCCCGGAAGGCGCTTGGCGGACACTTCTGCGTCCGAGTCGCGACTTGAGGCCCTCGGAGGAAACGTGTGCGGTTCGGGAGGAATTGGGGGGAACTTGGGGAGCTCGAACCGGGCGCTTTAGGACATGGGGCGCAGCAGGAATTTTCGGCGCGAGACTGTGTTCGGCAGAGCTCTGAGAGCACGGGGGATGATCGGAGATGAATTCCCAGAAGTGGCTCTAACGGGCATCTCTGGGGTTGGGAGCATTCAGGTGAGTTGGGGACGATTTTGGGGGGTTCCACATAAATACTGAGGGGGCACTTAAGGGTCCTGGAGGGTCTGAGGGAAACGTAGGGTACACATGAGATGGAAGGGGGGATACGGGGGCGGGGTTCTGTGGAGCGCGGGGCATGATGGGCATTGTAGTCCGGGGTGCAATGGGGCTCAATTGGGCCGCGGTGCATGACGGGAGTTGAAGGCAAAACCGAAACGTGGCACCGACACCAGGCACCGCCCCGAGAGCCCGGTTTCCTGGCACTGATTGGGTGCTGGCGGTGACGGGCGGGAGCCTCGGCAAATGGGAGTTTGCGGAGGCGGGAACAGCCGATTCAACCCCTCTAGTCCTTCCCAGTACAGCCCAGTTCTGCCCCAGTACAGCCCAGTTCTACCCCAGTGCCCCTTCAGTCCCCCCCTTTACAGCCCATTTCATCACCAGTACAGCCCAGTCCCTCCCAATACACCTGAGTTCAGTCCCATTCCCTTCCAGTATCCCCCAGTATCTTTCATGGAACGCCCCAGTATCCCCCAGTCTTTCCCACAGTGTTGCCATTGTCCCCAGTTTGTCCCAGTATCACCCAGTATCACTCAAAGTATGTCCCAGTGTCTCCCAAAGTGTTCCCAGTGTCCCCCAGTATGTCCCAGTCCTCCCCAGTGTTTCCAAGGACATTTGAACTGCTCCCGGTTGCCGTGGCTCCCAAACCCAGCAGTGGGGTCAGTGCAGTGTTCATGGCCACAGCCCCTTGCAGTGGCCCAGGGCAGGTTGGGATGCTGATCCACCCTCACAGCCGGCCCAGGGCAGGGCTGGAGTGGTTTTGGTCGCCCCTTGGGCTGGCACACACTTGAGGAGTGTGTCTGTTTTCAGTGGGGAAAATTACAAGTTTTACGTTCCTTCAAAAATAGAAAAGTCCTTTTTGTCTGAGTGCAGGCAGCTCTCTGAGCAAAGCAGGTCCCAGGTGAGTGAGGACAGGCAGGATGGGCTTGGGGAATGTGGAACAAGGTTGTCCACACTGGGTCAGACCTCAAGGCACAGCTTCTGTGGCCAGGTCAGGCCTTCTGAGGAGAGGTTCTGGATCAATATCAATCACAGAATGCTGCAATCACCTCTCCTCTAAAGAGAACAGTAATAAAACACACTCTTTATAACAGGAATGTGAATTTCTTGGAAGCTCTTTGAAATCTTTCTCCATAACTGCAGTACAAAACCTTCCTAATGAACTGCACCAGAGCAGAGGGAAATCAAGGCAGAGCCGTGGTTTGTCAGGACTTGCTTGATCCCAAAGAGCCCCGTGGTGCATTTGGTGCTGAGCCCTCAGGGCCTGAGAGGAGATGGCACAAACCTTTCCAGGAGTCCAAGTCAGAGGAAAAACCCAACGTGTCTCAAAGCATTCCTGGGTCCCACTGAGATCCATCCCCAACACAGGCTCCTCATGGACTCCTTGGAGGAGAGAACTGGAGGCCAAGAGTGCCCAAAAACCTCTCAGAGATGGAGTGTGGGAAGGAAAACCCAAAGTACCTTAAAAGACATTGAGTATCTCAGAGCATTAATGAGCCCCACTGAGTGTCAGTACAAAGCCTCTCTAGGGACTAATTACAGCAGATAATTGGAGGCCATGACTGCACAAACCTCTCAGAGTGATTCAGTGTCAAAAAGTAGTACTTTATTGACTCTTGAGTAACTTGAGGCATTAATGAGCCCCACTGAGTGTTGTTAGTGACAAAACATCTCAAGGGACTAATTACAGCAGACAATTCGAGGCCGTGATTGCACAAACCCCTTTAGAGACTCCCAGGCAAAAGCAAAACCCAAAGTGCTTTGAAAAACCTGCAATCCCTGGGAGCACTGAGGAGCCCCCCAGGGCCATTCCTGACCAAGGCTCCCCAGGGACTGGTCCCAGCAGATCCCTGGGGCCACTGGGATGGATGTGGGGGGATGCTGAGGGCAGGACAAGGGGGTGACAGTGCCCAGCCTTGCTGGGGCTGTGTCAGGAGGCCCCAGGGCCTCAGGACAAGATGTCCCCTCCCAGCCCTTGGTGGCACAGACCCTGCTGTGCCCCAGGGCACCAAGACTTGGCTTCTCCTGGGCACTGCCAGCCCTGCCAGGCCCTTGGCCACGTCCAGCACAGCTTGTCCTGCGCTGTCCCAGAGCTGCTGCTGTGTCCCTGCAGGCTGCACACTCCCATCTCGCTGCCCCCCTGGCTCTGCCCTGCATTTCCCTTTCTCTTCTCCCTGATATCCTGGGATGGAACGTGTGAGAATGGTTCAAAGCTGTACCAGGGAGGGTTTGGACTGCACAGGAGAAAGTCTTTCTTTACTGGGAGGGTGACTTTGGGGTTTCAAACTTTGGGATTTCAAAGCAGGGCTGATGGCTGTGCCAGGAAAGGAGCTGGGACTAGGTGTCCATCGCTCAGGAGCTGTAATTTGGATTGTCACTTGCCACTGTTCCTCTGAGCTCTTCTCTGTTCCAGAGATGGGCTCTTAACGAGCTGGTGGCTCTCCTGAGATGGGCCCGGGAGCAGCCCGGGCAGAGAATGAACTGAGTTTGTCCTGCTGCCATTGTTGGTGCCCTGTCTGGGAGTGCAGATGAGTCTCTTCTCTCTCAACCTGACACAACCCAGCAGGAGCATCAATCTCCTTAGGCAGCCGTGTTTGGAGGCTGCACACACAGGCACTGGTTTTGTGTAACAGATGATACCAGATCCTTGGGATGGCTTTCCAGAAATGCACCATGCTTAGAGGAAAGGCTTTGTTCTTGGCCTGGCAATGGATTTGTTCAGGGCCAGGATCACAGATTTGTTCCCAAGGCTGCAGATGAATGGATTTAGGAATGGGAACAGGACTGTGTTCAGCAGAGCTCCAGTTCTGTTGGTCCTCAAGGAAACATCTTCTGCAGGACACGTGCAGAGAGCAATGCAGCTCCCACGGGCAATGGATAAGGTGACGGGGTGGGAAGAACACGTGGTCAAAGCTTTCTTCCTCCCAGAGGCTGCTGGAAGATGCAGAACACAGAAAAGGACGCAGATGTCAAATGCCAGAGTCAAACATAAGGAGCCCAGCACGACACACGGTAAGAAGACAGAGTCTGTTTCCCAAAGCAGGCTGGTGTCAGAGCAGGACAGTTTGAACAAGGGGGAGTTGTCCCAGAGGAAATGGGGGATCTTGGAGCCACAGAAAGACAGCTCAGAGAGGAAGAGCAGCGGTAGCTCAGCAGGACAAAGCCGAGGACCCAAGCAGCAATACCCAGGTGGACACAGAGCTGAGGCTTTGTGATGTCAGCATAGAGCAAAGGGTGGCAGATGGCAACACAGCGGTCAAAGGACATGACAACCAGTGAAAAACTCTGTGCAGCCCAGGGCAAAATAAAAATAGTTTTGGGCAAAGCAGCTGCCTAGTGAGAGAGTGTTCTGACCAGAACTCAGCATCACAAACCATTTGATGCTTGTGGAGGATGTAAACCAGATTTCCGGGAAGGCCAGGCTGCAGATGAAAACGTCCATGGGGGTTTGCAGGTGGTGATCCACACACAGGAGGAAAAGGATGGTTTCATTCCCCATCACTGTTGTCAGGTACATGAGCAGAAGGACCTGAGATAAAAACATCCGCAGTCTTGGATCATGCTCTGGGAAACCCTCTAGGATGAACTCAGTAACTGCTGTTGCATTTTCTGGTGCAGAATTCCCGCTCATCTTGCTGAGACAGGAACATGGCAAAAACAAGGGCGATAATTTCACAGTCTGGACAAATATTTCTATCCTTCCTTCTCTGCTTCTTTTTTTTTCCTGCAGTCTTGCCATAAATCACAGTGATTGCACTTCAAACACTTTGTTGCCCAGCACTTTTTAGAGGAGTAGTTTCCTGCCCAATAGTTTCTTGGGGATTAGTTTCTTGCCCAATATTATCTTGCCCAGTAGTTTCTTGGGGAGTAGTCCCTCCGTCCCTTTTATTTAATCTTCCTTTCTTTCCTTTCTTTCTTTCTCTCTCTCTCGCTCTCTCTCTCCTTCCTTCCTTCCTTTCTTCCTTCCTCTCTTTCTGTAATGTGGTGCCCTTATCCTCCCCAAATCAGTGCCACGTAACCTCAGCCCTGCACAGCTTGGGACCTTTACCTCTGCCTTGCCAATTTCACTGTGATCTCCCAGAATGCACTTCTAGGCCCCAAAATTGCTACAAGCAACAGGAGCCTCCAAAAAGTGCCTATTGCTTTCCCTTCCTCTAGACCCACTGCTCCAAGAGCAAAAATTACCCAATACCTCATTGCAATCCCTACACCTGCCAAGTTTCTTACCACCCCCACAGTGCAATCCCCACATTTCACCGCTCCACACCACCCTACCCCACGGTACCCTACACCATCCCATCCCATCCCATCCCATCGCATCCCATCCCATGACTTCGGGGCAGGAAGTCCCTTCCAACCAGGACTTAAAACCTCCCAGGGATTCGGGGGCAGCCGCAGCCTCTTGGGCCAACCTGGGCCATGGCCCGACCGCCCTCCCAGGGTACAAGTCCATGCCCACATCCCATCTCAGCCTGGCCCCGGCAGCACAAAGCCCTTCCCTGTGTCCTCTCCTTGCAGACCCTTGGCAAGAGTCTCTCTCAGCCAGCAATTACTGCTCCTCCCTGCTGTGGGTCACAAGCTGCAAGTTGATTTTCTCCCCATGGCCCCGGCACAGCCCAGAGCCAGGGCCAGGACCTTTCCTTGCAGCTCTGCAGCCGCTGCCTTCCTTCGGCCGCAGCCCAGCAGACACAGCTCTAAGCTCCCCGGGGGCTGCGGCTCCTTGCCAGGGCCGGCGCTGGGGCAGCTCCACCTGGGCCCCGGGGGAGCAGGGACAGCAGCCCAGGGAACAGCTGGGGCTGGGCCAGGCTGGCTCCGGGCCAGAGAGCAGCAAAAGCTCCTTCCCCTACAGAGGGCTGGGACACTGACCAGGCTCCCCAGGGAATGATCACAGCCCCGAGGCTGCCGCAGCTCCAGGAGCCTTTGGACACCCCTCCCAGGGATGCCCAGGCCGCCATTGCCTGCACTCCATCATTCCTCTGGGTCCCTCTCAGCTCAGCCTCTTCTGCCATTCTCACCTCTGGCTCAGCCTGTGTGTCCACTCCAGGGGCTGACAGAGCCCTTCAGAAGCTGGTGGGGTAGGCACAAAGAACTGGTTGAAGGGCTGGGAGAAAACTTCCCCTGCTGTCATTTCCTCACAGAAAGTACCATTCTTAAAGTAACCCCAAAAACATACACTTAGAATGTGATAGCCATGTATCTATGTGCTTTAACTTCAAGCAGAAGTTAAAAATCCATGAATTCCTCATTTTATCTGTTGGGTTTGGTCTCCTCACCTGAGCTTGAAGATGGTAAAAAGCCTTTTTTCCCTCTGAAAGCCCCGAGCCAGGTCGCAAGAAAGAAGCGGAGTCCTCAAGGTCTTGTTCTCTTGATATTTCGTGTTGTTTATTGTTTCATATCTTAAAATGTTCTCCGTGCCCAGCTGAGATCTGAACAGCAGCTGGAACACGAGGCGACGGGACCACAGTGGGACGTCGCAGTCCCTTTATACAGAAAGTTACGTATCACCTGTTTACACTTATATTCCAATACCTATCACCTATAGTAAAATGGTCAACTTTACTCTGATCCAATCTCCTTAAACTACTTTGTGCCACCGTCACCAAAAGATGGAGGCCAGGGGAGAAGAAGGACGAACTAAGGGCAACACCCTAAGTCCTCCATCTTGTCCCCCATGTACCTATATTCTAAAAAGTCAAAACTACATCCTTTCTCATCCTATACCAAACTAAACTACTTTTTTCACATCTTTGTGGTTTGTAATTCTTCCCTCAATGTTGGAAGCCGTTCCCATGGACTGAAGTCAAAGACAGTGTCTTCCTGAGCTCCGTGCCAGGGTCTCCAACTCCCCTGTACAGCTCCAAAACCCCCCTGTAGAGATCTCAAACCCTCTTGCTCAGGTCTGTGGCCTCCCAGGGCATCCAGAGGAATGCCCTGGACTCCGACATTATCAACCCATAAAACAAACTAGATAACAGACACAGTAGCCTTAGTTATAGGGCCCATGTTTTGATAAGGGCCTGCAAATGGGAGGAATACAGCCACAACCATGTGCCATCCGAACCAGGATAAGCTAGACAACATGGTGTTACCTAATGAGGTTTCTATATCCAGCTCACAGAAAATTACAAGCTGGCCAGAAGGTGAAAACTTTGGTCTCACTGATGAAGAGGAGCAGAAACAAGTGACAAAGGCTGAAGAAGCTCCTCTGTCCAACCAACTGCCAGCAGAAGAAACACTCTACGCTCTTTTCACTGACAGCTCCTGTTGCATCGTAGGGATGAACTGGAGGTGGAAGGCAGCTGTGTGGAGCCCCAGGCAGGGGAGTATGGAGACAGGCTGCTGAAGCTACTGAAGGAGAAGGTGGATCGAGTCAACTTGCTGAACTGAAAGCTGTTCAATTGGCCCTGGACATTGCTGAAAGAGAGAAGCTCTACCTCTACACTGATTTGTGGATGGCAGCCAATGCTCTGTGGGGCTGGCTGGAAAGGTGGAAAAAGGCCAGCTGGCAGCAGAGGGGAAAACCAATCTGGGCTGCTGATGAATGGAAAGACATTTCCACTAGAGAACAGTGAGATGTTACTTGGGCAGAGAAGCTACCTATGAAAGTCCGCCATGTAGATGCCCATGTCCCCAAGAGTCGGGCTAATGAGGAGCAGGTAGATCAGGCTGCAAAGATAAAAGTGTCAAAGATAGATTTAGATTGGCAAAACAAGGGAGAGTTGTTCCTAGCTCGATGGGCCCATGATGCCTCAGGTCATCAGGGCAGAGATGCCACCTGTAAGTGGGCACGAGACTGAGGGGTGAATTTAACCATGGACAGTATTTCTCAGGTTATCCATGACTGTGAGACGTGTGCTGCAATCAAACAAGCCATGCGGGTGAAGCCCCTATGGTATGGTGGGCGGTGGTCCAAATATAAGCATGGGGAGGCCTGGCAGATTGACTACATCACCCTTCCCCAAACCCTCCAAGGGAAGTGCTATGTGCTGGCCATGGTGGAAGGCACCACTGGCTGGTTGGAGACCCACCCTGTGCCTCACGCTACTGCCCGTAACACCATCCTGGGCCTGGAAAAACAAGTCCTGTGGAGACATGGCACCCCTGAGAGAATCGAGTCTGACAATGCGACTCATTTCAAGAACAGCCTTACCAACACCTGGGCCAGAGAACATGGCATGGAGTGGGTGTACCATATTCCTTATCACGCGCCTGTGGCCAGGAAAGTTGAATGGTGCAATGACCTGCTTAAAACCATCTTGAAGGCACTGGATGGGGAGACTTTCAAGAACTGGGAGATTAATTAGCAAAGGCCACCTGGTTGGTGAACTCTTGAGGTTCCACCAACAGAGCAGCCCTGCCCAATCTGAGCCCCTGAGAACAATAGATGGAGATAAGGTTCCAGTGGCACACATGAGAGATATGCTGGGAAAAACTGGATTAATTCTGCCTTCAGCAAAGACAATCCCATCCGTGGGGTTGTCTTTGCTCAGGGACAAAGTTGCAGCTGGTGGGTGATGCAAAAGGATGGAGAGATCCGATGCATACCTCAAGTGATTCTTGTTTTAGGGAGAACTACCCGTGACACTGTGTCTGTATCCATGTTTGCATGTATATATGTATATAATTAAGGTAGCGAATGTATGTATATTATTTAAAGGTTTAAATTCAATGTAATATGTTGGTATGGGAAAAAAAATTGGGGTGGATATCGTTGGGGGTTAGATTTGTTTCTTTTTTGCTTACAGAATTTTGTCCGATAAGTTGCTAGGAGACTAACTGCTGGGTACTTGTGGGTGCTTGACTAAAACAAAGCAGTAGCCAAAAGTCAGGAGAGTAAGTGTAGCATTGGACTACACTTCTTTTGTCTCTGGGAGTTTCCCTCGGAGGGGGAAGATAATCTGAGTTTTGGGGGCAGGTAGAGGATGGGGCTGGGGGCAGCTACGCTGTCTCTTGCCCTCGTATTTAGGAGAGAGGATGGCCAGGCTGCTGCATGCTGTGGGAGGAATCCACTGACACTACCAAGTCCGGTCCTGGGAAATCTACCCTCTGCTCGTGTTCCCAGGAATTCAGGGCTGCCTCCTCCTGCCCTGCTGGAGCTGGGCCGGCCCTGTCTCACCACTGCCCCTTCTTCGGCACAGCCCTTTTTGCTACTCTGTGGGCCTGCACTCCCCTGTCCTGCCGGGACATCCCTGCCAATGCAGCTACCACCGTGGAGCTTCTGATATACCTTACCCACCAGCCCAGGATTTTTCACTGTTCACTTGGTGCTCTCAGAGTCCCACAGGGGCACCAAAATCAGACTGCCCCAAGCTTTCTGAAACAAAGACGCTCAAGGTTCCTGGTTCTGTTTTGTTGTTAATGCTGTTGTTCTTGTTGTTTGTTTGCCTTGTTATACATACTAGAAAAGAACTGTTTTTCCTATCCCCATATCTTTGCCTAAGAGCCCCCTCAAAATTCAAAATTATAATAATTTGGAGGGAGGGGGTTTGAGTTCTCCCTGCCCCTCCCTAGTAAACACCTGTCTTTTCCAAACCAAGACACCCTTATAACCTGGAAACCGTTAAACAATAAAGATGTTAAATTTCCTAAAAATGTTTCAGGTAAAGAGGATTAGAAGGAGAAGAAAAAGAGAGATTGAGAAAGACAGAAGATCTATATCCAAAGACACACATATAGCTAGCAACTGCTTGGGTTCCCGTGTGGGTGAGACACAAACCCCAGGAGAAGGAGGGTCCACACCATGGGCTGAGCTTGTGATCCGTCTTTTAAGCTCCTGGGCCTTTGTGTGGCCACTGTGACACTGCAGAGCCAAGGAGACCATTGCTGACAGTACAGAACCCTACAGAACCAAGGGGCCATGGGGACACTGTGGTGCCTCATGGAATCAAGGGGACCACTGTGAAACTCAGGGGCCCCATGGAAGCAAGGGAACGTGGAATAGGCCTGGCTGGTTTGGCCTCCCGGGGGCTGCTGGACAGGTCTGGCTGACCTTGGCATGTTGAGGGCTGCTGCTCATCTGCCCCGGAAGCTCTGGGGCTCTGTGTTCTCCTTCTGTGGAAAAGAGCTGTCCTTCTCCTCCAAGGGCCTGTGGCTAAATTTGGGATTCCTCCTCCAAATTTCCTTAAATGGAAAGATTGTTCCCAGATGACATCTGCCAGGAGAGACTGATCTGGCTGGCCTGGAAACCTGGGGTCCATCTCACATCTGCCATTCAAGCACTGGGACCATGTGCTTCTTTTTTCTATGGGAAAAATGCACCTTTCACTTCAAGGTGCCCATGGCCAAAGCTGGGGATCCACCTCCAGAATTCCCTATATCCAAGGATAGCTCCCAGACCAGAGCTTCTAGGAGAGACAAGTCTGGCTGTCCTTGGCTTCCACAGATCTGGTTCTCATCTGCCTTTGAAATACTGGGGCTCTGTGCTTTCCTTCCTAATATAAAGTACTCTTCTTCCTGCCCCAGCAGCTATGGCCAAAATTGAGATTCCACCTCCAAAATTCCCTATGTCCAAGGATTGCCCCAAAAAGGTGACAAAAAGACAAAACGTGCCAAGGGGAGACAAGTCTGACTGGCCTGGCCTATGGGTGGCCACCTGTCATTTTCTTCCAAAACACTTGGACTTCGTGCTTTTCCTTCCTACAGATAAAACCATCCATCTCCACCAGGCACCCATGGCCAAAACTGGGATTCCACCTCCAAAACTCCGTACATCCAAGGATTACTCCCAAGGGAAAGCTGCCAGGACAGACAGGTCAGGCTGCCCTTGGCCTCTTGGGGGCTGCCTCTCATCTGCTTATGAAACACTGGGGCTCAGTGCTTTCCATCCAATGGAAAAGAACCATCATTCTTGTCAAGGTGTCCATGGCTACAATTGAGATTCCTCTTCTCAAATTCTGTATGTCCAAGAATTCCTCCCAGGAAAAAGCTGCCAGGATGAACAGCTCTGGCTATCTTGGCATCCCAGGATCCACCTCTCTCCTCTTCTGCCTTTGAAACACTTGTGCTATGTGCTTTCCTTCCAGTGGAAAAGAACCATCCTACTTATCAACGCAGAAATGTCCGAATGTGGGATTCCACCTCCAAAATTCCCTATATCCAAGGGTTGCTTTCAGACAAAAGCTACCAGGACAGAGAGGTCTGGCTGGCCTTGGCCTCTGGTGGCTGCCTTTCATCTGCCCCTCAGACATCGGTGTTCCATGCTTTCCTTCCTATGGAAAAGAGCCATCCTTCTCCTCTAGGTGGTAATGTACAAAACTGGTATTCCGCCTATAAAATTCCCTATATCCAAGGATTGCTCCCAGACAAAATGTGCCAGCACCATCTCATCTGGCTGCCCTTGGCCTCTGGTGACTGCTGCTCATCTGCCCCTGAGATACTGGGGCTCGGTTGTTTCATTCCTATGGAGACCATTGTGACACGATGGGGACCCCATGGGACCAAGGGGCCACAGTGACATTGCAGGGTACCATGGATTCCAGGGGCAATTGTGACAGCTCAGGGTTTCATGGAACCAATGGGATCATTGTGGCACTGCTGGGCCCCATGGGACCAAGGGGCCACTGTGAAGCAGCAGGGCTTTGTGTAACCAAGAGGCCATTGTTGCATTACAGGGCCTGGTGGAACCAAAGGTGAACCATTGTGATCCTGCAGGGCACTGTGGATCCATGGAGACCATTGTGACATTGCAAGACCACATGGAATCATGGAGACCATGGTGACACTGCAGGGCCCCACAGAACCAAAGGGCCACTGTGACCCTGCTGGGCCTCATGGAAGCCAGAGGCCATTGTGACACCTCAGAAGGGAGAAGAACATTTTGACACTGTGGGAAATCCGCGGCAGGAGAAATGTGGCACTCAATATGAGTGATCGGCAAATCTCATTTATTGATAATTCTCACAATGCTTTTATAATAACACTAATAAGCTCATGCATATTGCAAAAGTTAGGCTCAGGACTGGTGCTCAGACTAAAAGTCAGCTACGCCTCTTTCTACATTTCTTTGTGGTTACGTAGTTTGAGTAAGTTTTAGTTTTACCGTGCTTCTCCCTCATATCTTTCAGCTACAAGGTCTTGTTATCGTATCCCAGCTGTGCTCAAGGACATGCGAAGCTTACTGCCTTGCTGGTTCTCATGAGAGTGCCGGTGTGCTCATCAAAGCTCTCTCATGTCTGCGTGACCTTTTGCAGCTAGCCAGTTATCAATCACACTCTCCACATGACACTACAGGCCTCGGGCCTCATGGAAACAAGGGAACATGGAACAGATCTGGCTGGTTTGGCCCCTTGGGGTCCTCCTGACCAGTCCAGCTGTATGTAGAGGGCTGCTACTCATCTGCCACAGAAGCACTGGGGCCCTGTGCTTTCCTTCCTATGGAAAAGAACCATCCCTATTTCCAGGTGCCTATGGCTGAAATTCGAAACCCCTGAAAAGTTCCCTATATCCATGGGTTTGCTCCCAGCCAAAAGCTGCCAGAAAAGACATGTCTGGATGGCCTTGGCCTCCCAAGGGCTGTCTCTAATCTACTACCAAACACTGGGGCTCAGTGCTTTCCTTCCAGTAGATTAAAACTGCCTTTCTCATCTAGGTGCCAATGGCCAAAATTGGAATTCTACATCCAAACTTCTGTCTACCCAACGATTCCTCCCAGACAAAAGCTGCCATTACAGACAGGTCTGTCTGGCCTTAGCCTCTGGTAATTTTCTTAAACTATTAGCAGAACATTTTAAGTTCTCAAAAACTTGGAGAGGGCCCAGAGCTCTCCCAACATAGGTTTTGGATGCCTCAACCACATGACCACAAGAGAGGGACAAAGGAGCTCTGTGCTCACTGGAGTGGAGACTGAGGACAGCAGTGGAGAGCCCTGGGAGGGATTGAAGGGTGGATTAAGAGATGGTGGATCCTTTTCACATACGAGAGAACAGCCAGACAAAGAAAGACTTAATGCCAAGGACACCTGGGGAGGCCCAGACTGAGGACAAAGAGAAAGGAATTGCACTCCCAGGGAAGGGCTGTGGGGCAACATGTCCCCCCGAAGGAGTCTGGAGCAGCCCAAGGCTCTGTGTGGCCAGGCAGAGGCAGGCAGGACGCAGAGCTGTCAGCAAAGGAAGGGCCCAGCCAGGTGGGGCAGCCGGGGGATGACGACAGCCTGCAGGGACAGAGGCGCAGGGCACGGACACCGTAGGACAGCCTGGGCTGCACAGGGCACAGGGATGGGCAGCAGCTGCAAGGCCCTGACACAGCCAACTCCTGCAGCACTTTGGCCATGGCTGCTGGGCCTGGGCCTGAGCCATGAGGAGGAGACAAGTGACCCTTGCAGGCCTGGGGCCTCATTGCCTCCTTGTCCCTGCTCAGCAGCCTGGCAGGGGCCGCCCCATGGTGCTGCCCTTGGCATTGCACATCCCCACATCCCAGTGGGCCAGGAAGAGCCCTGAGCACTGAGGGAGGGACAGGATGTGCCTTGGCAGGGGCTGGGGCTCAGGCCTTGGCCCTTTGCATTTTTGGAACACATGCAGGTTTGCTCAGCATCAGAGACACCTTTGCCTTGTTTGTCCCCACTTGTCATCAGTGCCTGCAGCGATGGAACCTGGGGACACTTCCTCCATTTGGTCTCTCTGTGGGTCCCGTTAAAACTTCAAGAAACTTCAGTGTTTCAATTTGACTTTGAGTTCTGAGAAGTTTTTTGAACACTCTCTCAGGGACAGAGTTGTATGTAAACACCAAATCCACGGGAGAGTCATTAAAGTCCTTGTGCTGTGTCTGTGCTGCTGAGCTGGGCTGGGCTCCTGGCACAGAGGCAGCTTCTTGCAACAAAGAAAACTTCTAGAAAGACATTTCTCCTGAGGAGAAATCCTCCTTCTGATGGGTCACCTTTGTTATTTGAAATGTAGACTCAAAGTTTACAGTGGCGTAACAAACTTTTCTGTTCCTTTCTCATCAATTGTTAACACTCTCTTTTTTGTTTGTTTGTGTTAATTTTGCTCTTAACAGTAGAGAACATCATTCTGTTACATGGAACATTTGCTTTTGAACTTAGACCTATTGATATCTATGCCTATGGAACCTACGCCTATGGAATATTAAGTTTTAAATACAATACATATGTTTCACGAGCAAAGAAACACGTTGAAGTGAACAATTGCCCCCCAGACCCTCCAGGATCCCTAACTGTTCCCTCAGCGTCCATTTAGCACCCCCCCCCCAAGCATCCCTGGATCCCATGAATGCTCCAACCCCACAGATTTCCGTTGGAGCGACTTCAGGGAATTCATCTCCAATCAACTCCCCTGGCCTCGGAGCCCCTCATAACACGGTTCTGCGCCTAAAATTCCTGCCATGCCCCATGGCCTTGTGATAGATAAGAATTGTTATGAAGTTATAAGTTGTTGGTTATAGAGTTGTAATGTTTTGTTAAATTTAGTTCAAGAGTTATAATGCTGTTTGGCAGTTTTGTCCACTCTGTATCCCTTACCCCAAAATCCCACTTACCTGATTCCGTCGCCTTTCCGTCGAGTCAAACCGTTGCTGCTCCCTGGCATCACTGCTCTCCATTTCTGCTGCTGCTTTTCCTGCCTGCACCCTGCCTGCACCCAGCCTGTCCCATTGGCTTGTTCCCTGCTTGCTCCACTTCCTGTCAGATCCTCTTCCTACTTCCTGCTGACAACCGGCCTGTCAGTCAGGCTGCTGCTGCCACCCTTATGGGAATTAAAGAGCCCAGCTGCATGATGGGACCATATCAACACCAAGAGCCCCTGGCCAAAACGAGCCAACTCAAAGTTTAAATCTGCCAAAGACAGCACTAGACTGACCATACACAAGGGTATTTATGCCAAGGTTTTTCATAAGCCTTTTGTATCTCACCGTAACTTACAAAGTACTTAAAGAGCAAAACACCCCTGGACTCAATGAGCCAAGAAGAGATCTTTGGAAACCCCACGAGGCAAGAACTCTCACTTTGCAGCACGAGCAGCAAAGTGGATTGCACCTCTTCCTCAGCGGTGTGAACAAAAGAGAGCAGCAGCAGCCTAGGCCACCCCTCGAGACCCTTGTTAATTAATTAAGGCATTTAAAGGAGGAAACTGTGTGTCCTGCCATTTGTAACAGCCTCAAGAGCCCGGTTGCAGCTCCCCAAGTTCCCCCCAATTCCTCCCGAACCCTACACATTCCCCCAGAGGACCTCAAGTCAGGGCTCGGACACAAAAGTGTCCCCCAAGCGCCTTCCCGGACCCCAAATGCCCCGTTCGGGCCACTTCCGGGACTACAGCTCCCAGCATGCTCCGCGGCACACACAGAGCCCTATTGCAGCCGTGACTCCATCTCCCGCCATGCCCCGCGCCCCACTGACAGCCATTGGAGATGCGCCTCGAACTCCCGTGATGCTCCGCGGCCCCGTTACACCGTGTTCTACCCGCGCCTACAACTCCCATCATCCCCCGCGCCCCAGAGAGTCTCCTCAGGGCCCCCCAAGTGCCCGCCCGGACCCCGAATTATCCGACAGAATCCTTTAGTGCCCCGCCAAGGGCCCACGCGGCTCCCCCAAGTGTCCTCCAGACCCTTAAGTTCTCTAGAAATTCCTTCCCCAGCTCCAAAACATCCCCAAATGTGCCCCAGAAACGTCTCCGTGGACCCCAAAGTAGCCCCTTTTACCCTGTCTGAGAAAATGATGAATACGATTACAAAAGGACTAAAAACAGGACTAATTAGCATAAGAAGGGACAAATCAATAGCCAATAGAGGTCAATGAATTAATGAAGGGAATAGTGTTACTTAGAACAAATGGCCAATTTTTTTTTAGTTGCTAAAAATGTATACCTTTTTCAATATAAATATAAAATTAGGTATGTAAAGAACAGTAATAACATTATAAATCTGGAAAATATAATTATAATTTAAAAATAATTACATTTTATTTTTTAAAAAACATAATTTTTTTATGTTTTGGGATGTCAGGCCTTGGTGGGTGAGGTTAGATATGGTGAGGTTGGGGTGAGGAGCAGGTTGTCCAAACAAGGTCAGCCTGCAAGGGGCTCATTCTTCACCATGCCCAGACCTCCTAAGGAGACATTCCGAATTAAGATCACTTGGGGAATGCTTCTGTCACTTCTTCAATGAACTGAAATATTAAAAAAAGTGCCCTTGATTAAAAAAAAAAAAAAAAGAAAAGAAAAAAAAATCATGAGATGCACTTGGAAATCTTCCTCCATAAGAGAACTCCAAACTGACTCCAAGCAGCTGCACAAGCCCTGGAGACTTGAAGACAAATTAAGAGAGAGAAAGAGCTCGTGAAGGTATTCTGTATTTTCATGAGCCCCACACTGGATTTGGGGCTGAGTCCAGGACGCTTAGGCATGGAGAGAGGGTTGAAGAAGCTGCTCAAGGAGGCAGAAGCAAAACTCCAAGTCCCTTGGAGCATCCCTGGGCCCCACTGAGGGCAGGGAGTGCCAAAGGCTCCCCACGGACTGCTGAGAGCAGATCCTTGAGGCCAGGATTGCAGGGAGCCGCAGGCTGTGAGCAGGGAACTGCAATGCTGAGCAAGGCCTGGGCTGGTTGGAGGGAGCAGAAAGGCCAAGCCCTGAGCCCAGGCCTGGCACAGCAGGGCCTGTCCCTCCCGGGTGGCTCGGGGCTGGTTGTGGGGCAGTGGGATGGGAGGGGCAGCAAGGACAAATGGCACAAAGCTGCAAGGCCTGCCAGCCTCCTCAGGGAGGGGCCGGGCAGGAGCAAAGTGCAGCCCCTGAAAGGAAAGTTCCTTCTGTGGGGCCTGCAGAGGCGCTGGCAGAGCCCAGGGGACAAAGGCCTGGGTGCCTGTGGCCCTGCCAGCCCTGCCCAGCCCTTGGCCATGTGTCCTGCAGGCTGTGCCCCCTGTGCGTGCTGCTGCTGTGCCCTGGCCGGCTGCACACGCCCATCTCACTGTCCCCCCAGCATTTCTCAGCCCAGCATTTCTGTGCCCTCCCTGGGCTCCCTGCACCCAGCGCTGCCGGCTCCTGGCACACAGAGCCAGGCCATGGCCCAGCCTCACACTGGGACACCTCCTGCACCAAAATTCTGCCCTAGAGGGACTTTTCTTTTTGATCACCTCCACACTGAACCTTTCAAGCTTTGGGGAGGTTTCCTTGTCTTCCCACTGCCAAGGAAAGCTCTGTCTCCTGCTGTTCCAAAATAGAAAAGGGCTGGTGGGAGATAAATGGTGGTCAGAGGCATTTTCAGACAAAGTGACCATGAAATTATTGAGTTTTAAATCGTCTGTGAAAAAAAGGAGGGGCATCAACAAAATGCTGCAATGGACTTAGAGAGAGCAGACTTTGACCTATTCAGGATGCAGATTTGGGGAGTGCCAAATCAGGTACCAATTTTTTTAAGGGAAACGGCCCTTAAAAACAAAAGATTTCAAGATGGCTGGACACACTTCAAGAAAGAAATCTGGAAGGAGCAGGAACAGCGTGTCCCTTTGTGCCAAAATATGAGCTGGAAAGGAAAATGCCTGCCCTGGCTGGGCATAAGGTTTTTGCAAGAACTCAGGGGAAAAAAGAGGGTGCATCACCTTTGGACAGACGGGGAGGAAACTCAGGAAATATTAAAGAATGTTGCTAGGTCATGAACAAAGAAAATTACAGAGGTGAAAGCTCAATTAAGACTTAAGCAGGTTGCCTCTGTTAATGATAATACAAATGATTTTATCAATACATTAATGGCAAAAGGATGGGTAAGGAAAATCTCCATTCCTTATTGGGGGGATGTGGTTACCAAAAATGAGGAAAAGGTTGAGGTACTTAACCCCTTCTTTGCCTCAGTTTTCAACAATCAGTCAGGTTGTCTTTAGGACAAGTGTTCTCCTGAGCTGGTAGATGGGCACAGAGAGCAGAACAGCCCCCCTGTAATCCAGGAGGAAGCAGCTGCTGACCTGCTGAGCCACTCAGATGCTCACAGGTGTCTCTGGGACCAGATGGGACCCCTCCTAGGGGGATGAGGGAGCTGGTGGATGAGCTCCCCAAGCTGCTCTCCATCATTTCTCATCAGTCCTGGCTCCCCAGGGAGGTCCCAGAGGACTGGAGGTGCCAATGTGAGCCCATCCCCAAGAATGGCTGGCAGGAGGATCTGGGGAACTCCAGGCCTGTCAGCCTGACCTCGGTGCCCAGCAAAGTTATGGAACAGATCACCTTGAGTGCCATCACATGGCACCCACAGGATGGCCGAGGGATCAGACCCAGCCAGTGTGGATTTCAATATTTGCATTGATGGTCTGGATGAGGGGACTGAGTCCACTATCAGCAAATTTGCAGCTGACACCAAGCTGGGTGTGAGTGTGGATCTGCTGGAGGGTAAGAGGGCTCTGCACAGGACCCTGGACAGAATGGATCCAGGGCCCAAATCCCACAATGGGAGGTTTAACAAGACCAAGGGCCGGGTCTTGCACTTTGGCCACAACAACCCCTGCAGTGCTACAGGCTGGGGACAGAGTGGCTGGACAGTGGCCAGGCAGAAAGGGACTTGAGGGGACTGCTGGACAGCAGGCTGGAAAAGAGTCAGCAGTGTGCCCAGGTGGCCAAGAAGGCCAATGGCTCCTGGCCTGGATCAGGAATGGTGTGGCCAGCAGGACCAGGGCACTGATTCTTCCCCTGTACTTGGCACTGGTGACTCAGCACCTCGAGTGCTGTGTCCAGTTCTGGGCCCCCAATTTAGGAAGGACATTGAAAGGCTGGAGCGTGTCCACAGAAGGGCAACAAGGCTGGTGAAGGGTCTGGAACACACGTCCTATGAGGAATGGCTTAAGGGTCTGGGCATTTTATCGTGGAGGAGAGAAGGATCAGGGGAGGCAAGGTGGTGTCAGGGCACAGGTTGGACTTGATGATCTCCAAAGTAATTTCCAACCTTGCTGATTGTGTGATTCTCTGAAACCACCTTTGAAGCAGTTGCAGGATGAGCCCTGGGCCTCTTATTCAGAAGGTCCAGGAGCCCAGGTCCCTCAGCTTCCCCACACAGCCAAGGGAGGCTCCCATGGTGGGATGCTGTTTGCCCCCACCCTGTCCACAGCCATCCTGGGGCTGCTCACGGGGCTTTTCTCTGCTGAGCTTTGGCCTGGGCGTGTTCTGGAGAGAGCCTGGGCAAGGAGCCGGGAGCCCCCAGGCCCTGCCCTGAGGCATCAGCGCTGCCCCAGCGGTGCCCATGGCCTGTCCCTGCTGCAGCCCCGGCACTGCCACCCCCAGCCCTGTGCCCAATTCCCGAGAGCCCTCAGGCCCTACAGCAACACCAGGGCCAGGAGGGCAGCGGGGCAGGGCCACGGGAGCAGCACTGCCAACACCAAGGGCTGCTGCTCCTGGGCACAGCTGCTGTGCCTGCCCTGATCTGCCCCCAGCTCTGCACACAGACATTGCTGCTGCAGCTCCAGAGAAGGGAAAAAATCTCGGGATCTCCAGTGAAAACTCTCCTGGGAGATGCTTTAGTTCCTTTAAAAGCCACTGAGAGCGCAGTTCTTCACTGACACAGTCTGTGGCCACAGAAAACTTAGAGAGAAAGAAAAGAAGAAAGGACACAATGAACATCATTGCTTTGTGAACATCACTGAAAACTAAAAGGAAAAAATCTGACAATCAAACCAACGCTATCAAAGATGACACAATCATTACAAGTTTATTACAAGTGATTTGCAGAAACTGGCCAGCAGTTTAATGTTTCTGAAATCGTCCAGTGATCAGAGTCCACACTGCAGCCTTGAGCTTCTGGTTCCTCAGGCTGTAGATGAGGGGGTTCAGGGCTGGAGGCACCACCGAGTACAGAACTGACAATGCCAGATCCAGGGATGGGGAGGAGACTGAAAGTGGCTTCAAGTGGGCAAAGGCTACGGTTCTGACAAACAAGGAGACCACAGCCAGGTGAGGGATGCAGATGGAAAAGGCTTTGTGCCGTCCCTGCTCAGAGGCAATCCTCAGCACAGCCCTGAAGATCTGCACATAGGAGAAAACAATGAACACAAAACAGCCAAGTCCTAGTGAGGTAGTGAAAACAGAAACCCCAAATTCCCTGAGGTAGGATTTGGAGCAGGAGAGCTTGAGGATCTGTGGGATTTCAGAGAAGAACTGGCCCAGGACATTGCCATGGCACAGGGGCAGGGAAAATGTATTGGCTGTGTACAGCAGAGCACAGAGAAAGGCACTGGCCCAGGCAGCTGTTGCCATGTGGGCACAAGCTCTGCTGCCCAGGAGGGTCCCGTAGTGCAGGGGTTTGCAGATGAACACGTAGCGGTCGTAGCACATGATGGTCAGGAGGGAAACCTCTGCTGAAATGAAAAACACAAACAGAAAGAGCTGTGCAGCACATCCTTTGTAGGAGATGGTCCTGGTGTCCCAGAGGGAATTGTGCATGGCTTTGGGGACAGTGGTGAGGATGGAGCCCAGGTCGGTGAGGGCCAGGTTGAGCAGGGAGAAGAACATGGGGCTGTGCAGGTGGTGGCCGCAGGCTACGGAGCTGATGACGAGGCCGTTGCCCAGGAGGGCAGCCAGGGAGATGCCCAGGAAGAGGCAGAAGTGCAGGAGCTGCAGCTGCCGCGTGTCTGCCAATGCCAGCAGGAGGAAATGGCTGATGGAGCTTCTGTTGGACATTTCTTCATTTTGTGCATCGTGAGCTGTTGAAAGAACATTGACCAGCTGTGACAGATTTCCTTGATTCAATCCTATGCTGAATTATCAGGAATCCGTTTAAACTATTTCTGTTGTTTTGGAGGAAATTCAGTAATTTTTTGAGTTGATCTTTGTGCTTCTGAGTTACTGCCTCATTTTCAGCATCACTCTTAACCTGAACCCTGGGAAGCACAGAGGGAAAAAAGAGCTCCCTGTGCCCTAGTGCAGTCAGACCTGCTGGTCCCCACACAGGTGCCTTTTGTTCATTTCACCTCCCTCTGTTTCAGGATGGACACACTTAAAACACGCTCGGAAAACAAAGTGGACTTTTTGAAGACTCCCGTTTCAAAATGAATTTCTCTAAACTCTTCTCTCTTTCCATGTGCAGCTAGACAGGGACAGATTCCAAGGGCTGGTCTCTCTCTGCTGCATGGAGTTGTGCCTACTGGGAGCTGTTTCTCTCTATCCAAGCCTTGTCCCTGCCAATGCTCCCAGAGCCCAGCCCAGCCCTGGGGGCTGAGCTCAGCCCTGCACACCCCTCCCAGCCCAGGCCACTGCCCAGGGGCATCTCCCTGGCAGCAGGGCCTTAAGGGCAGCTCAGACCAACAGAGATGCTGCAAGCCAAGGTGCTGCTGGTGCTGTCTGTAGGTAGAGGAGGGTGAGGAGGCACTTTCTGAGGGAGATCTGAGACAGATCTGCTGATGCCCAGGGTGACAGTGCAGGAGTCTCAGTGACGCAGACAACCCTGACAGCCCCTTTCCCTTTCCTTTATGTGAAAACTGAGAGCAGTCCTGGCCATGCAGCACCATCTCCACAGCAAGAGGAATCTGCCCTGATGGGGTCGCTCCTTCCACCTCCAGCTTCTCCCCACAGTCCATGGGAGCTCCCAGGCAGGCTGAGAGCTGCCCTTGGCAGGTGACAGATCCCCCAGCCTGGCCAAGAGCCCTCAGGGCTGCAGCACCTGCTCTGCACGACAGCCCGGGGCACCCTGGCTGCAGCCCCAGCTTCAGCCCCTGCAGCCGTCCCTGGCAGCAGGAGCCGTCCTGCCCTGTCCCTCTGACTGTGCCCAGGGCAGCCCCGCTCTGGAGCACATCCTCCCCCAAAGCAGAAAGGGCAGCAGAGCCATCCTTACAGTGCTGTCAGTCCTGTCCTGGGTCAGCTTTAGGAGATTCCTGCAGCCAGTGACTTACTGCATCCGAAGTGGTGAAGATTTCTCCATGAAGAAGCTCAGAATTTTCAAGAGTCATGAAGATTTGTCCATGAGTAATCTCAGAATTGTCCTTCGAGTTTCTTTAGGTGTCTGTCTGCTTCACAGCTCTCAGGTAACTGCTGGCAGTGCCCTCAGCCCTGCTGGGCTGGGAGAGGAGCTGCTCCTGAGGAGAAATGTCTTTTTGAAGGTCTCCTTGATTGCTAAGAGTTGCCTCTGTGCCGGCAGCCCAGCCCAGCTCAGCAGCACAGACACAGTTCCAGGATTTTAATGACCCTCTTGGGGCTTTGGTGTTGTTTACATCAGACTCAGTTCCTCAGAGAGTGGTTAAAAAACTTTCTGAGAACTCAAAGTAAGACTAAAAACTCCAAACTTTTTTGAAGTTTAATAAGTCTCACTGAGAAAGTGTTATCAGTTAGATCAGGAAACTAGAGGCAGTGATGACAGGTGGGGACAAACAAGGCAAAGGTGTCTCTGATGTCGAGCAAACCTGCATGTGTTTCAGGAATGCCAAGGGCAAAGGCCTGAGCCCCAGCCCCTGCCAAGGTACATCCTGTCCCTCCCTCAGTGCTCAGGGTTCTTCCCGGCCCACTGGGATGTGGGGATGTGCAATGCCAAGGGCAGCACCATGGGGCGGCCCCTGCCAGGCTGCTGAGCAGGGACAAGGAGGCAATGAGGCCCCAGGCCTGCAAGGGTCACTTGTCTCCTCCTCATGGCTCAGGCCCAGGCCCAGCAGCCATGGCCAAAGTGCTGCAGGAGTTGGCTCTGTCAGGGCCTTGCAGCTGCTGCCCATCCCTGTGCCCTGTGCAGCCCAGGCTGTCCTACGGTGTCCGTGCCCTGCGCCTCTGTCCCTGCAGGCTGTCGTCATCCCCCGGCTGCCCCACCTGGCTGGGCCCTTCCTTTGCTGACAGCTCTGTGTCCTGCCTGCCTCTGCCTGGCCACACAGAACCTTGGGCTTGAATCCAGGAGGCTTAATTCAACTTTTCCTGTGCCTGTGAGGTTTTAGCACAGGAACAAGGCAAGCAGGGCCTGCTCTCCCTGCCAGGACAGTTGTAAAACAAGTAGAAGACATCTGGCTCAAGAGTGCAGGGATAGAAGAAACAAGGAGTGAATCTGGGAACTTGGGATTGGTTTTATGATAATGGGTAAATTGTAATTCACATGTAGCAACTGTATATAAGAAACACTTTTAGAATCTCATGTCCATGTAAGATTATGAGTTACCCCACTTTAGACCTCGAGGCTGCATAAGTGATGCCCTCTTAATTGCAAATTAGTGTTAAGGAGTTTTATTCTGATATTTATGTAGATTGGGTTACAGAGGGGCCTCACAGAACCAAGGACTCTACTGTGACACCTTGGAACCTCATGGAACCAAAATCCTTTTTGACACAGCTGAGCCAAATGGAACCAATGGCCCATTGTGATATTGCAGATCCAAGGAGACCATGGTCACACTCTGGAACCTCATGGAATCAAAAGTACATTGTGACAGAGAAAGGCTTCATGGAACCAAGAGTCCATTGTGACACAGCAGGGCCTTGTTGGAACAATGGAACAATTGCTGATAGTGCGGAAACTCATAGAACTAAGGGGCCACTGTGTCATTGTGCAGCTCCATGGAACCAAGGAAACCATTTGGGCACTGCAAGGCCTCATGGAAGCAGGGGACCATTGTGACACTATGGGGCCCCACGGAAACCAGAGGGCAATGGGACACAGCGGGGCCTGATGGAACCAAGGATCCAATATGACACCACCATTGCTACACTGTGAGGTCCCATGGATCCAAGACAACAGGGAACAGGTCTCGTTGACTTGGCCTGACTAAATTGACCTTGGCATGTTGGTGGTCCCTTCTCATGTGCCCATGAAACACTGAGGCTCTGTGCTTTCCTTCCTATGGGAATGTACTGCCCTTCTCATGCAGGTGCTTATGGCTGAAATAAGGATTCTGCCCCTAAAATTCCATATATCCAAGGTACAGAATCCAAGATATTTATTCCATTGTTCCCAGATGAAAGCTGCCAGGACAGAGAGACCTGGCTGGCCATGGCCTCTGGTGGCTGCCGTTCATCAGCCCCTGAAGCACTGGGGCTCTGTGCTTTCCTTCCAGTGGAGACTATGGTGACACTCCAGGGCCTCATGGATCACAGGGACCATTGTTACACTGAGAGAAATCATGGAACCAAGGGGATCATTGTGGCACTTCTGGGCCCCATGGGACCACGGGGCCACTGTGCAGCAGCAGGGCTTTGTGGAACCAAGAGGCCGTTGTTGCATTAGAGGGCCTGGTAGAACCAAAGGTGAACCATTGTGATCCTGCAGGGCACTGTGGATCCATGGAGACCATTGTGACATTGCAAGGCCACATGGAATCATGGAGACCATGGTGACACTGCAGGACCCCACAGAACCAACTGTGACCCTGCTGGGCCTCATGGCAGCAAGGGGCCAATGTGACACCTCAGAAGCAAGAAGAACATTGTGACACTACAGGGCCTCATGGAACCAAGGGAACATGGAACAGATCTGGCTGGTTTGGCCTCCCAAGGGCCTCCTGACAGGTCCAGCTGATTTTGTAATGCTGAGGGCTGCCTCTCATCAGTGCCTCTGGAGTATAGTGCCTCAGTGCTTTTCTTCCTATGGAAAAGAACCATCTGTCTATCGAGGTGGCCAGAGGCAAAATTGATACTCCCCCTGAAAAATTCCCTATATGCAAGGGTTGTTCGAGAAAAAAGCTGCCAGGACAGAGAGCCTTGGCTGGCCTTGGCCTCTGGTGGTCACCTCTCATCTCAAGAAGGTTCTGAGGAAAGTATTTGAACAGGTTGGACTACTGGAGCATCACTGAGTCTCTCATCCTCCAGCACTAGGGCTGATCTGGAGCCTGATCTCCCTCTCCACCCCTCAGCAGCTGCTGAGCCTTTCAAGTGGGTCAGGGCTGTGCGGTGAGTGCACCCAATGCTGGAGCAGCCCAAAGCAGGCACTGCCATGCGGTTTACCCAGATTTGGCTGGGCTGGGTTGAGGGCAGAAGAGGTGGGCAGAGCTGGGCAGAAGCTGGGCTGAACTGGGAAGTGTCCAGGAGATAAAATCCACCCATGTCAGCTGAGCTGAGTGACTCTGCAGGGCCAGGACTCACGTTCCAGCAGGTGTGTGGTGCTGTGCCAGTCCCCTGGCAAGGATCCCACACTGGCAGGTGCAGCACTGAGGAGGTTGGTCTGTGGCCTTGGTGGCATGGCCAGTGTGAGAAGGTGCCCCAGGGCTTTGACCATCCCTCCAGCCTCTTCCATCAGCCACTGGCACACCTGGGCACTCACCCCAGTTTATTGATCTATTTGTTCTGTGGTGATCTCCTTCTTCTTGCTGATTTCAGCACTGGTGTAGGGGCAGCATCAGTCCTGCCAAGGCTCCCTCCTCACCCCGCCCTTGGCAGTCTTCAGGGCAGGGCTCTCTGTGAACCCTGGCATGGGATGTGGGTGTTGGAACTGGACACTGAGGTCTGCTGTGGACACTCTGGTTGGAACATTTGCCCACCCAAAACACACCCTGTGCTGTGCCGTGTCTGCTGAGGGGGATGTGGGGCCTGTGCTGGGCAGGGGGGCTGTGCTGCCTCAGGGACAAATGACAGGGATGAGCCACAACACAACGACCAGGAGGTGGAAGTGAGGACAAGCTATGGCGGAGGAATGCAGTGATCTGACCTGAGCGTGTGTTCATGTGTTTAGGAAAGCCAAAGCTCAGCTGGAGCTGATGGAGGCTGCAGGCAACATCCAGAGCAAGGTTAATTCTGCTGCTGTATTTGCAGGAAATGGCTGCAAAAGGAACATGTCAACCTGCTGCTAAATGAGAGCAGGAGGGGCAAATCTAGGGGCACCTTCCACTGGACCAGATTGCTCCATGCAACCTGGCCTTGAACACGGCCAGAGGTGGGGAGTCTGCAGCCTCTCTGGGTAACCTGTGCCAGGGCCTCACCATCCTCACTGGGAAGAATTTCTTCCCAGTATCCTATCTAAACCTGCCCTCCTTCCCCTCATGGCCATTCCCTGTTGTCCTGTCACTCTGAAGGCCATTCCCTCTATTCCTGTCACTTTGTTCAAAGTCCCTCTCCAGCTCTCTCAAAGCCCCTTTAGGTGCTGGAATGGACTCCAATGTCTCCCTGGAGCCTTCTCACACCCAGGCTGAACAGCTCCAGCTCTCTCAGCCTGGCTCCAGAGCAGTTCCAGCCTTGCAAATGTCCATTGTGACACTGCAGGGCTTCCTGTAACCAAGGGTGCATTGTCACACTGTGGAACCAAGGAGACCCTTATGACACTGGGGTCCCCACGGAAACAAGGGGCCACTGTGACACTCTGGGGCCTCAAGGAACCATAAGTGTCCTTTGCGATACTGCGGAACCAAGGGGCCATTGTGACACTCTGGGGCCCCATAGAAGCAATGGGACATTGTGACGCTTCAGGCCCTCATGGAACCAAGGAGAGCAGTGTGGCACTACAAGGGCTCATGGAATAAAGGAACCCTTGTGACACAGGGGAGGCCAAGGAAACCAAGTGGTCCATTGTGATATTGAGGGGCCTCCGAGAACCAAGGGGCCATTATGACACTTTTGGGTGTTATGAAAGCAAAGGGGATCCTTGTGGCACTGTGGGGTCTTGTGTAACCAAGGGTCTGTGTGGCACAGCAGGGCCTCATGGAACCAAGGCCATTTCAAAACTGCTGAGCCAAGTAGACCATTGGGACACTGTGGGGCCTGATGGAACTGATGAGAATATGGTGACACAGTGAGACTTTATGGCAACAAGGATCCATTGTGACACTTTGGGGTCTCCTTTAACCAGGAGTCCAATTGTGACACTGCAGAGCCAAGGAGATCATTGTGATCCTACAAGGTCTCATGGAACCAAGTGGCCATTGTGTCACTTTGGGGCCCCATTGGACCAAGGCCACCGTTGTGACACTGTAGGGCATCATGGAACCAAAGGGCCCTTGTGACACTGCAGAGCCCCATGTGTAAGAGACAGTCCAAAGATCCCTCATCTGCCTCACGACCATCGTCAAGGACAGAGACTGAAACCCCTAAAAGGGACTTTAAAATCTCAGCACAGGAGTTCTGGCTTGCCTGAGGTGGGATGTTGACCAAGTGCTGCCTGCTGGTGTGTTTGATGGAAAAAACCCAGCACGCATTTCTATCGGAACATCAGAACCTGAGCAGAAACAATGGGCAAGTCACGGTGAAGTGACTGCGCCTGCTGACTTGTACTGGTTGACACTGTGCCTGCTGATGGCTGACCTGTTCTGAGTTCTCAAAATGAGCACACTGTAATGATTTCCCCCACCTGTTTGGCCAACTGCCTGTCGCTTCGGAGAGGACTATAAGGACCCCTGAGTTAACCACAGACTTTGAGATCTCCCCACAGAAGAAGACGGATCTATTGGCCAGACCACGAGGATTTCGTCTCTCCGTTGGTAGCTATAACCCACCCCCTCTTTCTCTTTTCTCGCTATCCTTTATTTCCCTTCAAATCTCCACTATTGCATTTGTTGGCACTAAATAAAGGTGCATTTTTGATTGAGTAAACTGAGTTGTCCCCTGCTGTGTCTTTTTCGCCTTGAGATCCTTAAAACAAACCATCAGGTTCCCTGCATATATTTGCGGACCCTGACATTAAATTGGCGTCACGGACAGGATCTTGATGGACAGAGGGGTTGCGGGTTTTATATAGTTTCTAACAGGGGAAGGACCCTCGTCTCAGCCACACCTAGCACACCAATTCGGTGAGCGCTGTTAGAAAGCAAGGGGGGTGAGGGAAAATTCCCACAAACTCTATATGCCCAGGCGAATAGCACTCCCTGTCATCAGGATTTCACAAATAGATCTCATTGTGCAAAAGATGGGACTGTAGTTAGGTTTTTTTGTGTGTTTTGGGCTGCTTGGTGTAGTTGAGGAGACAAGTATTTGTAACTAAGGTGAACCTCCCAGGCAGTTTTGGTCTCCTCGCCCATTCCAGGGAAGCGAAGGGAAACACAGTTGTAGCTGCGCTTTTGGTGTAACTTTAAGAATACCTTCCTGAGAGTGGTTTTGGTCCCTTCACAAAATGACTGAAAAAGATAAGAATGCATTTTATGCTTTGTTAGCGAAACATGGTGCTAGACCTTCTCCAGATGGAGAAAGGTGGGCACAGAATAATTGGTTTAACTTTGAAAACATAGTAAATAGAATATATTCTTTACAACATGATGCTAGATATAAACTGGGCAGAAATAAAACCATTCTTTGCTCAGTTTTGGGGGCCTCTCTCTCGGCAGCCATAGCAACCCATTTTAAATGGGTAAGTGAAGAAAAAGCAGTAATAGAATCCCTGCAAAATTTGGTAGAAGCTTTGCAAACACAATTAGAACAGGAAAGAAAGAATTATTTGCTGCAGACTTCCCTTGCAGAAGGGCGAAGTAAAAACTTAAAATCTGCAGATTCACCCACAGAAATAGAAAGAAAGGAGACAGACAACATTAAACAAATATACCCTCAGAAAGAATTAGAACACATGCAAAATTGTGGGGAACACTGTTGCTCCAACTTGAGACCTCTCATCAAAACAGAATATAATTCTATAAATGAAGAGGATCATGATCCCCACATAACCACCAAAGAAATACCATACACGGCCACTGAATTAGCTAAATTGAAGAAAGAATAGTCCCGCCTCCCAAGTGAATCAGAGACGGAGTATGTGTTTAGTTTCCCTCACTGGGGGTGACCAAATTCAATTAAGTGAACAAGAAGCAAGTGGCTATATGGGGCATGGAGTTTTCTTAACAACAGGAAATACACGTGCTCCATGGTCCCTGTCACAGTGTGCAGCTTACTGGGCAGGGGGTTTAAACCCCCTTGAGAGGGGTGACCCTCTGGCAATAGTCAGCACTCCAGACCAACTCCTAGAAAACATACACAAAGCTGCATGCTTGCAAATGATACATGAAAGGAAATTAATCTCTGGCTATGAGTCACCAATGCAACAGCCTGTCAAACCTGAGATCATGACCCCCCTAATTCGAGGTTTGCCAGAGTCTCTTAAACCAACAGCAATTCTTCTTCAATAAACAAGAGCATCTATCTCTCTGGTAGATAGACTTGAAAGATTTATTGGCCATACAAGAGATCAAACTGGTTCCACTGACTCCACTGACTCCTCACCTTTTACACCTCCTAGCACACAATATAACAGCAGTCATAAACTTTGGACATGGAGTGAGGTAGCAGAGGAGATAATAAGTTACAGTAGAAAATATGGACCAGTGAAGTACTCAGAGGACACACAAGAAAAACCCAGAGGAGTCAGGCACATTGCCTCTCCTAATGAAAAATCAGAAAAGGGAAAACAAATTTCCAACTGGCAGCAACGGTGGTGGCTAGGACTGAAAAGGGGAGTGCCACGAGAATAATGGATAAATTGCCATATGAGAAATTGGCTAAAATAATTTCTAATTGGCTCTGTCCCAAACATATTGTATAGGAATCATCAAACCGACAACCCAGTGCACCTCCTCTCCGCAAAGACGACAGCCTATCCTCCACTAACTTGGAAATCCAAGCAATTTTTGGACAAACATCTGCAGAACTAAGGCCATCTGCTGGATTTGGAGAACCAGTGTCCCAAGAACAGTAGCAGGAGCCAGTGAAGAGAAAATCTCACAGTGTTTCTCCAGGCACAGCAGATGCCGGGCACAGCTCAGCCTGTGGGGAGCTCCCATAGCTCCTGCCTTCTCCCTCCCTGCTGACAGCTCCCTCCCTCCAGCCCTCAGACCCTGCCCATCCCCCCTTATTCCCTCCCAGCTCATCCCTTTGCTTCGCCTTTCATTAATAAACACTTTGGCTTCTTCACTTTACCTGCGTCTCTGTGGAGCTGAAGCGGCGTAAAAACCTGAGCCCTGGGACACACAGGCCCCTGCTGCCGTCCTCTTCCGCGCCGTGTTTTGTGCAGAGACACAGAGGAGCGAGGCCGCGTCAGGCTGGAAAGGTGTCTGTGCTGAAGGTCCAGTTCCACAACACTTTGGAGTTTAAGGTCCTACTGAGCAGCCTGAAGCTCCTGGGTTTTGGAAGAGCCAACCTGAGTATGCTCTGAACCCAGCTGTGAGGGATTCCATGGCAAGCATCTACAGAGGGCAAAGGAGCTTGGAACGCTGGAAGCTTTCAAGAATAGCTTCCTGAAAGCACAGCAGTGCTCCATCCCTGCACAGGGTCAGGGAGAGGGCAGAAGCAGAGACCATCAGGCCTTAACAGGGAGCTTTGGGTGTGCCTTAGGGCAAGTGAAGCAGCAGCAGCACGGTGGCCGAGACTCGGAGGCGTGACTGAGCCAATGGCCCGAGCGCCGTCAGGCAGTGCCGGGATCCCGGCTGCCGTTCTGGTGCCCAGAGCAGAGGAATCGCAGCCCCTGCCTCAGAGCCTGTCAGAAAGCCAAGCAAGTGAGAGCAGAGGGAGGGCAGCCTTCCAGTCTCTCTTGGGCATGGCCACAAAGCAGCCCCTGCTTCTCCTTCCTCCGCCTGTGTTTGGGGTGTGCTGATGGCAGTGCCAGCAAGGTTGTGCTCTGTGTTCCAAAGGCAGTGGAGAGCGGGCATGAAAAGTGCTGGGTGCACAGCGGAGAGTCCTGGAAGGTGCTGGCAAGAGCGTCCTGCGGGAACAGGGCTCTGGTCTCTGGCCGGGAAGAGCCTGGTTTTGCTGCTGTGAGCGCAGGCAGGCGTCAAGGCAGGTGAAGAGGCAGCGGGCAGCTTGTGTTTGTAGAGGGCCTGGGGCTGCATGTGCGAACCTCCACCTGGAATCACACTGGGGGAAATCCCAGCTAGAGCTGGAGCGCCTGTCCAGAAAGCACCAGAAGGAATTCAGCCTTGCCAGGGTTTCTTAAGAGTGTGTTGGTGTTCCCCAGGAAAGGTACACATTTGGGAAAACGCCTATTGGGGAAAAGGGGCTTGCTGCGGAAGGAAAGCGCTTTCCTAGGAGCTCCCAGCGCTGTAGGAGCAACTGTCCCCCTTTGGCTCTCTGTGGTCCTTTCAGTCCTTGAGGCCCGTTGCATTCGGCAGATGGACAAGGGAAAGGAGAAGGCTGTGAAGAGCAGGTTTGGAATCCACCCAGACCTGCGGAGACCAAGGCCAGCACCTGCACCAGGGTGGGTTACCCCCATTAGGACAAAGGTGTGAGCAGGAGCATCTCTGTCCAGCTGCCAGCCCCAAAGCTGTCTTTGAGAGCTGTGAATTCAAAGGCCTTTGCGCACACACCTCTCACATCTTACCTGTCTGCTGTGTTTCAACTCTTGGCAATATGCATTTGCCTCTTGCTTGCTGGAAGCTACTGCGGCCCAGAGGGCCAGCACCGAGCTGGGCTGTGTGGGCCAGGCGGCACGGAGAGTCTTGGCTGATCTTGGGGTGTCCATGGCCTCAGAAAAGGCTTGGAAGGTTTTCCTCCCAAGGCGCCCTGCTCACTGGCTCTTCCTGTGCATCTTGGAGAGAACAAGGCAGGCATTTCTGTCAGCTGGGCATTAGCAGGCCTTCTAATGGGGGCGTGTTGTGGAGCAGGCCCAGCTGAGACACCCTGAGAGGAGCCCAGCGCTCGTGCCCCTCTCCACAGACACGTGAGCGTTGTCTGCTTTCAGGATGACCCCGGCTGTGTCAGGGGATGCTGCTACGTGGACACGAGACAGCCGGTCCTGTCCTGCTGGGTCCCAGCAGTTCCTCGCAGCAGTCCTGCATCCCCGTCAGGATGCCGGCCAAGAGAGGTCCTGGAAGATGAGGGAGCTGATTTGAAGCTTGTGCGGGTGCCTACAGGTCAAGGCCAAGGGCGTTCCCTCGGGATAGAGCAGTCCTGAGAGGTCTCTAGAATTCAAAGAAATCAGCAGACAAATGCATTGCCCACCAAAAGCTCTTTGATTGGCAGGAGGTTAGGGCTCTGCACCCCACCACAAGGCTTCCTTGCCACGTCCAAATTGCAGTGGGTTTCTGTAGGAATTCTATCAAAAATACCTTCCGTCTTTAGACTGCTGAGGTGATTCCATAGGCAGGGGCTTAGAAAGAAACACATTGCGTCACAATCCTAGACTTGAAGCTAATGTCCACCTGATGGCCAGGAGGAGTCTCAGCGCACCAAAGCAGCTCATCTTCTTCACCCCTTCCCTGCACAGGGCTGATTCTGTAGCCGCCCTTAGGTCTTCCCCAAGGCTATGTCTAAAGCTTTTTGTCAAGTCACTCTCTTGCCAAGTTAGGCTTCCAGGTTTTTCTTATGTTAACTGGTGCTACCTACTTCTGGATATCTGTGCTAAGTACTCTTTCCTTCTGTCAATTGCCTGTGCTTCCTTGCATCAAACAAAGGCCTTGTTTGGTTCCTAAATGTGCCTGATGCTGGCCCAAGTCTTTTGGCACTGCTTGCTTTCCTGTGGCATGTTCTACCTCCCCCGAGAGTAAAGAGGGAGCTGGAGAAGGAGCTTGCCAGGCTGCTCTCCATCCTTTACCAGCAGTCTTGCTTAAGCGGACAAGTCCGAGCTGAGCGCAAATGGAACAGCTGAGCACGGGAAGGGTGGGTGGGAAAGATGATCCAGGAACCGTAGGCCTGGCAGCCTGAGCTTGCTGCCGGGGAAGGCCTTGGAGCACATCCTCCTGAGTGCCATCCCACGGCACGTGCAGGGAACCAGGGGGTGGGAAAGCTCTGCAAAGGGATGGGGACAGCTGCGGGTCTTGGCAGGGCGTTGAGCTGGGGTTGGTGTTGCTGGGCGTGTTGGGGAAGGAGTCGTCTGGAAGAGGAGAGGTCTAGGCTGGAACTGGAGTCACTTTGAAGGCACCACCTGTGGTATGGCACAGCTTTGGTTATGGAGGACAGAAGGAATAGCTGGGACTTTTTCTCCTAGTCATCCTGCTTCTCCTGAAGAGAAGAGGAGGGGAGAGCTGTGCTTTCTTGGCCACTTAGATATCTGTAGCAGGGGCAGGATTAGCCCTTTTGCAATCTACTCATTTGTTTGGGCTGCTTTTGTAACACTGAGTGGACTTTCATTCGTGGAGAGCTTTTACTCCTTAAGAGAATTAGGTTCTTATCATGCCATCCTAGAAAAATGTTTGAAACCTAAGCAAGGCCTTTATTTTGCCTCTGTGTGGTCTCATGCTTTGTAAAGTGACATTCAGTGGATGACCTCAAGGCAAATGTGTTGCTGCTTTGAGGTGGGAAGGAAACTTCCAAATCTGTCAGGTTCTCAGGCCATTGGTATTAATTTAGGAACTTTGCAACTTTTTGGAACTACTTGAGTTGAGTAATGGGAAGAAAAGCTTTCCTGAATTGAATATTCTTAAATGCCAGATCCTTCTCTGCCTCTGCTGCCAGGGTGATTTTGTGCTTCAGGAAATGGTTCCAAGTAGAAAACAATTTCAGCATGGAGTAACAGCTTCTGACAGAGAGCAACAGTTGCCAGCACTTGCTCCAGGTGCTCCTGCCAACATGCCCTGTAGGAAGGGGCACGGCCCCCAGCGCACATTGGTTTTGGCTGCCCTGTGGCAGAGAAGCGCCCCGGGGCACAGGTCTCTGGGGCAGGAGATGACACCAGCACTGCCAGGGCTTGGGGGGCGGCAGCTCTGCTTGGGCGGGGGCTCCGTCACACCTGCTGATTTCAGCGGTCCCCTGGCCCCAGGGCTCAGAGCAGCATCCGTGCCCTGGCCCACATGTTCCTCGTCTGCGTCACACCCGCGGGTTTAGGACAGCCAGCGGATGGGGACGTGTCCCAGGGAGGCCGTGCCAGCTTCTGTGCAAGGCCCCGTGGCCTTCCCGCTGCGGCTGCGTCGGCTGCCCTGGGGGCTCCTTCTGCTGCCCTGGGCCCACAGAGCAGGGCAGCGTTTGCCCACGGTTTGAGCCGCTCCGAAAGATGCTGTCTCAGGGCTGTCTTCGACACTTGGGGTGAGGGATTCCTTCCAACCTGGGCCACTTTGGCTGGGCTGGGGGCGGCCCCAGGGCAGGTGGCAGTGTGTGCATTGGCCCTTTGTGACACGGTGCAGCAGCGGGGTCACCGTGGCATGGAACGGGACAGGGTGTCAAAGGACCCTTTGTGACCCGTGGTGACATAGGTGCTGGCGGTGGCGCAGCCAGGCCACAGTGCTCGGAGCAGGCGACGGGACAGGACGGGATAGAGCGGTGTCGTGAGGAGCCCCCCCCAAGGCACACTCATTCCCGTCTGATCCAGAGCTTTTCCGAGGCGTTATTCCTACAGCTGACCTCGAGGCCAGACCACAGGACTTGGTGACCTGTGGCCTACCCGAGGCTTCTCTTTTGCACCTGCCTTCGAGGACTTTTGACTCGGAGCTCTTCTGAGCCACGTCTCTAGAAGGCGCCCTCAACACCACACTCTGGCATGGCGGGCAGATTTCTTGGCCTCTTCAAAGTCTTCAGGGGGGAAAGAAAGCAAGCCCGTGGAGCACAACAGCCTGAAGAGCCAGAGCAGTTCCAGCCAGTGCAGGACGGTGAGTGGCAGAACTGGGCCACAGGGATGATGGCTGCAGCCAGCTTGGCTCCGTCCTCTCCCACCTGTTGTGGACATGCCCAGGGACAGGACGGAAGAGGGGCTGGGGCTGAACCTGGCAGCACCCATGCTCCATCCCCTGGGGCATCCCGGGGCAGTCCCAGCTCGGGGAGGACAGGGCTAGGCTGTGTTCTCTGGCCTCTCCCGCAGCCCCTCAGCTCTGCCTGCTCTCGCTCTTTGCCAGATGCAGCCACGGATGGCACACAAGAGTACAGGCCTGCCAGTGGCCGCTTCCGCAGGACACTGAAGGTACCTGCAGCCCTCCCCACCTGGGCTGGGCCTGCTGTCACTGCTCAGCCGAGCACCGCGCTTGGAGCGTTCCATGGAACATCCCTGGCTTTGTTCCCCTGCAGATGTTCCCGAAATTCCTGCGCATTCGGCGCAGGAACACCAGCACCACTGCAACTGCAGGTACAGCCGAGCTTAACTCCAGGCTGACCAACTGCCAGGCAGAGCCTGATGTCAGCACAAATTTGACTGCCTGCTCAGAAAATTTTGTCACTGCAGTGAATGATCTCCAGGCGAAGGCTGTCGTCATGGAAATGATCGAGGGCACCACCATCACAGACACTGCCACCAGAATGACTCAAGGCCTCCCAAATACTGACAGCACCCCCACTCCCACCATGACTCATGCTCCCACCGTGGATTTTTTCGATGAGAGTTCTGTTTCTCCTCAGCAGCGGGTAAGCAGCCTGGGGCCAGGGCTGGAGGCCTCCCAGGATTGTGTGTCCCCTCAAGCCGCTGGGTCCTCTCAGCCTTTGAAGCCATTAGAGTACTGTGGGAAGGGAAGCTGGAGAAGTTGCTGCCTTGGACAGTGCTCCAAGTCTTCCCCATGCCTCTTCCAGGTACCAGCCATTGTAAGGAATATTCACCAGAGACTAGCACCCCATGTCACTGTGGTTGCCAGGATGCAAATTGATATTGTGAGGCTGGCTGAAGAACACCCAGCTGACGTGGTGCTGACCCTCCTGCGCTGTGCCCCAATATGTGACAGGTATGGGCCCACCTGCCTTGAGAGCTCAGGGCTCACCGGCCTTTAGGGCCGTGGCCCTGCATGGCCTGTGCAATGGGCTCTGCCAGACAGGTCCAGGACCCTCGGGCCCCTCTGTTTCCCGAGCCTGCTGCCATGGTCCCTCCCTGCCCTTCAGGGCACCAGGGCTCTGTCCCCTGGCCCCCAGACCCGCACAGGGCATGGTAGTGTGGCTGAGACGTCCCTGACACAGAGTTCTGATCCCACAGAGCTGCTGCAATGATGTGGAGAACCATAGGCTCATCGAGTTCCACAGTGGAGAAGGTGCTGCCAACACTCCTCCGTGTGATGGAGGACTGGCCTCTGCACAGCATGTTCACCTCTGATGGGGACAACGAGGACGTCTTTGCCCTGGCTGTGAGTTTCTGGGCATTTGATCACCCCCAGGTCGCCTCTCCAGCAGCTCTCCATCCTCTCCATTCCACAGGCCCTGGGCTGAAACCTGGGCTAAGGGCCGGCTCAGGGGGCACCAGGCCCGCTGCTCCCCCTGCGTCTCCCCTGGGGCCCTGCCACATGGACACCTCGGCACTGAGCCCTCTCTTGGGCTGCTTCTTTTGCAGGCAACTCTGGCGGTCTGGGTGATTGTCCAGGTGCCCAAGTGCCGCGAGGCAATGCGCAGTTACGCCCCCCAGCTGCTCGTGGCTCTGTTTGTTCAAATTTTCGACAGCAGAGTGCATGGTGCTGAGGAGGTTGATGCCTTTTGGAGACAATGCCAGGAAGAACACCACTTTGACACAAACCCCAGCAGATGTTCTATCCCAGTCCTCCCACCGCCCCAGGGTAGGAGCCAGAGATCACACCATGACCTGGGGTTGCTCTGCACACAGATTTGCAGTGCGGACTATGAAGGCTCTGCTCTGCCGACTGCAATGTGACAACGTAGTCATGGAAATTGGACGCAAGCATGGCTGGGACACGCTGCCCTGTGCTGACACCCAGCACTACGCCATGGGTCTGCTGGCCAGGTGAGACCCCTTTCTCCCTGCTGCTCCTGGCTTTTCTGCTCGGTGCCCAGGCTGCCCCATACAGTCCCTGTGGTCATGGGCCAGAGGACCTCATCAATGAGGAATGCCTGAGCAGACTGGAAAAGGCTGGGAGAGGAGGGTGCCCAGGAGGGGCCACCTCCCAAAGTGCCCAAATACCCTCCAGTGATGCGGGGGAAAACCTGGACATCTGTGAGTCAGTCCTGGGAGTGGTTTGCCCCAGCCACCTCAGGGTCTTGGTGCCTTTTTTTTCCTGCCAGGGAGATGCGCCGTGACTTGATGCCCTTGTGTTCCCATGTTGCGTGCCACCTGCTTGGGCTGCTCAGCACAGCGGGGCATCGCTGGGATCTGCCTTTCCTGGCATTCCTCGTGGAGGTGAGCCTGAAGGCCAGCGCTGCCTCGCTGAGCTGCCTCCCGGCTCTCTGCCCTCTCGTAGCCACATCCCTGGCCTGGGATGGTGCCGGTGCCCTGTGCTGCTGCCAGGGGCCGGCCCTGTGTGATTCTGGGCTCCTGCTGACCGGGCCCTGTGCCACTGCCCTCTGCCTTTCAGGTCCTGGTGTGCCTAGACTTTACTAAATGTGGTGGCAGGGCCCTGATGGTCATGTCCAGGTACCTGCGGTGCAAGTGCAGAGAGAGGCGTCGCCTGGCGCTCAGAGGCCTCCTGGTGCTCAGCAAGGATCCCCTGATGGTGAGAAGGGGGCAGCAGCTGAAGCTGCACTGGGGAGAGCAGCCCCATGGGCTGGCTGGGCTTTAGGAGCTGAGGCAGCTGCTCCCAGCTCTCCTGCCTCAGCTGCCCGAGTGCTTTGGGGACAGGCCTTTGGCCTCTGGGCCCTGCGGCAGCAGGCTGGCCTTGAAGTGCCAGGGCGCTGTCGCTGGTGCAGCTGTTGACAGCTTCACAGCACAGCCTTGTGTTCCACACAGGTCAGAGGAACAGGCATCCTATCTCATCGGCTTGTGGATGTACTGGGTGATGCAGATGGAGAGGTGGTCAGGCTGTCCCTGTCTGTCTTCATGAACGTTCCCCAGGACAAGTATGTCCGGGTATCGAGCACCACTGCTCCAAAGCTGGCCGAGGCACTCCTACCGCTCTTTGACCACGTAAGGAAGGCTCTGTGCCCCCACCCATGGGCACTAACTGCTGCCCAGAAACCTTGTGCCCCGTGGATTTTTAGGCTTTTTCTCAGGTGCACCTTGAGAAGTTTGTGCTCAGGTCTTTTACTCTTCCTTTCCTCCAGGACAACAGCCATGTGCAGCTGCTATCCATTCAGCTTTTTGAAAAGGTGATGGACTTGGTAGTGGATCAGGGAAAAGAGCCACTGAAGAGAACTGTGGGCCAGAGCCTGCTCCCTCTCTTCTTGCACTGCCATGATGACAACCAGAGCGTAGCAAAGGTGAGGTTTCCTGTGATGCTGGTGCATCCCTTGGGACAGGGCTTGGCTGACTCCTGCCGTGGCGTCTTGCAGGCTGCAGCCTCCTCCAGGCCTTGGCACACAGACGAGAGTCCTGTGCCCTGGGCTGTGGTGCTATCTCTGCATCTCTGCTACTTTCCAGGCCTCTTTGGACACACTGCTGCGTGCAACCAGGTTCCTGAAGAAGAGGGGTCTGAAGTAGGCGGTTCAAAAGAAGAACTTGATGAAGTTCGGCAAATGCCTGGTAAGGATGGCCTGGAGAAGCCCCAGCCTCAGCCTGGAGAAGATCCGTGGCCGCGAGGCGGGCAGCCGTGGCCCCTGCCCAGTGCTGCACCCAGGGGCTCCGGCCTGCGCCCCACACGCCGCTCCCTTCCCTGGGCCCCGCGGGCTCTTCTCCAGGCTCCTGCGGCCCCGAGCCGGGTGCCCGTGGAGTCCCGGCTCAGCGGGGCTGCGGGGCGGGGCGGCACCGCCGCTCCCCGGGCAGCAGCCGGCCCTCTGCCCCCTCCAGAGCCTGGCACCAGCGGCTGCTGGCCGGGCCTCAGGGCCGTGCGGGCAGGGGAGGCCAGGGCTGGGCGCGGCCAGAGCCTGGCCCAGGGGCTGAGCCCCGCGCCAACCCTTCCCTCCTGTCGCCCTTTCCATCTGGCAGATGACAGGAGCCGAGCGGCCGAGCACCTGCGCCGGGCCCTGCCGTACCTGGAGAACCCACAGGAGTCCCTGCCGAAGGCGGCCATGCTGTTCATCAGTAAGCCACGAGCCCGGGCTCCCTCCCCAGCTCGCCGCAGCTCGGGCCCGGCCCTGGCTGCTGCCCCGGCTGCAGCGGCATCTGGGCCCGGCGCCGTGGAGCCCCGCCTGCCCTCGGGGCTGCTGCCACCCTCTGGCAGCCGTGCCCTGGGGCGGCAGCAGGCGGCAAGGGCCCGGGCTGAGCCCTGCCGGGGCAGGAGGCCGTGTGGCCACAGGGCTGGCAGCGGCGCTGGCAGGGAGCCGTGCCGCTGGGGCCGTGACACGCTCTGTGTTCACAGGCACGGCTGGGCGGTACCTGAAGGGGCAGCCAGGAGAGCTTCATGTTCTCAGTCAGGGTGAGTGAGGGCAGCGGGCTGTCAGCGGCTCTGGCGGGAGGAGTTGCAATCCCTGGCCCGGCTGCGGAGGGCTTTGCTCCCTGTGTGGACCAGGGCTGGTGTGAGCAGAGCGCAGAGAGATTTCAAGGTCGCGGGAATAGGCATTTGTGGCCAGCACCTTCCAGCTGATGCTGGTGGTCCCTCCTCTCTTGTCGCCATGACGAGAGCTGGGAGGGATGGCTTTAGCAGAGCAATCGCTGGCTGTCCTCACAGGTCTGGGCTCTGACCATTGGAGTTCATCTGTCTTCCAGCCCTTGAAGCCATGAGCAAAGATGGCAGCCCATCCTCCATTAACTTGGAAATCCAAGCAATTTTTCAACAAAGAACTGCAGAACTAAGGTCTTCTGCAGTATTCGGAGAACCAGTGTCCCAAGAACAGTAGCAGGAGCCAATGAAGAGAACATCGCTCAGTGTCACTCCAGGCACGGCTGATGCCGGGCACAGCTCAGCCTGTGGGGAGCTCCCATAGCTCCTGCCTTCTCCCTCCCTGCTGACAGCTCCCTCCCTCCCAGACCTCAAACCCTGCCCATCCCCCCTTATTCCCTCCCAGATCATCCCTTTGCTTCGCCTTCCATTAATAAACACTTTGGCTTCTTCACTTTACCTGCGTCTCTGTGGAGCTGAAGCGGCGTAAAAACCTGAGCCCTGGCACACACAGGCCCCTGCTGCCGTCCTCTTCCGCGCCGTGTTTTGTGCAGAGACACAGAGGAGCGAGGCCGCGTCAGGCTGGAAAGGTGCCTGTGCTGAAGGTCCAGTTCCACAACACTGTGGAGTTTAAGGTCCTACTGAGCAGCCTGAAGCTCCTGGATTTTGGAAGAGCCAGCCTGAATATGCTCTGAACCCAGCTGTGAGGGATTCCATGGCAAGCATCTACAGAGGGCAAAGGAGCTTGGAACGCTGGAAGCTTTCAAGAATAGCTTCCTGAAAGCACAGCAGTGCTCCATCCCTGCACAGGGTCAGGGAGAGGGCAGAAGCAGAGACCATCAGGCCTTAACAGGGAGCTTTGGGTGTGCCTAAGGGCAAGTGAAGTAGCAGCAACACGGTGGCCGAGACGCGGACGCGTGACCGAGCCAATGTCCCGAGCGCCGTCAGGCAGTGCCGGGATCCCGGCTGCGGTTCTGGTCCCCAGAGCTGAGGAATCGCAGCCCCTGCCTCAGAGTCTGTCAGAAAGCCAAGCAAGTGAGAGCAGAGAGAGGGCAGCCTTCCAGTCTCTCTTGGGCATGGCCACAAAGCAGCCCCTGCTTCTCCTTCCTCCGCCTGTGTTTGGGGTGTGCTGATGGCAGTGCCAGCCAGGCTGTGCTCTGTGTTCCAAAGGCTGTGGAGAGCGGGCATGAAAAGTGCTGGGTGCACAGCGGAGAGTCCTGGAAGGTGCTGGCAAGAGCGTCCTGCGGGAACAGGGCTCTGGTCTCTGGCCGGGAAGAGCCTGGTTTTGCTGCTGTGAGCGCAGGCAGGCGTCGAGGCAGGTGAAGAGGCAGTGGGCAGCTTGTGTTTGTAGAGGGCCTGGGGCTGCATGTGCAAACCTCCACCTGGAATCACACTGGGGGAAATCCCAGCTAGAGCTGGAGCGCCTGTCCAGAAAGCACCAGAAGGAATTCAGCCTTGCCAGGGTTTCTTAAGAGTGTGTTGGTGTTCCCCAGGAAAGGTACACATTTGGGGAAACGCCTCTGGGGGAAAGGGGCTTGCTGCAGAAGGAAAGCGCTTTCCTAGGAGCCCCCAGTGATGTAGGAGCAACTGTCCCCCTTAGGCTCTCTGTGGTCCTTTCAGTCCTTGAGGCCCGTTGCACTCGGCAGATGGACAATGGAAGGGAGAAGGCTTTGAAGAGCAGGTTTGGAATCCACCTGGACCTGCGGAGACCAAGGCCAGCACCTGCAGCAGAGTGTGTTCCCCCCGTTTGGACACAGGTGTGAGCAGGAGCATCTCTGTCCAGCTGCCAGCCCGAAAGCTGTCTTTTAGAGCTGTGAATTCAAAGGCCTTTGCGCACACACCTCTCACATCTTACCTGTCTGCTGTGTTTCAACTCTTGGCAATATGCATTTGCCTCTTGCTTGCTGGAAGCTGCTGTGGCCCAGAGGGCCAGCACCGAGCTGGGCTGTGTGGGCCAGGCGGCACAGAGAGTCTTGGCTGATCTTGGGGTGTCCGTGGCCTCAGAAAAGGCTTGGAAGGTTTTCCTCCCAAGGCGCCCTGCTCACTGGCTCTTCCTGTGCATCTTGGAGAGAACAAGGCAGGCATTTCTGTCAGCTGGGCATTAGCAGGCCTTCAAATGGGGGCGTGTTGTGGAGCAGGCCCAGCTGAGACACCCTGAGAGGAGCCCAGCGCTCCTTGCCCCTCTCCGCAGACACGTGAGCGTTGTCTGCTTTTGGGATGACCCCGGCTGTGTCAGGGGGTGCTGCTACGTGGACACGAGACAGCCGGTCCTGTCCTGCTGGGTCCCAACAGTGCCTCGCAGCAGTCCTGCATCCCCGTCAGGATGCCGGCCAAGAGAGGACCTGGATGCTGAGGCAGCTGATTTCAAGCTTGCGCAAGTGCCTACAGGTCAAGGCCAAGGGCGTTCCCTCAGGATAGAGCAGTCCTGAGAGGTCTCTAGAATTCAAAGCAATCAGCAGACAAATGCATTGCCCACCAAAAGCTCTTTGATTGGCAGGAGGTTAGGGCTCTGCACCCCACCACAAGGCTTCTTTGCCACGTCCAAATTGCAGTGGGTTTCTGTAGGAATTCTATCAAAAATACCTTCCGTCTTTAGACTGCTGAGGTGATTCCATAGGCAGGGGCTTAGAAAGAAACACATTGCCTCAGAATCTTAATGTTCCAAATGTTCCTCCTCAGTTTGATATCACAGGGACATTTAGGATTTCCCAGAGGAACTTCTGGAGAAAATCAGTCCCTGCAGGCCTTTTCTGATTCAGAGCTGTCTGTCTGGTTGTTTTGTTGTTGTTACCCAGCTGACCACCAAGTTTTCAGAGCCCCAGCAATGGGGCTGCCTTTTGTGCCTCCTGGAAGCTGGGATCTCTGCTTTAAAGCGAGCATCTTGAATTTTGTTTTCCTCAGGGACAATTGTGAGCATGGAAAATCCCATGACAAAATCCATCAAAGTCAAAAATATCGGCAGCGGGTGAGTCCAACCACAAAACCATGGGCCAGGTGTTTTCCTGGTAGAATATCTATCAAGTCTGAAGTCAGGCAAGCTGCAAAAATGTTCAGACACTGAGGCTAGATTGTCCCATCTCTCAGTACCAGTCAGAATTTGTAAGCGTGGCCAGAAGGCATTGTCAAATTGTCAAATGGTCACACTGCCAAGGTCTTGCCTGGAGCAAGGAAAATGACCTGGTAGATCTCCTGGTCTCTCAAGCGTGGGACAGCGGTGTGTTTATTTCCTCTGCATTTTTGTATAGCGATAATCCGCTGGCCACATGTACAGAGGGAGAAGAATCTTGCTTGCCTGAAAGAGAAACCTACCCCCTATCATAGCTTTCTTTCCAAGAGTTTGCTGAAGGAAATACTCCATGGTCAGGATTAGAACTGCATAATTTAGAGACTGAAACCCGAGAAGAAAGAAGAAACTCTCCTTCTGAGCTGAGGCAGTAATCCTCAATGCTTCAGGCCCAGTGGCCATGCACTTGAGAGCAAAATGCCTCATCTGCCTTCTGACAGAGTGTTGGGGGTTGGGTTTGTTCCTTCTTTCTCTGGGGAATTTTTTCCCCACGGGTTGCCAAGGGGACCGGGTGTTGGATACTTGAGAGTGCTTGGCTGAAACAAAGAGGTTGACAAAAGGTGGAAGGGGGAGATAACGCAGGTAAAAGACACAGCTTGAGGCAGCTGCATGCTTTTCTGCTTCCGGCGTTCGGGGAGGCGCGTGTCTGCCGCTCCTCGAGGAGCTCAGCCGCCGCAAAGCACGCCGAGCGGAGAAGGGCTGTTGCTGGCTGGAGGAGTTTCACTGTGGCCAAAGGGATCCAGTCCTGGGAAATCTACTATCACTGGTTCGACCTGAATCCTGAGTTTTTCTCTGCCACTTGCGGAGGCTGGGCCGCTTTTCTGCCTCGCCTTCGAGTTTCTTCGGCGCTGCTCCTCTTGCTGCAGCGTGACCCTGCACCCCCTGCGCTGCCGGGACATCCTGCCCCTGCCTGCCGGGACACCCTGCCATCCCAGCGACCAGCCCGGGACTTTTCCACTGTTCCAGCTTGGTGCTCTGAGGATCCTGCAGGGACACCGAAACCAAACTGCCCTGGGTTTTGTGAAACAAAGCCCTCAAGGTTCTTGGTACTGTTGTCGTTTGTCATTAATGCTGTAGTTGTTTGGTGGGGGAGGGAGTTTTTTTTTGTGTTTGTTTGCTTTGTATTACATACTAGTAAAGCACTGCTATTCCTATTTCCCAAATCTTTGCCAAAGAGCCTCTGATTGTAATTTTACCTAGCAGATACCTGTCTTCCTAAACTAAGACACAGAGCCCTTCTGCATCCTGCAGGTTTTAGGCATTTCCAGCAGAGATCTCCAGTCTGGGCTGGCTTGCACTCCAAGATCTAAATGCTTTCTCCTTTCTTTGTGGCTCTTTTGTTTCTCGGACTTTTGGAGAGGTTTGTAAAGCACTCAACACTGCCACAGAAGGAGAGGTAAATGTTAGCAGCCCCCACAGACTCTGCTGCTCTCAGGGGCCTTCCTCTCTGGTGTCAGCTGTGGCTGCAGCTTTGGGTAGAGTTGTGTTGAAAAGACACAAGAAGCACAGACTTGTGGCAGCCTGCCAATTGCATTTGGGACAGTCTTTGTCCTTCTCAGGTGCCAGAAGGAAGGCAAGGAGGGTAGTGATTCTTTTCACAGAAGGACTCGCTCACTTGCTGAATTGCTAAAACAAAGGTGGTGCCTCCTCGAGCATCTCCCTGCTCTTTGGGGCTACAGCTTGAGTCCCGAATTTTCATTTCTGGCTGCCAGCAAATACATCTGAATGATACTTGTGGGAGCTCAGTACCTCTGAACGACAGAACCGATAGGATTTCTGCAGAAGCCATTTCATATTTACATTACACTATGTTTATTGATTGTAAGACCACTGTTCACACCTTCATGCCTTTCTTGATTGGTTCGTCTCTATTGCTTAGGCAATTTGATTGGCTATAATTCCGAGCCTTCATGGCCTCTAGCTCATTCTTCTTGTCCTGGTATTCAATTTCCCAGGCTCCTCTTCTTTTTAGACCAGTTTGTGTCTCTGTGGCCTTGATATATTCCCAAAGAGCTGCTACTTGTAACTAATATCTCTAGGTGTTAGTCGGGCTTGAGCACTTTGTATTCCAAGTTATGCAGATACATTGCTGCAGATACATTGCTACAGTTAGTGGTAGCTCCTCAGCCACCTGCAGTGCTGATGGCTCTCTCTTCTGCTGGAGAAGAGGCCAAAGAGGAGCAAAATGAGCAAAGTTACCACAATCCTACAGCTGTGGTGACAGCAGAGTCAGATTTTCCTGAGATAGTAAATGCTAATTCTGGAGGGTGCTGTCTTTAGTGCAAGGCAGAGGTGCAAGTTTCTGCCCAGCCAGCACTTGCTGCTGCTGGCTAAAGATCCTGAGTGCTGCAGTCCTGCCAGGACCTAGCATTTGCCCCAGCCAGTGACAGCTGGGAAATGGGCTTTGATCTGCCATGTTGAGGCACCAAAGGGCTGGTGCTCCAGGTGAGCATCTGGCTCAGTGAAGCTCTATGTCGTGGCTTCTGGAGTGCTCTAGCCCAAGTGTGCAGGGGCTCCTTCTGGAGGTCACAAGGTTTTGTTTGTTTGTTTTCCCATTTGGGACCTGTGTTTGGCTTGTGGAAGTGTTCTGCATTTTTCTCGAGTCGTTCTTCACTTCCACAGAGCCATCATGCTTTTGATAAGTCCCAGCTATTCCTTCTGTCCTCCATAACCAAAGCTGTGCAATACCACAGGTGGTGCCTTCAAAGTGACTCCACTTCCAGCCTAGACCTCTCCTCTTCCAGACGACTCCTTCCCCAACACGCCCAGCAACACCAACCCCAGCTCAACGCCCTGCCAAGACCCGCAGCTGTCCCCATCCCTTTGCAGAGCTTTCCCACCCCCTGGTTCCCTGCACGTGCCGTGGGATGGCACTCAGGAGGATGTGCTCCAAGGCCTTCCCCGGTAGCAAGCTCAGGCTGCCAGGCGTATGGTTCCTGGATCATCCTTCCCACCCACCCTTCCCGTGCTCGGTTGTTCCATTTGCGCTCAGCTCGGACTTGTCCGCTTAAGCAGGTCTACTGGTAAAGGATGGAGAGCAGCCTGGCAAGCTCCTTCTCCAGCTCCCTCTTTACTCTCGGGGGAGGTAGAACATGCCACAGGAAAGCAAGCAGTGCCAAAAGACTTGGGCCAGCATCAGGCACATTTAGGAATGAAACAAGGCATTTGTTTGATGTAAGGAAGCACAGGCAATTGACAGAAGGGAAGAGTACTCAGCACACATATCCAGAAGTACTAGCACCAGTTAACATAAGAAAAACCTGGAAGCCTAACTTGGCAAGAGAGTGACTTGACAAAAAGGTTTAGACACAGCCTTGGGGAAGACCTAAGGGCGGCTACAGAATCAGCCCTGTGCAGGGAAGGGGTGAGGAAGATGAGCTGCTTTGGTGCGCTGAGACTCCTCCTGGCCAGCAGGTGGACATTAGCTTCAAGTCTAGGATTCTGAGGCAATGTGTTTCTTTCTAAGCCCCTGCCTATGGAATCACCTCAGCAGTCTAAAGACGGAAGGTATTTTTGATAGAATTCCTACAGAAACCCACTGCAATTTGGACGTGGCAAAGAAGCCTTGTGGTGGGGTGCAGAGCCCTAACCTCCTGCCAATCAAAGAGCTTTTGGTGGGCAATGCATTTGTCTGCTGATTGCTTTGAATTCTAGAGACCTCTCAGGACTGCTCTATCCTGAGGGAACGCCCTTGGCCTTGACCTGTAGGCACTCGAGCAAGCTTCAAATCAGCTGCCTCAGCTTCCAGGACCTCTCTTGGCCGGCATCCTGACGGGGATGCAGGACTGCTGCGAGGCACTGTTGGGACCCAGCAGGACAGGACCGGCTGTCTCGTGTCCACGTAGCAGCACCCCCTGACACAGCCGGGGTCATCCCAAAAGCAGACAACGCTCACGTGTCTGCGGAGAGGGGAAAGGAGCGCTGGGCTCCTCTCAGGGTGTCTCAGCTGGGCCTGCTCCACAACACACCCCCATTTGAAGGCCTGCTAATGCCCAACTGCCAGAAATGCCTGCCTTGTTCTCTCCAAGATACACAGGAAGAGCCAATGAGCAGAGCGCCTTGGGTGGCAAATCTTCCAAGCCTTTTCTGAGGCCACGGACACCCCAAGATCAGCCAAGACTCTCTGTGCTGCCTGGCCCACACAGCCCAGCTTGGTGCCGGCCCTCTGGGCTGCAGCAGCTTGCAGCAAGCAAAAGGCAAATGCATATTGCCAAGAGTTGAAACACAGCAGACAGGTAAGATGTGAGAGGTGTGTGCGTGAAGGCCTTTGAATTCACAGCTCTCAAAGACAGCTTTGGGGCTGGCAGCTGGACAGAGATGCTCCTGCTCACACCTGTGTCCAAACGGGGGGAACACACTCTGCTGCAGGTGCGGGTCTTCGTCTCCGCAGGTCCAGGTGGATTCCAAACCTGCTGTTCACTGCCTGCTCCTTTCCCTTGTCCATCTGCCGAGTGCAACGGGCCTCAAGGACTGAAAGGACCACAGAGAGCCTAAGGGGGACAGTTGCTCCTACAGCGCTGGGAGCCCCTAGGAAAGCGCTTTCCTTCCGCAGCAAGCCCCTTTTCCCCTATAGGCGTTTCCCCAAATGTGTACCTTTCCTGGGGAACACCAACACACTCTTAAGAAACCCTGGCAAGGCTGAATTCCTTCTGGTGCTTTCTGGACAGGCGCTCCAGCTCTAGCTGGGATTTCCCCCAGTGTGATTCCAGGTGGAGGTTTGCACATGCAGCCCCAGGCCCTCTACAAACACAAGCTGCCCGCTGCCTCTTCACCTGCCTTGACGCCTGCCTGCGCTCACAGCAGCAAAACCAGGCTCTTCCCGGCCAGAGACCAGAGCCCTGTTCCCACAGGACGCTCTTGCCAGCACCTTCCAGGACTCTCCGATGTGCACCCGGCGCTTTTCATGCCCGCTCTCCACTGCCTTTGGAACACAGAGCACAGCCTTGCTGGCACTGCCATCAGCACACCCCAAACACAGGCGGAGGAAGGAGAAGCAGGGGCTGCTTTGTGGCCATGCCCAAGAGAGACTGGAAGGCTGCCCTCCCTCTGCTCTCACTTGCTTGGCTTTCTGACAGGCTCTGAGGCAGGGGCTGTGATTCCTCAGCTCTGGGCACCAGAACCGCAGTCGGGATCCCGGCACTGCCTGACAGCGCTCGGGACATTGGCTCAGTCACGCGTCCGAGTCTCGGCCACCGTGCTGCTGCTGCTTCACTTGCCCTAAGGCACACCCAAAGCTCCCTGTTAAGGCCTGATGGTCTCTGCTTCTGCCCTCTCCCTGACCCTGTGCAGGGATGGAGCACTGCTGTGCTTTCAGGAAGCTATTCTTGAAAGCTTCCAGCATTCCAAGCTCCTTTGCCCTCTGTAGATGCTTGCCATGGAATCCCTCACAGCTGGGTTCAGAGCATACTCAGGTTGGCTCTTCCAAAATCCAGGAGCTTCAGGCTGCTCAGTAGGACCTTAAACTCCACAGTGTTGTGGAACTGGACCTTCAGCACAGGCACCTTTCCAGCCTGACGCGGCCTCGCTCCTCTGTGTCTCTGCACAAAACACGGCGCGGAAGAGGACGGCAGCAGGGGCCTGTGTGTCCCAGGACTCAGGTTTTTACGCCGCTTCAGCTCCACAGAGACGCAGGTAAAGTGAAGAAGCCAAAGTGTTTATTAATGGAAGGCGAAGCAAAGGGATGAGCTGGGAGGGAATAAGGGTGGATGGGCAGGGTCTGAGGGCTGGAGGGAGGGAGCTGTCAGCAGGGAGGGAGAAGGCAGGAGCTATGGGAGCTCCCCACAGGCTGAGTTGTGCCCAGCATCAGCCGTGCCTGGAGTGAAACTGAGCGATGTTCTCTTCACTGGCTCCTGCTACTGTTCTTGGGACACTGGTTCTCCGAATACTGCAGAAGACCTTAGTTCTGCAGTTCTTTGTTGAAAAATTGCTTGGATTTCCAAGTTAATGGAGGATGGGCTGTCGTCTTTGCGGAGAGGAGGTGCACTGGGTTGTCGGTTTGATGATTCCTATACAATATGTTTGGGACAGAGCCAATTAGAAATTATTTTAGCCAATTTCTCATATGGCAATTTATCCATTACTTCTCGTGGCACTCCCCTTTTCAGTCCTAGCCACCACCGTTGCTGCCAGTTGGAAATTTGTTTTCCCTTTTCTGATTTTTCATTAGGAGAGGCAATGTGCCTGACTCCTCTGGGTTTTTCTTGTGTGTCCTCTGAGTACTTCACTGGTCCATATTTTCAACTGTGACTTATTAACTCCTCTGCTACCTCACTCCATGTCCAGCGTTTATGACTGCTGTTATATGGTGTGCTAGGAGTTGTAAAAGGTGAGGAGACAGTGGAGTCAGTGGAACCAGTTTGATCTCTTGTATGGCCAATAAATCTTTCAAGTCTATCTACCAGAGAGATAGATGCTCTTGTTTATTGAAGAAGAATTGCTGTTGGTTTAAGAGACTCTGGCAAACCTCGAATTAGGGGGGTCATGATTACAGGTTTGACAGGCTGTTGCATTGGTGACTCATAGCCAGAGATTAATTTCCTTTCATGTATCATTTGCAAGCATGCAGCTTTGTGTATGTTTTCTAGGAGTTGGTCTGGAGTGCTGACTATTGCCAGAGGGTCACCCCTCTCAAGGGGGTTTAAACCCCCTGCCCAGTAAGCTGCACACTGTGACAGGGACCATGGAGCACGTGTATTTCCTGTTGTTAAGAAAACTCCATGCCCCATATAGCCACTTGCTTCTTGTTCACTTAATTGAATTTGGTCACCCCCAGTGAGGGAAACTAAACACATACTCCGTCTCTGATTCACTTGGGAGGCGGGACTATTCTTTCTTCAATTTAGCTAATTCAGTGGCCGTGTATGGTATTTCTTTGGTGGTTATGTGGGGATCATGATCCTCTTCATTTATAGAATTATATTCTGTTTTGATGAGAGGTCTCAAGTTGGAGCAACAGTGTTCCCCACAATTTTGCATGTGTTCTAATTCTTTCTGAGGGTATATTTGTTTAATGTTGTCTGTCTCCTTTCTTTCTATTTCTGTGGGTGAATCTGCAGATTTTAAGTTTTTACTTCGCCCTTCTGCAAGGGAAGTCTGCAGCAAATAATTCTTTCTTGTTCTAATTGTGTTTGCAAAGCTTCTACCAAATTTTGCAGGGATTCTATTACTGCTTTTTCTTCACTTACCCGTTTAAAACAGGTTGCTATGGCTGCCGAGAGACAGGCCCCCAAAACTGAGCAAAGAATGGTTTTATTTCTGCCCAGTTTATATCTAGCATCATGTTGTAAAGAATATATTTTATTTACTATGTTTTCAAAGTTAAACCAATTATTCTGTGCCCACCTTTCTCCATCTGGAGAAGGTCTAGCACCATGTTTCGCTAACAAAGCATAAAATGCATTCTTATCTTTTTCAGTCATTTTGTGAAGGGACCAAAACCACTCTCAGGGAGGTATTCTTAAATTTACACCAAAAGCACAGCTACAACTGTGTTTCCCTTCGCTTCCCTGGAATGGGCGAGGAGACCAAAACTGCCTGGGAGGTTCACCTTAGTTACAAATACTTGTCTCCTCAACTACACCAAGCAGCCCAAAACACACAAAAAAACCTAACTACAGTCCCATCTTTTGCACAATGAGATCTTTTTGTGAAATCCGGATGACAGGGAGTGCTATTCGCCTGGGCGTATAGAGTTTGTGGGAATTTTCCCTCACCCCCCTTGCTTTCTAACAGCGCTCACCGAATTGGTGTGCTAGGTGTGGCTGAGACGAGGGTCCTTCCCCTGTTAGAAACTATATAAAACCCGCAACCCCTCTGTCCATCAAGATCCTGTCCTTGACCCCAATTTAATGTCAGGGTCCACAAATATATGCAGGGAACCTGAAGGTTTGTTTTAAGGATCTCAAGGCGAAAAAGACACAGCAGGGGACAACTCAGTTTACTCAATCAAAAATGCACCTTTATTTAGTGCCAACAAATGCAATAGTGGAGATTTGAAGGGAAATAAAGGATAGCGAGAAAAGAGAAAGAGGGGGTGGGTTATAGCTACCAACGGAGAGACGAAATCCTCGTGGTCTGGCCAATAGATCCGTCTTCTTCTGTGGGGAGATCTCAAAGTCTGTGGTTAATTCAGGGGTCCATATAGTCCTCTCCGAAGCCACAGGTAGTTTGCCAAACAGGTGGGGGAAATCATTACAGTGTTCTCATTTTGAGAACTCAGAACAGGTCAGCCGTCAGCAGGTACAGTGTCAACCAGTACAAGTCAGCAGGCGCAGTCACTTCACCGTGACTTGCCCATTGTTTCTGCTCAGGTTCTGATATTCCGATAGAAATGCGTGCTGGGTTTTTTCCATCAAACACACCGGCAGGCAGCACTTGGTCAACATCCCACCTCAGCCAGGCCAGAACTCCTGTGTTGAGATTTTAAAGTCCCTTTTAGGGGTTTCAGTCTCTGTCCTTGACGATGGTCGTGAGGCAGATAAGGGATCTTTGGACTGTCTCTTACACATGGGGCCCTGCAGTGTCACAAGGGCCCTTTGGTTCCATGATGCCCTACAGTGTCACAACGGTGGCCTTGGTCCAATGGGGCCCCAAAGTGACACAATGGCCACTTGGTTCCATGAGACCTTGTAGGATCACAATGATCTCCTTGGCTCTGCAGTGTCACAATTGGACTCCTGGTTAAAGGAGACCCAAAAGTGTCACAATGGATCCTTGTTTCTATAAAGCCTCACTGTGTCACCATATTCTCATCAGTTCAATCAGGCCCCACAGTGTTCCAATGGTCTACTTGGCTCAGCAGTTTTGAAATGGCCTTGGTTCCATGAGGCCCTGCTGTGCCACACAGACCCTTGGTTACACAAGACCCCACAGTGCCACAAGGATCCCCTTTGCTTTCATAACACCCAAAAGTGTCATAATGGCCCCTTGGTTCTCGGAGGCCCCTCAATATCACAATGGACCACTTGGTTTCCTTGGTTTCCCCTGTGTCACAAGGGTTCCTTTATTCCATGAGCCCTTGTAGTGCCACACTGCTCTCCTTGGTTCCATGAGGGCCTGAAGTGTCACAATGTCCCATTGCTTCTATGGGGCCCCAGAGTGTCACAAAGGCCCCTTGGTTCCGCAGTATCGCAAAGGACACTTATGGTTCCTTGAGGCCCCAGAGTGTCACAGTGGCCCCTTGTTTCCATGGGGACCCCAGTGTCATAAGAGTCTCCTTGGTTCCACAGTGTGACAATGCACCCTTGGTTACAGGAAGCCCTGCAGTGTCACAATGGACATTTGCAAGGCTGGAACTGCTCTGGAGCCAGGCTGAGAGAGCTGGAGCTGTTCAGCCTGGGTGTGAGAAGGCTCCGGGGAGACATTGGAGTCCATTCCAGCACCTAAAGGGGCTTTGAGAGAGCTGGAGAGGGACTTTGAACAAAGTGACAGGAAAAGAGGGAATGGCCTTCAGAGTGACAGGACAACAGGGAATGGCCATGAGGGGAAGGAGGGCAGGATTAGATAGGATATTGCGAAGAAATTCTTCCCAGTGAGGGTGGTGAGGCCCTGGCACAGGTTACCCAGAGAGGCTGCAGACTCCCCACCTCTGGCCGTGTTCAAGGCCAGGTTGCATGGAGCAATCTGGTCCAGTGGAAGGTGTCCCTGCCCATGGCAGGAGATTGGAACTGGATGATCTTTAGGAGTCCAACCCAGGCCATTCCATGATCCTAGATTTGCCCCTCCTGCTCTCATTTAGCAGCATGTTGACATGTTCCTTTTGCAGCCATTTCCTGCAAATACAGCAGCAGAATTAACCTTGCTCTGGATGTTGCCTGCAGCCTCCATCAGCTCCAGCTGAGCTTTGGCTTTCCTAAACACATGAACACACGCTCAGGTCAGATCACTGCATTCCTCCGCCATAGCTTGTCCTCACTTCCACCTCCTGGTCGTTGTGTTGTGGCTCATCCCTGTCATTTGTCCCTGAGGCAGCACAGCCCCCCTGCCCAGCACAGGCCCCACATCCCCCTCAGCAGACACAGCACAACACAGGGTGTGTTTTGGGTGGGCAAATGTTCCAACCAGAGTGTCCACAGCAGACCTCAGTGTCCAGTTCCAACACCCACATCCCATGCCAGGGTTCACAGAGAGCCCTGCCCTGGGGACTGCCAAGGGCGGGGTGAGGAGAGAGCCTGGGCAGGACTGATGCTGCCCCTACACTGGTGCTGAAATCAGCAGGAGGAAGGAGATAACCACAGAACAAATAGACCAATAAACTGGGGTGAGTGCCCAGGTGTGCCAGTGGCTGATGGAAGAGGCTGGAGGGATGGTCAAAGCCCTGGGGCACCTTCTCACACTGGCCATACCACCAAGGCTACAGACCAACCTCCTCAGTGCTGCACCTGCCAGTGTGAGATCCTTGCCAGGGGACTGGCACAGCACCACACACCTGCTGGAACATGTCCTGGCCCTGCAGAGTCACACAGCTCAGCTGACATGGGTGGGTTTTATCTCCTGGACACTTCCAAAGGCAGTCCAGCCCAGCCCATTCTGGGTGAGCCACATGGCAGTGCCTTCTCTGGGCTGCTCCAGCATTGGGTGCACTCACCCCACAGCCCTGGCCCCCTTGAAGGGATCAGCTGATGCTGAGGGGCAGAGAGGGAGGTCAGCCCGCACATCAGCCCCAGAGCTGGAGCTTTCCATGGCAGGGGAAATGGAGCTCAATGACAGTGTAGGACTCCTGCTGCTGGCTCCAGGAGATGCCCAGCACAGGCTGCCTCTGCCCACTCAGTGCCAGCCCCTCTCCCCAGGCCGGCACAGCAGCCCTGGGCAGAGGAGAGAGGGGCCTGGCCAGAGCTGGTGCCTGCAGCAGCAGCAGCTTCCTCTGGATTTTTCCCTGGAGGCAAAGAAACCCTTCCTTGCTCTTCTCCTTGGACATCCCTTTCCCCAGCTGAGCGTGCCCTGGCTGGCTGGGCTGGCTTTTCCTGCTGCCCCAGCCCCTGCTCCCCACAGGGCCCTGAGCTGGCCCTGCTGCTTGGGACACACCAGGTTCTGCTGCTGTCCATGGCCGGGGCTGCAGGGAAGCAGCAGCTCCAGGGGAAGGTTGCAGAAAGGCTCTGGGCACTGAGGCTGAAAGGGGCACCCCAGGGTGTGCAAGTTCTCTGTGTGGGAGCTGAACCTGTGACCCCTTGAGCCTTCCCACGTGCTGGGGCTGCACCTCCATCTCCAGAGATGTGACTGATGGGAGCAGAGACAAAAAGTCTTGCTGGATTCTTTATTGTCTTGGCTTCCACACGTGACCTGGATCGGTATGTAGAGGAGGGGTTTTGTATCAGATCACACTGACAGAGTTAGAAGAATAATATTATTTAGCTGAAAAAATATGTCATGCATAATACACAATGAGAAAAAAAAGACACCTATGATGGGAAGAGCATCTGAGCTTTTCAGATGATAAGAGATTCATTGATGTTCCAGTAATCACGCCTATTCAAATACTTCCATCAGGGCTTCCTTAAGAGGACAGGTGACCAGCAGAGGCCAAAGCCAGCCAGAGCTCTCTGTCCTGGCAGCTTTTGTCTGGAAGAACCCTTGCATATAGGGAATTTTTCAGGGGGAGTATCAATTTTGGCCATGGGCACCTGGAAAGACAGATGGTTCTTTTCCATCCCATGGTAACTCATAAGGTTCCATGGACATGTGATTCTAAAAGAGTGTTACTTATATACAGTTGCTACATGTGTATTACAATTTACCCATTACTGTACCACCCACCCCAAGTTCCCAAATTCACTCCTTGTTTCTTCTATCCCTGCACTCTTGAGCCAGATGTCTTCTACTTGTCTTACAACCGTCCTTGCAGGGAAAGCAGGCCCTGCATGCCTTGTTCCTGTGCTAAAACATCACAGGCACAGGAAAAGTCTAATTAAGCCTTCTGGTTTCAAGCGCAAGGCTCTGTGTGGCCAGGCAGAGGCAGGCAGGACACAGAGCTGTCAGCAAAGGAAGGGCCCAGCCAGGTGGGGCAGCCGGGGGATGACGACAGCCTGCAGGGACAGAGGCACAGGGCACGGACACCGTAGGACAGCCTGGGCTGCACAGGGCACAGGGATGGGCAGCAGCTGCAAGGCCCTGACAGAGCCAACTCCTGCAGCACTTTGGCCATGGCTGCTGGGCCTGGGCCTGAGCCATGAGGAGGAGACAAGTGACCCTTGCAGGCCTGGGGCCTCATTGCCTCCTTGTCCCTGCTCAGCAGCCTGGCAGGGGCCGCCCCATGGTGCTGCCCTTGGCATTGCACATCCCCACATCCCAGTGGGCTGGGAAGAGCCCTGAGCACTGAGGGAATGTGGTGGTTTAGCATGAATGCGAAAGATTTTTTTTTAAGAAGGAATAGTATGGATTGACAGCTTGGTTGACAAATAAGAGTGTTGTACATGTCTCTTGGGACCCAGTCTTGAATCAAAGGTACCAAGTGACTCAGTCGTCTTTCTATTTCTGGCTGGCAAGGAGTTAACACCACTTCATAAGTCAGAGGTTCAGGCTAGGCCTCCCCAGAGCCAGGCCTGGCAAGGCCTTGGGAGGGCCACTGCCTGTAGGAGAGCTGCCTGGGCTGGCACTGTCCCCTTTTTCTTCCAGCTCCTCTGATGGGGAGAGGAGGAGCATTGCAGATCGGCAGTGCTGGCCCTGTGCCAGGGGCCGCGGCGGCTGGTGGCCGTGCTCTGGGCTTGACTGCCAGAACCTCTTGTCTCACAAAATCACAGAATGTGTAGGCTGGAAGAGACCTTCAAGGTCATCGAGTCCAACCCAGCCCTAACACCTCAACTAGATCATGGCATCAAGTGCCACATCCAGTCTCTTTCTCAACACATCCAGGGATGGTGATGCCACCACCTCCCTGGGCAGACTATTCCACTTTTTAATCACTCGTTCAGTGAAAAACTTCTTCCTAATTTCCAACTTGGATTTCCATTGATGCAGCTTAAGACTATGTCCTCTCGTTCTGTCAGCTGCTGCCTGGAGAAAGAGACCAACCCCCCCCGACTACAGCCACCTTTCAGGGAGTTGTAGAGAGTGATAAGGTCACCTCTGAGTCTCCTCTCCTCCAGGCTAAACAACCCCAGCTCCCTCAGTCGTTCCTCACAGAACTTGTGTTCCAAGCCCCTCACCAGCCTTGTTGCCTCCTCTGGACACGTTCAAGCATCTCAACATCCTTCCTAAACTGAGGGCCCAGAACTGGACACAGCACTCAAGGTGTGGCCTCAGCAGTGCTGAGTACAGGGGAAGAATGACCCCCCTGCTCCTGCTGGCCACACCATTCCTGATCCAGGCAAGGTGCCATTAGCCTTCTTGGCCACCTGGGCACACTGCTGGCTCCTGTTCAGCTGACTGCTGACTAGAACCCCCAGGTCCCTTTCCACCTGGGCACTGTCCAGCCATGCCGTGCCCAGCCTATAATGCTGCAGGGGGTTATTGTGACCAAAATGCAGGAATCGACACTTGGACTCATTAAACTTCATTTTATTAGACTCTGCCCACCCATCCAACTGTTCCAGGTCTCTCTGCAGAGCCATCCTATCTTCCAAGCGGTCGACACACGCTCCCAGCTTAGTGTCGTCCACAAATTTACTAATGAAATATTTGATACCCTCATCAATGTCATCAATACAAACATTGAACAGAGCTGGCCCCAGCACAGACCCCTGAGGAACACCCCTGGTGAATGGCTGCCAGCTGGATGCAGCACCCTTCCCCACCACTCTCTGGGCCCGGCCATGCAGCCAGTTGTTAACCCAGCAAAGAGTGCTCCTGTCCAAGCTGTGGGCTGCCAGCTTTTCCAGGAGCGTGCTGTGGGAGACAGTGCCTAAGGCCTTGCTGAAGTCCCAACAGACAACATCCACAGCCTTTCCCACATCCACCAGGCGGGTCGCCTGGTCATAAAAGGAGATCAGGTTGCTCAAACATGACTTACCTATCCTAAACCCGTGCTGGCTGATGGAGGAGAGAATTTTGAAAATTCTTCTCTGGAGCTCCAGGGAGCTAATCCAAGTTTGAGTTGCTTTAGATCAGACCAGGGGTGGAGGAGGGTCATCCATCGGTGTTCTTGAGCATGATTCTTCTCCATGCTCCCCCTGCTATCACTTTCAGCCTTGAAGTTCTGGGAGTCAGCTGGAGAAGGGGGAAAAAAAAAGGCTTTAGGCAAAGACATTAACCTTTTTCCTTCCTTCATAGAAGACAGAGTGATTTGAAATGTAAGGAGAGAGTATGAGACAAAAGTTAGCAAAAGAACTGATAAAGACTATTGGAAGAAGTGGATATTTCTGACCAGACTTCTCTGGATGTGAATTACAGAAAAATAGATTATTATAATGCTGTTTGGGAGAACGCAAGTTCTAGTCAAACAGTTGTATGTACTGATATGAATGAGATTTAATTTAGGATTTTGAATAGAAAATATACCCGGCTCCTGGGAAAAAATAAGGAAGTCTCAGCCTTTGAGAGAAAGATGCTTCTAGAAAGGAAGTAATTTTGAAGTTCCGGCTCCTAAACATAAAAGGAGGTCTCTATTTCTTTTGAGATAGTGATGATTTTAGAGAAAGAAGAAGAGAATCCTTGCTTTATACTAGAAAAGCATTCTTAAAATGGTACCCCAAACATGCAGAGGCCCATAAGCAGCTTGGGAAACTGTTATATGGGTGGGACTGCACAGAATCTGCAAAAATTCCATGTGGTTGCAGATTTGTGACCATGAGAACCACCAGACCTTTTCCTGTGGCACGTATCTCCATAAACTCTAGAGAGGCTCCTCTCCCAAGGTGATGCAGGATTATGTTTAAATAGTTGCAACTGGCTAAAAATCATAGTTTTCTCTCTGTTGAGTGGGAAAGTGAACGGTTTGTGGTAAGTGGAAAGATATTTGAATGTCTCATTTTTCCTTTTTCTCTTTTCTTAGTGTATGCTAATAAAATCTATCTGTTTTTACTTTTAAGTTGAGCCTGTTTCAGCTTTTTCTCCCAAAATCTTATCTCCCAGCTAGTAAACAAAATTCAGCAAACATAAAACCACCACAGGAAGGGACAGCATCTGCCTTGCCAGGGGCTGGAGCTCAGGCCTTGGCCTTTTGCATTCCTGAAACACATGCAGGTTTGCTCAGCATCAGAGACACCTTTGCCTTGTTTGTCCCCACCTGTCATCAGTGCCTGCGGTGTTCTGCTCTAACTGGAACCTGGGGACACTTTCTCAGGCGTGTTCCTCAATGGGACCCATTTAAAACTTCAAGAAACTTTGGCATTTTTAATCTGACTTTGAGTCCTTAAGAAGTTTTTTGAACACTCTCTCAGGGACTGAGTCTGATGTAAACAACAGCAAATCCCCAAGAGGCTCATTAGCATCCTTGTGCTGTGTCTGTGCTGCTGAGCTGGGCCGGGCTCCTGACACAGAGGCACCTCCTGGCAACCAAGATGAGCTTCAAAAAGGCATTTCTCCATCAAAGTGGCTCCCGTGCACAGCCCAGCAGGGCTGGGGCACTGCTTGCAGCCACCCTGGGCACAGCACACAGGCACAGAGAGCTTCAATCACTCAGGGCTGGGAAGACGCTGAGGACTGACTGGGCGAGAATCATTTCCAGCCCTTGACACTGGAAGCCTCTGGCTGCAGGACAATGCAGCTGCAGCTCCTGCAATGATCTCCTAAAGCAGGAACATCCCATTATGGATTCTGTAAGTACAACTCAGACTATCTCTGCTGTAAGCATGTGGACATGCTCAGGACTTCTGCTCACTCCAGGAATATTTCCAGGACAATAATTTTTATAAAGATAAAATTTACTCAGTCATTGTTTTCAGTTTCTTACTCCTGGTGAACGGGGGGGATAAATAATAAACAACTTCATGTTTAAAAGTCCCTAAGGCATCTGAACTACACCTCCAGTGCTATTCATGGGTTCCCAAAAGTGCTTTCATCCACTCCTTTGCCCATGGACAGCACCAGCATCACCTTCACTGGAGCCATCAGGCTTAGTCTGACCTGTCCTTTCTCCAAGCTCCAAACAGAACCTGCCCCCAGCCAGTGCCCTGCAAACAGGCAGGTTTCTGTAGGGCCAAGGAGAGTGCACAGAGATTTGGGGTCTGTGAGTGCTGGCAGGGAGAGATCAGGAACAGGGAAATACCTCCAGGAGAAAAATCTCCAGGAAGCAGGGAGAAGATCAGGCAATGAGAGAAAACAAAACCCAGAAATGCTGTGGCAGGAAGAGATCTCCAGAGGATCCTTTCCAGTGCAGCCCCTCCCTCGGAACAAGCCCACTCCCTCTTGTCCCCCAGCCAAGCCTCTGCCCTCAGGGCTAGGGGTCCAAGGCATGAAGCCCCCCTCCTGTGCAGGCAGAGCTGCAGCAGAGCCGTGGGGCAGCTCTGCAGCCCCGGGCCCAGTTCCCTCTGCAGAGCACAGGGCTGGGAGCAGCTGCCTGGCACTGGGGGCCTCTGGGAGGGGGCACAGCTGGCTCAGGGTGACCCTGTCCCCAGTGCCCGGCTGTGGGCAATGCTGTCAGTGCAGCCAGGGAAGGAGCTCCATCTCATTGAATCCAGTGCCATCATTAGGACACTTGAAAGTCTCCCTGAGATTTCCTTCAAGGCTTCCAGCTTCCCTCCACAATGCAAACCTGCCGTGTAGCATCTTTGTGTTATCTGAAAGCCCCACGGGGAGACACACAAGTTCTGTGATGGAGAAAATGCTGTTGGGTTGGTGGAATGAGTCCCGTGTGTCCTTGGGTACAAATGTGGGGCTGAGCCCTTGAGAAGAGGATGGACATTGGGTGGACTGTGGTGGATCCATCAGCTCTCAGCAGTGTCAGGATGGTTTTTAAAGGAAACATGGGAGGGTGATCATCCTGTGTAGGGGACAGGTGAAAGCCCAGAGAATCCTGGAACAGGACAAGGTGACAGACCTCCTCCCCTCATTCTCCATGCACCACCTTGCCTCAGAGAACTTGCTCTGTTCTCCCTGAGCGCAGCAGCAGAAATGCTGAGAGTTTCTGACATCAAAAATAGTCAAGTGGAGATGAAGAAAAGCAGTTGAAAAAACTCTAGAACATTTAAACAGACTTTACCATTCCTGGTCACTGGCAGTGGGAGTACAAGCTGACAGAGACTTCTGTATTAACAGGGTTTCAAAGTGGAACACGAGGACGGGGGTCCCTGTCCCCCTCTCACGTCTGCACGGCAAGGCTGAATTGTAAAAACCCTGCATGTAATTGCCATGAACCTGAAGACCCACTCAGCCAGCACCAACCAGGGCTCCCCAGTTGGAGTTTAAGGAAAATCTGCTAGAAAATCTAAAGGCTGTCAGTTTGATACAGAAGAATGGTCTGTGGGAAAAGGCTTTGATTTTACTGAAAGAACTTTCTCCTAACCTGTCACTGATCTTTTCTCCTTGAACAGGCCCCCATGGCCAGACACAGCAAATGTCCAACAGCAGCTCCATCAGCCACTACCTCCTGCTGGCATTGGCAGACACGCGGCAGCTGCAGCTCCTGCACTTCTGCCTCTTCCTGGGCATCTCCCTGGCTGCCCTCCTGGGCAACGGCCTCGTCATCAGCGCCGTAGCCTGCGGCCACCACCTGCACAGCCCCATGTTCTTCTTCCTGCTCAACCTGGCCCTCACCGACCTGGGCTCCATCCTCACCACTGTCCCCAAAGCCATGCACAATTCCCTCTGGGACACCAGGCCCATCTCCTATGAAGGATGTGCTGCTCAGCTCTTTCTTTTTCTATTTTTCATTTCAGCAGAGTTTTCCCTCCTGACCATCATGTGCTACGACCGCTACGTGTCCATCTGCAAACCCCTGCACTACGGGACCCTCCTGGGCAGCAGAGCTTGTGCCCACATGGCAGCAGCTGCCTGGGCCAGTGCCTTTCTTTGTGCTCTGCTGCACATGGCCAATACATTTTCCCTGCCCCTGTGCCATGGCAATGCCGTGGGTCAGTTCTTCTGTGAAATCCTACATATCCTCAAGCTCTCCGGCTCACACTCCAAACTCAGGGACCATGGGCTCATTGTGCTAAGTGCTTCTCTATATTTTGGCTGTTTTGTGTTCATGGTTTTCACGTATGTGCAGATCTTCAGGGCTGTGCTGAGGATCTCCTCTGAGCAGGGACGGCACAAAGCCTTCTCCACCTGCCTCCCCCACCTGGCCGTGCTCTCCCTGTTTCTCAGCGCTGGCACATTTGCCTACCTGAAGCCCCCCTCCATCTCCTCCCCATCCCTGGATCTGGCATTGTCAGTTCTGTACTCGGTGGTGCCTGCAGCCCTGAACCCCGTCATCTACAGCCTGAGGAACCAGGAGCTCAAGGCTGCAGTGTAGAAACTGATGACTAGGCAAGTTCAGAAACATTAAACTGCTGGCCAGTTCTTGCAAATCATTTGTAATAAAGGTCATCTTTGATAGATCTTGTTGCTTTGCTTGCAGTTGTTTTTTTTTCCTGTGATTAATTTTCAATTATGTTCAGAAAGCAAGGCCATTGTGTGTGTCCTGACTTGTTTTGTTTCACTCCATATTTTCTGTGGTCAAAAGACTGTGTCAATGAGGAGCTGTGCACTTAGTGGCTTTAAATGAACTAAAGGATCTCCCAGAGAAGTTTTACTGGAGATCCCTTGTTTTGTTCCCTTCCTTTGCAGCTGCAGCAGCAATGTCTGGGTGCTAACTGGGGACAGATCAGTGCTGGCACAGCAGCTCTGCCCCAGCTGGCCACACCATTCCTGATCCAGGCCAGGAGCCATTGGCCTTCTTGGCCACCTGGGCACACTGCTGCCTCATGTCCAGCCTGCTGTCCAGCAGTCCCCTCAGGTCCCTTTCTGCCTGGCCACTGTCCAGCCACTCTGTCCCCAGCCTGTAGCACTGCAGGGGTTGTTGTGGCCCAAGTGCAGGACCCGGCCCTTGGTCTTGTTAAACCTCCCATTGTGGGATTTGGGCTCTGGATCCAGCCTGTCCAGGGCCCTGTGCAGAGCCTTCCTACCCTCCAGCAGATCCACACTCACACCCAGCTTGGTGTCAGCTGCAAATTTGCTGATAGTGGACTCAATCCCTTCATCCAGACCATCAATGCAAATATTGAAATCCACGCTGGCTGGGTCTGATCCCTCGGCCATCCTGTGGGTGCCGTGTGATGTCACTCAAGGTGATCTGTTCCATAACTTTGCTGGGCACCGAGGTCAGGCTGACAGGCCTGGAGTTCCCCAGATCCTCCTGCCAGCCCTTCTTGGGGATGGGCTCACATTGGCACCTCCAGTCCTCTGGGACCTCCCTGGGGAGCCAGGACTGATGAGAAATGATGGAGAGCAGCTTGGGGAGCTCATCCACCAGCTCCCTCATCCCCCTAGGAGGGGTCCCATCTGGTCCCAGGGACACCTGTGAGCATCTGAGTGGCTCAGCAGGTCAGCAGCTGCTTCCTCCTGGACTACAGGGGGGCTGTTCTGCTCCCTGTGCCCATCTACCAGCTCAGGAGAACACTTGTCCTGAGGACAATCTGTCTTAATTGTTGGAAACTGAGGCAAAGAAGGGGTTAAATACCTCAGCCTTTTCCTTATCTTTAGTTGCTATATTCCCCCCACCATATCTAATAAAGAATGGATGTTGTCCTGACCTCTCCTTTTCTCCTTTTGCCATTAATGTATTTATAAGAACATTTTTATTATCTGTCACCGAAGTGGCCTGGTTAAGCTCAAATTGAGCTTTCACCTCTCTAATTTTCTTTGTGCATGACCTAACAACATCTTTAAACATTTCCTGAGTTGCGTGCTCATCTGTCCAAAGGGGATGCACCTTCTTTTTCTCCCATGAGTTCCTGCAAAGGCCCCATGGCCAGCCAGGTCAGTCATTTTCCTTGCTAGCTCATATTTTGGCACAGAGGGACACGCTGTTCCTGCTCCTTCCAGATTTCTTTCTTGAAGTGTGTCCATCCTTCTTGGAATCCTTTGTTTTTAAGGGCGGCTTCTCTTAAAAATATCAGTACCTGATTTGGCACTCCCCAAATCTGCATCCTGATTAGACTGAAGTCTGCTCTCTGTCAGGCCAGTGTACAAGTTTTTTTGATGCCCCTCCTTCTTTCACACACTATTTAAAACTCAATAATTTCATGGTCACTTTGACCCAAAATGCCTCTGACAACCATTTATCTCCCACCAGCCCTTTTCTGTTTTTGAACAGCAAGAGACAGAGCTTTCCTTGGCAGTGGGAAGAGAAGGAAACCTCCCCAAAGCTTGAAAGGTTCAGTCTGGAGCTGAGCAAAAAGAAAAGTCCCTCCAGGGCAGAATTTTGGTGCAGGAGGTGTCCCAGCGTGAGGCCGGGCCATGGCCTGGCTCTGTGTGCCAGGAGCCAACAGCGCGGGGAGCAGGGAGCCCAGGGAAGGCACAGAAATGCTGGGCTGAGAAATGCTGGGAGGACAGCGAGATGGGCGTGTGCAGCCGGCCAGGGCACAGCAGCAGCACGCACAGGGGGCACAGCCTGCAGGACACATGGCCAAGGGCTGGGCAGGGCTGGCAGGGCCACAGGCACCCAGGCGTTTGTCCCCTGGGCTCTGCCAGCGCCTCTGCAGGCCCCACAGAAGGAACTTTCCTTTTAGGGGCTGCACTTTGCTCCTGCCCGGCCCCTCCCTGAGGAGGCTGGCAGGCCTTGCAGCTTTGTGCCATTTGTCCTTGCTGCCCCTCCCATCCCACTGCCCCACAACCAACCCCTAGCCACCTGGGAGGGACAGGCCCTGCTGTGCCAGGCCTGGGCTCAGGGCTTGGCCTTTCTGCTCCCTCCAACCAGCCCAGGCCTTGCTCAGCATTGCAGTTCCCTGCTCACAGCCTGCGGCTCCCTGCAATCCTGGCCTCAAGGATCTGCTCTCAGCAGTCCGTGGGGAGCCTTTGGCACTCCCTGCCCTCAGTGGTGCCCAGGGATGCTCCAAGGACTTTTGCTTCTGCCTCCTTGAGCAGCTTCTTCAACCCTCTCTCCATGCCTAAGCGTCCTGGACTCAGCCCCAAATCCAGTGTGGGGCTCATGAAAATACAGAATACCTTCACGAGCTCTTTCTCTCTCTTCAGTTGTCTTCATGTCCCCAATGTAAGAAATAAAATACAAATTTCTAAATGCAGTTTAAGATTTCTACTGTAAGGTGCCTTCTCTCAGTTAAAATACTGGTGACCTTGTTATCTTGTACCTATTGAAAGGTCTCTTTTGTTAAATACCGTTTACCCCATACCTGCCTTCTCTCGTTAAAGGCTACTTATCGCATTATCTCGTACCTATTGAAAGGTCTGCTTTGTTAAATACTGTTTACCCCATACCCATTGTTATTGTAATGCTTTCCCTGTTAAATGCTATTTACCTCAAAGTCTCTTCCTTTAGAACTGTATTCTTCCCCGTCGAGTACCTGTTCCTGCCCTGCCGGCTCCTGCCCTGCTGGCTCCCGCACGGCAACCGGTGACTCCACCCGGTATGTAAATGAAGAAGACTCCCACGGACCTCAGCGCTCAGAAGGAGCGGAAAAAAAACCCTAAAAACAACGAGCCAACATGAAACCAAAGGCTAAGACAAACCCCTCTGGGTCGGCAGAACCATAGAGAACCTGACAGCAATCAGTGCCTCGTCACCATAACTTGAACAGCACTCGACCAGACAGGCATCTCTAGCCCATGAGTTATGAGTGTTTTTCCTGGGGTTCTGCCCTAGGGACTCTTGCAAGGGTTGAAAGCTTTGCTCCGCCCTGCGGCAATGGTGAATAGCTTTTTCCCTGCGTTATTCATTGGGAGCAGTGGTGGTGGGCGCAACCCTTCGAGCCTCCCCACACCCATAGCTGATCTTAGTAAAGGCATTGAGAAGGAGCTGGTCTCCTTGCCCGTTCTTATTGTTTAAGGCTTGTGCAGCTGCTTGGAGTCAGTTTGGAGTTCTGTTAAGGAGGAAGATTTCCAAGTGTGCTTTTCTTTATTTATTGTATATTTTTTTAATCAAGGGCACATTTTTAATATTTCAGTTCATTGAAGAAGTGACAGATACATTCCCCAAGTGATCTTAATTCGGAATGTCTTTTTAGGAGGTCTTGGCATGGTGAAGAATGAGCCCCTTGCAGGCTGACCTTGTTTGGACAACCTGCTCCTCACCCCAACCTCACCATATCTAACCTCACCCACCAAGGCCTGACATCCCAAAACATAGGAAAAATTACGTTAAAAAATGAAATGTAATAAATTTTTAAATTATAATTATATTTTCCAGATTTATAATGTTATAATTGTTCTTTACATACCTAATTTTAGATTTATATTAAAAAAGATACACATGTTTAGCAACTAAAGACAATATTGGTCATTTGTTCTAAGTAACACTATTCCCTTCATTAATTCATTGACCTCTATTGGCTATTGATTTGTCCCTTCTTATGCTAATTAGTCCTGTTTTTACTCCTTTTGTAATCGTATTCATCATTTTCTCAGACAGGGTAAAAGGGGCTACTTTGGGGTCCACGGAGACGTTTCTGGGGCACATTTGGGGATGTTTTGGAGCTGGGGAAGGAATTTCTAGAGAACTTAAGGGTCTGGAGGACACTTGGGGGAGCCGCGTGGGCCCTTGGCGGGGCACTAAAGGATTCTGTCGGATAATTCGGGGTCCGGGCGGGCACTTGGGGGGCCCTGAGGGGACTCTCTGGTACGCGGGGGGTGATGGGAGTTGTAGGCGCGGGTTGAACACGGTGTAACCGGGCCGCGGAGCATCACGGGAGTTCGAGGCGCAGCTCCAATGGCTGTCGGTCGGGCGCGGGGCATGGCGGGAGATGGAGTCACGGCTGAAATAGGGCTCTGTGTACGCCGCGGAGCGTGCTGGGAGCTGTAGTCCCAGAAGTGGCTCTAACGGGGCGTTTGGGGTCCGGGAAGGCGCTTGGGGGACACTTTTGTGTCCGAGCCGTGACTTGAAGTCCTCGGGGGGAACGTGTACGGTTCGGGAGCACTTGGGGGGAGCTTGGGGAGCTGTAACCGGCCTCTTGAGGCCACGGGGCATCGCAGGAATTTTAGGCGCAGAACCGTGTAATGAGGGGCTCCGAGGCCAGGAGGGATGATTGGAGATGAATTCCCTGAAGTCGCTTTAACGGCAATCTGTGGGGTTGGAGCATTCAGGGCATCCAGGGATGCTTTTGGTGGCGGGGGGGTGGGGGTGCTAAATGGATGCTGAGGGAACAGTTAGGGATCCTGGAGCGTCTGGGGGACAATTGTTCACTTCAACGTGTTTCTTTGCTCGTGAAACAAACATATTGTATTTAAAACTTAATATTCCATAGGCATAGGTTCTATAGGCGTAGATCTCAATAGGTCTAAGTTCAAAAGCAAATATTCCATGTAACAGAATGATGTTCTCTACTGTTAAGAGCAAAATTAACAAAAACAAACAAAAAAGAGTGTGTTAACAATTGATGAGAAAGGAACAGAAAAGGTTGTTTGCCACTGTAAACTTTCACTCTGAGTCTACATTTCAAATAACAAAGGTGACCCATCTGAAGGAGGATTTCTCCTCAGGATAAATGTCTTTCTAAAACTTTTCTTTGTTGCAAGGAGCTGCCTCTGTGCCAGGAGCCCAGCCCAGCTCAGCAGCACAGACACAGCACAAGGACTTTAATGACTCTCCCGTGGATTTGGTGTTTACATACAACTCTGTCCCTGAGAGAGTGTTCAAAAAACTTCTCAAGAACTCAAAGTTAAATTGAAACACTGAAGTTTCTTGAAGTTTTAATGGGACCCACAGAGAGACCAAATGGAGAAAGTGTCCTCAGGTTCCATCACTGCAGGCAGTGATGACAGGTGGGGACAAACAAGGCAAAGGTGTCTCTGATGCTGAGCGAACCTGCATGTGTTTCAGGAATGCCAAGGGCCAAGGCCCAAGCCCATCCTGCCTGTCCTCACTCACCTGGGACCTGCTTTGCTCAGAAAGCTGCCTGCACTCAGGCAAAAAGGGCTTTTCTATTTTTGAAGCAACGTAAAACTTGTAATTTTCCCCACTGAAAACAGACACACTCCTCAAGTGTGTGCCAGCCCAAGGGGCCACCAAAACCACTCCAGCCCTGCCCTGGGCCGGCTGTGAGGGTGGATCAGCATCCCAACCTGCCCTGGGCCACTGCAAGGGGCTGTGGCCACGGACACACTGGGACAAACTGGGGACAATGGCAACACTGTGGGGAAGACTGGGGAATACTGGGGCGTGCTATGAAAGATACTGGGGGGAACGGGAAGGGAATGGGAATGAACTCAGGTGTATTGGGAGGGACTGGGCTGTACTAATGATGAAATGGGCCGTAAAGGGGGGGACTGAAGGGGCACTGGGGTAGAACTGGGCTGTACTGGGAAGGACTAGAGGGGTGGAATCGGCTGTTCCCGCCTCCGCAAACTCCCATTTGCCGAGGCTCCCGCCCGTCACCGCCAGCACCCAATCAGTGCCAGGAAACCGGGGCCTCGGGACGGTGCCTGGTGTCGGTGCCACGTTTCGGTTTTTCCTTCAACTCCCGTCATGCACCGCGGCCCAATTGAGCCCCATTGCACCCCGGACTACAATGCCGGTCATGCCCCGCGCTCCACAGAACCCCGCCCCTGTATCCCCCCTCCCCCCATGAGTACCCTACGTTTCCCCCAGACCCTCCAGGATCCCTAAGTGCCCCCTCAGTATTTATTTGGAACCCCCCCAAAATCGTCCCCGACTCCCCTGACTGCTCCCAACCCCAGAGATGCCCGTTAGAGCCACTTCTGGGAATTCATCTCCGATCATCCCCTGTGCTCTCAGAGCTCTGCCGAACACAGTCTCGCGCCGAAAATTCCTGCTGTGCCCCGTGTCCTAAAGCGCCCAATTCGAGATCCCCAAGCTCCCCCCAATTCCTCCCGAACCGCACACGTTTTCTCCGAGGGCCTCAAGTCGCGACTCGGACGCAGAAGTGTCCGCCAAGCGCCTTCCCGGACCCGCCACAGCTCGGCTTTATGCACTCCCGGGACTACAGCTCCCAGCATGCTCCACGGCGCACCCAGAGCCCTATTCCAGCCGTGACTCCATCTCCCGTCATGCCCCGCGCCCCACCGACAGCCATTGGAGCTGCGCCTAAAACTCCCGTGATGCTCCGCGGCCCGGTTACACCGTGTTCAACCCGCGCCTACAACTCCCATCACCCCCCGCGTACCAGAGAGTCCCCTCAGGGCCCCCCAAGTGCCCGCTCAGACCCCGAAGGGCCCCAGATTTCCCTCCCTGACCTCCAAGTACCCACCCGGCTCCCCCAGATGTCCTTCAGACCCCCAAATTTTCTTCAAATTCCTTCCCCAGCTCCAAAACATCCCCAAATGTGCCCCAGAAATGTCTCCATGGACCCAAAAGTGGCCACTTTTACCCAGAGAAAACGATAAAAAAGATGACAAAAGGAGTAAAAATAGGACTAATTAGCATAAAGAGGGAGGAATCAATAGCCAGATGCTGTCAATGAATTAATGAAGGGAATTGTGTTACTTAGAACCAATGACCAATAATTTTTTTGGTTGCTAAAAATGTATCTTTTTTTTAAATAAATGTAAAACTTAGGTAAAAACATATATAATAATATTTTATATATTTAAAATGTTATTATAATTTCCTCATAATTTTTTAATAAAGAAAAATTAATAATTTACAAAAATTATTTCAGATGTCAGTTTTTGGTGGATGATTTCAGGCACAGTGTGCTTGGGGTGAGGAGCAGGTTGTCCCAACAAGGTCAGCCTGCCAGGGGCTCATTCTCCATGCCCAGACCTCCTAAGGAGACACTCAGCATTAAGATCACTTGGGGAATGTTTCTTTCACCTCTTCAATGGACTGAAAAATAAAGAAAAAATGCAGCCTTGATTAGAAAAAAAAATCAGGAGATGCACTTTGAAATCTTCCTCCATAAGAGAACTCCAAACTGGCTCCAAGCAGCTGCACAAGCCCTTGAGACGAAGACAAGTGAAGGAAGAAAAGGAGGTCGTGACTGCTTTCTGGATTTGAATCAGCCCCATGCTGGATTTGGGGCTGAGTCCAGAAGCTCCAGGCACTGAGAGAGGGTTGAAGAAGCTGCTCAAGGAGGCAGAAGCAAAACTCCACGTCCCTTGGAGCATCCCTGGGCCCCACTGAGGGCATGGAGTGCCAAAGGCTCCCCAGGGACTGCTGAGAGCAGATCCCTGAGGCCAGGATTGCAGGGAACCGCAGGCTGTGAGCAGGGAACTGCAAGGCTGAGCAGGGCCTGAAATGGTTGGAGGGAGCAGAAAGGCCAAGCCCTGAGCCCAGGCCTGGCACAGCAGGGCCTGTCCCTCCCGGGTGGCTCGGGGCTGGTTGTGGGGCAGTGGGATGGGAGGGGCAGCAAGGACAAATGGCACAAAGCTGTGTGACACTCCCGATCCTCATGGCACTGCGAGCCACTGTGACACTGCAGGGCCTCATGGAATCAAGAGGCCATAATGAGCCTGTGGGGCTGTAACACCCCAGAGCACTGAAATAATGGGGGTACCCAAAGGTTCTCTTACTCGAGTTTGGTGCACAAGGAGAAATGCCAACCAGAAAGTCTCAGGATGAACAGATGCACAGAATATTCTTATTTGCAAGGAACAGTCAAGGATCATAAGTCCAACTCTTATGTGAATGGCACACAGAGGGATGGAACCCACAACCGTAGTGATATTAGCACCATAATTTAACCAACTGAGCTAAGAGGTCAAAGCAACACACGGCTTTACTGGCAAAATATAGAAAATCAAGGAACTTGGAAAACCATTTAATAAAACATCCAACTCAAAATAAAACTCTTATCATAGCATTAGCTTCATTGACTGAGCCCGTTTGACCTGAAAACCTTTACAGAATTACAGAATGACAAAATGACTAGATTGGAAGAGACCTCCAAGATCATTGAGTTCAACCCATGTCCCAACACCTCACCTAAGCCATGGCATCTAGTGCCACATCCAGTCTTTTTAAAAACACATCCAGAGATGGTGATGCCACCACCTCTCCAGTCAGATCACTCCAGAACTTTATCACCCTTTCCATAAAAATCTTTTTCCTAATTTCCAACCTATATTTCCCTTTGTGCAGCCTTAAGACTCTGTCCTCTCATTCTGTCAGTGGCTGCCTGGAGAAAGAGACCAAGCCCCACCTGACTACAAACACTTTTCAGGGAGTTGTAGAGAGTGATAAGGTCACCTCTGCATCTCCTTTTTTCTCCAGGCTAAACAACCCCAGCTCCCTCAGTCGTTCCTCACAGGAGTTGTGTTCCAAGCCCCTCACCAGCCTTGTTGCCTTCTCCGGACACATTTAAGCATCTCAAGGTTATTCTTAACTGAGGGCCCAGAACTGGACACAGCACTCGAGGTGTGGCCTCAGCAGTGCCAAGTACAGGAGAAGAATGACCTCCCTGCTCCTGCTGGCCACACCATTTCTGATCCAGGCCAGGTGCCATTGGCCTTCTTGGCCACCTGGGCACACTGCTGCCTCATGTTCAGTTGGCTGTCCACCAGAACCCCCAGGGCCCTTTCTGCCTGGGCACTGTCCAGCCACACCGTGTCCAGCCTAGAGCACTGCAGGGGTTATTGTGGCCAAAATGCAGGACTCAGCACTTGGACTTAATAAACTTGACCTTGTTGCACTCTGCCCACCTATCCAACTGTTCCAGGTCTCTGTGCAGAGCCATCCTACCAGCCAACAGATCGACAAATGTTCCCAGCTTAGTGTCATCTAAAAATTTACTAATAAGAGATTCAATAGCCCCATCCATGTCGTCAATACAAATGTTGAACAGAGCTGGCCCCATCACAGACCCCTGAGGAACACCCCTGGTGACTGGCTGCCAGCTGGATGCAGCACCCTTCCCCACCACTCTCTGGGCCCGGCCATGCAGCCAGTTGTTAACGCAGCAAAGAGTGCTCCTGTTCAAGCTGTGGGCTGTCAGCTTTTCCAGGAGCGTGCTCTGGGAGACAGTGTCTAAGGCCTTGCTGAAGTCCCAACAGACAACATCCACAGCCTTTCCCACATCCCCCACACAGGTCACCTGGCCATGAAAGGAGACATAAAAACTGGTCAAACATGACCTACCCCTCCTAAACCCATGCTGGCTGGCTCTGATACCCTGGCCATGACACAATATAAACTGCTCCATGACCTTTACCAGGTACTGAGGTCAGGCTAACTGGCCTATAATTACCAGGATCCTCCTTCCCACCCTTCTTGTGAATGGGTGTCACATTGCCCATCTTCCAGTCATCTGGAATCTCACCAGTGGGCCAGGACTGTTGGTAAATGATGGAGAGCGGCTTCACAAGCTCATCTGCCAGCTCCCTCATCACCCTGGGGTGGATCCCACCTGGGCCCATAGATCTATGAACATTCAAGCAGCTCAGCAGTTCTCTGACTGCCTCCTCCTAGACACTAAGTTCCCTCTTACATCCAGTACGGAAAAAAGGTTGGCCTTCCTATTTGTCTTGGTTTAGGAAGACAGGTATCTGCTAGGTAAAATTACAATCAGAGGCTCTTTGGCAAAGATTTGGGAAATAGGAATAGCAGTTCTTTACTAGTATGTAATACAAAGCAAACAAACACAAAAAAAAAACTCCCCCCCCACCAAACAACTACAGCGTTAATGACAAACGACAACAGTACCAAGAACCTTGAGGGCTTTGTTTCACAAAACCCAGGGCAGTTTGGTTTCGGTGTCCCTGCAGGATCCTCAGAGCACCAAGCTGAAACAGTGGAAAAGTCCCAGGCTGGTAGCTGGGATAGCAGGGTGTCCCGGCAGGCAGGGGCAGGATGTCCCGGCAGCGCAGGGGGTGCAGAGTCACGCTGTAGCAAGATGGGCAGCGCCGAAGAAGCCGATGGCGAGGCAGGGCCTGGACCAGCTCCCCGCGAGTGGCCGGGAAAACTCCGGATTCAGGCCGACCCAATGATAGCAGACCTCCCAGGACTGGATCCCTTTGGCCACAGTGAAACTCCTCCAGGCAGCAACAGCCGTTCTCCGCTCGGCGTGCTTTGCGGCAGCTGAGCTCCTCGAGGAGCGGCAGACACGCGTCTCCCCGAACGCCAGAAAAAGAAAAGCACGCAGCTGCCTCAAGCTTTGTCTTTTACCTGCGTTATCTCCCCCTTCCACCTTTTGTCCACCTCTTTGTTTCGGTTAAGTACTCTCAAGTATCCAACACTTGGTCTCCTTGGTAACTTGTGGGGAAAAAATTCTTTAGAGATAGAAGGAACAAACCTAACCCCCAACATTATCCACCCCGAATTTTTTTCCCATACCAACATATTACATTGAGTTTTAACTGTTAAAAATACCTATATATATGCAAATATGGATACAGCCACATTGTCATGGGTAGTTCACCCCAAAACAAGGTCCCCTTGAGGTATGCATCGGGTCTCTCCATCCTTTTGCATCACCCACCAGGTGCAACCTGGTCCCTGAGCGAAGACAACCGCACGGATGGGATTGTCTTTGCTGGAGGCAGGATTAATCCAAACAGTTTTTCCCAGCATACCTCTCATGTGTACCACTGGAACCTTATCTCCGTCTGTCTTTTGCAAGGGCTCAGATTGGGCAGGACCTGCTCGGTTGGTGGAACCTCGAGTGTTCACCAACCAGGTGGCCTTTGCTAAATTAATATCCCAATTCATGAAGGTTCCCCCACCCAGTGCCTTCAAGGTAGTTTTAAGCAGGCCATTGCACCGTTCAACTTTCCCGGCCGCTGGTGCATGATAAGGAATATGGTACACCCACTCAATGCCATGTTCTCTAGCCCAGGTGCTTATAAGACTATTCTTGAAATGAGTCCCATTGTCCGACTCGATTTTTTCAGGGGTGCCATGTCTCCACAGGACTTGTTTTTCCAGGCCCAGGATGGTGTTCCGGGCATTAGCATGAGGCACGGGGTAGGTCTCCAACCATCCAGTGGTGGCTTCCACTATGGTTAGCACATAACGCTTGCCCTGGCGGGTTTGGGGAAGGGTGATGTAGTCAATCTGCCAGGCTTCCCTATATTTATATTTGGACCACTGCCCACCATACCATAAGGGCTTCACCCGCTTGGCTTGCTTGATTGCAGCACATGTCTCACAGTCATGGATAACCTGAGAAATACTGTCCATGGTTAAATCCACCCCTCGGTCTCGGGCCCACTTATAGGTGGCATCTCTGCCCTGATGACCCGAGGCATCATGGGCCCATCGGGCTAGGAACAACTCTCCCTTGTGTTGCCAATCTAAATCTATCTTTGACACTTCTATCTTGGCAGCCTGATCTACCTGCTTGTTGTTTTGGTGTTCCTCATTAGCCCGACTCTTGGGAACATGGGCATCTACATGGCGGACTTTCACAGGCAGCTTCTCTAAACGAGTGGCAACGTCCTTCCATTCATCAGCAGCCCAGATTGGTTTTCCTCTACGCTGCCAGTTGGCCTTTTTCCACCTTTCCAGCCAGCCCCACAGAGCATTGGCTACCATCCACGAATCAGTGTAGAGGTAGAGCTTTGGCCACTTCTCTCTTTCAGCAATGTCAAGGGCTAATTGAACAGCTTTGAGTTCAGCAAGCTGACTTGATCCCCCTTCTCCTTCAGTGGCTTCTGCAACCTGTCGTGTGGGGCTTCATACGGCTGCTTTCCACTTATGGTTCATTCCCACGATGCGACAGGAACCGTCAGTGAAAAGAGCGTAGTGTGTTTCTTCTGCTGGCAGTTGGTTGTATGGAGGAGCTTCTTCAGCCCGTGTCACTTGTTCCTGCTCCTCTTCGTCAGTGAGACCGAAGTTTTCTCCTTCCGGCCAGTTTGTAATTATCTCCAAAATCCCAGGGCGATTTGGGTTTCCAATACGGGCACGCTGTGTGATGAGGGCAGTCCATTTGCTCCATGTGGCATCAGTGGCATGGTGCGTGGAGGGAGCCTTTCCTTTAAACATCCACCCCAGCACTGGTAGTCGGGGTGCCAAGAGGAGTTGTGCTTCTGTGCCAATCACTTCTGAGGCGGCTTGAACTCCTTCATAGGCGGCCAAGATCTCCTTCTCTGTGGGAGTGTAGTTGGCTTCAGATCCTCTGTAACTTCGACTCCAGAATCCCAGTGGTCGGCCTCGGGTCTCCCCTGGCACCTTCTGCCAAAGGCTCCAGGACAAACCATTGTTCCCGGCTGCAGAATAAAGCACATTCTTCACATCTGGTCCCGTCCTGACTGGGTCAAGGGCTACTGCATGAGCAATCTCCTGCTTGATCTGGGCAAAGGCTTGTTGCTGTTCAGGGCCCCAGTGGAAATTGTTCTTCTTGCGGGTAACCAGGTAGAGAGGGCTCACGATCTGACTGTACTCAGGAATGTGCATCCTCCAAAAACCTATGGCTCCTAGGAAAGCTTGTGTTTCCTTTTTGCTGGTCGGTGGAGACATTGCTGTGATCTTATCAATGACCTCAGTGGGGATCTGCCGCCGTCCATCTTGCCACTTTACTCCCAGGAACTGGATCTCTCTGGCAGGTCCCTTGACTTTGCTCTTCTTGATGGCAAACCTGGCTTTCAGCAAAATCTGGATGATCCTCTCTCCTTTCTTGAACACTTCAGCTGCAGTCTTTCCCCACACAATGATGTCATCGATGTACTGTAGACGTTCTGGAGCCTCACCCTTTTCCAGTGCAGCCTGGATCAGCCCATGGCAGATGGTGGGGCTGTGTTTCCACCCCTGGGGCAGCCGGTTCCAGGTGTACTGCACGCCCCTCCAGGTGAAAGCAAACTGAGGCCTGCATTCTGCAGCCAGAGGAATGGAGAAAAATGCATTGGCAATATCAATAGTGGCATACCACCTTGCTTCCTTGGACTCCAGCTCGTACTGAAGTTCCAGCATGTCCGGCACAGCAGCGCTCAGCGGTGAAGTCACTTCATTCAATGCACGATAGTCCACAGTCAGTCTCCATTCTCCATCAGACTTGCGCACAGGCCAGATGGGGCTGTTGAAGGGTGAGTGGGTTTTGCTGACCACCCCTTGGCTCTCCAGCTCACGGATCATCTTGTGGATGGGGATCACGGCGTCCCGATTTGTCCGATACTGCCGACGGTGCACTGTCGAGGTGGCAACAGGTACTTGTTGTTCTTCTACCTTCAGGAGTCCCACTGCAGATGGGTTCTCTGATAGTCCCGGCAAGGTGTTCAACTGCTTAATGTTCTCTGTCTCCACAGCAGCTATTCCAAAAGCCCATCTGAGTCCTTTAGGGTCTTTATAATATCCATTCCTGAGGAAGTCTATGCCCAGAATACATGGAGCCTCTGGGCCGGTCACAATCGGATGTTTCTGCCACTCCTTCCCAGTCAGGCTCACCTCGGCTTCAACCAGAGTCAATTCCTGTGATCCCCCCGTCACCCCGGCAATGGAAATCGGTTCTGCCCCCATATGTCCCGATGGCATTAGAGTACACTGCCACCCAGCATCTACCAAAGCTTCGTATTTTTGTGGCTCTGATGTGCCAGGCCATCGAATCCACACAGTCCAAAAAACCCGATTTTCCCGTGCCTCTTCCTGGCTAGAGGCAGGGCCCCTCTAGCACTGGTTATGATTCCCTTCTTGGACATACATGGTAGAGGTTCCTTCGAGGGAATCTGACACAGCATTCCCACCTCCGTAATACCTGGCAGCTTGCTCATGGGAGGCTGAGGCTACCTTCATTCTAGTGGAACTCCCTCTGTTAGCGTTTCTCTCCTTGAGCTCACGTACCCGTGCTGCCAGGACAGAAGTAGGTTTCCCATGCCACACTCCCATGTCCTCCCCATGGTCCCGCAGATAAAACCACAGGTCAGCTCGAGGGGTGTACCTTCTCTCTCTCGCTGGGGAATGTTGGGCTCTGATTCTGGGGCCTGTGACTCGCACCGGTGCTACATGGGAACTGTTCCTTCTCATCTCCTCTCTCATTTCCCTCATCTCCTCTTTGAGTTCCTTCACCACCGCAGAGACATGAGCCTGCATTGGGCCACTGATCATACTTTCATAATTTCTGAGCTTGTTGGCAACAGAACCCACTGTCTCTCGGTTATCCTCGGCATTAATTGTTGCGATGAATGTGGCATATTGGGATGGTCCATGAGTTGCCAGATTCCACAACATGTGCCCTGTGCATTTAACCTTGTCGGGGTCATTATCATGCTGTCCGGTCCTCCCAAAAAGTACTTCCAATACTGCCACTTCTCTCAACTGTTGGATTCCTTCCTCAAGGGTCTTCCATCGCATTCTATTGTTGTGCTCTTGCATTCTGTCTCTGTGGACAAATCTCTCTCTCACACTCATTAGAAGTCGTTCCCAAAGGGGAAGGGGCCTTTGCTCTCTTACAAATACCTGATTTATACCTGAGTCTTGGGTCAAGGGTCCCAAATTCCTTGCTTCAGCACTATCCAGTTGCACACCTGTACCCATAAGGTCCCAGACTCGAAGTAGCCGGGCTGTATAAGCCTCACGTCCTCGTCGTGCAATATCTTTTTGCAGATTACGTAGACTTTCATATGTCAGGGACTCAGTGATGATCTCAACCTGTGGCTCTTCGGTGGATTGTGAGGACCCTCCTTTCTTATCCTTAATACCAGGATCTGACGATTTCACTTTACACTTCCTTGTTTCCACAGGGGCGACTGCTGCTGGCTGTGGCTGCCCTTGTGGTTCAGCTGGAACCTGGACAGTTGTAACGTCTGTGGGTTCCACTGCTGCACCATCAGTCTCTGCCTTCTCGGGGCAGGGGGAGGGTTTTTTATGAGCTGGGGAAATGTACTCCTTCAGCATTTGGCCTATCTCTTTTACCAGAACCTCAACCCAATCCGGGTGGGTCCTTTCTGAGGCAGGCTGTGGGGCAGAGTCAGGCTCTGGGGTGTCATCCCTATTCTGTGGGGTAGGTATCAGGGTGGTTATCCAGGTCAATCTTCCCTTATCTCTGAATGCTAAATAGAATACGCCTATTAGCAGCACCAGCCATTGTATGATATCATTAGCATTCAGAGAGGATTTAAACCCTTCAAAAACTGGTGGGGCAGACCCAAAGAGATGGGTAAAGGGTTGGGAAAAAGAAACTTCCCCCGGTGTCATTTCCTCACAGTAGGTACCATTGTTAAAGTAACTCCAAAAACACATAGTTAGTGTACGATCGCCCTGAATCCATGTGCCTGCCTTCCAGAGGAAATTAAAAATCCATGAGTTCTTCACCTTATTAAGCCATAAAATAAACTGGATGACAGTCACAGTAGCCTTAGTTATAGGGCCCATGTTTAGATAAGGGCCTGCAAATGGAAGGAATACAGCCACAACCACATGCCACCCAAACCAGGCTAAGTTAGACCACATGATGCAGCCTAATGAGGTTTTTATATCCAACGCACACAAAAGAAAGTACTAGGTTAGTTAAGAACTGCTATTTCTCTTCCCTTTTCTTTTCTCAGTGCCCTCAAGCCCCACGTTGGGCGCCAAAATCTGTCTTGGTTTAGGAAGACAGGTATCTGCTAGGTAAAATTACAATCAGAGGCTCTTTGGCAAAGATTTGGGAAATAGGAATAGCAGTTTTTTACTAGTATGTAATACAAAGCAAACAAACACAAAAAAAAAACTCCCCCCCCACCAAACAACTACAGCGTTAATGACAAACGACAACAGTACCAAGAACCTTGAGGGCTTTGTTTCACAAAACCCAGGGCAGTTTGGTTTCGGTGTCCCTGCAGGATCCTCAGAGCACCAAGCTGAAACAGTGGAAAAGTCCCGGGCTGGTAGCTGGAATGGCAGGGTGTCCCGGCAGGCAGGGGCAGGATGTCCCGGCAGCGCAGGGGGTGCAGGGTCACGCTGTAGCAAGATGGGCAGCGCCGAAGAAGCCGATGGCGAGGCAGGGCCTGGACCAGCTCCCCGCGAGTGGCCGGGAAAACTCAGGATTCAGGCCGACCCAATGATAGCAGACCTCCCAGGACTGGATCCCTTTGGCCACAATGAAACTCCTCCAGGCAGCAACAGCCGTTCTCCGCTCGGCGTGCTTTGCGGCGGCTGAGCTCCTCGAGGAGCGGCAGACACGCGTCTCCCCGAACGCCGGAAAAAGAAAAGCACGCAGCTGCCTCAAGCTTTGTCTTTTACCTGCGTTATCTCCCCCTTCCACTTTTGTCAACCTCTTTGTTTCGGTTAAGTACTCTCAAGTATCCAACACTTGGTCTCCTTGGTAACTTGTGGGGAAAAAATTCTTTAGAGAAAGAAGGAACAAACCTAACCCCCAACACTATTGCAGTTAATATATTTGAAAAACTTTTTTTAATATCCTGTACAAAATGCCAAATTAAGTTTGAATTGAGCGTTGGACTCCCAAACACTTTTCCTACATGCCCTAGCAATCCCCTTAAATACTCCTTGACCTGACCCTCCTTCCAAAGATGATACATCCTTATTTTATTCCTAAGTTCCTTCAAAACCTCCTTGCCCATCCAGGCTGGACGTTTGCCTTGTCAGCTCATCTTTTGGCACACAGGGAAAGCCTGTTCCTCTGCCCTCAAGATCTCTGCTTTGAAGCACGCCCACCTTTTTTGGACTCCTTTGTTTTTAAGGGCTGCTTCCCTAGCAACTCCCTGAATAAGTCTCGTAAATAGGCCAAAGTCTGCTGATTGGAAGTCCAGTGTAAAAGTCTTCTTGATGTTCTTCCTGATTTCACCAAATATCGAGAACTCTATAAATTCATCATCACTGTGTCCCAAGGAGCCTCCAACCACCACATTTCCCACCAGCCCTTCTCTATTTGCAAACAACAGGTCGAACATAGGCCCTCCCCTGGTGGGGCTCACTCACCAGCTGCAACAAAAAGTTGTCCTCCATACACTCCAAAACCTTCCTGGACTGCCTCTTTCCTGCTGTATTAAGTTCCCAGCAGATATCTGGCAGCTTAAAGTCACCTACAAGAACAAGGGCTGGTGATCCTGAAACATTCTCCAGCTGCTTATAGATTAAGTTGTCCACCTCTTCTTCCTGGCTGGGTGGATGATAACAGACTCCCAGCAGGTTCCCCTGGTACCCCGTCCTGTTTTCTTAGGGTACAATGGTAACAATGAAAACCTTACCAAGGGCACAACTCCCAAGTCCACAAGGAAAAGAACAGACAAGCTGTCAAGTTCTTCAAATATTTGTCCTGCTTTGCTGCAAGACTCCTACTGCACAAACAGTGTGGAAAGCCAAGGGAAGCTGCAGTTGGTGGCACGTCTTGTGACAGAAGCTGCACCTCGTTCTCCAGGAAGTGTTCTTGGAAAGAGCAGACAGGAGTGTGGAAAAGATTCTGGGAAAACTGAAGGAGCTTTTAAGAAATGAAATGAAACTGTAAAGAAGCAATCAAAGATGTCCTTGTCAAATGATTTTGATGCTCCCCTTTTCCATCTTGCACTACTTCTCCATCCCATGAACTACAAATGGATCTCACCTCTAAGATCCATGATTTGGCAAGTTGGAGATGCTGTAAAATACCATGAGCTACACACAATTTGCCTTCCCCTGTTTTTCTTGGAAAGCAATGCTGGAGACACAAGTGCAGTGCTTGGGCCAGGTACGAATTCTGCATTCAGGGAACGTGCTCTGACAGTGTCTGACCCTCAGCAGGGACAATGCACAGCAGCAACCAAGGGGATTGCTCTGTCACAGTGCAGGAGTCAAGACTCTGCGTCTTGGCTCCTGTGGGCAAAGTTCCCGTGTTTGGACAGGCTCGGGGCTGCCCCCGGGGAGCGCGGGGCTCGGCGTGGAGCTGAGCGGGCAACGGACAAACGGACCCAGGGAAAAACGGCCCCGGGGCTTCAGTTGCTACGGCAGCAGCAGCAGCAGCGGCAGCAGCAACAGCAGTGGCAGCAGCAGCGGCAGCAGCAGCAGAAAAAGTGACTTTTGTCGACTTCCTCCTGTTTTTCCTCTCCCCCTCCCGCAGGCCCGCACCCTGTCCCGCAGTCCCGCACCCTCTCCCGATCTCCCTGTCCCAGTGTCCCCATCCTCTCCCAGTCTCCCTCTCCCCTGCAGAGCCGGGCCATGCCCCCGGCCCGCCCCCAGCCCCGGGCGGGGCTGCCCCGTCCCCACCCCTGGCCCCAGGCCTCCTGCCGCGGTCTCGCCTCCGCCGGGCTCTGGCTGTCCTGGCGATTGCGGTGCCGGACGAGGATCAGTGCCTGGGGCTGCGGCGGCATCGCCGCCCTTTGCCTCCGGCTGGGTTCGCTGCTGGGGCGCGGCGGCTTCGGAAGTGTCTTCGCAGGGATGCGGCTCTCGGACGGCGCAGCGGTGAGCGGCGGGGCTGGCGGCGGGCGCAGGAGGAGGAGGAGGAGGGCGGAGGAGGAAGAGCATGGGGCTGGGCAGCGTGGGCAGCGTGGTCAGCGAGCTCAGCCTGCTGCTCCCATTGGCTTGCAGGTGGCCATCAAAAGGGTACCACGGAACCGCGTCCGGCACTGGGGAGAGCTGGTGAGTGAGCGGAGGGCCAGCGGGAGAAGCCGGGGCGTGCCTGGCGGGGACGAGCCGAGGCCCGGCAGGGTGGAAGCCACCATGATGCCTCGAGGGAGAGCGGGCGTGGGGCCAGCGGAGGGTGCAGAACATCCCAGGCTGAGTGAGGGCTTCCCCACCCCTGGCACGGCCTCAGCCCCACTGACGGCATCGTGGTCCTCCCACAGCCCAACAGCACCAGCACACCGCTGGAGATCGTGCTGCTGCACAGGGTCTCCACTGGCTTCCCTGGTGTCGTCCAGCTGCTGGAGTGGATTGAGCTCCCCAGTGAAATCGTGATGGTGCTGGAGCGCCCGGAGCGGTGTCAGGACCTCCAGCATTTCATTCGGGCACGGAGGTTCCTGGCCGAGGAGGTGGCGCGGGAGCTGTTCCGCCAGGTGCTGGAGGCCGTGCGGCACTGCACCAGCTGTGGGGTCCTGCACAGAGACATCAAACCAGAGAACATCCTGGTTGACCTGGCCACCGGGCAGGCCAAATTGATCGATTTTGGCTGTGGCACCTATTTTCAAGACACGGCATACACTCAATTTGCAGGTGAGCCCACGCAAGGATGTGCTCCCAGTTGCTGACATCTCATGGCCCAGCATCTCACAGCCCAACCTTGGTGTGGCAGTGGGGATTCTCCCTTTTGCTGCCAGTCATGGCACTGAGACTTCAGGTGAGTTGCTTTTGAGCAGGGGTGGGTTGGGGCCCAGCTTCCAGCCCTGCTGGCAGCCTTTGCCAGCCACTCTGCCCAGGACTGGGGCTGGGGCAGCCAGCCCGACAGAAACACCCGTGGGTGGGGGTATCAGAGAGCATGGAGTCAGAACCTGTGCACCAGCCATTTTGGTGTGCAGGTGAGAAAGGGCTTGGACTGCTCCTCTGGCCTTCTTTGTCTTGTGTTCATAATGTTATTTGGGGCAATGCAGGCAGGGAGGAGGAAGGCATGGTTTTCCTCCTGCTCTGAGTGGGTTTTTTCTTGTTCTGGTCAGGCCTTTCCAGGGCTTCTGCCGCCCTTTTCCTACACCAGTGGTTTCTTTTCCAATGGCAATTTTTCACACAAGGCCCAGGTCCTGGTGGAAGGGCAGCGGGTCACACCATGTGCCACTGGGGCAGTCCCCACATGCCCAGGGATGCTGGGGCCAGGCTCTGGGAGCAGCAGCATCCCCCTGATGAACTCCATCTGTATTCCATAGGAACACCAGCATACAGCCCGCCAGAATGGACCGACTTTGGCTGGTACTATTGCGAGCCAGCTACCATCTGGTCCCTGGGCATGCTCCTGCACCAGATGGTCTGCGGGCAGCACCCTTTCAGGAGTGGCTGGAACATCAGCTGGGGCCAGCTCCCGCTGCCACAACGGCTCTCTCAAGGTGGATCCTCATCTCTGGGCACGGGGGGAATACCAGTGCTGGGAGACAGCAGTTGGCTCGTGAGCATCCTGCTCTGGCAGCTGCTGAGGAGGTGGCACATGTCCTGCTCTCCTGCTCTCCTCCAAAGCAGGGAATTGATGGGAAAGTTTAGGCCCAGCTCTGAGCACATCCAGCATGGCCTGGGCATGGGAATATTGGGCAAAGCAGCCAGGGGCCTTCTCCAACTGACTGGCAGTTTCTGGTTTCTCTTCCCAGAGTGCAAAGATCTCATCAGGTGCTGTTTATCCGTGGATGACATGGAAAGGCCTTCATTAGAAGACCTTTTTGGTGATCCTTGGATGCAGGATATTCATCTGGAGTAGAAGAAGGGAGAGAGCCACAGGCTCATTTTGATGCAGGGCTTTGGTAAGTTCCAGCTGCACACATGCCTTGGCAATCAGAAGCAAAGAAACCCAGACTTTTTTGTGCTGCCTGTGTCACTAAACAGGAGTCGTCAGGTGGGCACAGGCAGCCCTTGTGCTGGAGCTGAGCTGCTCTGCCCACCACTGGTGGCTGCCATGCGAGTTATTTTGGCTTGTGCTGGTTCACTGACAGCTGGGGCCCTGGGCAGAACACTGACAGCCTGGTCTCACCCTCAGGGAAGGAGAAGGAACCCCTGGAGAAGCTGGACCAGGTGGGGCTGCTGCTGCTGGAGACAGCGAGGACGACAACAAGGATGACAACCTCTTCCTGAACCTGGCCACCAGCAGTTGAAGGTGATGGACTTCAATTCTGGCACCTTCTTCAAAGCCAGGCTCCACAGCCAATTTGCAGATGAGTTGACACACAGGGGGATGCTCCCAGATTTGGGCATTGCACAGCCTGGCCAGGAACCAAAGGTTCCCCCCTTTACTGGGGCTGATGCAACTGATTGTTCAGTGGGCTGCCAAGCTGCTTTGTGGCAGGGCTGGGGGCACGGGCTGGAGTGGTTCTGAAATGGGAGTCGGCTCCTGGCCCTGCCAACAGCCGCCACCCCTCACCATGCCTTTGGCTGGGACTGGGGCAGCCAACCCGACACAAACAAAACCCCAAGATGGGAGCAGAGGTGGGACTCCAGAACCTGTGCTCAGCTGCTTTGCTTTGCCGGCAAGGAAGGACTTGGGGTGCTCCACTGCCTTTGTTTTCTTTGGGATCACCATTATTTTGGGGGGCAGTGTAGGGGGGGGAAGAGTGAAAGCATGGGCTTCCCTCACTGGTGGGTGGGTTTTTCCCTAGCATGCAGGGCATGGGGGCTTCCTCAACCTCTGACAGAGATAGGATCTTTTACCTTTTCCCTTTTTTCCCTTTTTTGTCTGTAATCTCTTTTTGTTAATTTGATGTTTGTTTTTCTAAAGGAAGCCTTCTAGGTGGTGTCCAGTCTTGACTGGGAAGTGCTTGGGACCAGCTGTGGAGTGGATGAAGGAGAAGGCTGAGGACGTCGTTTGGGAGCAGCTTTTCTTCCCGCGGCGGATGGCGTGAGGTGTGTCCCCGTCTTGTTGGCACGGGTGGGGTAAGAGCTTTTGGGAGATGGCAGCCAGCACAGGAGCATCCTGCTCTGGGCAGCTGCTGGGGAGGTGGATCTGCCCTGGCTGGCTGCAGGCTGGGCACGTGTCCTGCCCTTCTGCTCTGCTGCCAAAGGCAGCAATGATGGGCAGCTTTGGGCCCCGCTCTGAGCACGGCCAGCATGGCCTGGGCACCGCGGGCGGCTGGGACAAGGGCACAGGAGCCTTCAGCTGACGGGCGGTTTCTGTTTTCTGTCCTTGCAGCCGGGCTCTGTGGATGGTGAGGCTGCTCTGGGCTCTGCCAGGGCTCTGCTGGAGCTCAGCACCGGGCTGGGATCAGCCAAAGAAGAAACGGTGTGACCTGCAGCAGACTTGCCTTGAGCATTTTGGCAATGCAGCTCAAGTTTGCAGAGGGTGCATCTCCAAGGGAAAACATGACACCCCCCAAAATAAACTTGTTTAATACCTTCTGAAATGAAATCAATCTGGGGTGACGCCAAATGACATTTTTCAGCTTGCTCAAGCTGTAGCTCAGCCCTTCTCTGAACAGTTCTGTCCCCCACCTGCATTTTCCTTCACAACTGCTCCCTATTTTCCCCCAGTGAGTGCCCAGCTGATTGCAGTCTCCATCACACTATTGCCATCCTTGGTGCCCATCACCATGGGGAAGACCGAGCCCCAGGCTTAGGGACTCATCCTGTCACTGGCTGAGGGGCAGCAATGCCTCAGGGCTCTGGTGGCATTTTAGTGTCATTCAGAGCTGCTCTCTTGCTCTCAGCTCTCCTCACTGCTGAGTTCCCACTCTTTTTTCCTCATCCTTCCTTCACGATGAGCTCTGTGAACTCCCGTGAGCCACCCCACTCTTCCCGGTCCACCCACCCACCTCAGTTAGGCTGAAGCTGAAGCTTCTTTGTCTCCTCTGGCACACCAGTGCAGTCCCCTCTGCGGGGAGCCCAGAGCACAGCACACAGCAGTGCAGTCCGGGCTGGACCAGCTGCCCTCCACCCCTGGCTTGGCTGTTTGTGGCAGCCAAATGCTCCCTGTTTGCAGCTGTCCCTGCAGGATGGCCCCAGGGCAGAGCCCAGCCGGGCTCCCACTGCATCCCCTGGAGCTTAGGGCAGACAGTGGTGCCAGAGCCGAGGTTCATGGGGAGCAGCCAGAGCTGTGGCTTGCAGTCAGTGTTTGCAAGTGTTGTGTTCTCATCTCCTGCAGCTCATGGGGAAGACAACGAGTGTTGCCAGGCCAGCAGTGCCCCTCTGTGCAGGGACAAGGCTGAAGGGCTTTCCCATTCCAGAGGAGCCGGCACTGAGCCTTGGCAGGGCTGGAGCCGGGTCTCACCTGCTGTGCGGGACTCGCTGCCCACCAACCGCCCCCACCCGCCGCGCTCCGTCCTACAGGGACAGAAGGGTCTGTGTGTGCCAGGGGCTCTGGGATGTCTCTGTATCCATGGACAGAAGGGTCTGTGTGTGCCAGGGGCTCTGGGATGTCTCTGTACCCATGGACAGAAGGGTCTGTGTGTGCCGGGGCTCTGGGATGTCTCTGTACCTATGGACAGAAGGGTCTATCTATACAAGGGTTTCCATAACATCTTTGTTCCCTTGGGTATGGAATGAACACGGGGTGAAGTTGTCAGTCATGTTGCTTGTGCACTCCTTCCTTTCCATACAAGACACATCTATGCACACCTCCACATACAGATATTTTAAAAGGATAGGGATGGATAGAGATTTCCCACAGAGCTCTAACTTTGACATAACTCACTTGTAAGCCAGTGGCCAGGGGATTTTTTTTTCCCAGCTCTGTGTGGGTCGGTGTCCAAGAGTTGAGGGGAGCAGCATTCAGAAGCAGTTTCAGGACTTCTAGGCAGGAAATGGAATTGACAACCATCAGTGTAACTCACCCTATTCATTGGGATGGGCTGCTGGTTCCTTAGGAATATGGCTGTTGTGCAGAGCAGGTGCTGCAGCCCTGAGGGCTCTTGGCCAGGCCAGGGGATCTGCCACCTGCTAAGGGCAGCTCTCAGCCTGCCTGGAGATCCTCATGGACCGTGGTGTGAAGTTGGAGTTGGAAGGAGTGACCCCAGCAGGGTAGACTCCTCCTGCTGTGGAAAGGGTGCTGCATGGCCAGGACTGCTCTCAGCTTTGTCCTAAAGGAAAGGGAAAGGGCTGTCAGCTTTGCCTGTGTCACTGAGACTCCTGCACTGTCACCCTGGGCATCAGCAGATCTGTCTCAGATCTCCCTCAGAAAGTGCCTCCTCACCCTCCTCTACCTACAGACAGCACCAGCAGCACCTTGGCTTGCAGCATCTCTGTTGGTCTGAGCTGCCCTTAAGGCCCTGCTGCCAGGGAGATGCCCCTGGGCAGTGGCCTGGGCTGGGAGGGGTGTGCAGGGCAGAGCTCAGCCCCCAGGGCTGGGCTGGGCTCTGGGAGCACTGGCGGGGACAAGGCTTGGATACAGAGAAACAGCTCCCAGTAGGCACAACTCCAGGTAGTAGAGAGCAAGACAAGCCCTGGATATCCCTTCCTATACAACAACACAGAAAAAAAAAAGGGAGAGAAAAGTGTTAGGAAATTAATTTTGAAATTACAGCTTACAGATAGTCCACTTTATTTTTCAAGAAAGGTTTAAGTCCAATCACCCTGAAGTAGAGGGAGGTGTAATGAGCAAAGGGTATCTGTGCAGGACCAGCTGGTCTGATTGCACTGGGGCACAGGCTCTGTTTTCCCTCTGGGCTCCCCAGTGTTCAGGCTGAGAGCAATGCTGAAGATGTGGCAGTAACTAAGCAGCACAAAAATGAACTCAAAAATAAAACTTTACTGAATTTTCTGCAAAACAACAGAAATACTTTTGAGGGAATTCCCAATAAAATAGGATTGAATCAAGGAAATCTGTCACAGCTTCCTAATGTCTTCTTTCAACAGTCCACCATGCCCAGAGTGAAGAAATGTCCAACAGCCGCCCCATCAGCCACTTCCTCCTGCTGGCATTGGCAGACACGTGGCAGCTGCAGCTCCTGCACTTCTGCCTCTTCCTGGGCATCTCCCTGGCTGCCCTCCTGGGCAACGGCCTCGTCATATGCGCTGTAGCCTGCGGCCACTGAAACTTTAATTTTGAAGAATTAAAGATTTTAGTTAAACCAGATATTGCTGAAGTAAGACAGATAGACTTCCCTTTTGATAAGCAGAAGCCGGATTTAAGGAACTGATAAATCATGAGGTCTGTCAACTTATGTTTGTGTATTCTGACTAATCAATAGGCTTCAAGAAGGACAATGAATTCATAAATCAAATACTCCTGGGAAAACAGGATTCAGTTGTCAAACAACACTAAAAGGTTAAAAAGTCAAAGTGAAGAAGACTCACTTACTTCATCATTTTGAGACCCTGCCCCATAAAAAAGACCACCGACCCATTTCAAAGAACAAAGCACGCATGCTTAATAGCTTTTGGCTAATTACCATACGAAGCGAGGGATGGGATGTACTAAAGTCATGAATATACATTTGTGTTTTGAGTATTCAATACTTCTGTACATAAAAAGACCCTGTGATCTTCTGTAGGGGCGCATGTGTTTGGGAGCTATCCCGCACGCTGCCCGGCGTTGTAATTAAACATACACTTTCTAACTTTAAACTGTTAGAGAGTCTTTTGGATATCAGCATTAGGGCGATATTCATATTTTTTTAATAATTCATTTTGGCGAGCAAGCCAGGAGACGCTCTCTTTCGCCGAGGGGTCCATCGGCGTCTAGGACCCTTTTGGGTGCCCCCCAGGATTTTCTGGGTATAGGGCTCCTGCGACGCCCCTGACACCCCCGGAGACAGACCAGAGCCTGCTGGAACTATGGACAAAAAGGTATGTTTAAAAAAGATAAAATAAAGAACAAATACTGAAGACAGGTACCTTAGAATAGAGGCAGCTTGTAAGTCATAAGAGACATCTTATGCAACGCAGAGGCCTGAATGAGTTTTGGAAAAACTCTGAGGAGTATTGTAGATGGTTGTTTTGTTTCCAGGTAAAGAACCGGGTAGTTGGTGGCTGCATCCCGAGTGGAGGGGCAGCAACGGCGGCAGCAGAGCCGCCGGTCTTGGGTCTTGTTGGTTTTAAAGCAGTACTAGCTCCGGTTTCGGCTTGTAGTTTAAAGGTGCACCTTGGTAATGCATAATCTGAGGGGCTAGCCTGAGTTTTGAGATGCAAAGGGTCCCGTCTTGAGTCGTGGTCCCGCGCACTGGATGTGTGTGTGTGTATTGGGGGCAGATCTGTGTCTGTTTGGTGATCCCGAGATTTTGTGATTGTGGATCAATATTGTACCGTTTGTGTTGCGGTTTGTGAAAGCTTGTGAAGTAGTCGTTTCGGTTTGTGTAATTTTGGAATGTGCTACTAATCTCTGTAAGTGTTTTTGGAACACGTAAGAGATTTTAAAACCCCCGCTCATTGGCGGAGGGATACCTCTGTCTGAGAAGGCGGAGGGATTTGGGAAGGCTGTGGCGTCTCAGGGAAGGCTGTGTGCTAGCTTTGATCGTTTAACTGATAGTGTGACTTCAATCAGTTTGTCGTTCAGTAGAAAAGCGTTGTGAGTGAATAAGCTGTTTACTGTTTGTAGAGAGAAAAAAAAAGAGAGGAAATAAAAAGGAAAAATAAAAAAAAAAAGAAAAAAAAAAGGGAACAAAACAGGCAAAGAAGGTTTTTTTTCCGTCTCTTCGCATCCATGCCTGACATAGCCGGTGATCAAGGGTACTTAGTGTCACCTTGGTAGTCAGACAACAGGCTGAACTTACAGCCTAAGGCTATGTTTCCCAGCTCTTTGTAAAACGAGGAGGGATTTTTGGCGAATGGAAGTTTGCAATTGCCAGAGTGTGTGATAATATCTTCAAAGTGCTGTAGTCCTGGGCTGTGACTGCAGAAGAGCGAAGGGGGAGTGTGGGATCCAGCCCCGCCCCCGCTTTCCTGCAGGAGGGTCTGTGCTGGTTCCAGCCGAAGCCTGTGCGATTTTAAGAATGTATTCAGAATCATGGGGGATCTCCCCTCTCCCCACCTTGGCTGCTTCCTTTGCGAGCCTAAAACTGTGCCTGACTGATTGGAAAAGTTTTCGTTTGTCTGTTTTTGCTTTTCGTCTGTTTGCTTTAATAAAAAGACGTTTATCCTTTTCTTAACCATTAGTTCTTTTCACAACAGGTAATGCTTCGAGCCTTATTTTGAAAAGAATTCTTTTTTGCTTTTTATGCCTCGAGCCTTGTTTTGATTTTTCCTTTTTTTGCTTTTTAACTGTAATTCTTTCCTCAACAGCTGAAAGTACAGCTAACTGTTTCCTTTTTAAGGCTAACAAACTAGTTTTTGTTTAGTTTTGTTTCTTTGTTTTTTCTCTCTTGTGTTGATTTTGATATATGCCCAGAAATAGGAGGCAAAAGAATTGGGAGGCTGGTTCAGAAAAGTTCCCTGCCCAAGGAGGGGCTGCTACTGTAATCAGCAGACTGTGCTTCGTGGTGCAGTCTGTCAAGGCTCGTGGGTCCGATAAAGGTACAGGTGGCTAGTACCTAAGAGTGGAACTATAAGCCTACACAGCGGTAAAATATTTGAGTTGCTGGAAAACGGGATTTCAGAGATCTTAAAGAAACCAGTACAAATTCCTAAAGTTGAGTGTGGCCAGCATATTTTTGTACCAGAAGAATACCAAGTGAAACTTAAGAATTAGAATAAGATCAAAAAGCATTAAAAAAAAAAAAAGAGAGAATTCTTAATAGACACAGGGGCAACATTTTCAGTGCTGAATATGGCCCTAATACCTGTAACCAATGACTATGTTGTGGTAAAAGGAGCGACTGGCTAATCTGAAGGAGCTTATTTTTTACAAACCATTGAAGTATAAATTGGAAAACAATGGGGAATTCATTGATTTTTTTATATGCCTAAAGCTCCATCTGCACTTTTGGGAAGAGATCTGGTAAGAGCAGCTGGAGACAAAAATACTATTTAAGAATGGGAAATTTATTTTGGAGGTAAAAGATCAACAATATGTAGAGCTGTTAAGCTTAATAATGATAACCAAAGAAATTGAAGTTGCCAATGAAGAAGAGAATTTCAGGAAAATATTAGATCAAGTTTTTCCTGGGGTGTGGGCTTCTGACATACCAAGCAGGGCAAAGAATGCACTATCAGTATAGATCAAACTTAAGGAAAGAGGGCAGTTAGTAAAAGTTAAGCAATACCCCCTAAAGAAGGAAGGCAGAGAAGGGATTAGTCCAATTATTGAAAACATTTGAAGATAGGACTACTAAAAGAGTGTCAGTCTGATTTTAACACTCCTCTCTTGCCAGTGAAGAAGCCTAAGAGATCATACAAGCTAGTACAAGACTTAAAGGCTGTTAATAAGATAACTGAAGACTTGTATCCAGGAGTTGCTAACCCTTATATATTGTTAACTCATTTAATCCCTGAACTAACCTGGTTTACTGTTTTAGATTTGAAAGATGCTGTCTTTTGCCTCCCTCTCCATGAAGCCAGCCAGAAAATCTTTGCATTTGAGTGGGAGAACCCCAAAACTGGACAAAAAACTCAGCTCACATGGTGTGTTTGCCTCAAAAGTACAAAAACTCCCCCACCATATTTGGGGAACAGCTTGCAAAGGATTTGGAGTCTTGGGAACCTCCACCAGGAGAAGGACAGTTGCTCCAGTATGTGGATAGCCTCCTAATAGCCACCCAGACCCAGGAAACATGTGTGGACTGGACGGTAAGCCTCCTAAACTTTTTGGGCCTACAGGGGTATCGGGTGTCCCAGAAGAAAGCCCAAATGGTGAGGCAAACAGTAATTTACCTGGGCTATGAAGTGAGTGCTGGACAGAGAACTTTAGGGCAAGATCGCAAAGAGGCAATATGCCAGACCCCAAAGCCTCAGACAGTGAAAGAACTGAGAACCTTCTCAGGCATCACAGGATGGTGCAGACTGTGGGTTTATAATTATGGATTACTTGTTAAACCTCTAAATGCCTTGATCACGGAAGGAAGCAGAGATCTTCAGTGGAACAAAGAAGCAGCTCGAGCCTTTGACCAGCTAAAGAAGGCCCTCATGTCACCACCAGTCTTGGGACTTCCAGATGTAAGTAGGCCATTCTTTTTGTTTTCTCACGAGAAGCAAGGGATTGCTTTAGGGATACTAGCACAAAACCTGGGCCCGTATCAAAGGGTAGTTGCCTACCTCTCTAAGCAGCTGGATACGGCAGCTAAGGGGTGGCCAGGGTGCCTCAGAGCCATTGCAGCAGTGGCAGTGAACATTCAAGAGGCACACAAGTTCACCCTGGGCCAGAAGATGACAGTGCTAGTGTCTCACACAGTGTCTACAGTCCTGGAAGCGAAAGGGGGGCATTGGCTCTCCTCACAGAGATTCCTGAAGTACCAAGCTATGCTGGTGGAACAGGATGATGTTGAGATTGTGGTAACTAACATTGTGAACCCAGTTTCCTTCCTCAGCGGAAGTATGGGAGAACCAGTGATCCATGATTGCCTGGAGAGCATTGAAGCCACCTACTCCAGTCGCCCGGATCTGAAAGATAGCCCGCTTGAAAATGCCGAAACCTGGTTTACTGATGGGAGCAGCTATGTCATCAGTGGGAAGAGGCATGCTGGGTATGCAGTTACCACAAGCAGAGAGGTAATAGAGTCCAAACCATTACCAACGAACACCTCTGCACAGAAGGCTGAGATAATAGCCTTAATTCGAGCCCTAGAGCTGGCAGAAGCAAAAAGAATTAATATCTTCACAGACTCAAGGTATGCATTTGGAGTCGTGCATGCCCATGGAGCCATTTGGAGAGAGAGAGGACTGTTAAACTCACAAGGGAAGAATATTAAACATGCACAAGAAATATTGAGACTGTTGGAGGCAGTACAATTACCTGAGAAGGTAGCCATCATGCATATCAAAGCACACCAGAAGGTGAGCTCAGAATTGGAAGAAGGGAATATGCTGGCGGATAGAGAGGCAAAAGAAGCAGCAAAAGGTGAGATACCTGATGAGACAATTGAAGCAGCATTAATTCCAGATGGAAAAATTTCTATTGAGGGTAAGCCAATATACAGTAAAAAGGATAAGAAACTCATTAAGGCAGAAAAGGCAAGTTATAACCAGGAGGGATGGGCTGTAACAGAAGAAGGGAAACTTGTAGTACCCTCCTATTTGTTGTGGGCATTAGTACAGAGGGGGCATGAGAAAACACACTGGGGAATAGATGCCCTGTATAACCATTTAAAAGATAGGATCATGGCAAGGAAATTGCAGGGCACAGTGATACAAGTAATTCATCAGTGTAGCCTTTGCCTCCAAACTAATCCCAAAAATACTCCAAAGCCCAAAGTGGGACAAATTGGGAAGGGCTGTGGACCTGGGCAACAATGGCAAATTGACTTTAGAGAGCTGCCCAGGAAGGGAGGATATCGTTACCTATTGGTGTTAACCGATACCTTTTCAGGATGGCCAGAAGCCTTTCCTGCCAGAACAGCTAAGATCTGAAAGGTAACCAAAGCACTGTTACAAGAAATAATACCGAGGTTTGGAGTTCCAGCCACCATATCCTCAGATAGAGGGCCACACTTTATTTCAAAAATTGTGCAGCAAATGAGTAATCACCTGGGAATAGATTGGGAATTGCATACCCCATACCACCCTCAATCTAGCGGTCAAGTGGAAAAAATGAACCACTTGATTAAACAACAAACTGTGAGATTGGGGCAAGAAGTAAATTTGCCCTGGCCCCAGGCTTTCCCATTGGCATTATTGCAAATTCGGACAAAACCAAGGGCAAAAGAGAAACTAAGCCCTCTTGAAATACTGTATGGAAGGCCATATGCAGTTCAAGAAGGAACAACACCTATGCAAGTAGGGGAAGAGACCCTACATAGGTATATGGAGGCCCTGAATAGACAACTTAGAGAAATTGAGAAATATGTGGTCGGAGCTCAAAACAGAGAATTAGATGGGCCAGTATGTATATGTTAAGTCTTTTGCAGAAAACACCTTGGAACCACAGTGAGAAGGACCATTCCAGGTGCTTCTTACTACCTTCACTGCAATCAAGATCAAAGAACAGAAAGCCTGGATCCATCACTCCCGAGTGAAGAAAGCCCCAGAAGGAATCTGGAAGATCACACCAGGCGATAACGAAGTGAAGCTGAAGCTCAGTCGGAACTACGAATAGATAGACTAATAGTTATCATGGACATTATGTGGAAAATTGTAATTATTGCAGTAATTACTGTAACTATAACAAGAATCAACGCAATACCACGTAGGTACAATGTGACCGAGATAAACATATGTCAAGGGAAAGCTTACGATGCTTACTCTCGTAAGGCTTTAAATAAGATGCTAAAAGTCACGAATGCAAACTTGTGGGAAGGAAGAAATGTGTGGGGTTGTAAGTATGCATTTGTACAGGACGGGTTCCATGAGGCTTACCACCCACCCATGAGACCCATCCGAATTAGTCCTGAATGCTGTGACAAATGTTTGAGTAAATGCCCTCAGTTTGGACTCAAAATAGAGGGGTGTGCAATAAGAGGGTATGACATTGACTTTAACATCACTCAAGTATGTACTGAGCTCCATAAGGACCAGACCAAGACTACTCCACCAGTGCCAAAGAAGGCTGTGATCACCAAGGTGCCGATTATCCCAGAAGTAAAGGAGCAAATAACTCCTATAGTTACCAAAATTGGGCCATATGCTATTAAAAGGACAGGAGTTCAGAAGCTGATAATTAACCCAGAGTGGTTTTTAAAACGAGTTGAAATGGGAGTACAGGTAAATGCTTCTCATGTTCGACCAGAATGTGCTCCATTTCTTGAGAACTCCTTTATGGACTGGACCACTTGGCTCCAAAAGAGTATGCCTTCTAATTTTAGAAGTAAGAGGGATCTCACCGGATTGCTAGGAACAGGGTTGGGAGTACTAAATACCATAGATTCTGAAGTACTGATGAATAAATTAGCCTCAGTAGGGAATGATTTAGTTCAGCTACAGCAACCTTTGCAATCCTCTCTACTTGCACTGGGTAACAATCATTGGAAATTGACCCAAATACTACCAGAATGGGAAAACACAGAAGAGTGAGATCATGAGGCAATAATTAATGCGCTAGGTACAGCTAGTGAAAACATTTAGCTAGCTCTAGGATGTACTCAAGCACAACTGTGGATGCAATCAGTGGCTGCTGCAGTTATCAAAGAAGGTGGAGAGGGAACATTTCCTGCCGAAAGTCGCAAAATTGTTTGGGACAATGCCTCTGATGTGGAGAAGGACCTTCAGTCTTGGTAGGTGTTAGTCAATTTCACCTATAACCCTGAGACTAGTATAGTGACAGCCTTTGTTTTAACCAAACACGATGCCTCAGTGGACCTAATACACCCAATAGTGCCCTTAGGGTTAAACCATGAGGGAGCTGTATTGTACCCTTCTGAACACAGGATGTGGGCACAGAAATTGAAGGAAAATAGCAAACTGTTAATCTAGAACCCTGTACTGCAAGGAGACAACTAGGATATATATGTGAAAAGACATTAGAAAGTGACAAAGACACTTGTTTAGATACAGACCAAAATATTTGTCACTTTGAAACACATCCAGGCAAACAGAAAACTTCATTGGTGTATACAGGACAGGAGTGCGTCTGTCTAAGGACAGCATGCCCCATCATAAGGGTAGATAACCAAATTGTAAAAGAAACGCAATTCAATTTTTGTGTTTGTAATTTTGTTAGAATTAGGAGATGTGATTTTTCCTATCGAGCACCTGTAGTATCACATCAGTATATAAAGACTAACCTAACCACCGTGGAGAAAATACTGCCTGTGCCCATAAGAATGAATCTGACTCTAGTCACTCAGTTGATGAGACATCCTGAATGGAGAGAAATCTTAAAAAAAATTAAGGAAAAGGGGAAAAATATGTTAATTACAATACACCATGACACAGAGACCATCAAAGGAGTTTTTAAAAGGCTTGAGGAACATGTGTCTCATCGTTGGTGGGATGAGCTTTTTGGGTGGTCTCCGACAGCAACCGGTATACTAAATACCTTAGTCCACCCTATAATTGTGTTACTTATTTTAGTTAGTATAAGTTTAGTTTTATCTGTAGTGATACTTATTTGGAATCGGAGGATGCTACTAAGAGTAACAGCCTTAACTTCACTATCGGAAGCATATGGATTAGTCTTGAGAGACACTAGTTGTACAACTTGGATAGATGAAGAAGACTCTATATATTGAGTAAAATAATTTACTCACTTTAAAGAGAAAGTGGGGAAATGAAACATTAATTTTGAAGAATTAAAGACTTTAGTTTAACCAGATATCGCTGAAGTAAGACAGATAGACTTCCCTTTTGATAAGCAGAAGCCGGATTTAAGGAACTGATAAATCATGAGGCCTGTCAACTTATGTTTGTGTATTCTGACTAATCAATAGGCTTCAAGGACAATGAATTCATAAATCAAATACTCCTAAGCAAACAGGATTCAGTTGTCACACAACCCTAAAAGGTTAAAAAGTCAAAGTGAAGAAGACTCACTTACTTCATCATTTTGAGACCTCGCCCCATAAAAAAGACCACCGACCCATTTCAAAGAACAAACCATGAATGCTTAATAGCTTTTGGCTAATTAACATACGAAGCGGGGAATGGGGTGTACTAAAGTCACGGATATACATTTGTGTTTTGGGTATTCAATACTTCTGTACATAAAAAGACCCTGTGATCTTCTGTAGGTGCGTGTGTGTTTGGGAGCTATCCCGCACGCTGCCCGGCGTCGTAATTAAACATACACTCTCTAACTTTAAACTGTTAGAGAGTCTTTTGTCAGTCATAGTTGGATATCGGCATTAGGGCAATATTCATATTTTTTTAATAATTCATTCCTTGGGCAGAATCCCAGGAAAAACACTCATAACTCGTGGTCTAGAGATGCGTGTCTGGTCGAGTGCTGTTCAAGTTATGGTGACGAGGCGGAATCCAGCTCTGATTGCTGTCAGGTTCTCTATGGTTCTGCCGACCCAGAGTGGTTTGTCTTAGCCCTTGGTTTCATTTTGGCTCGTTGTTTTTAGGGGTTTTTTCCGCTCCTTCTGGGCGCTGAGGTCTGTGGGAGTCTTCTTCATTTACATACCGGGTGGAGTCACCGGTTGCCTTGCGGGAGCCGGCAGGGCCGGAGCTGGCAGGGCAGGAACAGGTACTCGACGGTGAAGAATACAGTTCTAAAGGAAGAGACTTTGAGGTAAATAGCATTTACCAGGGAAAGCATTACAATAACAATGGGTATGGGATAAACGGTATTTAACAAAAGAGACCTTTCAATAGGTACAAGTTAACAAGGTCACCAGTATTTTAACTGAGAGAAGGCACCTTACAGTAGAAATCTTTAACTGAGTTTAGAAACTTGGATTTTATTTCTTACATTGGAGACATGAAGACAACTGAAGAGAGAGAAAGAGCTCGTGAAGGTATTCTGTGTTTTCATAAGCCCCACACTGGATTTGGGGCTGAGTCCAGGACGCTTAGGCATGGAGAGAGAGTTGAAGAAGGTGCTCAAGGAGGCAGAAGCAAAACTCCAAGTCCCTTGGAGCATCCCTGGGCCCCACTGAGGGCAGGGAGTGCCAAAGGCTCCCCAGGGACTGCTGAGAGCAGATCCTTGAAGCCAGAATTGCAGGGAGCCGCAGGCTGTGAGCAGGGAACTGCAATGCTGAGCAAGGCCTGGGCTGGTTGGAGGGAGCAGAAAGGCCAAGCCCTGAGCCCAGGCCTGGCACAGCAGGGCCTGTCCCTCCCGGGTTGCTCGGGGCTGGTTGTGGGGCAGTGGGATGGGAGGGGCAGCAAGGACAAATGGCACAAAGCTGCAAGGCCGGCCAGCCTCCTCAGGGAGGGGCCGGGCATGAGCAAAGTACAGCCCCTGAAAGGAAAGTTCCTTCTGTGGGGCCTGCAGAGGCGCTGGCAGAGCCCAGGGGACAAAGGCCTGGGTGCCTGTGGCCCTGCCAGCCCTGCCCGGCCTTTGGCCATGTGTCCTGCAGGCTGTGCCCCCTGTGCGTGCTGCTGCTGTGCCCTGGCCGGCTGCACACGCCCATCTCGCTGTCCTCCCAGCATTTCTCAGCCCAGCATTTCTGTGCCCTCCCTGGACTCCCTGCACCCAGCGCTGCCGGCTCCTGGCACACAGAGCCAGGCCATGGCCCGGCCTCACACTGGGACACCCCCTGCACCAAAATTCTGCCCTGGAGGGACTTTTCTTTTTGCTCAGCTCCAGACTGAACCTTTCAAGCTTTGGGGAGGTTTCCTTCTCATCCCAGTGCCAAGGAAAGCTCTGTCTGCTGCTGTTGACAAACAGAGAACGGCTGGTGGGAGATGTGCTGATCAGAAACTGTTTGGGGTACAATGACCATGAAATTATAGAGTTTTTATATATCTGTGAAAGAAGGAGGGGCATCAACAAAATTCTGCAGCGGATTTACAGAGGGCAAACTTTGACCTATTCAGGATGCAGATTTGGGGAGTGGCAAATAAAGTACTGACATTTTTAAGGGAAAAAGCCCTTAAAAACAAAGGGGTCTAGGAAAGATAGACACAAATCAGGAAAGAAATCTTGAAGGAGCAGGAACAGCGTATCCCTCTGTGCCAAAATATGAGCTAGCAAGGAAAATGACTGACCTGCTTGGACATGGGGCTTCAACAGGAACTCATGGGAAAAAAAGGAGGGTTCATTGCTATTGGACAGAGGGGCAGGAAAATCAGGAAATGTTGAAGGATGTTGTTAGGTCATGCAGAAAGAAAACTAGAGAGGTGAAAGCTCAATTAGGACTTAACCAGGTTGCTTCTGTAAAGGATAATACAAATGGTTTTATAAATATATTACTGGCAAAAGGAGGTATAAAGACAACCTCCATTATTTATTGCATATGCTTGGGGGGGAATATAGTAACAAAATTGAGGGAAGGGCTGAGGTACTTAGCCCTTTCTTTGCCTGAGTTTTCAACAATAAGACACGTCCTCAGGACAAGTGTTCTCCTGAGCTGGTAGATGGGCACAGGGAGCAGAACAGCCCCCCTGTAATCCAGGAGGAAGCAGCTGCTGACCTGCTGAGCCACTCAGATGCTCACAGGTGTCTCTGGGACCAGACGGGACCCCTCCTAGGGGGATGAGGGAGCTGGTGGATGAGCTCCCCAAGCTGCTCTCCATCATTTCTCATCAGTCCTGGCTCCCCAGGAAGGCCCCAGAGGACTGGAGGTGCCAATGTGAGCCCATCCCCAAGAAGGGCTGGCAGGAGGATCTGGGGAACTCCAGGCCTGTCAGCCTGACCTCGGTGCCCAGCAAAGTTATGGAACAGATCACCTTGAGTGCCATCACACAGCACCCACAGAATGGCCGAGGGATCAGACCCAGCCAGTGTGGATTTCAACATCTACATTGATGGTCTGGATGAGGGGATTGAGTCCACCATCAGCAAATTTGCAGCTGACACCAAGCTGGGTGTGAGTGTGGATCTGCTGGAGGGTAGGAGGGCTCTGCACAGGGCCCTGGACAGAATGGATCCAGGGCCCAAATCCCACAATGGGAGGTTTAACAAGACCAAGGGCTGGGTCCTGCACTTGGGCCACAACAACCCCTGCAGTGCTACAGGCTGGGGACAGAGTGGCTGGACAGTGGCCAGGCAGAAACAGACCTGAGGGGACTGCTGGACAGCAGGCTGGACAAGAGTCAGCAGTGTGCCCAGGTGGCCAAAAAGGCCAATGGCTCCTGGCATGGATCAGGAATGGTGTGCCCAGCAGGAGCAGGGCACTGATTCTTTCTCTGTGCTCAGCACTGGTGAGGCAGCACTTCAAATGCTGTGTCCAGTTCTGGGCCCCCAATTTAGGAAGGACATTGAAAGGCTGGAGCGTGTCCACAGAACGGCAACAAGGCTGGTGAAGGGTCTGGAACACAACTCCTATGAGGAATGGCTGAAGGGTCTGGGCATTTTATCGTGGAGGAGAAAAGGATCAGGGGAGGCAAGGTGGTGTCAGGGCACAGGTTGGACTTGATGATCTCCAAAGTAATTTCCAACCTTGCTGATTGTGTGATTCTCTGAAACCACCTTTGAAGCAGTTGCAGGATGAGCCCTGGGCCTCTTCTTCAGAAGGTCCAGGAGCCCAGGTCCCTCAGCTTCCCCACACAGCCAAGGGAGGCTCCCATGGTGGGATGCTGTTTGCCCCCACCCTGTCCACAGCCATCCTGGGGCTGCTCACGGGGCTTTTCTCTGCTGAGCTTTGGCCTGGGCGTGTCCTGGAGAGAGCCTGGGCAAGGAGCCTGGAGCCCCCAGGCCCTGCCCTGAGGTGTCAGCGCTGCCCCAGCGGTGCCCATGGCCTGTCCCTGCTGCAGCCCCGGCACTGCCACCCCCAGCCCTGTGCCCAATTCCCGAGAGCACTCAGGCCCTACAGCAACACCAGGGCCAGGAGGGCAGCGGGGCAGGGCCACGGGAGCAGCACTGCCAACACCAAGGGCTGCTGCTCCTGGGCACAGCTGCTGTGCCTGCCCTGATCTGCCCCCAGCTCTGCACACAGACATTGCTGCTGCAGCTCCAGAGAAGGGAAAAAACCTCGGGATCTCCAGTGAAAACTCTCCTGGGAGATTCTTTAGTTACTTTAAAAGCCACTGAGAGAGCAGTTCTTCACTGACACAGTCTGTGGCCACAGAAAACTTAGAGGGAAGGAAAAGAAGAAAGGACACAATGAACATCATTGCTTTGTGAACATCACTGAATACTAAAACAAAGGAAAAAACTGACAATCAAACCAACGCTATCAAAGATGACACAATCATTACAAGTTTATTACAAGTGATTTGCAGAAACTGGCCAGCAGTTTAATGTTTCTGAAATCGACCAGTGATCAGAGTCCACACTGCAGCCTTGAGCTTCTGGTTCCTCAGGCTGTAGATGACGGGGTTCAGGGCTGGAGGCACCACCGAGTACAGAACTGACAATGCCAGATCCAGGGATGGGGAGAAGACTGAAAGTGGCTTCAAGTGGGCAAAGGCTACAGTGCTGACAAACAAGGAGACCACAGCCAGGTGAGGGAGGCAGGTGGAAAAGGCTCTGTGCTGTCCCTGCTCAGAGGCAATCCTCAGCACAGCCCTGAAGATCTGCACGTAGGAGAAAACAATGAACACAAAACAGCCAAGTCCTAATGAGGTAGTGAAAACAGAAACCCCAAATTCCCTGAGGTAGGATTTGGAGCAGGAGAGCTTGAGGATCTGTGGGATTTCACAGAAGAACTGGCCCAGGGCATTGCCATGGCACAGGGGCAGGGAAAATGTATTGGCTGTGTACAGCAGAGCACAGAGAAAGGCACTGGCCCAGGCAGCTGCTGCCATGTGGGCACAAGCTCTGCTGCCCAGGAGGGTCCCGTAGTGCAGGGGTTTGCAGATGGACACGTAGCAGTCGTAGCACATGATGGTCAGGAGGGAAACCTCTGCTGAAATGAAAAACACAAACAGAAAGAGCTGTGCAGCACATCCTTTGTTGGAAATGGTCCTGGTGTCCCAGAGGGAATTGTGCATGGCTTTGGGGACAGTGGTGAGGATGGAGCCTAGGTCGGTGAGGGCCAGGTTGAGCAGGAAGAAGAACATGGGGCTGTGCAGGTGGTGGCCGCAGGCTACGGCGCTGATGACGAGGCCGTTGCCCAGGAGGGCAGCCAGGGAGATGCCCAGGAAGAGGCAGAAGTGCAGGAGCTGCAGCTGCCACGTGTCTGCCAATGCCAGCAGGAGGAAGTGGCTGATGGAGCTGCTGTTGGACATTTCTTCATTTTGTGCATCGTGGGCTGTTGAAAGAACATTGACCAGCTGGGACAGATTTCCTTGAGTCAATCCTATGCTGAATTATCAGGAATCCGTTTAAACTATTTCTGTTGTTTTGGAGGAAATTCAGTAATTTTTTGAGTTGATCTTTGTGCTTCTGAGTTACTGCCTCATTTTCAGCATCACTCTTAACCTGAACCCTGGGGAGCCCAGAGGGAAAAGAGAGCTCCCCGAGCCCTAGTGCAGTCAGACCTGCTGGTCCCCACATAGGTGCCCTTTGTTCATTTCACCTCCCTCTGTTTCAGGATGGACACACTTAAAACACGCTCGGAAAACAAAGTGGACTTTTTGAAGACTCCCGTTTCAAAATGAATTTCTCTAAACTCTTCTCTCTTTCCATGTGCAGCTAGACAGGGACAGATTCCAAGGGCTGGTCTCTCTCTGCTGCATGGAGTTGTGCCTACTGGGAGCTGTTTCTCTCTATCCAAGCCTTGTCCCTGCCAGTGCTCCCAGAGCCCAGCCCAGCCCTGGGGGCTGAGCTCTGCCCTGCACACCCCTCCCAGCCCAGGCCACTGCCCAGGGGCATCTCCCTGGCAGCAGGGCCTTAAGGGCAGCTCAGACCAACAGAGATGCTGCAAGCCAAGGTGCTGCTGGTGCTGTCTGTAGGTAGAGGAGGGTGAGGAGGCACTTTCTGAGGGAGATCTGAGACAGATCTGCTGATGCCCAGGGTGACAGTGCAGGACTCTCAGTGACACAGACAAACCTGACAGCCCATTTCCCGTTCCTTTATGTGAAAACTGAGAGCAGTCCTGGCCATGCAGCACCATCTCCACAGCAGGAGGAATCTGCCCTGATGGGGTCGCTCCTTCCACCTCCAGCTTCTCCCCACAGTCCATGGGAGCTCCCAGGCAGGCTGAGAGCTGCCCCTGGCAGTAACAAATCCCCTGGCCTGGCCAAGAGCCCTCAGGGCTGCAGCATCTGCTCTGCATGACAGCCCTGGGCACTCCTGGCTGCAGCCCCAGCTTCAGCCCCTGCAGCCGTCCCTGGCAGCAGTAGCCATCCTGCCCTGTCCCTCTGACGGTGCCCAGGGCAGCCCCGCTCTGGAGCACATCCTCCCCCAAAGCAGAAAGGGCAGCAGAGCCATCCTTACAGTGCTGTCAGTCCTGTGCTGGGTCAGCTTTAGGAGATTCCTGCAGCCAGAGACTTACTGCATCCGAAGTGGTGAAGATTTCTCCATGAAGAAGCTCAGAATTTTCAAGAGTCATGAAGATTTGTCCATGAGTAATCTCAGAATTGTCCTTCGAGTTTCTTTAGGTGTCTGTCTGCTTCACAGCTCTCAGGTAACTGCTGGCAGTGCCCTCAGCCCTGCTGGGCTGGGAGAGGAGCTGCTCCTGAGGAGAAATGTCTTTTTGAAGGTCTCCTTGATTGCTAAGATTTGCCTCTGTGCCGGCAGCCCAGCCCAGCTCAGCAGCACAGACACAGTAGAAGGACTTTAATGAGCCTTTTGGGGCTTTGGTGTTGTTTACATCAGACTCAGTTTCTCAGAGAGTGGTTAAAAAACATTTCAAGAACTCAAAGTAAGACTAAAAACTCTAAACTTTTTTGAAGTTTAATAAGTCCCACTGAGAAAGTGTTATCAGTTAGATCGGGAAACTAGAGGCAGTGATGACAGGTGGGGACAAACAAGGCAAAGGTGTCTCTGATGCTGAGCAAACCTGCATGTGTTTCAGGAATGCAAAGGGCCAAGGCCCGAGCCCCAGTCTTTGCCAAGGCACATCCTGTCCCTCCCTCAGTGCTCAGGGCTCTTCCCGGCCCACTGGGATGTGGGGATGTGCAATGCCAAGGGCAGCAGCATGGGGCGGCCCCTGCCAGGCTGCTGAGCAGGGACAAGGAGGCAATGAGGCCCCAGGCCTGCAAGGGTCACTTGTCTCCTCCTCATGGCTCAGGCCCAGGCCCAGCAGCCATGGCCAAAGTGCTGCAGGAGTTGGCTCTGCCAGGGCCTTGCAGCTGCTGCCCATCCCTGTGCCCTGTGCAGCCCAGGCTGTCCTACAGTGTCCGTGCCCTGCGCCTCTGTCCCTGCAGGCTGTCGTCATCCCCCGGCTGCCCCACCTGGCTGGGCCCTTCCTTTGCTGACAGCTCTGTGTCCTGCCTGCCTCTGCCTGGCCACACAGAACCTTGGGCTTGAATCCAGGAGGCTTAATTCAACTTTTCCTGTGCCTGTGAGTTTTTACCACAGGAACAAGGCATGCAGGGCCTGCTCTCCCTGCCACGACAGTTGTAAAACAAGTAGAAGACATCTAGCTCAAGAGTGCAGGGATAGAAGAAACAAGGAGTAAATCTGGGAACTTGGGGTGGGTTTTATGATAATGGGTAAATTGTAATTCACATGTAGCAACTGTTTATAAGAAACACTTTTAGAATCTCACGTCCATGTAAGATTATGAGTTACCCCACTTTAGACCTCGAGGCTGCATAACTGATGCCCTCTTAATTGCAAATTAGTGTTAAGGAGTTTTATTCTGATATTTATGTAAATTGGGTTACAGAGGGGCCTCACAGTACCAAGGACTCTACTGTGACACCTTGGAACCTCATGAAACCAAAATCCTTTTTGACACAGCTGAGCCAAATGGAACCAATGGCCCATTGTGATATTGCAGATCCAAGGAGACCATGGTCACACTCTGCAACCTCATGAAATCAAAAGTACATTGTGACAGAGAAAGGCTTCATGGAACCAAGAGTCCATTGTGACACAGCAGGGCCTTGTTGGAACAATGGAACAATTGCTGATAGTGCAGAAACTCATGGAACCAAGGGGCCGCTGTGTCATTATGCAGCTCCATGGAACCAAGGAAACCATTTGGGCACTGCAAGGCCTCATGGAAGTAAGGGACCATTGTGACACTATGGGGCCCCACGGAAACCAGGGGGCAATGGGACACAGCGGGGCCTGATGGAACCAAGGATCTAATATGACACCACCATTGCTACACTGTGAGGTCCCATGGATCTAAGACAACAGGGAACAGGTCTCGTTGACTTGGCCTGACTAAATTGACCTTGGTATGTTGGGGGTCCCTTCTCATGTGCCCCTGAAGCACTGGGGCTCTGTGCTTTCCTTCCAGTGGAGACTATGGTGACACTCCAGGGCCTCATGGATCACAGGGACCATTGTTACACTGAGAGAAATCATGGAACCAAGGGGATCATTGTGGCACTTCTGGGCCCCATGGGACCACGGGGCCACTGTGCAGCAGCAGGGCTTTGTGGAACCAAGAGGCCGTTGTTGCATTAGAGGGCCTGGTAGAACCAAAGGTGAACCATTGTGATCCTGCAGGGCACTGTGGATCCATGGAGACCATTGTGACATTGCAAGGCCACATGGAATCATGGAGACCATGGTGACACTGCAGGGCCCCACAGAACCGACTGTGACCCTGCTGGGCCTCATGGCAGCAAGGGGCCAATGTGACACCTCAGAAGCAAGAAGAACATTGTGACACTACAGGGCCTCATGGAAACAAGAGAACATGGAACAGATCTGGCTGGTTTGGCCTCCCAGGGGCCACCCGACAGGTCCAGCTGATTTTGTAATGCTGAGGGCTGCCTCTCATCAGTCCTTCTGGAGTATAGTGCCTCAGTGCTTTCCTTCCTATGGAGAAGAACCATCTGTCTATCGAGGTGGCCAGAGGCAAAATTGATACTCCCCATGAAAAATTCCCTATATGCAAGGGTTGTTCGAGAAAAAAGCTGCCAGGACAGAGAGCCCTGGCTGGCCTTGGCCTCTGGTGGTCACCTCTCATCTCAAGGAGGTTCTGAGGAAAGTATTTGAACAGGTTGGACTACTGGAGCATCACTGAGTCTCTCATCCTCCAGCACTAGGGCTGATCTGGAGCCTGATCTCCCTCTCCACCCCTCAGCAGCTGCTGAGCCTTTCAAGGGGGCCAGGGCTGTCGGGTGAGTGCACCCAGTGCTGGAGCAGCCCAGAGCAGGCACTGCCATGCGGTTTACCCAGATTTGGCTGGGCTGGGTTGAGGGCAGAAGAGGTGGGCAGAGCTGGGCAGAAGCTGGGCTGAACTGGGAAGTGTCCAGGAGATAAAATCCACCCATGTCAGCTGAGCTGAGTGACTCTGCAGGGCCAGGACTCACGTTCCAGCAGGTGTGTGGTGCTGTGCCAGTCCCCTGGCAAGGATCCCACACTGGCAGGTGCAGCACTGAGGAGGTTGGTCTGTGGCCTTGGTGGCATGGCCAGTGTGAGAAGGTGCCCCAGGGCTTTGACCATCCCTCCAGCCTCTTCCATCAGCCACTGGCACACCTGGGCACTCACTCCAGTTTATTGGTCTATTTGTTCTGTGGTTATCTCCTTCCTCCTGCTGATTTCAGCACCGGTGTAGGGGCAGCATCAGTCCTGCCCAGGCTCCCTCCTCACCCTGCCCTTGGCAGTCTTCAGGGCAGGGCTCTCTGTGAACCCTGGCATGGGATGGGAGTGTTGGAACTGGACACTGAGGTCTGCTGTGGACACTCTGGTTGGAACATTTGCCCACCCAAAACACACCCTGTGCTGTGCTGTGCTGTGTCTGCTGAGGGGGATGTGGGGCCTGTGCTGGGCAGGGGGGCTGTGCTTCCCCAGGGACAAATGACAGGGATGAGCCACAACACAACGACCAGGAGGTGGAAGTGAGGACAAGCTATGGTGGAGGAATTCAGAAATCTGACCTGAGCGTGTGTTCATGTGTTTAGGAAAGCCAAAGCTCAGCTGGAGCTGATGGAGGCTGCAGGCAACATCCAGAGCAAGGTTAATTTTTCTGCTGTATTTGCAGGAAATGGCTGCAAAAGGAACATGTCAACCTGCTGCTAAATGAGAGCAGGAGGGGCAAATCTAGGATCATGGAATGGCCTGGGTTGGAATACTAAAGATCATCCAGTTCCAATCTCCTGCCATGGGCAGGGACACCTTCCACTGGACCAGATTGCTCCATGCAACCTGGCCTTGAACACGGCCAGAGGTGGGGATTCTGCAGCCTCTTTGGGTAACCTGTGCCAGGGCCTCACCACCCTCACTGGGAAGAATTTCTTCCCAATATCCTATCTAAACCTGCCCTCCTTCCCCTCATGGCCATTCCCTGTTGTCCTGTCACTCTGAAGGCCATTCCCTCTATTCCTGTCACTTTGTTCAAAGTCCCTCTCCAGCTCTCTCAAAGCCCCTTTAGGTGCTGGAATGGACTCCAATGTCTCCCTGGAGCCTTCTCACACCCAGGCTGAACAGCTCCAGCTCTCTCAGCCTGGCTCCAGAGCAGTTCCAGCCTTGCAAATGTCCATTGTGACACTGCAGGGCTTCCTGTAACCAAGGGTGCATTGTCACACTGTGGAACCAAGGAGACCCTTATGACACTGGGGTCCCCATGGAAACAAGGGGCCACTGTGACACTTTGGGGCCTCAAGGAACCATAAGTGTCCTTTGCGATACTGCGGAACCAAGGGGCCATTGTGACACTCTGGGGCCCCATAGAAGCAATGGGACATTGTGACGCTTCAGGCCCTCATGGAACCAAGGAGAGCAGTGTGGCACTACAAGGGCTCATGGAATAAAGGAACCCTTGTGACACAGGGGAGGCCAAGGAAACCAAGTGGTCCATTGTGACATTGAGGGGCCTCCGAGAACTAAGGGGCCATTATGACACTTTTGAGTGTTATGAAAGCAAAGGGGATCCTTGTGGCACTGTGGGGTCTTGTGTAACCAAGGGTCTGTGGGGCACAGCAGGGCCTCATGGAACCAAGGCCATTTCAAAACTGCTGAGCCAAGTAGACCATTGGGACACTGTGGGGCCTGATTGAACTGATGAGAATATGGTGACACAGTGAGGCTTTATGGCAACAAGGATCCATTGTGACACTTTGGGGTCTCCTTTAACCAGGAGTCCAATTGTGACACTGCAGAGCCAAGGAGATCATTGTGATCCTACAAGGTCTCATGGAACCAAGTGGCCACTGTGTCACTTTGGGGCCCCATTGGACCAAGGCCACCGTTGTGACACTGTAGGGCATCATGGAACCAAAGGGCCCTTGTGACACTGCAGGGCCCCATGTGTAAGAGACAGTCCAAAGATCCCTCATCTGCCTCACGACCATCGTCAAGGACAGAGACTGAAACCCCTAAAAGGGACTTTAAAATCTCAGCACAGGAGTTCTGGCCTGGCTGAGGTGGGATGTTGACCAAGTGCTGCCTTCCGGTGTGTTTGATGGAAAAAACCCAGCACGCATTTCTATCGGAACATCAGAACCTGAGCAGAAACAATGGGCAAGTCACGGTGAAGTGACTGCGCCTGCTGACTTGTACTGGTTGACACTCTACCTGCTGACGGCTGACCTGTTCTCAGTTCTCAAAATGAGCACACTGTAATGATTTCCCCCACCTGTTTGGCCAACTGCCTGTCGCTTCGGAGAAGACTATAAGGATCCCTGAGTTAACCACAGACTTTGAGATCTCCCCACAGAAGAAGACGGATCTATTGGCCAGACCACGAGGATTTCGTCTCTCCATTGGTAGCTATAACCCACCCCCTCTTTCTCTTTTCTCGCTATCCTTTATTTCCCTTCAAATCTCCACTATTGCATTTGTTGGCACTAAATAAAGGTGCATTTTTGATTGAGTAAACTGAGTTGTCCCCTGCTGTGTCTTTTGTGCCTTGAGATCCTTAAAACAAACCCTCAGGTTCCCTGGATATATTTGGGGACCCTGATATTAAATTGGTGTCACAGACAGGATCTTGATGGACAGAGGGGTTGTGGGTTTTTTATAGTTTGTAAAAGGGGAAGGACCCTCGTCTCAGCCGCAACGAGCATGCCACTTTCGTGAGCACTGTTCGAAAGCAAGGGGGGGAAGGAAAATTCCCAAGAACTCTATAGACCCAGGCGAATAGCACTCCCTGTCATCAGGATTTCACAAAAAGATCTCATTGTGCAAAAGATGGGACTGTAGTTAGGTTTTTTTGTGTGTTTTGGGCTGCTTGGTGTAGTTGAGGAGACAAGTATTTGTAACTAAGGTGAACCTCCCAGGCAGTTTTGGTCTCCTCGCCCATTCCAGGGAAGCGAAGGGAAACACAGTTGTAGCTGTGCTTTTGGTGTAACTTTAAGAATACCTCCCTGAGAGTGGTTTTGGTCCCTTCACAAAATGACTGAAAAAGATAAGAATGCATTTTTTGCTTTGTTAGCAAAACATGGCGCTAAACCTTCTCCAGATGGAGAAAGGTGGGCACAGAATAATTGGTTTAACTTTGAAAACATAGTAAATAGAATATATTCTTTACAACATGATGTTCGATATAAACTGGGCAGAAATAAAACCATTCTTTGCTCAGTTTTGGGGGCCTGCCTCTCGGCAGCTATAGCAACCCGTTTTAAACGGGTAAGTGAAGAAAAAGCAGTAATAGAATCCCTGAAAAATTTGGTAGAAGCTTTGCAAACACAATTAGAACAGGAAAGAATTATTTGCTGCAGACTTCCCTTGCAGAAGGGCGAAGTAAAAACTTAAAATCTGCAGATTCACCCACAGAAATAGAAAGAAAGGAGACAGACAACATTAAACAAATATACCCTCAGAAAGAATTAGAACACATGCAAAATTGTGGGGAACACTGTTGCTCCAACTTGAGACCTCTCATCAAAACAGAATATAATTCTATAAATGAAGAGGATCATGATCCCCACATAACCACCAAAGAAATACCATACACGGCCACTGAATTAGCTAAATTAAAGAAAGAATAGTCCCGCCTCCCAAGTGAATCAGAGACGGAGTATGTGTTTAGAGTTTCCCTCACTGGGGGTGACCAAATTCAATTAAGTGAACAAGAAGCAAGTGGCTATTGGGGGCATGGAGTTTTCTTAACAACAGGAAATACACGTGCTCCATGGTCCCTGACACAGCGTGCAGCGTACTGGGCAGGGGGGTTAAACCCCCTTGAGAGGGTTGACCCTCTGGCAATAGTCGGCACTCCAGACCAACTCCTAGAAAACATACACAAAGCTGCATGCTTGCAAATGATACATGAAAGGAAATTAATCTCTGGCTATGAGTCACCAATGCAACAGCCTGTCAAACCTGAGATCATGACCCCCTAATTCGAGGTTTGCCAGAGTCTCTTAAACCAACAGCAATTCTTCTTCAATAAACAAGAGCATCTATCTCTCTGGTAGATAGACTTGAAAGATTTCTTGGCCATACAAGAGATCAAACTGGTTCCACTGACTCCACTGACTCCTCACCTTTTATACCTCCTAGCACACAATATAACAGCAGTCATAAACTTTGGACATGAAGTGAGGTAGCAGAAGAGTTAACAAGTCACAGTAGAAAATATGGACCAGTGAAGTACTCAGAGGACAAACAAGAAAAACCCAGAGGAGTCAGGCACATTGCCTCTCCTAACGAAAAATCAGAAAAGGGAAAACAAATTTCCAACTGGCAGCAACGGTGGTGGCTAGGACTGAAAAGGGGAGTGCCACGAGAAGTAATGGATAAATTGCCATATGATAAATTGGCTAAAATAATTTCTAATTGGCTCTGTCCCAAACATATTGTATTGGAACCATCAAACCGACAACCCAGCGCACCTCCTCTCTGCAAAGACGACAGCCCATCCTCCACTAACTTGGAAATCCAAGCAATTTTTGGACAAACATCTGCAGAACTAAGGCCATCTGCTGGATTTGGAGAACCAGTGTCCCAAGAACAGTAGCAGGAGCCAGTGAAGAGAACATCGCTCAGCGTCACTCCAGGCACGGCTGATGCCGGGCACAGCTCAGCCTGTGGGGAGCTCCCATAGCTCCTGCCTTCTCCCTCCCTGCTGACAGCTCCCTCTCTCCAGCCCTCAGACCCTGCCCATCCCCCCTTATTCCCTCCCAGCTCATCCCTTTGCTTCGCCTTTCATTATAAAACACTTTGGCTTCTTCACTTTACCGGCGTCTCTGTGGAGCTGAAGTGGCGTAAAAACCTGAGCCCTGGGACACACAGGCCCCTGCTGCTGTCCTCTTCCGTGCCGTGTTTTGTGCAGAGACACAGAGCAGTGAGGCCGCGTCAGGCTGGAAAGGTGTCTGTGCTGAAGGTCCAGTTCCACAACACTGTGGAGTTTAAGGTCCTACTGAGCAGCCTGAAGCTCCTGGATTTTGGAAGAGCCAACCTGAGTATGCTCTGAACCCAGCTGTGAGGGATTCCATGGCAAGCATCTACAGAGGGCAAAGGAGCTTGGAATGTTGGAAGCTTTCAAGAATAGCTTCCTGAAAGCACAGCAGTGCTCCATCCCTGCACAGGGTCAGGGAGAGGGCAGAAGCAGAGACCATCAGGCCTTAACAGGGAGCTTTGGGTGGGCCTTAGGGCAAGTGAAGCAGCAGCAGCACGGTGGCCCAGACTCAGACGCGTGACCGAGCCAATGTCCCGAGCACCGTCAGGCAGTGCCGGGATCCCGGCTGCGGTTCTGGTCCCCAGAGCTGAGGAATCGCAGCCCCTGCCTCAGAGCCTGTCAGAAAGCCAATCAAGTGAGAGCAGAGAGAGGGCAGCCTTCCAGTCTCTCCTGGGCATGGCCACAAAGCAGCCCCTGCTTCTCCTTCCCCTGCCTGTGTTTGGGGTGTGCTGATGGCAGCCCCAGCCAGGCTGTGCTCTGTGTTCCAAAGGCTGTGGAGAGCGGGCATGAAAAGTGCTGGGTGCACAGCGGAGAGTCCTGGAAGGTGCTGGCAAGAGCGTCCTGTGGGAACAGGGCTCTGGTCTCTGGCCGGGAAGAGCCTGGTTTTGCTGCTGTGAGCGCAGGCAGGCGTCAAGGCAGGTGAAGAGGCAGCGGGCAGCTTGTGTTTGTAGAGGACCTGGGGCTGCATGTGCGAACCTCCACCTGGAATCACACTGGGGGAAATCCCAGCTAGAGCTGGAGCGCCTGTCCAGAAAGCACCAGAAGGAATTCAGCCTTGCCAGGGTTTCTTAAGAGTGTGTTTGTGCTCCCCAAGAAAGGTACACATTTGGGGAAACACCTCTGGGGGAAGGGGGCTTGCTGCTGAAGGAAAGCGCTTTCCTAGGAGCTCCCAGTGCTGTAGGAGCAACTGTCCCCCTTTGGCTCTCTGTGGTCCTTTCAGTCCTTGAGGCCCGTTGCACTTGACAGATGGACAAGGGAAAGGAGAAGGCTGTGGAGAGCAGGTTAGGAATCCACTCGGACCTGCGGAGACCAAGGCTATCACCTGCAGCAGGGTGTGTTCCCCCCGTTTGGACACAGGTGTGAGCAGGAGCATCTCTGTCCAGCTGCCAGCCCCAAAGCTGTCTTTGAGAGCTGTGAATTCAAAGGTCTTTGCGCACACACCTCTCACATCTTACCTGTCTGCTGTGTTTCAACTCTTGGCAATATGCATTTGCCTCTTGCTTGCTGGAAGCTGCTGCGGCCCAGAGGGCCAGCACCAGGCTGGGCTGTGTGGGCCAGGCGGCACGGAGAGTCTTGGCTGATCTTGGGGTGTCCATGGCCTCAGAAAAGGCTTGGAAGGTTTGCCTCCAAAGGCGCCCTGCTCACTGGCTCTTCCTGTGCATCTTGGAGAGAACAAGGCAGGCATTTCTGTCAGCTGGGCATTAGCAGGCCTTCAAATGGGGGCGTGTTGTGGAGCAGGCCCAGCTGAGACACCCTGAGAGGAGCCCAGCGCTCCTTGCCCCTCTCCACAGACACGTGAGCGTTGTCTGCTTTCGGGATGACCCCGGCTGTATCAGGGGGTGCTGTTACGTGGACACGAGACAGCCGGTCCTGTCTTACTGGGTCCCAGCAGTGCCTTGCAGCAGTCCTGCATCCCCGTCAGGATGCTGGCCGAGAGAGGTCCTGGAAGCTGAGGCAGCTGATTTGAAGCTTGCGCGGGTGCCTACAGGTCAAGGCCAAGGGCGTTCCCTCAGGATAGAGCAGTCCTGAGAGGTCTCTAGAATTCAAAGCAATCAGCAGACAAATGCATTGTCCACCAAAAGCTCTTTGATTGGCAGGAGGTTAGGGCTCTGCACCCCACCACAAGGCTTCCTTGCCACGTCCAAATTGCAGTGGGTTTCTGTAGGAATTCTATCAAAAATACCTTCCGTCTTTAGACTGCTGAGGTGATTCCATAGGCAGGGGCTTAGAAAGAAACACATTGCCTCAGAATCCTAGACTTGAAGCTAATGTCCACCTGCTGGCCAGGAGGAGTCTCAGCGCACCAAAGCAGCTCATCTTCCTCACCCCTTCCCTGCACAGGGCTGATTCTGTAGCCGCCCTTAGGTCTTCCCCAAGGCTATGTCTATAGGTTTTTCTCAAGTGACTATCTTGCAAAGTTAGGCTTCCAGGTTTTTCTTATGTTAACTGGTGCTAAGTACTTCTGGATATGTGTGCTAAGTACTCTTTCCTTCTGTCAATTGCCTGTGCTTCCTTGCATCAAACAAAGGCCTTGTTTCATTCCTAAATGTGCCTGATGCTGGCCCAAGTCTTTTGGCACTGCTTGCTTTCCTGTGGCATGTTCTACCTCCCCCAAGAGTAAAGAGGGAGCCGGAGAAGGAGCTTGCCAGGCTGCTCTCCATCCTTTACCAGCAGTCCTGCTTAAGTGGACAAGTCCGAGCTGAGCGCAAATGGAAGAGCCAAGCACGGGAAGGGTGGGTGGGAAGGATGATGCAAGAACCGTATGCCTGGCAGCCTGAGCTTGCTGCCGGGGAAGGCCTTTGAGCACATCCTCCTGAGTGCCATCCTGCGGCACGTGCAGGGAACCAGGGGGTGGGAAAGCTCTGCGGAGGGATGGGGACAGCTGCGGGTCTTGGCAGGGTGTTGAGCTGGGGTTAGTGTTGCTGGGCGTGTTGGGGAAGGAGTCGTCTGGAAGAGGAGAGGTCTAGGCTGGAACTGGAGTCACTTTGAAGGCACCACCTGTGGTATGGCACAGCTTTGGTTATGGAAGACAGAAGGAATAGCTGAGACTTATCAAAAGCTTGATGTCTCTGTGGAAGTGAAGAACGACTCAAGAAAAATGCAGAACACTTCCACAAGCCAAACTGTCTTGGTTTAGGAAGACCGGTATTTGCTAGGTAAAATTACAATTAGAGGCTCTTTGGCAAAGATTTGGGAAATAGGAATAGCAGTTTTTTACTAGTATGTAATACAAAGCAAACAAACACAAAAGAAACTTCCCCCTCACCAAACAACTACAGCATTAATGACAAACGACAACAGTACCAAGAACCTTGAGGGCTTTGTTTCACAAAACCCAGGGCAGTTTGGTTTCGGTGTCTCTGCAGGATCTTCAGAGCACCAAGCTGGAACAGTGGAAAAGTCCTGGGCTGGTAGCTGGGATGGCAGGGTGTCCCGGCAGGCAGGGGCAGGATGTCCCGGCAGCGCAGGGGGTGCAGGGTCACGCTGCAGCAAGAGGAGCAGCGCCGAAGGAGCCGAAGGCGAGGCAGAAAAGCGGCCCAGTTTCTGCTCGGCGTGCTTTTCGGCGGCTGAGATCCTCGAGGAGCAGCAGACACGCGCCTTCCGAACGCCGGAAGCAGAAAAACACGCAGCTGCTTCAAGCTGTGTCTTTTACTTGCGTTATCTCTCTCTTCCACCTTTTGTCTATCTCTTTGTTTCAGCCAAGCACTCTCAAGTATCCAACACTCGGTCTCCTTGGCAACTCGTGGGGAAAAAATTTCCCAGAGAAAGAAGGAACAAACTCAACCCCCAACATTATCCACCCCGAATTTTTTTCCTATACAAACATATTACATTGAGTTTTAACTATTAAAGATACATATATATATATGAAAATATGGATGCAACCACATTGTCATGGATAGTTCACCCCAAAACAAGGTTCCCTTGAGGTATGCATCGGGTCTCTTCATTCTTTTGCATCACCCACCAGGTGCAACCTGGTCCCTGAGCGAAGACAACCCCATGGATGGGATTGTCTTTGCTGGAGGCAGGATTAATCCAAACAGTTTTTTCTAGCATACCTCTCATGTGTACCACTGGAACTTTATCTCCGTCTGTCTTTTGCAAGGGCTCAGATTGGGCAGGACCTGCTCGGTTGGTGGAACCTCGAGTGTTCACCAACCAGGTGGCCTTTGCTAAATTAGTATCCCAATTCTTAAAGGTTCTCTCACCCAGTGCTTTCAAGGTAGTTTTAAGCGGGCTATTGCACTGTTCAACTTTCTCGGTCGCTGGTGCATGATAAGGAATATGGTACACTCACTCAATGCCATGTTCTTTAGCCTAGGTGCTTATAAGACTATTCTTGAAATGAGTCCCATTGTCTGACTCGATTTTCTCAGGGGTGCCATGTTTCTACAGGACTTGTTTTTTCAGGCTCAGGATGGTGTTCCGGGCAGTAGCATGAGGCACGGGGTAGGTCTCCAACCATCTAGTGGTGGCTTCTACTATGGTTAGCACATAACGCTTGCCCTGGCGGGTTTGGGGAAGGGTGATGTAGTCAATTTGCCAGGCTTTTCCATATTTATATTTGGACTACTGCCCACCATACCATAAGGGCTTTACCTGCTTGGCTTGCTTGATTGCAGCACATGTTTCACAGTCATGGATAACCTGAGAAATACTGTTCATGGTTAAATCCACCCCTCGGTCTCGGGCCCACTTATAGGTGGCATCTCTGCTCTGATGACCCGAGGCATCATGGGCCCATCGGGCTAGGAACAACTCTCCCTTGTGTTGCCAATCTAAATCTATCTTTGACACTTTTATCTTGGCAGCCTGATCTACCTGCTTGTTGTTTTGGTGTTCTTCATTAGCTCGACTCTTGGGAACATGGGCATCTACATGGCGGACTTTCACAGGCAGCTTTTCTACATGAGTGGCAACGTCCTTCCATTTATTAGCAGCCCAGATTGGTTTTCCTCTACGCTGCCAGTTGGCTTTTTTCCACTTTTCCAGCCAGCCCCACAGAGCATTGGCTACCATTCACGAATCAGTGTAGAGGTAGAGCTTTGGCCACTTCTCTCTTTTAGCAATGTCAAGGGCTAATTGAATAGCTTTGAGTTCAGCAAGCTGACTTGATCTTCCGTTTCCTTTAGTGGCTTCTGCAACCTGTTGTGTGGGGCTCCATACGGCTGCTTTCTACTTACGGTTCATTCCCACGATGCGACAGGAACTATCAGTGAAAAGAGCGTAGTGTGTTTCTTCTGCTGGCAGTTGGTTGTATGGAGGAGCTTCTTCAGCTCGTGTCACTTGCTCCTCTTCGTCCGTGAAACCGAAGTTTTCTCTTTCCGGCCAGTTTGTAATTATCTCCAAAATCTCAGGGCGATTTGGGTTTTCAATACGGGCACGCTGTGTGATGAGGGCACTTCATTTGCTCTATGTGGCATCGGTGGCATGGTGCGTGGAGGGAGCCTTTCCTTTAAACATCCACCCCAGCACTGGTAGTCGGGGTGCTAAGAGGAGTTGTGCTTCTGTGCCAATCACTTTTGAGGCGGCTTGAACTCCTTCATAGGCGGCCAAGATCTCCTTCTCTGTGGGAGTGTAGTTGGCTTCAGATTCTCTGTAACTTTGACTCCAGAATCCCAGTGGTCGGCCTCGGGTCTCTCCTGGCACCTTCTGCCAAAGGCTCCAGGACAAACCGTTGTTCCTGGCTGCAGAATAAAGCACATTCTTCACATCTGGTCCCGTCCTGACTGGGCCAAGGGCTACTGCATGAGCAATCTTTTGCTTGATCTGGGCAAAGGCTTGTTGCTGTTCAGGGCTTTAGTGGAAATTGTTTTTCTTGCGGGTAACCAGGTAGAGAGGGCTCACGATCTGACTGTACTCAGGAGTGTGCATCTTCCAAAAACTTATGGCTTTTAGGAAAGCTTGTGTTTTTTTTTTGCTGGTCGGTGGAGACATTGCTGTGATTTTATCAATGACTTCAGTGGGGATTTGCTGCCGTTTATCTTGCCACTTTACTTTCAGGAACTGGATTTCTCTGGCAGGTCTCTTGACTTTGCTCTTCTTGATGGCAAACTCGGCTTTCAGCAAAATCTGGATGATCTTTTTTCCTTTCTCGAACACTTCAGCTGCAGTCTTTCTTCACACAATGATGTTATCAATGTACTGTAGATGTTCCGGAGCTTCACCTTTTTCCAGTGCAGCTTGGATCAGCCCATGGCAGATGGTGGGGCTGTGTTTCCACTCCTGGGGCAGCCGGTTCCAGGTGTACTGCACGCCCCTCCAGGTGAAAGCAAACTGAGGCCTGCATTCTGCAGCCAGAGGAATGGAGAAAAATGCATTGGCAATGTCAATAGTGGCATACCACTTCATTGCCTTGGACTCTAGCTTGTACTGAAGTTCCAGCATGTCCGGCACAGCAGCGCTCAGTGGTGGAGTCACTTCATTCAATGCACGATAGTCCACAGTCAGTCTCTATTTTCCATCAGACTTGCGCACAGGCCAGATGGGGCTGTTGAAGGGTGAGTGGGTTTTGCTGACCACCCCTTGGCTCTCCAGCTCACGGATCATCTTGTGGATGGGGATCACGGCGTCCTGTTTTGTCCGATACTGCCGACGGTGCACTGTCGAGGTGGCAACAGGTACTTGTTGTTCTTCTACCTTCAGGAGTCCCACTGCAGATGGGTTCTCTGATAGTTTCGGCAAGGTGTTCAACTGCTTAATGTTCTCTGTCTCCACAGCAGCTATTCTAAAAGCCCATCTGAGTCCTTTAGGGTCTTTATAATATCTATTTCTGAGGAAGTTTATGCCCAGAATACATGGAGCCTCTGGGCCGGTCACAATCGGAAGTTTCTGCCACTCTTTTCCGGTCAGGCTCACCTCGGCTTCAACCAGAGTCAGTTTCTGTGATCCCCCCGTCACCTGGGCAATGGAAATCGGTTCTGCCCCCACATGTCCTGATGGCATTAGAATACACTGCGACCTAGTATCTACTAAAGTTTCATATTTTTGTGGCTCTGATGTGCCAGGCCATCGAATCCACACAGTCTAAAAAACTCGATTTTCCTGTGCCTTTTCCTGGCTAGAGGCAGGGCCCCTCTAGCACTGGTTATTATTCTTTTCTTGGACATACATGGTAGAGGTTCTTTCGAGGGAATCTGACACAGCATTCCCACCTCCGTAATACCTGGCAGCTGGCTCATGGGAGGCTGAGGCTACTTTCATTCTAGTGGAACTCCCTCTGTTAGCGTTTCTCTCCTTGAGCTTACGTACCCGTGCTGCCAGGACAGAAGTAGGTTTCCCATGCCACGCTCCCATGTCCTCCTCATGGTCTCGCAGATAAAACTACAGGTCAGCTCGAGGGGTGTACCCTCTCTCTCTCGCTGGGGGATGTTGGGCTCTGATTTTGGGGCCTGTGACTCGCACCGGTGCTACATGGGAACTGTTCCTTCTCATTTCCTCTCTCACCTCTTTTATCTCTTCTTTGAGTTCTTTCACCACCGCAGAGACATGAGCTTGCATTGGGCCACTGATTATACTTTCATAATTTCTGAGCTTGTTGGCAACAGAACCCACTGTCTCTCGGTTATCCTCGGCATTAATTGTTGCGATGAATGTGGCGTATTGGGATGGTCTATGAGTTGCCAGATTCCACAACATGTGCTCTGTGCATTTAACCTTGTCGGGGTCATTATCATGCTGTCCGGTCTTCCCAAAAAGTACTTTCAATACTGCCACTTCTCTCAACTGTTGGATTCTTTCTTCAAGGGTCTTCCATCGCATTCTATTGTTGTGCTCTTGCATTCTGTCTCTGTGGACAAATCTTTCTTTCACACTCATTAGAAGTCGTTCCCAAAGGGGAAGGGGCCTTTGCTCTCTTACAAATACCTGATTTATACCTGAGTCCTGGGTCAAGGGTCTCAAATTCCTTGCTTCAGCACTATCCAGTTGCACACCTGTACCTATAAGGTCCCAGACTCGAAGTAGCCAGGCTGTATAAGCCTCACGTCCTCGTCGTGCAATATCTTTTTGCAGATTACGTAGACTTTCATATGTCAGGGACTCAGTGATGATCTCAACCTGTGGCTCTTCTGTGGGCTGTGAGGACCCTCCTTTTTTACCCTTAATATCAGGATCTGACGATTTCACTTTACACTTCCTTGTTTCCACAGGGGCGACTGCTGCTGGCTGTGGCTGCCCTTGTGGTTCAGCTGGAACCTGGACAGTTGTAACATCTGTGGGTTCCACTGCTGCCCCATCAGTCTCTGCCTTCTCGGGGCAGGGGGAGGGTTTTTCATGAGCTGGGGAAATGTACTCCTTCAGCATTTGGCCTATCTCTTTTACCAGAACCTCAACTCAATCTGGGTGGGTCCTTTCTGAGGCAGGCTGTGGGGCAGAGTCAGGCTCTGGGGTATCATCCCTATTCTGTGGGGTAGGTATCAGGGTGGTTATCCAGGTCAATCTTCCCTTATCTCTGAATGCTAAATAGAATATGCCTATTAGCAGCACCAGCCATTGTATGATATCATTAGCATTCAGAGAGGATTTAAACCCTTCAAAAACTGGTGGGGCAGACCCAAAGAGATGGGTAAAGGGTTGGGAAAAAGAAACTTCCCCCGGTGTCATTTCCTCACAGTAGGTACCATTGTTAAAGTAACTCCAAAAACACACAGTTAGTGTACGATAGCCCTGAATCCATGTGCCTGCCTTCTAGAGGAAATTAAAAATCCATGAGTTCTTCACCTTATTAAGCCATAAAATAAACTGGATGACAGTCACAGTAGCCTTAGTTATAGGGCCCATGTTTAGATAAGGGCCTGCAAATGGAAGGAATACAGCCACAACCACATGCCACCCAAACCAGGCTAAGTTAGACCACATGATGCAGCCTAATGAGGTTTTTATATCCAACGCACACAAAAGAAAGTACTAGGTTAGTTAAGAACTGCTATTTCTCTTCCCTTTTCTTTTCTCAGTGCCCTCAAGCCCCACGTTGGGCGCCAAAATCTGTCTTGGTTTAGGAAGACAGGTATCTGCTAGGTAAAATTACAATTAGAGGCCCTTTGGCAAAGATTTGGGAAATAGGAATAGCAGTTTTTTACTAGTATGTAATACAAAGCAAACAAACACAAAAAAAACTTCCCTCCCACCAAACAACTACAGCATTAATGACAAACGACAACAGTACCAAGAACCTTGAGGGCTTTGTTTCACAAAACCCAGGGCAGTTTGGTTTCGGTGTCCCTGCAGGATCTTCAGAGCACCAAGCTGGAACAGTGGAAAAGTCCTGGGCTGGTAGCTGGGATGGCAGGGTGTCCCGGCAGGCAGGGGCAGGATGTCCCGGCAGCGCAGGGGGTGCAGGGTCACGCTGCAGCAAGAGGAGCAGCGCCGAAGGAGCCGAAGGCGAGGCAGAAAAGCGGCCCAGTTTCTGCTCGGCGTGCTTTTCGGCGGCTGAGATCCTCGAGGAGCAGCAGACACGCGCCTCCCGAACGCCGGAAGCAGAAAAGCACGCAGCTGCCTCAAGCTTTGTCTTTTACCTGCGTTATCTCCCCCTTCCACCTTTTGTCTATCTCTTGGTTTCAGCCAAGCACTCTCAAGTATCCAACACTCGGTCCCCTTGGCAACCCGTGGGGAAAAAATTCCCCAGAGAAAGAAGGAACAAACCCAACCCCCAACACAAACACAGGTCCCAAATTGGAAAACAAACGAACAAAACCTTGTGACCTCCAGAAGGAGCCCATGCACCCTTGGGCTAGAGCGCTGCAGAAGCCAAAACATGGAGCTTTACTGAGCCCGATGCTCACGTGGAGCACCAGCCCTTTGGTGCCTCAACATGGCAGATCAAAGCCCATTTCCCAGCTGTCACTGGCTGGGGCAAATTCTAGGTCCTGGCAGGACTGCAGCACTCAGCATCCTTTGCCAGCAGCAGCAAGTGCTGGCTGGGCAGAAACTTGCACCTCTGCCTTGCACTAAAGACAGCACCCTCCAGAACTGGCATTTACTATCTCAGGAAAATCTGACTCTGCTGTCCCCACAGCTGTCGGGTTGTGGTAACTTTGCTCATTTTGCTCCTCTTTGGCCTCTTCTCCAGCAGAAGAGAGAGCCATCAGCACTGCAGGTGGCTGAGGAGCTACCACTAACTGTAGCAATGTATCTGCAGCAATGTATCTGCATAACTTGGAATACAAAGTGCTCAAGCCCAACTACCACCTAGAGATATTAGTTACAAGTAGCACCTCTTTGGGAATATATCAAGGCCACAGAGACACAAACTGGTCTAAAAAGAAGAAGAGCCTGGGAAATTGAATACCAGGACAAGAAGAATGAGCTAGAGGCCATGAAGGCTCGGAATTATAGCCAATCAAATTGCCTAAGGGACGTGTGCTGAGCCAGCAATACAGACGAACCAATCAAGAAAGGCATGAAGGTGTGAACAGTGGTCTTACAATCAATAAACATAGTGTAATGTAAATATGAAATGGCTTCTGCAGAAATCCTATTGGTTCTGTCGTTCAGAGGTACTGAGCTCCCACAAGTATCATTCAGATGTATTTGCTGGCAGCCAGAAATGAAAATTCGGGACTCAAGCTGTAGCCCCAAAGAGCAGGGAGATGCTCGAGGAGGCACCACCTTTGTTTTAGCAATTCAGCAAGTGAGCGAGTCCTTCTGTGAAAAGAATCACTACCCTCCTTGCCTTCCTTCTGGCACCTGAGAAGGACAAAGACTGTCCCAAATGCAATTGGCAGGCTGCCACAAGTCTGTGCTTCTTGTGTCTTTTCAACACAACTCTACCCAAAGCTGCAGCCACAGCTGACACCAGAGAGGAAGGCCCCTGAGAGCAGCAGAGTCTGTGGGGGCTGCTAACATTTACCTCTCCTTCTGTGGCAGTGTTGAGTGCTTTACAAACCTCTCCAAAAGTCCGAGAAACAAAAGAGCCACAAAGAAAGGAGAAAGCGTTTAGATCTTGGAGTGCAAGCCAGCCCAGACTGGAGATCTCTGCTGGAAATGCCTAAAACCTGCAGGATGCAGAAGGGCTCTGTCAGAAGGCAGATGATGCATTTTGCTCTCAAGTGCATGGCCACTGGGCCTGAAGCATTGAGGATGACTGCCTCAGCTCAGAAGGAGAGTTTCTTCTTTCTTCTCGGGCTTCAGTCTCTAAATTATGCAGTTCTGATCCTGACCATGGAGTATTTCCTTCAGCAAACTCTTGGAAAGAAAGCTATGATAGGGAGTAGGTTTCTCTTTCAGGGAAGCAAGATTCTTCTCTCTCTATTCGTGTTGCCAGATGAATATAGATATACAAAAATGCTAAGGAAATAAATACAGAGCTGTCCCATGCTTAAGAGACCAGGAGATCTACCAGGTCATTTTCCTTGCTCCAGGCAAGACCTTGGCAGTGTGACAATTTGACAATTTGACAATGCCTTCTGGCCACACTTACAAATTCTGACTGGTACTGAGAGATGGGACAATCTATCCTCAGTTTCTGAACATTTTTGCAGCCTGCCTGACTTCAGACTTGATAGATATTCTACCAGGAAAACACCTGGCCCGTGGTTTTGTGGTCGGACTCACCCGCTGCCGATATTTTTGACTTTGATATATTTTCTCATGGGATTTTCCGTGCTCACAATTGTCTTTGAAGAAAACAAAATTCAAGATGCTCACTTTCAAGCAGAGATCCCAGCTTCCAGGAGGCACAAAAGGCAGCCCCATTGCTGGGGCTCTGAACACTTTGTGGTCAGCTGGCTAACAACAACAAAACAACCTGACAGAAAGCTCTGAAGTAGAAATGGCCAGCAGAGACTGATTTCTCCAGAAGTTCCTATGGGGAATCCTAAATGTCCCTGTGATATCAAACTGAGGAGGAACATTTGGTCCAGCTACGCTGCCAGGTGCACACAATACGCTATCCTCCAGACAACAAATACACAAGACGTACTCAGTAGCTCCAGGGAGTCCTCCTCGATCTGCTGTTGCTGAGCAGCAGCTGTGTCAGCGCAGGAGATGAACCGACTGCCTGGGATCACCGTCTCAGCTTGGGGAGCAAAGGCTCCTTGACACAATGCTCCTGCTGCAGCTGGTTTGGTGCAAGAGCCTGTGTAGATCTGGGAGAAGAAATGAGTTTGGCTTGAAAGGTGGCTGGCAGAGATGACCCTGAGATGCCGTTCCAAATGCAAGCCCTTAGGAAGATGCTGTCAGTCTGCCACACGCAGGGCTCTTCAAATGGATTTTTTGCACGTCCACTTCCCTTTGACTGGATGGCTCAAAGCCGAAGGCTGGTGTTACTGCAGTTCATGGTCAGATTTATGTTCCATTTTCAGGGATTTTCTGAAGGAGGGCTGTAACAAGGACCATATTCCACTTCTTCCCTCTTTTCCCCCTCCAAGGGCTACCGACACACTTGCAGCTCCCTGTTCAAATTTTCTACCTCCTCCCACGGAGTGCTCTTGTCCTCCACCACGTTCAGGTCATGCCCAACCGGCAGCACTTCTGGTGGAGGCAGTTCCTGTGGTTCACACCAATCCTGGGGCACCTCCTCCTCAGTCATTTGCAGGAGGCCTTTGCAGGCTGCCTGGCCAGATGTCAACACTTCCAGCTCGAGTCAAACAGAACAAAGCAGTCAGAGACTACAGTTTGTCCCTGTCAGCCAAGAGTCATCAGCTGTGAGCAAAGGGAAAGAAGAGATTTACAAGGGCTACAGACAGCTTGTTTCCATCCTCCGTCATGGGCACCATGTTCCACTGTCAAAACAACACAGGATCAGGAAGTGCAGAGCCATGGGGGAGGGAAATGCACAGGGACTCCCCCTGGGAGGGACCTCGGGAGGTTTCCAGGCCAGGCCAAAGCACATTCAGTGGAGAAAGGGACACAGGGAGGGGCTGTCTGTGTGCTCTGCCATGGCAGGATGAGATGCAGAGCTGCACAGACACCCAGACCAAGTGGATCCCTGCAGGAGCTGATCTCACTCAGTGGCTCCCTGGCCTCTGCTGCTCTCTGGTTGCTCTGGTTTGATGTTCCCTGGTGGTCACACCCAGCCCCACACACACCAGTGCTGTGTGCACACACACCAGTCTCAACAGTGCCTGGGCCCCAAAGGACACAGGACCTGATGGTTTGTGGTCCCCACGCCAGTATCTGGCACTTGGACATCCCTCAGTACCACGAGCAGAGAGAGCTCCCTTGTCCCAGAGAGTTCTCGGCATAAGGGGGTTTAGGAAAATGGCACAGGCTGTGGGGATCAGCTGTAGGGCATGGCCAGGGATGGGCACTGAACATCACCTCTGAGCAAACCACCTTGATCCCCCATCCTTTCCATTCCTGGGGCCCTTTCTTAGATACCCCATGGGAAATCTCGCACATTGCCCAAATGCCCTTTGTGGGTTTCCATCGTAAATCTCAGACCCCAACGCAGAACCTCCCATGCTCAGATGACATCATGCTGGAAAGCTCTGCCATTGACCCCCTTGGTGAGACTTTCATGAGGAGGTGTCAGAACTTCCCTAAAATTAAATTTTTATCTTCTGGTTTTTTTAAAATTGGAATGGCCCTAAAATATCATGTACTGCAGCCCCCTTGCTGTGAGAAGGCACAACTACCACTGCAACAGATGGTCAAAGCTCCAGATCTTGAACAGGTTTTGGGATGGGGCACTCACTTTTGTGGACAACCTGTTCCTGTCCTGTCAGCATAAACACAAAATATTTCATTCTTATATCAAGTCTGAATTTATGCTTGACAATTTTAAAGGCTTTTCCCTTTCCACTGCCAATATAGGCTTGTAAAAATATGCCAATTTTTCTGGGATTATGACCACGATGTTTTAATCTGAAAAGACCTTGAAAAGACACAAAAATCTCCCAAGATATGATCTGGAGGCCACAAGCACAAAGCTCGTGAGACTAAGGGCCCTGGGCTCAGTGGTGTGAGTAGCGTGAGAGGGCCTGAAGGGGTGTTTCAGAGATGGTGGAGCTCTTCTTCATTGTGTGAAACTGCCTGAGGATGAAATAATGCCAAACAGATCTCCTGGGGAGTTCCAAACTGGACACAAGGAGAGAGGAATTTCTGTCACAGGGCAGGGCTGTGGTGAAAAACATCCCCCAGAAAGAGTCTGGAGCAGCCCAAGGCTCTTTGTGGCCAGGCAGAAGCAGGCAGGACACAGAGCTGTCAGCAAAGGAAGGGCCCAGCCAGGTGGGGCAGCCGGGGGATGACGACAGCCTGCAGGGACAGAGGCGCAGGGCACGGACACCGTAGGACAGCCTGGGCTGCACAGGGCACAGGGATGGGCAGCAGCTGCAAGGCCCTGACAGAGCCAACTCCTGCAGCACTTTGGCCATGGCTGCTGGGCCTGGGCCTGAGCCATGAGGAGGAGACAAGTGACCCTTGCAGGCCTGGGGCCTCATTGCCTCCTTGTCCCTGCTCAGCAGCCTGGCAGGGGCCGCCCCATGCTGCTGCCCTTGGCATTGCACATCCCCACATCCCAGTGGGCCGGGAAGAGCCCTGAGCACTGAGGGAGGGACAGGATGTGCCTTGGCAAAGACTGGGGCTCGGGCCTTGGCCCTTTGCATTCCTGAAACACATGCAGGTTTGCTCAGCATCAGAGACACCTTTGCCTTGTTTGTCCCCACCTGTCATCAGTGCCTACAGTATTCTGCTCTAACTGGAACCTGGGGACATTTTCTCAGTCATGTCTGTCAGTGGGACCCATTAAAACTTTAGGAAACTTTGGAGTTTCAATCTGATTAGGAGTTCTCAGAAAGTTTTTTAAACACTCTCTTAGGGACTGAGTCTGATGTAAACAACACCAAAGCCCCAAGAGGGTCATTAAAATCCTGGTACTGTGTCTGTGCTGCTGAGCTGGGCCGGGCTCCTGAAACAGAGGCACCTCCTGGCAACCAAGAAGAGATTTTTCAAGACATTTCTCCTCAGGAGCAGCTCCTCTACCAACCCAGCAGGGCTGAGGGCACTGCCTGCAGGTACCTGAGAGCTGTGAAGCAGACAGAGGCTTAAAGCAACTGGAAGGACAATTCTGAGATAATTCACAGAGAAATCTTCATAACCTTTGACAATTCTGAACTTCTTCATGGAGAAATCCTCACCACTTCAGACACAGTCAGTCTGTGGCTGCAGGTATCTCCTAAAGCTGACCCAGGACAGGACTGACAGAACTGTAAGGATGGCTCTGCTGCCCTTTTTGCTATGGGGGAGGATGTGCTCCAGAGCGGAGCTGCCCTGGGCACCGTCAGAGGGACAGGGCAGGACTACTCCTGCTGCCAGGGACGGCTGCAGGGGCTGAAGCTGGGGCTGCAGCCAGGGGTGCCCAGGGCTGTCATGCAGAGCAGGTGCTGCAGCCCTGAGGGCTCTTGGCCAGGCCGGGGGATCTGTCACCTGCCAGGGGCAGCTCTCAGCCAGCCTGGCAGCTCCCATGGATGCTGGAGGGGAGCTGTGAGTCCAAGGAGTGACTTCTGCCAGGGCAGTTTTTGCTGCTGTGGGGAGGGTGCTGTGTGTTCCAGGGCTGCTCAGAGCTCCAGCTCATGCCCAGGTAATTTCTGAGGGGACTTTTCATGAGCTCATTCAAGGCAGGAGTTTCCTGCTTGTGTTTCTTCTTTCCTCAATCTGTGCTCCCATTTTTCCCTGACTCAACTTGGAAACAATGGAAACTCAGCTGTGCAGGGCAGAGCAAGGGCTGAGGCTCTTAAAGCATCAGGATGAGGATTCCTGGGAACCTCAGCAACTGCCTCCACTTCCCCAGCCTCCAGATCCATCCAGCATCACCTTTCCATGGTGCCCAGGCCTGGGGGAGCTGCTCTTTAATCCCTGCAGCCCCGAGCAGCTGCAGGGCAGAGCTGTCCCAGGGCTGGGCTGGGCTCTGGCAGCTCTGGCAGGGAAGGAGCCCGGGGCCACAGGAACAGCTCGGGCTGGGACAGCTCCAGCAGCAGAGCCGTGGGCAGGGAGGGAGGGAGGCAGTGCTGAGGGAAGCCCTGCTGCAGGGGACATGTGGCACCTGCCGGCCCTGCCCTGCAGGGCACACACTGCCCTGAGCAGCACAGCTCTTGTGTCCCCTCCCAGCCAGCACAGCCCTCAGCCTGGGGGCTCGGGGCCCTCACTACCCTCCTGGGCCGGCAGAGCAGCCCCAGAGATGCAGGGCATCTCTCCTGCCATGTGCCCATTCCCTGCTGACCACGGCCTGAGGGCCACTGTCCTGCACTGCTGCTGCCTGGGAGGGGCTGTGCAGGGCTGGGCAGGGAAAGGCTTTTCCTCAGGGCCTGGCTCTCTCTCACCCTGCCTTGCCCAGGTGCTGCTGGCATTGCTGACGAGCTCTCTGGGAATGGCAGATCCAGCTGCAGGCTCAGGCCCAGCCCTTGGGCTCCTCCTGTGCAGGCTGAGCACAGCAATGGGGTGTCCCAGCTCCCTCTGCCCCGGGGAGCTCTGGGCAGGGCAGGCTGGGAATGAGCAGAATCTCCCTGATTTAGGGAAAGGCAGGGGCCACTTTGTGTGCCAGGGATCCCTCTGCTCTCAGCAGTGTCACCTGGCTTTCTAGGGTAGCACAGGATTGGACCTCAGAAAGGTGCAAATCCAGGGCTGCTGGGAACAGGAGAGAGGGACAGAGCAGCTCCCCTCAGTCTGCACTAAGGCTCAGACAATGCCCCTGCCTCACTGGACTCTCTGTTCTATCCAGATGCAGCAGAATCTCTTGTTCTGCCACCTGAAATCCCTATCCCTTTCACTTGGTGTCTCCTGTGCCTTAGGAGGAGACTCAAGTTCAAACCCTAGGACTGGCCCCTGCCCTCACTGTTCCCCTGCACTGACTGGGGGTCAGGACTGACTTGCAGGTGTCCTGCAGGTCAAGGTCTGGCTCCTCACTGAACATTGGCCAGCAGCAATCAGGGCTTGAGCAACCAAGGTGAAGGAAGTTCTCCTAGACATAGACAAGGGGGATATGTTTAGTGGCAGGGACAGGTCTGTGAGAAAGACCTTTGACTTTACTGCGAGAAATCTTCCCTCAAAGTCACTTTCTTCCTTCCTTCAACAGATTTCAAGACCCCAATGCAGCAAATGTCCAACAGCAGCTCCATCAGCCACTTCCTCCTGCTGGCATTGGCAGACACGCGGCAGCTGCAGCTCCTGCACTTCTGCCTCTTCCTGGGCATCTCCCTGGCTGCCCTCCTGGGCAATGGCCTCGTCATCAGCGCCGTAGCCTGCGGCCACCACCTGCACAGCCCCATGTTCTTCTTCCTGCTCAACCTGGCCCTCACCGACCTGGGCTCCATCCTCACCACTGTCCCCAAAGCCATGCACAATTCCCTCTGGGACACCAGGACCATCTCCTATGCAGGATGTTCTGCACAGCTCTTTCTGTTTGTGTTTTTCATTTCGGCAGAGTATTTCCTCTTGACCATCATGTACTACGACCGCTACGTGTCCACCTGCAAACCCCTGCACTACGGGACCCTCCTGGGCAGCAGAGCTTGTGCCCACATGGCAACAGCTGCCTGGGCCAGTGCCTTTCTCAACGCTCTGCTGCACACGGCCAATACATTTTCCCTGCCCCTGTGCCATGGCAATGCCCTGGGCCAGTTCTTCTGTGAAATCCCACACATCCTCAAGCTCTCCTGCTCCAAATCCTACCTCAGGGAACTTGGGCTTGTTGTTCTAAGTGCTTCTCTATATTTTGGCTGTTTTGTGTTCGTGGTTTTCACGTATGTGCCGATCTTCAGGGCTGTGCTGAGGATCTCCTCTGAGCAGGGACGGCACAAAGCCTTTTTCACCTGCCTCCCTCACCTGGCCGTGCTCTCCCTGTTTCTCAGCACTGGAACATTTGCCTACCTGAAGCCCCCCTCCATCTCCTCCCCATCCCTGGATCTGGCACTGTCAGTTCTGTACTCAGTGGTGCCTCCAGCTCTGAACCCCCTCATCTACAGCCTGAGGAATCAGGAGCTCAAGGATGCCATGAGGAAAATGATCACACCTGGTTTTCAGAAGCCATAAACTCTCATTCTTCTGCACAGTGTTATTGTGTTACTCATTTATGCTCACTCTGTGTCCTGTATTTTTTGCTGCTGACACAGGAGTTACACTTCTGAGAATTTGTTCCCGCAAACATCTGTGACTACACAATTTTTGGTTCAGCATTTGCCTTTCTAGCAAACCCAGAGACAGTACAACCAAGGAGTTGTGCTACATATGTGCTTACAGAACATAAAGAATTCTGTATTGCCATGTTTGCCGGACATCTTTCCGCCCTGACTTCTCTGGAGCTGAAGGGTTGGTGCTTCTGTGCAGAGCTGGGGGAGAAAATGGAACCCCAGTGCTCCTCATTGCCAGGGAGCCCCAGGGCTTGTCCTCCGTAACCTCCCCTTCCTTTACTTCTACACTCCCCTTCAGGGCCCCTGTGTTGGTTGAAGGCCTCAGGGCTCCTTCAGCTCTGTCAGTCCTGCTGTGTGATTGTCCAGGGACTGCAGGCAGTGACAGGCTGTGGGCACTGCCAGGACAGAGCTGGGCTCTGCAAAAGCATTTCCATCATGCCAGGGTATCTCCTCAGTGCACGGCCTGAAAGCTTCAATCTTCTTCCCAGTTTGCTCTCAAAGATGTGCCCAACACAGCACCGTGGAGACAAAAACAGCAGTGACCAGCAGAAGTGTGGCAGTGTTCAGGGTGGGGGCCCCCAGCAGTGCCCTTGCAAAGCCAGCCCTGCTACAGCAGATGCCTCCCACCCCAGGTCAGAGAGGTTGTTCTTCCCTCCATGAAGGGACATCAAGCGACCGGGTCAAGAGTCCGTGTTTCCAGTGCACAGACAAGACACAGCCCTGAACATCCTGTGTGCGTGAGGGGACATAGACCCAGTGAGCACAAACACCTTCAGCAGTTCCTGGACTTTGCAGAAAGCAACGTCCCCTGGGAACCCCTGAGTGCAGGGCTGGGATGAGCTCCTGTGCTCAGAGCTCCCGTGTCCATCCCTCCGGCCATGGGGCACCTCAGGCCAGGCAGGGCAGGGTGACACCTGCAGGGCTGAGGCCCCTGCCAGGCTCTGGCAGTGGCTGCACAGCCCAGGGAGACCCTGCCTGTGCTGCAATAACCTATGTGTGTGTGTGTGCAAGGGAAGGACTCGTGCTCCTTAACAGCCCCAGGGCTGTGAGCAGGGCAGGAGCCAGCTCAGGGCTGGGCACCTGACACAGCCCTGACGTTTCTGGCTGTGACTCCAGGAACAACCCCCAGTGTCACAGTGATTTTCATCTCACCTGCCTTGGACAGGGCCCTTGCAAATGTCTCTCCCTGACAGCTCTCTCTCCTCTGCCTTTCTTGCCTGTGTTTGTCACCCCACAGCAGGAAAGCAGCCCAGTCTGGGGAGCATCTCCTGTGCAGTCACAAGGGGTTTTGCAGGCACGAGTGCCATTGCCCTCTAGCAGATGGCACCATTACTTGACAAAGCACAGAGCACGTTTAGGAAATATAAATGTACTCAGAGGCTCATACACCTGCTTGTTTCTACTCTGTAAACCTCTTAGACAGGTTTTTTAGCAGCTAAGAGAGACAGAGGTGTTTTTCCTCACAGCTGTCCTACCAGGAGAGAGCAGACAAGAATGGCCTTGACCTTCTCCGGAGAAAGGGGTATGAGATAATGAGAACTCACCAGCGCTGTTCCCATTGTGTGAATGACACATGAGACCAAGGTGGCCCTGTGACACTGCAGGGCCTCGTGGTGCCGAAAGACCATTGTGACACTGGGGACACACGGAACCAAGGGGCAATTGTGACATTGTGGGACCTCTTAGAACCAACAGACCCTTGCGATGCTGCAGGGCCTCGTGGAGCAAAGGGCCCCACGTGACACTCCTGACACTCTTGGTGCCCAGGTGCCCCTGTGACACTTCAGAGCCGCATGGAATCAGGGATGCCCCTCTGACACTGCAGGGCTTCATCATCATCAGTCTCTACTGATAGCTGTGTGTACCTACAAGGCAGAAAAACAGGGGAGTCTGAGCCTGTTGATCCTAAATACTCCCATCTTCATATGAGCATGTGCCTTGATATCAAAATTGGCCAGACAGAACTTTTTAACACAACTCTGATTTTCAGAAAGCAGCCATTCTTTATTGCAGTGCTGGTCACACAGAGGACACTTCCTCTAATTGAGTGCCCAAATGTTATGTGAACAGTTTTTATCAGACACACTGATTACATATTCATGAGCTATCCCTGCTTACTTGATGGATATGTATTGCTTTACATAATTGCTACCCTTATCTGAAGTCTTTATGTGGTTCTTTGGAGTCTACCTCCAACACCTGGTGTCTTTTTCAGGTGGCTGTTCCTCGACCCCTGTGTAAGGGTGTCTTGGTTTGGGAAGACAGGTATCTGCCAGGTAAAATTACAATCAGAGGCTCTTTGGCAAAGATTTGGGAAATAGGAATAGCAGTTCTTTACTAGTATGTAATACAAAGCAAACAAACACAAAAAAAAAACCTCCCCCCCCCCCAACAACTACAGCATTAATGACAAACGACAACAGTACCAAGAACCTTGAGGGCTTTGTTTCACAAAACCCAGGGCAGTTTGGTTTCGGTGTCCCTGCAGGATCCTCAGAGCACCAAGCTGAAACAGTGGAAAAGTCCCGGGCTGGTAGCTGGGATGGCAGGGTGTCCCGGCAGGCAGGGGCAGGATGTCCCGGCAGCGCGGGGGGTGCAGGGTCACGCTGTAGCAAGACGAGCAGCGCCGAAGAAAACCGAAGGAGAGGCAGGGCTTGGACCAGCTCCCCGCGGGTGGCCGGGAAAACTCCGGATTGAGGCTGAACCGGTGATAGTACATTTCCCAAGACTGGATCCCTTTGGCCACAGTGAAACTCCTCCAGCCAGCAACAAACGTTCTCTCCTCGGCGTGCTTTGCGGCGGCTGAGATCCTCGAGGAGCAGTAGACCCGCGTCTCCCCGAACGCCTGAAAAAGAAAAGCACGCAGCTGCCTCAAGCTTTGTCTTTTACCTGCGTTATCTCCCCCTTCCACCTTTGTCCACCTCTTTGTTTCGGTTAAGTACTCTCAAGTATCAAACATTTGGTCTCCTTGGTAACTTGTGGGGAAAAAATTCTTTAGAGAAAGAAGGAACAAACCTAACCCCCAACAAAGGGCAATAGGATTGTTTTGTATAACTTCTGCTTTGACAGCCTTGCACAGCTGAGCAGACATCCTGCTGGTGCTTTGTGTGAGTTACATCCTTTATCTGTTTCTCCAAGGTTGTGCTGTTCTGTTCTAGTGTCCTCATGAAATCTCCTCTTTCTTGAGGCTCAGTTCCTTATGGGCACTGATCTCTCAATATCTCTATTTCATTTTATACTGTAGGGCACTATAAGAGTGAATCTTGATGCAAGCTAAAACCATACAGCAATTATTCTGGTGATCATTATAAACAGATCTTTTAACCAAGTCCAACTGGGGAACCATGAAGAAAGTTTGGTCCAGATTTCTTCAGATCCGCAGGAGGTGTTATCTTGAGCTGTGCATTGTAAAATTTTTTAAACTACAATACTCTGTCCCAAAATCAGTTCTTGAGCTTCCTGGATCAGGAGCAGAGCAGCTGCTACTGCCCTCCGAGAGCCCAGATGGCCCTGGCTGACACTGTCTGGTTGCTGTGAAAAGTTGGCCCCAGCCATGCTCTGGTCCCCAGGAACTGTGACAGCACTGCCAGTGCTGGGTTTTGTCTCTCCCAGGGAAACAGATCAAACGGGTCCAGGGGGTCTGGGAGCCCCAAAGCAGGGCCTGCAGGAGGGTGCCCTGGAGCTGTGAAAAGGCAGCCCAGGAATCACCAGTCCAGACTGTAAAGTTCTGCCGAGTTGCCTTCAGGAGCTCACACAGAGGCTTTACCAGCAGCCCATAATTGCTGATCCACAGCTGACACCATCCCCCAACCCCGAGAAACACCTATGACTCTCTCACCATTTGTGTCTGTGGAGTTGGCAAACGGCTTCTTTTCCTTCCTGTCCCAACCTCCTTTGTCCCTAGAAGATTTCCAATACCAGGCAGGGTTCTGTGGTCTGCAATATTTGAAGTAGGGGTTTACAGTAGGTCTGACTGAGCTGGGAATTTCCCAGGAATGGGGGGAAATGGCCAACAACCTCTTTAGAATCATCTGTTCCGGTGAAAGAATTCTTTGGGAGTGTTTGGAAAAGGTGGACAAAAGACAACAAAATCTCTAAGGTTTTTTCCTGAAATGGGAAACAGAACAATCAGGGTGTGAGGATTGTTTGAAGCACAATCTCTGTGCTGTATGGCAAGACTGCAGGAAAAGAAAGAAGCAGAGAAGGAAGGATAGAAATGTTTGTCCAGACTGTGAAATTATCACCCTTGTTTTTGCCATGTTCCGGTCTCAGCAAGATGAGCGGGAATTCTGCACCAGAAAATGCAACAGCAGTTACTGAGTTCATCCTAGAGGGTTTCCCAGAGCATGATCCAAGACTGCAGATGTTTTTATCTCAGGTCCTTCTGCTCATGTACCTGACAACAGTGATGGGGAAGGAAACCATCCTTTTCCTCCTGTGTGTGGATCACCACCTGCAAACCCCCATGGACGTTTTCATCTGCAGCCTGGCCTTCCTGGAAATCTGGTTTACATCCTCCACAAGCATCAAATGGTTTGTGATGCTGAGTTCTGGTCAGAACACTCTCTCACTAGGCAGCTGCTTTGCCCAAAACGATTTCTATTTTGCCCTGGGCTGCACAGAGTTTGTCCTGCTGGTTGTCATGTCCTTTGACCGCTGTGTTGCCATCTGCCACCCTTTGCTCTATGCTGACATCACAAAGCCTCAGCTCTGTGTCCACCTGGGTATTGCTGCTTGGGTCCTCGGCTTTGTCCTGCTGAGCTACCGCTGCTCTTCCTCTCTGAGCTGTCCTTCTGTGGCTCCAAGATCCCCCATTTCCTCTGGGACAACTCCCCCTTGTTCAAACTGTCCTGCTCTGACACCAGCCTGCTTTGGGAAACAGACTCTGTCTTCTTACCGTGTGTCGTGCTGGGCTCCTTATGTTTGACTCTGGCATTTGACATCTGCGTCCTTTTCTGTGTTCTGCATCTTCCAGCAGCCTCTGGGAGGAAGAAAGCTTTGACCACGTGTTCTTCCCATCCCATCACCTTATCCATTGCCCGTGGGAGCTGCATTGCTCTCTGCACATGTCCTACAGAAGATGTTTCCTTGAGGACCAACAGAACTGGAGCTCTGCTGAACACAGTCCTGTTCCCATTCCTAAATCCATTCATCTGCAGCCTTGGGAACAAATCTGTGATCCTGGCCCTGAACAAATCCATTGCCAGGCCAAGAACAAAGCCTTTCCTCTAAGCATGGTGCATTTCTGGAAAGCCATCCCAAGGATCTGGTATCATCTGTTACACAAAACCAGTGCCTGTGTGTGCAGCCTCCAAACACGGCTGCCTCAGGAGATTGATGCTCCTGCTGGGTTGTGTCAGGTTAAGAGAGAAGAGACTCATCTGCACTCCCAGACAGGGCACCAACAATTGCAGCAGGACAAACTCAGTTCATTCTCTGCCTGGGCTGCTCCCGGGCCCATCTCAGGAGAGCCACCAGCTCATTAACAGCCCATCTCTGGAACAGAGAAGAGCTCAGAGGAACAGTGGCAAGTGACAATCCAAATTACAGCTCCTGAGCGATGGACACCTTGTCCCAGCTCCTCTCCTGGGACAGCCATCAGCCCTGCTTTGAAACCCCAAAGTTTGAAACCCCAAAGTCACCCTCCCAGTAAAGAAAGACTTTCTCCTGTGCAGTCCAAACCCTCCCTGGTACAGCTTTGAACCATTCTCACACGTTTCATCCCAGGATATCAGGGAGAAGAGAAAGGGAAATGCAGGGCAGAGCCAGGGGGGCAGCGAGATGGGAGTGTGCAGCCTGCAGGGACACAGCAGCAGCTCCGGGACAGCGCAGGACAAGCTGTGCTGGACATGGCCAAGGGCCTGGCAGGGCTGGCAGTGCCCAGGAGAAGCCAAGTCTTGGTGCCCTGGGGCACAGCAGGGTCTGTGCCACCAAGGGCTGGGAGGGGACACCTTGTCCTGAGGCCCTGGGGCCTCCTGGCACAGCCCCAGCAAGGCTGGGCACTGTCACCCCCTTGTCCTGCCCTCAGCATCCCCCCACATCCCAGTGGCCATAGGGATCTGCTGGGACCAGTCCCTGGGGAGCCTTGGTCAGGAATGGCCCTGGGGGGCTCCTCAGTGCTCCCAGGGACTGCAGGTTTTTCAAAGCACTTTGGGTTTTGCTTTTGCCTGGGAGTCTCTGAGGGGTTTGTGCAATCACGGCCTCCAATTATCTGCTGTAATTAGTCCCTTGAGATGTTTTGTCACTAACAACACTCAGTGGGGCTCATTAATGCCTCAAGTTACTCAAGAGTCATTAAAGTACTACTTTTTGACACTGAATCACTCTGAGAGGTTTGTGCAGTCATGGCCTCCAATTATCTGCTGTAATTAGTCCCTAGAGAGGCTTTGTACTGACACTCAGTGGGGCTCATTAATGCTCTGAGCTACTCAATGTCTTTTAAGGTACTTTGGGTTTTCCTTCCCACACTCCATCTCTGAGAGGTTTTTGGGCACTCTTGGCCTCCAGTTCTCTCCTCCAAGGAGTCCATGAGGAGCCTGTGTTGGGGATGGACATCAGTGGGACCCAGGAATGCTTTGAGACACGTTGGGATTTTCCTCTGACTTGGACTCCTGGAAAGGTTTGTGCCATCTCCTCTCAGGCCCTGAGGGCTCAGCACCAAATGCACCACGGGGCTCTTTGGGATCAAGCAAGTCCTCACAAACCACGGCTCTGCCTTGATTTCCTTCTGCTCTGGTGCAGTTCATTAGGAAGGTTTTGTACTGCAGTTATGGAGAAAGATTTCAAAGAGCTTCTAAGAAATACACATTCCTGTTATAAAGGGTGTGTTTTATTACTGTTCTCTTTAGAGGAGAGGTGATTGCAGCATTCTGTGATTGATATTGATCCAGGGCCTCTCCTCAGAAGGCCTGGCCTGGTCAGAGAAGCTGTGCCTTGAGGTCTGACCCAGTGTGGATAACATTCCCCAAGCCCATCCTGCCTGTCCTCACTCACCTGGGACCTGCTTTGCTCAGAGAGCTGCCTGCACTCAGGCAAAAAGGGGTTTTCTATTTTTGAAGCAACGTAAAACTCGTAATTTTCCCCACTGAAAACAGACACACTCCTCAAGTGTGTGCCAGCCCGAGCGGCCACCAAAACCACTCCAGCCCTGCCCTGGGCCGGCTGTGAGGGTGGATCAGCATCCCAACCTGCCCTGGGCCACTGCAAGGAACTGTGGCCGTGGACACACTGGGACAAACTGGGGACAATGGCAACAGTGTGGGGAAGACTGGGGAATACTGGGGCGTGCTATGGAAGATACTGGGGGGAATTGGAAGGGAATGGGAATGAACTCAGGTGTATTGGGAGGGACTGGGCTGTACTGGTGATGAAATGGGCTGTAAAGGGGGGGACTGAAGGGGCACTGGGGCAGAACTAGGCTGTACTGGGGATGAACTGGGCTGTACTGGGAAGGACTAGAGGGGTTGAATCAGCTGTTCCCGCCTCCGCAAACTCCCATTTGCCGAGGCTCCCGCCCGTCACCGCCAGCACCCAATCAGTGCCAGGAAACCGGGGCCTCGGGACGGTGCCTGGTGTCGGTGCCACGTTTCGGTTTTGCCTTCAACTCCCGTCATGCACCGCGGCCCAATTGAGCCCCATTGCACCCCGGACTACAATGCCCGTCATGCCCCGCGCTCCAAAGAACCCCGCCCCCGTATCCCCCCTCTCCCCATGTGTACCCTACGTTTCCCCCAGACCCTCCAGGATCCCTAAGTGCCTCCTCAGTATTTATTTGGAACCCCCCAAAATCGTCCCCGACTCCCCTGACTGCTCCCAACCCCAGAGATGCCCGTTAGAGCCACTTCTGGGAATTCATCTCCGATCATTCCCCGTGCTCTCAGAGCTCTGCCGAACACAGTCTCGCGCCGAAAATTCCTGCTGTGCCCCGTGTCCTAAAGCGCCCAATTCGAGATCCCCAAGCTCCCCCCAATTCCTCCCGAACCGCACACGTTTCCTCCGAGGGCCTCAAGTCGCGACTCGGACGCAGAAGTGTCCGCCAAGCGCCTTCCCGGACCCGCCGCAGCTCCGCTGTATGCACTTCCGGGACTACAGCTCCCAGCATGCTCCGCGGCGCACACAGAGCCCTATTCCAGCCGTGACTCCATCTCCCGTCTTGCCCCGCGCCCCACCGACAGCTACTGGAGCTGCGCCTCGAACTCCCGTGATGCTCCGCGGCTTCGTTACACCGTGTTCTACCCGCGCCTACAACTCCCATCATCCCCCGCGCCCCAGAGGGCCCCCCAAGTGCCCGCCCGGACCCCGAAGGGCCCCAGATTCCCCTCCCTGACCTCCAAGTACCCACCCGGCTCCCCCAGATGTCCTTCAGACCCCAAATTTTCTTCAAATTTCATCCCCATTTTTAGAACTGCCCCAAATGTGCCCCAGAAATGTCTCCGTGGACTCCAAAGTGGCCCCTTTTACCCTGTCTGAGAAAACGATAAAAAAGATGACAAAAGGAGTAAAAATATAACTAATTAGCATAAATAGGGAGGAATCAATAGCCAGATGTTGTCAATGAATTAATGAAGGGAATTGTGTTACTTAGAACCAATGACCAATAATTTTTTGGGTTGCCAAAATTGTAGCGATTTTTTAAAATACATGTAAAACTTAGGTTAAAACATATATAATAATATTTTATATATTTTAAAATATTATTATAATTTCCTGATAATTTTTTAAAAAACAAAAAATTCATAATTTACAAAAATTTTTTCAGATGTCAGTTTTTGGTGGATGATTTCAGACACGGTGAGGTTGGGGTGAGGAGCAGGTTGTCCAAACAGGGTCAGCCTGCAAGGGGCTCATTCTCCATGCCCAGACCTCCTAAAGAGACATTCAGCATTAAGATCACTTGGGGAATGTTTCTTTCACCTCTTCAATGGACTGAAAAAAAAAAAAATGCAGTCTTGATTAGAAAAAAAATCAGGAGGTGCACTTTGAAATCTTCCTCCATAAGAGAACTCCAAACTGGCTCCAAGCAGCTGCACAAGCCCTGGAGACGAAGACAAGTGAAGGAAGAAAAGGAGTTTGTGACTGCTTTCTGGATTTGAATCAGCCCCATGCTGGATTTGGGGCTGAGTCCAGAAGCTCCAGGCACTGAGAGAGGGTTGAAGAAGCTGCTCAAGCAGGCAGAAGCAAAACTCCAAGTCCCTTGGAGCATCCCTGGGCCCCACTGAGGGCAGGGAGTGCCAAAGGCTCCCCAGGGACTGCTGAGAGCAGATCCTTGAGGCCAGGATTGCAGGGAGCCGCAGGCTGTGAGCAGGGAACTGCAATGCTGAGCAAGGCCTGGGCTGGTTGGAGGGAGCAGAAAGGCCAAGCCCTGAGCCCAGGCCTGGCACAGCAGGGCCTGTCCCTCCCGGGTGGCTCGGGGCTGGTTGTGGGGCAGTGGGATGGGAGGGGAAGCGAGGACAAATGGCACAAAGCTATGTGACACTCCCGATCCTCATGGCACTGTGGGCCACTGTGACACAGCAGGGCCTCATGGAAACAAGAGGCCGTAATGAGCCTGCGGGGCTGTAACACCCCAGAACACTGAAATAATGGGGGTACCCAAAGGTTCTCTTACTCGCGTTTGGTGCACAAGGAGAAATGCCAACCAGATAGTCTCAGGATGAACAGATGCACAGATTATTCTTATTTGCAAGGAACAGTCAAGGATCATAAGTCCAATTCTGAAGTTAATGGCCCATAGAAGGATGGAACCCTAAACCTCGGTGATATTAGCACCATACTTTAACCAACTGAGCTAAGAGGTCAAAGCAACAAACAGCTCTACTGGCAAAATATAGAAAATCAAGGAACTTGGAAAACCATTTAATAAAACATCCAACTCAAAATAAAACTCTTATCATAGCATTAGCTTCATTGACTTAGCCCGTTTGACCTGGAAACCTTTACAGAGATACAGAATGACAAAATGACTAGATTGGAAGAGACCTCCAAGATCATTGAGTTCAACCCATGTCCCAACACCTCACCTAAGCCATGGCACCTAGTGCCACATCCAGTCTTTGTTAAAACACATCCAGAGATGATGATGCCACCACCTCTCCAGTCAGATCACTCCAGAACTTTATCACCCTTTCCGTAAAAATCTTTTTCCTAATTTCCAACGTATATTTCCCTTTGTGCAGCCTTAAGACTCTGTCCTCTCGTTCTGTCTGTGGCTGCCTGGAGAAAGAGACCAAGCCCCACCTGACTACAAACACCTTTCAGGGAGTTGTAGAGAGTGATAAGGTCACCTCTGCGTCTCCTTTTCTCCAGGCTAAACAACCCCAGCTCCCTCAGTCGTTCCTCACAGGAGTTGTGTTCCAAGCCCCTCACCAGCTTGTTGCCTCCTCTGGACACATTTAAGCATCTCAAGGTTATTCTTAACTGAGGGCCCAGAACTGGACACAGCACTCGAGGTGTGGCCTCAGCAGTGCCGAGTACAGGAGAAGAATGACCTCCCTGCTCCTGCTGGCCACACCATTCCTGATCCAGGCCAGGTGCCATTGGCCTTCTTGGCCAGCTGGGCACACTGCTGCCTCATGTTCAGTTGGCTTTCCACCAGAACCCCCTGGGCACTCTCCAGCCACACCGTGTCCAGCCGAGAGCACTGCAGGGGTTATTGTGGCCAAAATGCAGGACTCAGCACTTGGACTTAATAAACTTCACCTTGTTGCACTCTGCCCACCCATCCAACTGTTCCAGGTCTCTCTGCAGAGCCCTCCTACCTGCCAACAGATCGACAAATGTTCCCAGCTTAGTGTCATCTAAAAATTTACTTATACGAGATTCAATAGCCCCATCCATGTCGTCAATACAAATGTTGAACAGAGCTGGCCCCAGCACAGACCCCTGAGGAACACCCCTGGTGACTGGCTGCCAGCTGGATGCAGCACCCTTTCCACCACTCTCTGGGCCCGGCCATGCAGCCAGTTGTTAACCCAGCAAAGAGTGCTCCTGTTCAAGGCATGGGCTGCCAGCTTTTCCAGGAGCGTGCTGTGGGAGACAGTGCCTATGGCCTTGCTGAAGTCCCAACAGACAACATCCACAGCCTTTCCCACATCCACCACACAGGTCACCTGGCCATAAAAGGAGACATAAAAACTGGTCAAACATGACCTACCCCTCCTAAACTCATGCTGGCTGGCTCTGATACCCTGGCCATGACAAAATATAAACTGCTCCATGACCTTTACCAGGTTCTGAGGTCAGGCTAACTGGCCTATAATTACCAGGATCCTCCTTCCCACCCTTCTTGTGAATGGGTGTCACATTGCCCAGCTTCCAGTCATCTGGAATCTCACCAGTGGGCCAGGACTGTTGGTAAATGATGGAGAGCGGCTTCACAAGCTCATCTGCAAGCTCCCTCATCACCCTGGGGTGGATCCCACCTGGGCCCATTGATCTATAAACATCCAAGCAGCTCAGCAGTTCTCTGACTGCCTCCTCCTAGATACTAAGTTCCCTCTTACATCCAGTACAGAACAAAGGCTGGTCTTCCTATTGCAGTTAATATATTTGAAAAACATTTTTTAATATCCTGTACAAAATTTCCAAATAAAGTTTGAATTGAGCGTTGGACTCCCAAACACTTTTCCTACATGCCCTAGCAATCCCCTTAAATACTCCTTGACCTGACCCTCCTTCCAAAGATGATACATCCTCTTTTTATTCCTAAGTTCCTTCAAAACCTCCTTGCCCATTCAGGCTGGACGTTTGCCTCGTCAGCTCATCTTTTGGCACACAGGGAAAGCCTGTTCCTCTGCCCTCAAGATCTCTGCTTTGAAGCACGCCCACCTTTTTTGGACTCCTTTGTTTTTAAAGGGCTGCTTCCCTAGCAACTCCCTGAATAATTCTTGTAAATAGGCCAAAGTCTGCTGATTGGAAGTCCAGTGTAAAAGTCTTCTTGATGTTCTTCCTGATTTCACCAAATATGGAGAACTCTATAATTTCATCATCACTGTGTCCCAAGGAGCCTCCAACCACCACATTTCCCACCAGCCCTTCTCTATTTGCAAACAACAGGTCGAACAAAGGCCCTCCCCTGGTGGGGCTCACTCACCAGCTGCAACAAAAAGTTGTCCTCCATACACTCCAAAACCTTCCTGGACTGCCTCTTTCCTGCTGTATTAAGTTCCCAGCAGATATCCGGCAGCTTAAAGTCACCTACAAGAACAAGGGCTGGTGATCCTGAAACATTCTTCAGCTGCTTATAGATTAAGTTGTCCACCTCTTCTTCCTGGCTGGGTGGATGATAACAGACTCCCAGCAGGTTCCCCTAGTACCCCGTCCTGTTTTCTTAGGGTACAACAGTAACAATGAAAACCTTACCAAGGGCACAACTCCCAAGTCCACAAGGAAAAGTACAGACAAGCTGTCAAGTTCTTCAAATATTTGTCCTGCTTTGCTGCAAGACTCCTACTGCACAAACAGTGTGGAAAGCCAAGGGAAGCTGCAGTTGGTGGCACGTCTTGTGACAGAAGCTGCACCTCGTTCTCCAGGAAGTGTTCTTGGAAAGAGCAGACAGGAGTGTGGAAAAGATTCTGGGAAAACTGAAGGAGCTTTTAAGAAATGAAATGAAACTGTAAAGAAGCAATCAAAGATGTCCTTGTCAAATGATTTTGATGCTCCCCTTTTCCATCTTGCACTACTTCTCCATCCCATGAACTACAAATGGATCTCACCTCTAAGATCCATGATTTGGCAAGTTGGAGATGCTGTAAAATACCATGAGCTACACACAATTTGCCTTCCCCTGTTTTTCTTGGAAAGCAATGCAGGAGACACAAGTGCAGTGCTTAGGCCAGGTACGAATTCTGCATTCAGGGAACGTGCTCTGACAGTGTCTGACCCTCAGCAGGGACAATGCACAGCAGCAACCAAGGGGATTGCTCTGCCACAGTGCAGGAGTCAAGACTCTGGGTCTTGGCTCCTGTGGGCAAAGTTCCCGTGTTTGGACAGGCTCGGGGCTGCCCCCGGGGAGCGCGGGGCTCGGCGTGGGGCTGAGCGGGCAACGGACAAACGGACCCGGGGAAAAACGGCCCTGGGGCTTCAGTTGCTACGGCAGCAGCGGCAGCAGCGGCAGCAGCAGCGACAGCAGCGGCAGCAGCAGCAGAAAAAGCGACTTTTGTCGACTTCCTCCTGCTTTTCCTCTCGCTCTCCCGCAGGCCCGCACCCTCTCCCGCAGTCCCGCACCCTCTCCCAATCTCCCTGTCCCGGTGTCCCCGTCCTCTCGCAGTCTCCCTCTCCCCTGCAGGGCCGGGCCATGCCCCCGGCCCGCCCCTGGCCCCGGGCAGGGCTGCCCCGTCCCCGCCCCCGGCCCCGGGCCTCCCGCCGCGATCTCGCCTTTGCCAGGCTCTGGCTGTCCTGGCGATGGCGGTGCTGGACGAGGATCAGTGCCTGGGGCTGCGGCGGCATCGCCGCCCATTGCCTCCGCCTGTGCCTTGCCCGGCCCTGGCTCCAGCCCAGGCCCCGGCCCTTCCCGGGCCCTGCGGAGGACACACGTGGCGCGGCCGCTCCCGCTGCCTCCGCTGCGGCTTCCCCGGCCCGAGCTCCGCTGCTCGGCAGCGTGGCCGCCGGCCCCGAGCTGCCGCTGTCGCGTGGCCAGGAGCGAACGCCAGGGGATTCCCGGCCCGGAGCGGTTGAGGGGCGCTCGGGGGCCGTTGCTGGCCCCGGGCCGAGCACTGACAGCCACGTCTCGCCAGCAGGGAAGGCGCAGCAGGGCCTCCAGGAGCAGTACCGGCTGGGTTCGCTGCTGGGGCGCGACAGCTTCGGAAGTGTCTTCGCAAGGACGCGGCTCTCGGACTATGCAGCGGTGAGCGGTAGGGCTGGCGGCGGGCGCAGGAGGAGGAGGAGGAAGGCGGAGGAAGAAGAGCATGGGGCTGGGCAGCGTGGGCAGCGTGGGCAGCGAACTCAGCCTGCTGCTCCCATTGGCTTGCAGGTGGCCATCAAAAGGGTGCCACAAAACCGTGTCCGGCACTGGGGAGAGCTGGTGAGTGAGCGGAGGCCAGCGGGAGAAGCTGGGGCGTGCCGGGCGGGGACGAGCCGAGGCCCGGCAGGGTGGAAGCTGCCAGGACGCCTCGAGGGAGAGCGAGCGTGGGGCCAGCGGAGGGTGCAGAACATCCCGGGCTGGGTGAGGGCTTCCCCACCCCTGGCACGGCCTCAGCCCCACTGACGGCATCGTGATCCTCCCACAGCCCAATGGCACCAGCGCACCGCTGGAGATCGTGCTGCTGGACAGGGTCTCCACTGGCTTCCCTGGTGTCGTCCAGCTGCTGGAGTGGCTTGAGCTCCCCAGTGAAATCGTGATGGTGCTGGAGCACCCGGAGCGGTGTCAGGACCTCCAGTATTTCATTTGGGCACGGAGGTTCCTGTCCGAGGAGGTGGCGCGGGAGCTGTTCTGCCAGGTGCTGGAGGCCGTGCGGCACTGCACCAGCTGTGGGGTCCTGCACAGAGACATCAAACCAGAGAACGTCCTGGTTGACCTGGCCACCGGGCAGGCCAAATTGATCGATTTTGGCTGTGGCACCTACCTTCAAGACACGGCATACACTCAATTTGCAGGTGAGCCCACGCAAGGATGTGCTCCCAGCTCGTGACATCTCATGGCCCAACATCTCACAGCCCAACCTGTGTGTGGCAGTGGGGATTCTCCCTTTTGCTGCCAGTCATGGCACTGAGACTTCAGGTGAGTTGCTTTTGAGCAGGGGTGGGTTGGGGCCCAGCTTCCAGCCCTGCTGGCAGCCTTTGCCAGCCACTCTGCCCAGGACTGGGGCTGGGGAAGCCAGCCCGACAGAAACACCCGTGGGTGGGGGTATCAGAGAGCGTGGAGTCAGAACCTGTGCACCAGCCAGTTTGGTGTGCAGGTGAGAAAGGGCTTGGACTGCTCCTCTGGCCTTCTTTGTCTTGTGTTCATAATGTTATTTGGGGCAATGCAGGCAGGGAGGAGGAAGGCATGGTTTTCCTCCTGCTCTGAGTGGGTTTTTCTTGTTCTGGTAAGCCCTTTCCAGGGCTTCTGCCGCCCTTTTCCTCCACTAGTGGTTTCTTTTCCAATGGCAATTTTTCACACAAGTCCCAGGTCCTGGTGGGAGGGCAGCGGGTCACACCATGTGCCACTGGGGCAGTCCCCACCTGCCCAGGGATGCTGGGGCCAGGCTCTGGGAGCAGCAGCATCCCCCTGATGAACTCCATCTGTATTCCATAGGAACACCAGCATACAGCCCCCCAGAATGGACCGACTTTGGCTGGTACTATGGCGAGCCAGCTACCATCTGGTCCCTGGGCATGCTCCTGCACCAGATGGTCTGCGGGCAGCACCCTTTCAGGAGTGGCTGGAACATCAGCTGGGGCCAGCTCCTGCTGCCACAACGGCTCTCTCAAGGTGGATCCTCATCTCTGGGCACTGGGGGAATACCAGTGCTGGGAGACAGCAGTTGGCTCGTGAGCATCCTGCTCTGGCAGCTGCTGAGGAGGTGGCACATGTCCTGCTCTCCTGCTCTCCTCCAAAGCAGGGAATTGATGGGAAAGTTTAGGCCCAGCTCTGAGCACATCCAGCATGGCCTGGGCATGGGAATATGGGGCAAAGCAGCCAGGGGCCTTCTCCAACTGACTGGCAGTTTCTGGTTTCTCTTCCCAGAGTGCAAGGATCTCATCAGGTGCTGTTTATCCGTGGATGACATGGAAAGGCCTTCATTAGAAGACCTTTTTGGTGATCCTTGGATGCAGGATATTCATCTGGAGTAGAAGAAGGGAGAGAGCCACAGGCTCATTTTGATGCAGGGCCCTGGTAAGTTCCAGCTGCACACATGCCTTGGCAATCAGAAGCAAAGAAACCCAGACTTTTTTGTGCTGCCTGTGTCACTGCACAGGGGTCATCAGGTGGGCACAGGCAGCCCTTGTGCTGGAGCTGAGCTGCTCTGCCCACCACTGGTGGCTGCCGTGCGAGTTGTTTTGGCTTGTGCTGGTTCACTGACAGCTGGGGCCCTGGGCAGAACACTGACAGCCTGGTCTCACCCTCAGGGAAGGAGAAGGAACCCCTGAAGAAGCTGGACCAGGTGGGGCTGCTGCTGCTGGAGACAGCGAGGATGACAACAAGGATGACAACCTCTTCCTGAACCTGGCCACCAGCAATTGAAGGTGATGGACTTCAATTCTGGCACCTTCTTCAAAGCCAGGCTCCACAGCCAATTTGCAGATGAGTTCACACACAGGGGGATGCTCCCAGATTTGGGCATTGCACAGCCTGGCCAGGAACCAAAGGTTCCCCCCTTTACTGGGGCTGATGCAACTGATTGTTCAGTGGGCTGCCAAGCTGCTTTTTGGCAGGGCTGGGGGCACGGGCTGGGGTGGTTCTGAAATGGGAGTCGGCTCCCGGCCCTGCCAACGGCCACCACTCCCCACCATGTCCTGGGCTGGGGCTGGAGCAGCCAGCCCGACACAAACAAAGCCCCAAGGTGGGAGCAGAGGTGGGACTCCAGAACCTGTGCTCGGCTGCTTTGCTTTGCCGGCAAGGAAGGACTTGGGCTGCTCCACTCCCTTTGTTTTCTTTGGGATCACCATTATTTTGGGGGGCAGTGTAGGGGGGGAAGAGTGAAAGCATGGGCTTCCCTCACTGGTGGGTGGGTTTTTCCCTAGCATGCAGGGCATGGGGGCTTCCTCAACCTCTGACAGAGATAGGATCTTTTACCTTTTCCCTTTTTTCCCTTTTTTGTCTGTAATCTCTTTTTGTTAATTTGATGATTGTTTATCTAAAGGAAGCCTTCTAGGTGGTGTCCAGTCTTGACTGGGAAGTGCTTGGGACCAGCTGTGGAGTGGATGAAGGAGAAGGCTGAGGACGTGGTTTGGGAGCAGCTTTTCTTCCCGTGGCGGATGGCATGAGGTGTGTCCCCGTCTTGGTGGCACGGGTGGGGTAAGAGCTTTTGGGAGATGGCAGCCAGCACAGGAGCATCCTGCTCTGGGCAGCTGCTGGGGAGGTGGATCTGCCCTGGCTGGCTGCAGGCTGGGCACGTGTCCTGCCCTCCTGCTCTGCTGCCAAAGGCAGCAATGATGGGCAGCTTTGGGCCCCGCTCTGAGCACAGCCAGCATGGCCTGGGCACTGTGGGCGGCTGGGACAAGGGCACAGGAGCCTTCAGCTGACGGGCGGTTTCTGTTTTCTGTCCTTGCAGCCGGGCTCTGCGGATGCTGAGGCTGCTCTGGGCTCTGCCAGGGCTCTGCTGGAGCTCAGCACCAGGCCGGGATCAGCCAAAGAAGAAACGGTGTGACCTGCAGCAGACTTGCCTTGAGCATTTTGGCAATGCAGCTCAAGTTTGCAGAGGGTGCATCTCCAAGGGAAAACATGACACCCCCCAAAATAAACTTGTTTAATACCTTCTGAAATGAAATCAATCTGGGGTGACGCCAAATGACATTTTTCAGCTTGCTCAAGCTGTAGCTCAGCCCTTCTCTGAACAGTTCTGTCCCCCACCTGCATTTTCCTTCACAACTGCTCCCTATTTTCCCCCAGTGAGTGCCCAGCTGATTGCAGTCTCCATCACACTATTGCCATCCTTGGTGCCCGTCACCATGAGGAAGACTGAGCCCCAGGCTTAGGGACTCATCCTGTCACTGGCTGAGGGGCAGCAATGCCTCAGAGGTCTGGTGGCATTTTAGTGTCATTCAGAGCTGCTCTCTTGCCCTCAGCTCTCCTCACTGCTGAGTTCCTACTCCCTTTTCCTCATCCTTCCAGCAGGATGAGCTCTGTGAAGTCCTGTGAGCCACCCTACTCTTCCTGGCCCACCCACCCACCTCAGCTAGGCTGAAGCTGAAGCTTCTTTGTCTCCTCTGGCACACCAGTGCAGTCCCCTCTGCGGGGAGCCCAGAGCACAGCACACAGCAGTGCAGTCCGGGCTGGACCAGCTGCCCTCCACCCCTGGCTTGGCTGTTTGTGGCAACCAAATGCTCCCTGTTTGCAGCTGTCCCTGCAGGATGGCCCCAGGGCAGAGCCCAGCCGGGCTCCCACTGCATCCCCTGGAGCCTGGGGCAGACAGTGGTGCCAGAGCTGAGGTTCATGGGGAGCAGCCAGAGCTGTGGCCTGCAGTCAGTGTTTGCAAGTGTTGTGTTCTCATCTCCTGCAGCTCGTGGGGAAGACAACGAGTGTTGCCAGGCCAGCAGTGCCCCTCTGTGCAGGGGCAAGGCTGAAGGGCTTTCCCATTTCAGAGGAGCCGGCACTGAGCCTTGGCAGGGCTGGAGCCGGGTCTCACCTGCTGTGCGGGACTCGCTGCCCACCAACCGCCCCCACCCGCCACTGTGCTCCATCCTACAGGGACAGAAGGGTCTGTGTGTGCCAGGGGCTCTGGGATGTCTCTGTACCCATGGACAGAAGGGTCTGTGTGTGCCAGGGGCTCTGAGATGTTTCTGTACCCATGGGCAGAATGGTCTGTGTGTGCCAGGGGCTCTGGGATGTCTCTGTATCCGTGGACAGAAGGGTCTGTGTGTGCCAGGGGCTCTGGGATGTCTCTGTACCCATGGGCAGAAGGGTCTGTGTGTGCCAGGGGCTCTGGGATGTCTCTGTACCCATGGACAGAAGGGTCTGTCTATACAAGGGATTCCATAACATCTTTGTTCCCTCGGGTATGGAATGAACACAGAGTGAAGGTGTCAGTCATGTTGCTTGTGCACTCCTTCCTTTCCATACAAGACACATCTATGCACACCCCCACATACAGATATTTTAAATGGATAGGGATGGATAGAGATTTCCCACAGAGCTCTAACTTTGACATAACTCACTTGTTTCCTGATGGCCCGGGGATTTTTTTCCCAGCTCTGTGTGGGTCGGTGTCCAAGAGTTGAGGGGAGCAGCATTCAGAAGCAGTTTCAGGATTTCTAGTCAGGAAATGGAATTGACAACCATCAGTGTAACTCACCCTATTCATTGGGATGGGCTGCTGGTTCCTTAGGAATATGGCTGTTGTGCAGAGCAGGTGCTGCAGCCCTGAGGGCTCTTGGCCAGGCCAGGGGATCTGCCACCTGCTAAGGGCAGCTCTCAGCCTGCCTGGAGATCCTCATGGACCGTGGGGTGAAGTTGGAGGTGGAAGGAGTGACCCCGGCAGGGCAGAATCCTCCTGCTGTGGAAAGGGTGCTGCTGCATGGCCAGAACTGCTCTCAGCTTTGTCCTAAAGGAAAGGGAAAGGGCTGTCAGCTTTGCCTGTGTCACTGAGACTCCTGCACTGTCACCCTGGGCATCAGCAGATCTGTCTCAGATCTCCCTCAGAAAGTGCCTCCTCACCCTCCTCTACCTACAGACAGCACCAGCAGCACCTTGGCTTGCAGCATCTCTGTTGGTCTGAGCTGCCTCTAAGGCCCTGCTGCCAGGGAGATGCCCCTGGGCAGTGGCCTGGGCTGGGAGGGGTGTGCAGGGCAGAGCTCAGCCCCCAGGGCTGGGCTGGGCTCTGGGAGCACTGGCGGGGACAAGGCTTGGATACAGAGAAACAGCTCCCAGTAGGCACAACTCCAGGTAGTAGAGAGCAAGACAAGCCCTGGATATCCCTTCCTATACAACAACACAGAAAAAAAAAAGGGAGAGAAAAGTGTTAGGAAATTAATTTTGAAATTACAGCTTACAGATAGTCCACTTTATTTTTCAAGAAAGGTTTAAGTCCAATCACCCTGAAGTAGAGGGAGGTGTAATGAGCAAAGGGTATCTGTGCAGGACCAGCTGGTCTGATTGCACTGGGGCACAGGCTCTGTTTTCCCTCTGGGCTCCCCAGTGTTCAGGCTGAGAGCAATGCTGAAGATGTGGCAGTAACTAAGCAGCACAAAAATGAACTCAAAAATAAAACTTTACTGAATTTTCTGCAACACAACAGAAATACTTTTGAGGGAATTCCTAATAAAATAGGATTGAATCAAGGAAATCTGTCACAGCTTCTCAATGTCTTCTTTCAACAGCCTACCATGCCCAGGGTGAAGAAATGTCCAACAGCCGCTCCATCAGCCATTTCCTCCTGCTAGCATTGGCAGACACGCGGCAGCTGCAGCTCCTGCACTTCTGCCTCTTCCTGGGCATCTCCCTGGCTGCCCTCCTGGGCAACAACCTCGTCATCAGCGCCGTAGCCTGCGGCCACTGAAACTTTAATTTTGAAGAATTAAAGATTTTAGTTTAACCAGATATCGCTGAAGTAAGACAGATAGACTTCCCTTTTGATAAGCAGAAGCCGGATTTAAGGAACTGATAAATCATGAGGCCTGTCAACTTATGTTTGTGTATTCTGACTAATCAATAGGCTTCAAGAAGGACAATGAATTCATAAATCAAATACTCCTGGGAAAACAGGATTCAGTTGTCACACAACACTAAAAGGTTAAAAAGTCAAAGTGAAGAAGACTCACTTACTTCATCATTTTGAGACCCTGCCCCATAAAAAAGACCACTGACCCATTTCAAAGAACAAAGCACGCATGCTTAATAGCTTTTGGCTAATTACCATACGAAGCGGGGAATGGGATGTACTAAAGTCATGAATATACATTTGTGTTTTGGGTATTCAATATTTCTGTACATAAAAAGACCCTGTGATCTTCTGTAGGTGCGTGTGTGTTTCGGAGCTATCCTGCACACTGCCTGGCGTCGTAATTAAACATACACTTTCTAACTTTAAACTGTTAGAGAGTCTTTTGGACTGCATTAGGGCGATATTCATATTTTTTTAATAATTCATTTTGGCGAGCCAGCCAGGAGACGCTCTCTCTCGCCGAGGGGGCCATCGGCGTCTAGGACCCTTTTGGTCGCCCCCCAGGATTTTCTGGGTAGAAGGCTCCTGCGACCCCCCTGACACCCCCGGAGACAGACCAGAGCCTGCTGGAACTACGGACAAAAAGGTAGGTTTAAAAAAAAATAAAATAAAGAACAAATACTGAAGACAGGTTCCTTTGAATAGAGGCAGCTTGTAAGTCATAAGAGACGTCTTATGCAAAGCCGAGGCCTGAATGAGTTTTGGAAAAACTCCGCGGAGTATTGTAGATGGTTGTTTTGTTTCCAGGTAAAGAACCTGGTAGTTGGTGGCTGCATCCCGAGTGGAGGGGCAGCAACGGCGGCAGCAGAGCCGCCGGTCTTGGGTCTTGTTGGTTTTAAAGCAGTACTAGCTCCGGTTTCGGCTTGTAGTTTAAAGGTGCACCTTGGTAATGCATAATCTGAGGGGCTAGTGCATAATGCATGGTAATGCATAATCTGAGTTTTGAGATGCAAAGGGTCCCGTCTTGAGTCGTGGTCCCGCACACTGGATGTGTGTGTGTGTGTCTTGGGGGCAGATCTGTGTCTGTTTGGTGATCCCGAGGTTTTGTGATTGTGGATCAATTTTGTACCGCTTGTGTTGCGGTTTGTGAAATCTTGTGAAGTAGTCGTTTCGGTTTGTGTAATTTTGGAATGTGCTACTAATCTCTGTAAGTGTTTTTGGAACACGTAAGAGATTTTAAAACCCCCGCTGATTGGCAGAGGGATACCTCTGTCTGAGAAGGCGGAGGGATTTGGGAAGGCTGTGGCGTCTCACGGGAAGGCTGTGTGCTAGCTTTGATCGTTTAACTGATAGTGTGACTTCAATCAGTTTGTCGTTCAGTAGAAAAGCGTCGTGAGTGAATAAGCTGTTTACTGTTTGTAGAGAGAAAAAAAAAGAGGAAAAAAAAAGGAAAAAAAAGGAAAAAGAAAAAGAAAAAGAAGAAAAAAAAAAGGAACAAAACAGGCAAGAAGGTTTTTTTCTGTCTCTTTGCATCCATGCCTGACATAGCCGGTGATCAAGGGTACTTAGTGTCACCTTGGTAGTCAGACAACAGGCTGAACTCACAGCCTTAGACTATGTTTCCCAGCTCTTTGTAAAACGCGGAGGGATTTTTGGCGAATGGAAGTTTGCAATTGCCAGAGTGTGTGATAATATCTTCAAAGTGCTGTAGTCCTCGGCTTCAACTGCAGAAGAGCGAAGGGGGAGTGTGGGATCCAGCCCCGCCCCCGCTTTCCTGCAGGAGGGTCTGTGCTGTGTCCCAGCCGAAGTCTGTGGGATTTTAAGGATGTATTCAGAATCATGGGGGATCTCCCCCCCGCCACCTTGGCTGCTTCCTTTGCGAGCCTAAAACTGTGCCTGACTGATTGGAAAAGTTTTCGTTTGTCTGTTTCTGCTTTTTGTCTGTTTGCTTTAATAAAAAGACGTTTATCCTTTTCTTAACCATAAGTTCTTTTCACAACAGGTAATGCTTCGAGCCTTATTTTGAAAAGAATTCTCTTTTGCTTTTTATGTCTCGAGCCTTGTTTTTATTTTTCCTTTTTTTGCTTTTTAACTGTAATTCTTTCCTCAACAGCTGAAAGTACAGCTAACTTTTTCCTTTTTAAGGCTAACAAACTAGTTTTTGTTTAGTTTTGTTTCTTTGTTTTTTCTCTCTTGTGTTGATTTTGATATATGCCCAGAAATAGGAGGCACAAGAATTGGGAGGCTGGTTCAGAAGAGTTGCCTGCCCAAGGAGGGGCTGCTACTGTAATCAGCGGACTGTGCTTCGTGGTGCAGTCTGTCAAGGCTCGTGGGTCCGATAAACGTACAGGTGGCTAGTACCTAAGAGTGGAACTATAAGCCTACGCAGCGGTAAAATGTTTGAGTTGCTGGAAAATGGGATTTCAGAGATCTTAAAGAAACCAGTACAAATTCCTGAAGTTGAGTGTGGCCAGCATATTTTTATACCAGAAGAATACCAAGTGAAACTTAAGAATTAGAATAAGATCAAAAAGCATTAAAAAAAAAAAAAGAGAGAGAATTCTTAATAGACACAGGGGCAACATTTTCAGTGCTGAATATGGCCCTAATACCTGTAACCAATGACTATGTTGTGGTAAAAGGAGCGACTGGCCAATCTGAGAGATCTTATTTTTTGCAAACCATTGAAGTATAAATTGGAAAACAATGGGGAATTCATTGATTTTTTTTTATATGCCTAAAGCTCCATCTGCACTTTTGGGCAGAGATCTGCTAGAACAGCTGGTGACAAAAATAATATTTAAGAATGGAAAAATTATTTTGGAGGTAAAAGATCAACAATATGTAGAGCTGTTAAGCTTGATAATGATAACCAAAGAAATTGAAGTTGCCAATGAAGAAGAGAATTTCAGGAAAATATTAGATCAAGTTTTTCCTGGGGTGTTTGCTTCTGACATACCAAGCAGGGCGAAGAATGCACTGTCAGTATAGGTCAAACTTAAGGAAAGAGGGCAGCCAGTAAAAGTTAAACAATACCCCCTAAAGAAGGAAGACAGAGAAGGGATTAGTCCAATTATTGAAAACATTTGAAGATAGGACTACTAAAAGAGCGTCAGTCTGATTTTAATACTCCTCTCTTGCCAGTGAAGAAGCCTAAGAGATCATACAAGCTAGTACAAGACTTAAAGGCTGTTAATAAGATAACTGAAGACTTGTATCCAGGAGTTGCTAACCCTTATATATTGTTAACTCATTTAATCCCTGAACTAACCTGGTTTACTGTTTTAGATTTGAAAGATGCTGTCTTTTGCCTCCCTCTCCATGAAGCCAGCCAGAAAATCTTTGCATTTGAGTGGGAGAACCCCAAAACTGGACAAAAAACTCAGCTCACATGGTGTGTTTGCCTCAAAAGTACAAAAACTCCCCCACCATATTTGGGGAACAGCTTGCAAAGGATTTGGAGTCTTGGGAACCTCCACCAGGAGAAGGACAGTTGCTCCAGTATGTGGATAGCCTCCTAATAGCCACCCAGACCCAGGAAACATGTGTGGACTGGACGGTAAGCCTCCTAAACTTTTTGGGCCTACAGGGGTAAGTAGGCCATTCTTTTTGTTTTCTCACGAGAAGCAAGGGATCGCTTTAGGGATACTAGCACAAAACCTGGGCCCGTATCAAAGGGTAGTTGCCTACCTCTCTAAGCAGCTAGATATGGCAGCTAAGGGGTGGCCAGGGTGCCTCAGAGCCATTGCAGCAGTGGCAGTGAACATCCAAGAGGCACACAAGTTCACCCTGGGCCAGAAGATGACAGTGCTAGTGTCTCACACAGTGTCTACAGTCCTGGAAGCGAAAGGGGGGCATTGGCTCTCCCCACAGAGATTCCTGAAGTACCAAGCTATACTGGTGGAACAGGATGATGTTGAGATTGTGGTAACTAACATTGTGAACCCAGTTTCCTTCCTCAGCGGAAGTATGGGAGAACCAGTGATCCATGATTGCCTGGAGAGCATTGAAGCCACCTACTCCAGTCGCCCGGATCTGAAAGATAGCCTGCTTGAAAATGCCAAAACCTGGTTTACTGATGGGAGCAGCTATGTCATCAGTGGGAAGAGGCATGCTGGGTATGCAGTTACCACAAGCAGAGAGGTAATAGAGTCCAAACCATTACCAACGAACACCTCTGCACAGAAGGCTGAGATAATAGCCTTAATTCGAGCCCTAGAGCTGGCAGAAGGAAAAAGAATTAATATCTTCACAGACTCAAGGTATGCATTTGGAGTCGTGCATGCCCATGGAGCCATTTGGAGAGAGAGAGGACTGTTAAACTCACAAGGGAAGAATATTAAACATGCACAAGAAATATTGAGACTGTTGGAGACAGTACAATTACCTGAGAAGGTAGCCATCATGCATATCAAAGCACACCAGAAGGTGAGCTCAGAATTGGAAGAAGGGAATATGCTGGCGGATAGAGAGGCAAAAGAAGCAGCAAAAGGTGAGATACCTGATGAGACAATTGAAGCAGCATTAATTCCAGATGGAAAAATTTCTATTGAGGGTAAGCCAATATACAGTAAAAAGGATAAGAAACTCATTAAGGCAGAAAAGGCAAGTTATAACCAGGAGGGATGGGCTGTAACAGAAGAAGGGAAACTTGTAGTACCCTCCTATTTGTTGTGGGCATTAGTACAGAGGGAGCATGTGAAAACACACTGGGGAATAGATGCCCTGTATAACTATTTAAAAGAAAGGATCATGGCCAGGAATTTGCAGGGCACAGTGATACAAGTAATTCATCAGTGTAGCCTTTGCCTCCAAACTAATCCCAAAAATACTCCAAAGCCTAAAGTGGGACAAATTGGGAAGGGCTGTGGACCTGGGCAACAATGGCAAATTGACTTTAGAGAGCTGCCCAGGAAGGGAGGATATCGTTACCTATTGGTGTTAACCGATACCTTTTCAGGATGGCCAGAAGCCTTTCCTGCCAGAACAGCTAAGATCTGAAAGGTAACCAAAGCACTGTTACAAAAAATAATACCGAGGTTTGGAGTTCCAGCCACCATATCCTCAGATAGAGGGCCACACTTTATTTCAAAAATTGTGCAGCAAATGAGTAATCACCTGGGAATAGATTGGGAATTGCATACCCCATACCACCCTCAATCTAGCGGTCAAGTGGAAAAAATGAACCACTTGATTAAACAACAAACTGTGAGATTGGGGCAAGAAGTAAATTTGCACTGGCCCCAGGCTTTCCCATTGGCATTATTGCAAATTCGGACAAAACCAAGGGCAAAAGAGAAACTAAGCCCTCTTGAAATACTGTATGGAAGGCCATATGCAGTTCAAGAAGGAACAACACCTATGCAAGTAGGGGAAGAGACCCTACATAGGTATATGGAGGCCCTGAATAGACAACTTAGAGAAATTGAGAAATATGTGGTCGGAGCTCAAAACAGAGAATTAGATGGGCCAGTATGTATATGTTAAGTCTTTTGCAGAAAACACCTTGGAACCACAGTGAGAAGGACCATTCCAGGTGCTTCTTACTACCTTCACTACAATCAAGATCAAAGAACAGAAAGCCTGGATCCATCACTCCCGAGTGAAGAAAGCCCCAGAAGGAATCTGGAAGATCACACCAGGCGATAACGAAGTGAAGCTGAAGCTCACTTGGAACTACGAATAGATAGACTAATAGTTATCATGGACATTATGTGGAAAATTGTAATTATTGCAGTAATTACTGTAACTATAACAAGAATCAACGCAATACCACGTAGGTACAATGTGACCGAGATAAACAGGTGTCAAGGGAGAGCTTACAATGCTTACTCTCGTAAGGCTTTAAATAAGATGCTAAAAGTCACGAATGCAAGCTTGTGGGAAAGAAGAAATGTGTGGGGTTGTAAGTATGCATTTGTACAGGACGGGTTCCATGAGGCTTACCACCCACCCATGAGACCCATCCGAATTAGTCCTGAATGCTGTGACAAATACTCGAGTAAATGCCCTCCGTTTAGACTCAAAATAGAAGAGTGTGCAATAAGACCAAAATTGGGCTGATAATTAACCCAAAGTGGTCTTTAAAACGAGTAAAAATGGGAGTACAAGTAAATAACCAGAATGTGCTCCATCTCTCAAGAACTCCTTTATGGACTGGACCACTTGGCTCCAAAAGAGTATGCCTTCTAATTTTGGAAGTAAGAGGGATCTCACCAGATTGCTAGGAACAGAGTTGGGAGTACTAAATACCATAGATTCTGAAGTACTGATGAATAAATTAGCCTCAGTAGGGAATGATTTAGTTCAACTACAGCAACCTTTGCAATCCTCTCTACTTGCACTGGGTAACAATCATTGGAAATTGATCCAAATACTACCAGAATGGGAAAACACAGAAGAGCGAGATCATGAGGCAATAATTAATGCGCTAAGTCCAGCTAGTGAAAACATTTCACTAGCTCTAGGATGTACTCAAGCACAACTGTGGATGCAATCAGTGGCTGCTGCAGTTATCAGAGAAGGTGGAGAGGGAACATTTCCTGCCGAAAGTTGCAAAATTGTTTGGGACAATGCCTCTGATATGGAGAAGGAGCTTCAGTTTTGGTAGGTGTTAGTCAATTTCACCTATAACCCTGAGACTAGTATAGTGACAGCCTTTGTTTTAACCATACACGATGCCTCAGTGGACCTAATACACCCAATAGTGCCCTTAGGGTTAAACCATGAGGGAGCTGTATTGTACCCTTCTGAACACAGGATGTGGGCACAGAAATTGAAGGAAAATAGCAAACTGTTAATCTAGAACCATGTACTGCAAGGAGACAACTAGGATATATATGTGAAAAGACATTAGAAAGTGACAAAGACACTTGTTTAGATACAGACCAAAATATTTGTCACTTTGAAACACATCCAGGCAAACAGAAAACTTCATTGGTGTATACAGGACAGGGGTGCGTCTTTCTAAGGACAGCATGCCCCATCATAAGGGTAGATAACCAAATTGTAAAAGAGACGCAATTCAATTTTTGTGTTTGTAATTTTGTTAGGAGATGTGATTTTTCCTATCGAGCACCTGTAGTATCACGTCAATATGTAAAGACTAACCTAACCACTGTGGAGAAGATACTGCCTGTGCCCATAAGAATGAATTTGACTCTAGTCACTCAATTGATGAGACATCCTGAATTGAGAGAAATCTTAAAAAAAATTAAGGAAGAGGGGAAAAATATGTTAATTACAATACACCATGACACAGAGACCATCAAAGGAGTTTTTAAAAGGCTTGAGGAACATGTGTCTCATCGTTGGTGGGATGAGCTTTTTAGGGTGGTCTCCGACAGCAACCGGTATACCAAATACCTTAGTCCACCCTATAATTGTGTTACTTATTTTAGTTAGTATAAGGTTAGTTTTATCTGTAGTGATACTTATTTGGAATTGGAGGATGCTACGAAGAGTAACAGCCTTAACTTCACTATCAAAAGCATATGGATTAGTCTTGAGAGACACTAGTTGTACAACTTGGATAGATGAAGAAGACTCTATATATTGAGTAAAATAATTTACTGACTTTAAAGAGGAAGTAGGGAAATGAAACATTAATTTTGAAGAATTAAAGATTTTAGTTTAACCAGATATCGCTGAAGTAAGACAGATAGACTTCCCTTTTGATAAGCAGAAGCCGGATTTAAGGAACTGATAAATCATGAGGTCTGTCAACTTATGTTTGTGTATTCTGACTAATCAATAGGCTTCAAGAAGGACAATGAATTCATAAATCAAATACTCCTGGGAAAACAGGATTCAGTTGTCACACAACACTAAAAGGTTAAAAAGTCAAAGTGAAGAAGACTCACTTACTTCATCATTTTGAGACCCCGCCCCATAAAAAAGACCACCGACCCATTTCAAAGAACAAAGCATGAATGCTTAATAGCTTTTGGCTAATTACCATACGAAGCGGGGAATGGGATGTACTAAAGTCATCAATATACATTTGTGTTTTGGGTATTCAATACTTCTGTACATAAAAAGGCCCTGTGATCTTCTGTGAGGCGCGTGTGTTTGGGAGCTATCCCGCACGCTGCCCGGCGTCGTAATTAAACATACACTTTCTAACTTTAAACTGTTAGAGAGTCTTTTGTCAGTCATAGTTGGATATCGGCATTAGGGCAATATTAACATTTTTTTAATAATTCATTCCTTGGGCAGAACTCCAGGAAAAACACTCATATCTCGTGGTCTAGAGATGCCTGTCTGGTCGAGTGCTGTTCAAGTTATGGTGACGAGGCGAAATCCAGCTCTGATTGCTGTCAGGTTCTCTATGGTTCTGCCGACCCAGAGTGGTTTGTCTTAGCCCTTGGTTTCATGTTGGCTCGTTGTTTTTAGGTTTTTTTTCCGCTCGTTCTGGGCGCTGAGGTCTGTGGGAGTCTTCTTCATTTACATACCGGGTGGAGTCACCAGTTGCCGTGCAGGAGCCACCAGGGCGGGAGCCGGCAGGGCAGGAACAGGTACTCGACGGGGAAGAATACAGTTCTAAAGGAAGAGACTTTGAGGTAAATAGCATTTAACAAATAACAATGGGTATGGGGTAAACAGTATTTAACAAAGCAGACCTTTAAATAGGTATGAGATAATGCGATAAGTAGTCTTTAACGAGAGAAGGCAGGTATGGGGTAAATGGTATTTAACAAAAGAGACCTTTCAATAGGTACAAGATAACAATGTCACCAGTATTTTAACTGAGAGAAGGCACCTTACAGTCGAAATCTTTAACTGAGTTTAGAAACTTGTATTTTATTTCTTACATTGGAGACATGAAGACAACTGAAGAGAGAGAAAGAGCTCGTGAATGTATTCTGTATTTTCATGAGCCCCACACTGGATTTGGGGCTGAGTCCAGGACGTTTAGACATGGAGAGAGAGTTGAAGAAGCTGCTCAAGGAGGCAGAAGCAAAACTCCAAGTCCCTTGGAGCATCCCTGGGCTCCACTGAGGGCAGGGAGTGCCAAAGGCTCCCCAGGGACTGCTGAGAGCAGATCCTTGAGGCCAGGATTGCAGGGAGCCGCAGGCTGTGAACAGGGAACTGCAATGCTGAGCAAGGCCTGGGCTGGTTGGAGGGAGCAGAAAGGCCAAGCCCTGAGCCCAGGCCTGGCACAGCAGGGCCTGTCCCTCCCGGGTGGCTCGGGGCTGGTTGTGGGGCAGTGGGATGGGAGGGGCAGCAAGGACAAATGGCACAAAGCTGCAAGCCCTGCCAGCCTCCTCAGGGAGGGGCCGGGCAGGAGCAAAGTGCAGCCCCTGAAAGGAAAGTTCCTTCTGTGGGGCCTCCAGAGGCGCTGGCAGAGCCCAGGGGACAAAGGCCTGGGTGCGTGTGGCCCTGCCAGCCCTGCCCAGCCCTTGGCCGTGGGTCCTGCAGGCTGTGCCCCCTGTGCGTGCTGCTGCTGTGCCCTGGCCGGCTGCACACACCCATCTCGCTGTCCCCCCAGCATTTCTCAGCCCAGCATTTCTGTGCCCTCCCTGGGCTCCCTGCACCCAGCGCTGCCGGCTCCTGGCACACAGAGCCAGGCCATGGCCCGGCCTCACGCTGGGACACCTCCTGCACCAAAATTCTGCCCTAGAGGTTTCCTTCTCATCCCAGTGCCAAGGAAAAGTCTGTCTGCTGCTGTTGACAAACAGAGAACGGCTGGTGGGAGATGTGCTGATCAGAAACTGTTTGGGGTACAATGACCATGAAATTATAGAGTTTTTATATATCTGTGAAAGAAGGAGGGGCATCAACAAAATTCTGCAGCGAATTTACAGAGGGCAGACTTTGACCTATTCAGGATGCAGATTTGGGGATTGCCAAATCAAGTGCTGACATTTTTAAGGGAAACAGCCCTTAAAAACAAAGGATTCCAAGAAGGATGGACACACTTCAAGAAAGAAATCTTGAAGGAGCAGGAACAGCGTATCCCTCTGTGCCAAAATATGAGCTAGCAAGGAAAATGACTGACCTGCTTGGACATGGGGCTTCAACAGGAACTCATTGGAAAAAAGGAGGGTTCATTGCTATTGGACAGAGGGGCAGGAAGATCAGGAAATGTTGAAGGATGTTGTTAGGTCATGCAGAAAGAAAACTAGAGAGGTGAAAGCTCAATTATGACTTAACCAGGTTGCTTTTGTAAAGGATAATACAAATGGTTTTATAGATATATTACTGGCAAAAGGAGGTATAAAGACAACATCCATTATTTTTTGGATATCGTTGGGGGGCAATATATTAACTAAATTGAGGGAAGGGCTGAGGTACTTAGCCCTTTCTTTGCCTCCCTTTTCAACAATAAGACACGTCCTCAAAACAAGTGTTCTCCTGAGCTGGTAGATGGGCAAAGGGAGACGAACAGCCCCCCTGTAGTCCAGGAGGAAGCAGCTGCTGACCTGCTGAGCCACTCAGATGCTCACAGGTGTCTCTGGGACCAGATGGGACCCCTCCTAGGGGGATGAGGGAGCTGGTGGATGAGCTCCCCAAGCTGCTCTCCATCATTTCTCATCAGTCCTGGCTCCCCAGGGAGGTCCCAGAGGACTGGAGGTGCCAATGTGAGCCCATCCCCAAGAATGGCTGGCAGGAGGATCTGGGGAACTCCAGGCCTGTCAGCCTGACCTCGGTGCCCAGCAAGGTTATGGAAGAGATCACCTTGAGTGCCATCACATGGCACCCACAGGATGGCCGAGGGATCAGACCCAGCCAGCGTGGATTTCAACATCTGCATTGATGGTCTGGATGAAGGGGATTGAGTCCACCATCAGCAAATTTGCAGCTGACACCAAGCTGGGTGTGAGTGTGGATCTGCTGGAGGGTAGGAGGGCTCTGCACAGGGCCCTGGACAGGCTGGATCCAGGGCCCAAATCCCACAATGGGAGGTTTAACAAGACCAAGGGCCGGGTCCTGCACTTGGGCCACAATAACCCCTGCAGTGCTACAGGCTGGGGACAGAGTGGCTGGACAGTGGCCAGGCAGAAAGGGACTTGAGGGGACTGCTGGACAGCAGGCTGGACATGAGGCAGCAGTGTGCCCAGGTGGCCAAGAAGGCCAATGGCACCTGGCCTGGATCAGGAATGGTGTGGCAAGCAGGAGCAGGGAGGACATTCTTCTCCTGTACTTGGCACTGGTGAGGCCACACCTTGAGTGCCGTGTCCAGTTCTGGGCCCTCAGTTTAGGAAGGACATTGAGGCACTTGAGTGTGTCCAGAGAAGCGCAACAAGGGTGGTGAGGGGCTTGGAACACAAGTCCTGTGAGGAGTTGCTGTGGGAGCTGGGGTTGTTTATCCTGGAGAAGAGGAGGCTCAGGTGAGACAAGGTGGTGTCAGGGCACAGGTTGGACTTGATGATCTCCAAGGTCTTTTCCAACCTTGCTGATTATGTGATTCCCTGAAACCACCCTTGGATCAGTTGCAGGATGAGCTCTGGGCCTCCTCTTCCGAAGGTTCAGCAGCCCAGGTCCCTCAGCTTCTCCTCACAGCCCCAAAGCCCATCCTGTCAGTCTTGCAGAGCCTCTGCAGCCCCTCCTCATTGCTCAGAACCGGGAACCCCACAGCCAGACACAGCAGCCCAGATGTGCCCCCCTGGCCTGTGGTGCCTCTGGCAAAGGAACAGCACCAGGCACTGCAGGAGCCTGCAGAGAATTCCTGAAGCACTTGTAGGATGATCCTTCTCCCCAAGGGACATGCCCATGGTGTGATGCTGTTTGCCCCCAACCTGCCCACAGCCACCCTGGGGCTGCTCATGGGGCTTTTCTCTGCTGAGCTTTGGCCTGGGCGTGTTCTGGAGAGAGCCTGGGCAAGGAGCCTGGAGCCCCCAGGCCCTGCCCTGAGGCGTCAGCGCTGCCCCAGCGGTGCCCATGGCCTGTCCCTGCTGCAGCCCCGGCACTGCCACCCCCAGCCCTGTGCCCGGCCCCGAGAGCCCTCAGGCCCTACAGCAACACCAGGGCCAGGAGGGCAGCGGGGCAGGGCCACGGGAGCAGCACTGCCAACACCAAGGGCTGCTGCTCCTGGGCACAGCTGCTGTGCCTGCCCTGATCTGCCCCCAGCTCTGCACACAGACATTGCTGCTGCAGCTCCAGAGAAGGGAAAAAACCTCGGGATCTCCAGTGAAAACTCTGCTGGGAAATGCTTTAGTTCCTTTAAAAGCCACTGAGAGCGCAGTTCTTCACTGACACAGTCTGTGGCCACAGAAAACTTAGAGAGAAGGAAAAGAAGAAAGGACACAATGAACATCATTGCTTTGTGAACATCACTGAATACTAAAACAAAGGAAAAAATCTGACAATCAAACCAACGCTATCAAAGATGACACAATCATTACAAGTTTATTACAAGTGATTTGCAGAAACTGGCCAACAGATTAATGTTTCTGAAATCGTCCAGTGATCAGAGTCCACACTGCAGCCTTGAGCTTCTGGTTCCTCAGGCTGTAGATGAGGGGGTTCAGGGCTGGAGGCACCACCGAGTACAGAACTGACAATGCCAGATCCAGGGATGGGGAGGAGACTGAAAGTGGCTTCAAGTGGGCAAAGGCTACAGTGCTGACAAACAAGGAGACCACAGTCAGGTGGGGGAGGCAGGTGGAAAAGGCTTTGTGCTGTCCCTGCTCAGAGGCAATCCTCAGAACGGCCCTGAAGATCTGCACTTGGGAGAAAACAATGAACACAAAACAGCCAAGTCCTAATGAGGTAGTGAAAACAGAAACCCCAAATTCCCTGAGGTATGATTTGGAGCAGGAGAGCTTGAGGATCTGTGGGATTTCACAGAAGAACTGGCCCAGGACATTGCCATGGCACAGGGGCAGGGAAAATGTATTGGCCGTGTGCAGCAAAGCATTGAGAAAGGCACTGGCCCAGGCAGCTGCTGCCATGTGGGCACAAGCTCTGCTGCCCAGGAGGGTCCCGTAGTGCAGGGGTTTGCAGATGGACACGTAGCGGTTGTAGCACATGACAGTGAGTAGGAAACACTCTGCCGAAATGAAAAATACAAAAAGAAAGAGCTGAGCAGCACATCCTGCATAGGAGATGGTCCTGGTGTCCCAGAGGGATTTGTGCATGGCTTTGGGGACAGTGGTGAGGATGGAGCCCAGGTCGACGAGGGCCAGGTTGAGCAGGAAGAAGAACATGGGGCTGTGCAGGTGGTGGCCGCAGGCTACGGCGCTGATGACGAGGTTGTTGCCCAGGAGGGCAGCCAGGGAGATGCCCAGGAAGAGGCAGAAGTGCAGGAGCTGCAGCTGCCGCGTGTCTGCCAATGCCAGCAGGAGGAAGTGGCTGATGGAGCTGCTTTTGGACATTTCTTCATTTTGTGCATCGTGGGCTGTTGAAAGAACATTGACCAGCTGGGACAGATTTCCTTCAGTCAATCCTATGATGATTTATTAGGCATCCATTTAAAACTATTTCTGTTGTTTTGGAGGAAATTCAGTAATTTTTTTAGTTGATCTTTGTGCTTCTGAATTACTGCCTCATTTTCAGCATCACTCTTAACCTGAACCCTGGGGAGCCCAGAGGGAAAAGAGAGCTCCCTGTGCCCTAGTGCAGTCAGACCTGCTGGTCCCCACACAGGTGCCTTTTGTTCATTTCACCTCCCTCTGTTTCAGGATGGACACACTTAAAACACGCTCGGAAAACAAAGTGGACTTTTTGAAGACTCCCGTTTCAAAATGAATTTCTCTAAACTCTTCTCTCTTTCCATGTGCAGCTAGACAGGGACAGATTCCAAGGGCTGGTCTGTCTCTCTGCTGCATGGAGTTGTGCCTACTGGGAGCTTTTTCTCTCTATCCAAGCCTTGTCCCTGCCAGTGCTCCCAGAGCCCAGCCCAGCCCTGGGGGCTGAGCTCGGCCCTGCACACCCCTCCCAGCCCAGGCCACTGCCCAGGGGCATCTCCCTGGCAGCAGGGCCTTAAGGGCAGCTCAGACCAACAGAGATGCTGCAAGCCAAGGTGCTGCTGGTGCTGTCTGTAGGTAGAGGAGGGTGAGGAGGCATTTTCTGAGGGAGATCTGAGACAAATCTGCTGATGCCCAGGGTGACAGTGCAGGAGTCTCACTGACACAGACAAAGCTGACAGGCCTTTCCCTTTCCTTTAGGACAAAGCTGAGAGCAGTCCTGGCCATGCAGCACCCTTTCCACAGCAGGAGGAATCTGCCCTGATGGGAGTCACTCCTTCCACCTCCAACTTCTCCCCACTGTCCATGAGGATCTCCAGGCAGGCTGAGAGCTGCCCCTGGCAGTGACAAATCCCCTGGCCTGGCCAAGAACCCTCAGGGCTGCAGCACCTGCTCTGCATGACAGCCCTGGGCACCCCTGGCTGCAGCCCCAGCTTCTGCCCCTGCAGCCGTCCCTGGCAGCAGGAGCCGTTGTCCTGTCCCTCTGACAGTGCCCAGGGCAGCTCCGCTCTGGAGCACATCCTCCCCCAAAGCAGAAAGGGCAGCAGAGCCATCCTTACAGTGCTGTCAGTCCTGTCCTGGGTCAGCTTTAGGAGATTCCTGCAGCCAGATACTTACTGCATTTGAAGTGGTGAAGATTTCTCCATGAAGAAGCTCAGAATTTTCAAGAGTCATGAAGATTTGTCCATGAGTAATCTCAGAATTGTCCTTCGAGTTTCTTTAGGTGTCTGTCTGCTTCACAGCTCTCAGGTACCTGCTGGCAGTGCCCTCAGCCCTGCTGGGATGGGAGAGGAGCTGCTCCTGAGGAGAAATGTCTTTTTGAAGGTCTCCTTGATTGCTAAGAGTTGCCTCTGTGCCGGCAGCCCAGCCCAGCTCAGCAGCACAGACACAGTAGAAGGACTTTAATGAGCCTCTTGGGGATTTGATGTTGTTTACATCAGACTCAGTTCCTCAGAGAGTGGTTAAAAAACATTTCAAGAACTCAAAGTAAGACTAAAAACTCCAAACTTTTTTGAAGTTTAATAAGTCCCACTGAGAAAGTGTTATCAGTTAGATCAGGAAACTAGAGGCAGTGATGACAGGTGGGGACAAACAAGGCAAAGGTGTCTGTGATGCTGTGCAAACCTGCATGTGTTTCAGGAATGCAAAGGGCCAAGGCCCAAGCCCCAGCCCCTGCCAAGGCACATCCTTTCCCTCCCTCAGTGCTCAGGGCTCTTCCTGGCCCACTGGGATGTGGGGATGTGCAATGCCAAGGGCAGCACCATGGGGCGGCCCCTGCCAGGCTGCTGAGCAGGGACAAGGAGGCAATGAGGCCCCAGGCCTGCAAGGGTCACTTGTCTCCTCCTCATGGCTCAGGCCCCGGCCCAGCAGCCATGGCCAAAGTGCTGCAGGAGTTGGCTCTGTCAGGGCCTTGCAGCTGCTGCCCATCCCTGTGCCCTGTGCAGCCCAGGCTGTCCTACGGTGTCCGTGCCCTGCGCCTCTGTCCCTGCAGGCTGTCGTCATCCCCCAGCTGCCCCGCCTGGCTGGGCCCATCCTTTGCTGACAGCTCTGTGTCCTGCCTCCTCTGCCTGGGCACACAGAGCCTTGCGCTTGAAACCAGAAGGCTTAATTAGACTTTTCCTGTGCCTGTGATGTTTTAGCACAGGAACAAGGCATGCAGGGCCTGCTGTCCCTGCCAGGAGAGTTGTAAGAGAAGTAGAAGACATCTGGCTCAAGAGTGCAGGGATAGAAGAAACAAGGAGTGAATCTGGGAACTTGGGATTGGTTTTATGATAATGGGTAAATTGTAATTCACATGTAGCAACTGTTTATAAGAAACACTTTTAGAATCTCATGTCCATGTAAGATTATGAGTTACCCCACATTAGACCTCGAGGCTGCATAAGTGATGCCCTCTTAATTGCAAATTAGTGTTAAGGAGACTTATTCTGATATTTATGTAAATTGGGTTACAGATGGGCCTCACAGTACCAAGGACTCTACTGTGACACCTTGGAACCTCATGGAACCAAAATCCTTTTTGACACAGCAGAGCCACATGGAACCAATGGCCCATTGTGATATTGCAGATCCAAGGAGACCATGGTCACACTCTGCAACCTCATGGAATCAAAAGTACATTGTGACAGAGAAAGGCTTCATGGAACCAAGAGTCCATTGTGACACAGCAGGGCCTTGTTGGAACAATGGAACAATTGCTGATAGTGCAGAAACTCATGGAACCAAGGGGCCGCTGTGTCATTGTGCAGCTCCATGGAACCAAGGAAACCATTTGGGCACTGCAAGGCCTCATGGAAGCAAGGGACCATTGTGACACTATGAGGCCCCACGGAAACCAGGGGGCAATGGGACACAGCGGGGCCTGATGGAACCAAGGATCCAATATGACACCACCATTGCTACACTGTGAGGCCCCATGGATCCAAGACAACAGGGAACAGGTCTCGTTGACTTGGCCTGACTAAATTGACCTTGGCATGTTGGGGGTCCCTTCTCATGTGCCCCTGAAACACTGGGGCTCTGTGCTTTCCTTCCTATGGGAATGTACTGCCCTTCTCATGCAGGTGCTTATGGCTGAAATAAGGATTCTGCCCCTAAAAATCCATATATCCAAGGTACAGAATCCAAGATATTTATTCCATTGTTCCTGGATGAAAGCTGCCAGGACAGAAAGCCCTGGCTGGCCGTGGCCTCTGGTGGCTATCGTTCATCAGCCCCTGAAGCACTGGGGCTCTGTGCTTTCCTTCCAGTGGAGACAATGGTGACACTACATGGCCTCATGGATCACAGGGACCATTGTTACACTGAGAGAAATCATGGGACCAAGGGGATCATTGTGGCACTGCTGGACCCCATGGGACCAAGGGGCCACTGTGAAGCAGCAGGGCTTTGTGGAACCAAGAGGCCGTTGTTGCATTACAGGGCCTGGTGGAACCAAATGTGAACCATTGTGATCCTGCAGGGTACTGTGGATCCATGGAGACCATTGTGACATTGCAAGGCCACATGGAATCATGGAGACCATGGTGACACTGCAGGGCCCCACAGAACCAACTGTGACCCTGCTGAGCCTCATGGCAGCAAGGGGCCAATGTAACACCTCAGAAGGAAGAAGAACATTGTGACACTACAGGGCCTCATGGAACCAAGGGAACATGGAACAGATCTAGCTGGTTTGGCATCCCAAGGGCCACCTGACAGGTCCAGCTGATTTTGTAATGTTGAGGGCTGCCTCTCATCAGTGCTTCTGGAGTATAGTGCCTCAGTGCTTTCCTTCCTATGAAGAACCATCTGTCTTTCCAGGTGGTCATGGGCAAAATTAATACTCCCCCTGAAAAAAATTCCCTATATGCAAGGGTTGTTCGAGAAAAAAGCTGCCAGGACAGAGAGCCCTGGCTGGCCTTGGCCTCTGGCTGTCACCTCTCATCTCAAGGAGTTTCTGAGGAAAGTATTTGAACAGGTTGGACTACTGGAGCATCACTGAGTCTCTCATCCTCCAGCACTAGGGCTGATCTGGAGCCTGATCTCCCTCTCCACCCCTCAGCAGCTGCTGAGCCTTTCAAGGGGGCCAGGGCTGTAAGGTGAGTGCACCCAGTGCTGGAGCAGCCCAGAGCAGGCACTGCCATGCGGTTTACCCAGATTTGGCTGGGCTGGGTTGAGGGCAGGGGAGGTGGGAAGAGCTGGGCAGAAGCTGGGCTAGACTGGGAAGTGTCCAGGAGATAAAACCCACCCATGTCAGCTGAGCTGTGTGACTCTGCAGGGCCAGGACACGTTCCAGCAGGTGTGTGGCGCTGTGCCAGTCCCCTGGCAGGGATCTCACACTGGCAGGTGCAGCACTGAGGAAGTTGGTCTGTGGCCTTGGTGGCATGGCCAGTGTGAGAAGGTGCCCCAGGGCTTTGACCATCCCTCCAGCCTCTTCCATCAGCCACTGGCACACCTGGGCACTCACCCCAGTTTATTGGTCTATTTGTTCTGTGGTTATCTCCTTCCTCCTGCTGATTTCAGCACCAGTGTAGGGACAGCATCAGCCCTGCCCAGGCTCCCTCCTCACCCAGCCCTTGGCAGTCCCCAAAGCAGGGCTCTCTGTGAACCCTAGCATGGGATGGGAGTGTTGGAACTGGACACTGAGGTCTGCTGTGGACACTCTGGTTGGAACATTTGCCCACCCAAAACACACCCTGTGCTGTGCTGTGCTGTGTCTGCTGAGGGGGATGTGGGGCCTGTGCTGGGCAGGGGGCCTGTGCTTCCCCAGGGAAAAATGACAGGGATGAGCCACAACACAACGACCAGGAGGTGGAAGTGAGGACAAGCTATGGCGGAGGAATGCAGTGATCTGACCTGAGCGTGTGTTCATTCATTTAGGAAAGCCAAAGCTCAGCTGGAGCTGATGGAGGCCTCAGGCAAAATCCAGAGCAAGGTTAATTCTGCTGCTGTGTTTGCAGGAAATAGCTGCAAAAGGATCATGTCAACCTGCTGCTAAATGAGAGCAGGAGGGGAAAATCTAGGATCATGGAATGGCCTGGGTTGGAATACTAAAGATCATCCAGTTCCAATCTCATGCCATGGGCATGGACACCTTCCACTGGACCAGATTGCTCCATGCAACCTGGCCTTGAACATGGCCAGAGGTGGGGAGTCTGCAGCCTCTCTGGTAACCTGTGCCAGGGCCTCACCACCCTCACTGGGAAGAATTTCTTCCCAATATCCTATCTAAACCTGCCCTCCTTCCCCTCATGGCCATTCCCTGTTGTCCTGTCATTCTGAAGGCCACGCCCTCTTTTCTTGTCACTTTGTTCAAAGTCCCTCTCCAGCTCTCTCAAAGCCCCTTTAGGTGCTGGAATGGACTCCAATGTCTCCCTGGAGCCTTCTCACACCCAGGCTGAACAGCTCCAGCTCTCTCAGTCTGGCTCCAGAGCAGTTCCAGCCTTGCAAATGTCCATTGTGACACTGCAGGGCTTCCTGTAACCAAGGGTGCATTGTCACACTGTGGAACCAAGGAGACCCTTATGACACTGGGGTCCCCATGGAAACAAGGGGCCACTGTGACACTTTGGGGCCTCAAGGAACCATAAGTGTCCTTTGCGATACTGCGGAACCAAGGGGCCATTGTGACACTCTGGGGCCCCATAGAAGCAATGGGACATTGTGACGCTTCAGGCCCTCATGGAACCAAGGAGAGCAGTGTGGCACTACAAGGGCTCATGGATAAAAGGAACCCTTGTGACACAGGGGAGGCCAAGGAAACCAAGTGGTCCATTGTGACATTGAAGGGCCTCCGAGAACCAAGGGGCCATTATGACACTTTCGGGCGTTATGAAAGCAAAGGGGATCCTTGTGGCACTGTGGGGTCTTGTGTAACCAAGGGTCTGTGTGGCACAGCAGGGCCTCATGGAACCAAGGCCATTTCAAAACTGCTGAGCCAAGTAGACCATTGGAACACTGTGGGGCCTGATTGAACTGATGAGAATATGGTGACCCAGTGAGACATTATGGCAACAAGGATCCATTGTGACACTTTGGGGTCTCCTTTAATCCGGAGTCCAATTGTGACACTGCAGAGCAAAGGAGATCATTGTGATCCTGCAAGGTCTCATGGAACCAAGTGGCCATTGTGTCACTTTGGGGCCCCATTGGACCAAGGCCACCGTTGTGACACTGTAGGGCATCATGGAACCAAAAGGCCCTTGTGACACTGCAGGGCCCCATGTGTAAGAGACAGTCCAAAGATCCCTCATCTGCCTCACGACCATCGTCAAGGACAGAGACTGAAACCCCTAAAAGGGACTTTAAAATCTCAGCACAGGAGTTCTGGCCTGGCTGAGGTGGGATGTTGACCAAGTGCTGCCTGCCGGTGTGTTTGATGGAAAAACCCAGCACGCATTTTTATCGGAACATCAGAACCTGAGCAGAAACAATGGGCAAGTCACGGTGAAGTGACTGCGCCTGCTGACTTGTACTGGTTGACACTCTACCTGCTGATGGCTGACCTGTTCTGAGTTCCCAAAATGAGCACACTGTAATGATTTCCCCCACCTGTTTGGCCAACTGCCTGTCGCTTCGGAGAGGACTATAAGGACCCCTGAGTTAACCACAGACTTTGAGATCTCCCCACAGAAGAAGACGGATCTATTGGCCGGACCACTAGGATTTCGTCTCTCCTTTGGTAGCTATAACCCACCTCCTTTTTCTCTTTTCTCGCTATCCTTTATTTCCCTTCAAATCCCCACTATCGCATTTGTTGGCACTAAATAAAGGTGCATTTTTAATTGAGGAAACTGAGTTGTCCCCTGCTGTGTCTTTTGCGCTTTGAGATCCTTAAAACAAACCATCAGGTTCCCCGCATATATTTGCGGACCCTGACATTAAATTGGCGTCACGGACAGGATCTTGATGGACAGAGGGGTTGCGAGTTTTATATAGTCTGTAACAGGGAAAGGACCCTCGTCTCAGCCGCACCTAGCACGCCACTTTGGTGAGCGCTGTTAGAAAGCAAGGGGGGCGAGGGAAAATTCCCACAAACTCTATACGCCCAGGCGAATAGCACTCCCTGTCATCAGGATTTCACAAAAAGATCTCATTGTGCAAAAGATGGGACTGTAGTTAGGGGTTTTTGTGTGTTTTGGGCTGCTTGGTGTAGTTGAGAAGACAAGTATTTGTAACTAAGGTGAACCTCCCAGGCAGTTTTGGTCTCCTTGCCCATTCCAGGGAAGCGAAGGGAAACACAGTTGTAGCTGTGCTTTTGGTGCAACTTTAAGAATACCTCCCTGAGAGTGGTTTCGGTCCCTTCACAAAATGACTGAAAAAGATAAGAATGCATTTTTTGCTTTGTTAGCAAAACATGGCGCTAGACCTTCTCCAGATGGAGAAAGGTGGGCACAGAATAATTGGTTTAACTTTGAAAACATATTAAATAGAATATATCCTTTACAACACGATGCTAAATATAAACTGGGCAGAAATAAAACCATTCTTTGCTCAGTTTTGGGGGCCTGTCTCTCGGCAGCCATAGAAACCCGTTTTAAACGGGTAAGTGAAGAAAAAGCAGTGATAGAATCCCTGCAAAATTTGGTAGAAGCTTTGCAAACACAATTAGAACAGGAAAGAAAGAATTATTTGCTGCAGACTTCCCTTGCAGAAGGGTGAAGTAAAAACTTAAAATCTGCAGATTCACCCACAGAAATAGAAAGAAAGGAGATATGCAACATTAAACAAATCTACCCTCAGAAAGAATTAGAACACATGTAAAATTGTGGGGAACACTGTTGCTCCAACTTGAGACCTCTCATCAAAACAGAATATAATTCTATAAATGAAGAGGATCATGATCCCCACATAACCACCAAAGAAATACCATACACGGCCACTGAATTAGCTAAATTAAAGAAAGAATACTCCCGCCTCCCAAGTGAATCAGAGACGGAGTATGTGTTTAGAGTTTCCCTCACTGGGGGTGACCAAATTTAATTAAGTGAACAAGAAGCAAGTGGCTATTGGGGGCATGGAGTTTTCTTAACAACAGGAAATACACGTGCTCCATGGTCCCTGTCACAGCGTGCAGCTTACTGGGCAGTGGGGTTAAACCCCCTTGAGAGGGGTGACCCTCTGGCAATAGTCAGCACTCCAGACCAACTCCTAGAAAACATACACAAAGCTGCATGCTTGCAAATGATACATGAAAGGAAATTAATCTCTGGCTATGAGTCACCAATGCAACAGCCTGCCAAACCTGAGATTATGATCCCCCTAATTCGAGGTTTGCCAGAGTCTCTTAAACCAACAGCAATTCTTCTTCAATAAACAAGAGCATCTATCTCTCTGGTAGATAGACTTGAAAGATTTCTTGGCCATACAGGAGATCAAACTGGTTCCACTGACTCCACTGTCTCCTCACCTTTTACACCTCCTAGCACACAATATAAGAGCAATCGTAAACTTTGGACATTGAGTGAGGTAGCAGAGGAGTTAATAAGTTACAGTAGAAAATATGGACCAGTGAAGTACTCAGAGGACAAACAAGAAAAACCCAGAGGAGTCAGGCACATTGCCTCTCCTAATGAAAAATCAGAAAAGGGAAAACAAATTTCCAACTGGCAGCAATGGTGGTGGCTAGGACTGAAAAGGGGAGTGCCATGAGAAGTAATGGATAAATTGCCAAATGATAAATTGGCTAAAATAATTTCTAATTGTCTCTGTCCCAAACATATTGTATTGGAACCATTAAACTGACAACCCAGCGCACCTCCTCTCCTCAAAGCCGACAGCCCATCCTCCACTAACTTGGAAATCCAAGCAATTTTTGGACAAACATCTGCAGAACTAAGGCGTCTGCTAGATTCGGAGAACCAGTGTCCCAAGAACAGTAGCAGGAGCCAGTGAAGAGAACATCGCTCAGTGTCACTCCAGGCACGGCTGATGCCGGGCACAGCTCAGCCTGTGGGGAGCTCCCATAGCTCCTGCCTTCTCCCTCCCTGCTGACAGCTCCCTCCCTCCAGCCCTCAGACCCTGCCCATGCCTTTTTTTTCCCTCCACTCTCCACCCCTTTTGACAGCTCTTTCCCTCCCAGCCCTCAAACCCTGCCCATCCCCCATTATTCCCTCCCAGCTCATCCCTTTGCTTCACCTTCCATTAATAAACACTTTGGCTTCTTCACTTTACCTGCGTCTCTGTGGAGCTGAAGCGGCGTTGTTGGGGGTTAGGTCTGTTCCTTCTTTCTCTAAAGAATTTTTTCCCCACAAGTTACCAAGGAGACCAAGTGTTGGATACTTGAGAGTACTTAACCGAAACAAAGAGGTCGACAAAGGTGGAAGGGGGAGATAACGCAGGTAAAAGACAAAGCTTGAGGCAGCTGCGGGCTTTTCTTTTTCCAGCGTTCGGGGAGACGCGTGTCTGCCGCTCCTCGAGGAGCTCAGGCGCCGCAAAGCACACCGAGCGGAGAACGGCTGTTGCTGGCTGGAGGAGTTTCACTGTGGCCAAAGGGATCCAGTCCTGGGAAATCTACTATCACTGGGTCGGCCTGAATCCGGAGTTTTTTCCCGGCCACCCGCGGGGAGCTGGTCCAGGCTCTGGCTCTCCTTCGGCTTTCTTCAGCGCTGCTCGTCTTGCTACAGCGTGACCCTGCACCCCCTGCACTGCCAGGACATCCTGCCCCTGCCTGCCGGGACACCCTGCCATCCCAGCTACCAGCCCGGGACTTTTCCACTGTTTCAGTTTGGTGCTCTGAGGATCCTGCAGGGACACCGAAACCAAACTGCCCTGGGTTTTGTGAAACAATCCCCTCAAGGTTCTTGGTACTGTTGTCGTTTGTCATTAACGCTGTAGTTGTTTGGTGGGGGGGGGGGAGTTTTTTTGTGTTTGTTTGCTTTGTATTACATACTAGTAAAGAACTGCTATTCCTATTTCCCAAATCTTTGCCAAAGAGCCTCTGATTGTAATTTTACCTAGCAGATACCTGTCTTCCCAAACCAAGACAGGTGCAAAAACCTGAGCCCTGGGACACACAGGCCCCTGCTGCCGTCCTCTTCTGCGCTGTGTTTTGTGCAGAGACACAGAGGAGCGAGGCCGCGTCAGGGTGGAAAGGTGTCTCTGCTGAAGGTCCAGATCCACAACACTGTGGAGTTTAAGGTCCTACAGAGCAGCCTGAAGCTCCTGGATTTTGGAAGAGCCAACCTGTGTATGCTCTGAACCCAGCTGTGAGGGATTCCATGGCAAGCATCTACAGAGGGCAAAGGAGCTTGGAATGCTGGAAGCTTTCAAGAATAGCTTCCTGAAAGCACAGCAGTGCTCCATCCCTGCACAGGGTCAGGGAGAGGGCAGAAGCAGAGACCATCAGGCCTTAACAGGGAGCTTTGGGTGTGCCTTATATCAAGTGAAGCAGCAGCAGCACGGTGGCAGAGACTCTGACGCGTGACTGAGCCAATGTCTCGAGCACCGTCAGGCAGTGCCGGGATCCCGGCTGCGGTTCTGGTGCCCAGAGCTGAGGAATCGCAGCCCCTGCCTCAGAGCCTGTCAGAAAGCCAAGCAAGTGAGAGCACAGGGAGGGTGGCCTTCCAGTCTCTCCTGGGCATGGCCACAAAGCAGCCCCTGCTTCTCCTTCCTCCGCCTGTGTTTGGGGTGTGCTGATGGCAGCGCCAGCCAGGCTGTGCTCTGTGTTCCAAAGGCAGTGGAGAGCGGGCATGAAAAGTGCTGGGTGCAAAGCAGAGAGTCCTGGAAGGTGCTGGCAAGAGCGTCCTGCGGGAACAGGGCTTTGGTCTCTGGCCGGGAAGAGCCTGGTTTTGCTGCTGTGAGCGCAGGCAGGCGTCGAGGCAGGTGAAGAGGCAGCAAGCAGCTTGTGTTTGTAGAGGGCCTGGGGCTGCGTGTGCGAACCTCCACCTGGAATCACACTGGGGGAAATCCCAGCTAGAGCTGGAGCGCCTGTCCAGAAAGCACCAGAAGGAATTCAGCCTTGCCAGGGTTTCTTAAGAGTGTGTTGGTGTTCCCCAGGAAAGGTACACATTTGGGGAAACGCCTCTGGGGGAAGGGGTCTTGCTGCGGAAGGAAAGCGCTTCCCTAGGAGCTCCCAGTGCTGTAGGAGCAACTGTCCCCCTTTGGCTCTCTGTGGTCCTTTCAGTCCTTGAGGCCCATTGCACTTGGCAGATGGACAAGGGAAGGGAGAAGACTGTGAACAGCAGGTTTGGAATCCACCCAGACCTGCGGAGACCAAGGCCAGCACCTGCACCAGGGTGGGTTACCCCCCGTTTGGACACAGGTGTGAGCAGGAGCATCTCTGTCCAGCTGCCAGCCCCAAAGCGGTCTTTGAGAGCTGTGAGTTCAAAGGCCTTCGCGCACACACCTCTCACATCTTACCTGTCTGCTGTGTTTCAACTCTTGGCAATATGCATTTGCCTCTTGCTTGCTGGAAGCTGCTGTGGCCCAGAGGGTCAGCATCGAGCTGGGCTGTGTGGGCCAGGGGGCACGGAGAGTCTTGGCTGATCTTGGGGTGTCCGTGGCCTCAGAAAAGGCTTGGAAGTTTTGCCTCCCAAGGCGCCCTGCTCACTGGCTCTTCCTGTGCATCTTGGAGAGAAGAAGGCAGGCATTTCTGGCAGCTGGGCATTAGCAGGCCTTCAAATGGGGGCGTGTTGTGGAGCAGGCCCAGCTGAGACACCCTGAGAGGAGCCCAGCGCTCCTTGCCCCTCTCTGCAGACACGTGAGCGTTGTCTGCTTTCGGGATCACCCCGGCTGTGTCAGGGGGTGCTGCTACGTGGACACGAGACAGTCGGTCCTGTCCTGCCGGGTCCCAGCAGTGCCTCGCAGCAGTCCTGCATCCCCGTCAGGGTGCCGGCCAAGAGAGGTCCTGGAAGCTGAGGCAGCTGATTTGAAGCTTGCGCGAGTGCCTACAGGTCAAGGCCAAGGCCAAGGGTGTTCCCTCAGGATAGAGCAGTCCTGAGTGGTCTCTAGAATTCAAAGAAATCAGCAGACAAATGCATTGTCCACCAAAAGCTCTTTGATTGGCAGGAGGTTAGGGCTCTGCACCCCACCACAAGGCTTGTTTGCCACGTCCAAATTGCAGTGGGTTTCTGTAGGAATTCTATCAAAAATACCTTTCGTCTTTAGATTGCTGAGGTGATTCCATAGGCAGGGGCTTAGAAAGAAACACATTGCGTCAGAATCCTAGACTTGAAGCTAATGTCCACCTGCTGGCCAGGAGGAGTCTCAGCGCACCAAAGCAGCTCATCTTCCTCACCCCTTTCCTGCACAGGGCTGATTCTGTAGCCGCCCTTAGGTCTTCCCCAAGGCTATGTCTATAGGTTTTTCTCAAGTCACTCTCTTGCCAAGTTAGGCTTCCAGGTTTTTCTTATGTTAACTGGTGCTAAGTACTTCTGGATATGTGTGCTGAGTACTCTTCCCTTCTGTCAATTGCCTGTGCTTCCTTACATCAAACAAAGGCCTTGTTTCATTCCTAAATGTGCCTGATGCTGGCCCAAGTCTTTTGGCACTGCTTGCTTTCCTGTGGCATGCTCTACCTCCCCTGAGAGTAAAGAGGGAGCTGGAGAAGGAGCTTGCCAGGCTGCTCTCCATCCGTTACCAGCAGTCCTGCTTAAGCGGACAAGTCCGAGCTGAGCGCAAATGGAACAGCCGAGCACGGGAAGGGTGGGTGGGAAGGATGATGCAGGAACCGTATGCCTGGCAGCCTGAGCTTGCTGCCGGGGAAGGCCTTGGAGCACATCCTCCTGAGTGCCGTCCCACGGCACGTGCAGGGAACCAGGGGGTGGGAAAGCTCTTCGGAGGGATGGGGACAGCTGCGGGTCTTGGCAGGGCGTTGAGCTGGGGTTGGTGTTGCTGGGCGTGTTGGGGAAGGAGTCGTCTGGAAGAGGAGAGGTCTAGGCTGGAACTGGAGTCACTTTGAAGGCACCACCTGTGCTATGGCACAGCTTTGGTTATGGAGGACAGAAGGAATAGCTGGGACTTATCAAAAGCCTGATGTCTCTGTGGAAGTGAAGAACGACTCAAGAAAAATGCAGAACACTTCCACAAGCCAAACACAGGTCCCAAATGGGAAAATAAAGAAACAAAACCTTATGACCTCCAGAAGGAGCCCATGCACCTTTGGGATAGAGCGCTGCAGAAGCCAAGACATAGAGCTTTACTGAGCCAGATGCTCACCTGGAGCACCAGCCCTTTGGTGCCTCAACATGGCAGATCAAAGCCCATTTCCCAGCTGTCACTGGCTGGGGCAAATGCTATGTCCTGGCAGGACTGCAGCACTCAGCATCCTTAGCCAGCAGCAGCAAGTGCTGGCTGGGCAGAAACTTGCACCTCTGCCTTGCACTAAAGACAGCACCCTCCAGAATTGGCATTTACTATCTCAGGAAAATCTGACTCTGCTGTCACCACAGCTGTAGGGTTGTGGTAACTTTGCTCATTTTGCTCCTCTTTGGCCTCTTCTCCAGCAGAAGAGAGAGCCATCAGCACTGCAGGTGGCTGAGGAGCTACCACTAACTGTAGCAATGTATCTGCAGCAATGTATCTGCATAACTTGAAATACAAAGTGCTCAAGCCCAAGCACCACCTAGAGATACTAGTTACAAGTAGCAGCTCTTTGGGAATATATCAAGGCCACAGAGACACAAACTGGTCTAAAAAGAAGAGGAGCCTGGGAAATTGAATACCAGGACAAAAAGAATGAGCTAGAGGCCATGAAGGCTCGGAATTATAGCCAATCAAATTGCCTAAGGGACGTGTGCTGAGCAAACAAAGCAGACAAACCAATCAAGAAAGGCATGAAGGTGTGAACAGTGGTCTTACAATCAATAAACATAGTGTAATGTAAATATGAAATGGCTTCTGCAGAAATCCTATTGGTTCTGTCGTTCAGAGGTATCGAGCTCCCACAATTATCATTCAGATGTATTTGCTGGCAGCCAGAAATGAAAATTCAGGACTCAAGCTGTAGCCCTAAAGAGCAGGGAGATGCTCGAGGAGGCACCTCCTTTGTTTTAGCAATTCAGCAAGCGAGCGAGTCCTTCTGTGAAAGGAACCACTACCCTCCTTGCCTTCCTTCTGGCAGCCGAGAAAGACAAAGACTGTCCCAAATGTAATTTGCAGGCTGCCACAAGTCTGTGCTACTTGTGTCTTTTCAACACAGCTCTACCCAAAGCTGCAGCCACAGCTGACACCGGAGAGGAAAGCCCCTGAGAGCAGCAGAGTCTGTGGGGGCTGTTGACATTTACCTCTCCTCCTGTGGCAGTGTCGAGTGCTTTACAAACCTCTCCAAAAGTCCGAGAAACAAAAGAGCCACAAAGAAAGGAGAAAGCATTTAGATCTTGTAGTGCAAGCCAGCCCAGACTGGAGATCTCTGCTGGAAATGCCTAAAACCTGCAGGATGCAGAAGGGCTCTGTCAGAAGGCAGATGAGGCATTTTGCTCTCAAGTGCATGGCCACTGGGCCTGAAGCATTGAGGATTACTGCCTCAGCTCAGAAGGAGAGTTTCTTCTTTCTTCTCGGGTTTCAGTCTCTAAATTATGCAGTTCTAATCTTGACCATGGAGTATTTCCTTCAGCAAACTCTTGGAAAGAAAGCTATGATAGGGGGTAGGTTTCTCTTTCAGGCAAGCAAGATTCTTCTCCCTCTGTACGTGTGGCCAGCTGATTATAGCTATACAAAAATGCAGAGGAAATTAACACACCCCTGTCCCACACTTGAGAGACCAGGAGATCTACCAGGTCCTGTTGCCTACTGCAGGCAAGACCTTGGCAGTGTGGAGATGTCTTTGACAATGCCTTCTGGCCAGGCTCACAAATTCTGACTGGTACTGAGAGATGGGACAGTCTAGCCTCAGTGTCTGAACATTTTTGCAGCTTGCCTGACTTCAGACTTGATAGATATTCTACCAGGAAAACAGCTGGCCCATGGTTTTGTGGTCGGACTCACCCGCTGCCAATATTTTTGACTTTGATGGATTTTGTCATGGGATTTTCCGTGCTCACAATTGTCCCTGAGGAAAACAAAATTCAAGACGCTGACTTTCAAGCACAGATCCCAGCTTCCAGGAGATACCTAAAAAGGCAGCCCCATTGTGTGGGGCTCTGAACCCTTTGTGGTCCGCTGGGTAACAGCAACAACAACAAGCAGACAGACAGACAGACAGCTCTGAAGCAGAAATGGCCAGCAGAGACTGATTTTCTCCAGAAGTTCCTATGGGGAATCCTAAATGTCCCTGTGATATCAAACTGAGGAGGAACATTTGGTCCAGCTACGCTGCTACATGCACACAATACGCTATCCTCCAGACAACAAATACACAAGACGTACTCAGTAGCTCCAGGGAGTCCCCCTCGATCTGCTGTTGCTGAGCAGCAGCTGTGTCAGCGCAGGAGATGAACCGACTGCCCGGGCTCACCTTCTCAGCTTGGGGAGCAAAGGCTCCTTGACACAATGCTCCTGCTGCAGCTGGTTTGGTGCAAGAGCCTGTGTAGATCTGGGAGAAGAAATGAGTTTGGCTTGAAAGGTGGCTGGCAGACATGACCCTGAGATGCCGTTCCAAATGCAAGCCCTTAGGAAGATGCTGTCAGCCTGCCACACGCAGGGCTCTTCAGATGGATTTTTTGCACGTCCACTTCCCTTTGACTGGATGGCTCAAAGCCAAAGGCTGGTTTTCCTGGAGTTCATGGCCAGATTCATCTTCCATTTTCAGGGATTTTCTGAAGGAGGACTGCCACAAGGACCATCCCACCTCCTCCCAAGGGCTCTTTTCCCCCTCCAAGGGCTGCAGACACTCTTGCAGTTCCTTGTTCAAATGTTCTACCTCCTCCCACGGAGTGCTCTTGTCCTCCACCACGTTCAGGTCATGCTCAACCGGCAGCACTTCTGGTGGAGACAGTTCCTGTGGCTCACGCCCATCCTGGGGCACCTCCTCCTCAGTCATTTGCAAGGAGGCCTTTGCAGGCTGCCTGGCCAGACGTCAACACTTCCACCTCGAGTCAAACAGAACAAAGCAGTCAGAGACTACAGCTTGTCCCTGTCAGCCAAGAGTCATCAGCTGTGAGCAAAGGGAAAGAAGAGATTTACAAGGGCTACAGACAGCTTGTTTCCATCCTCCGTCTTGGGCACCATGTTCCACTGTTAAAACACCACAAGAAACGAGGAGAGCAGGAAGAGGCCAGCAGGAATCAGTTTGGATGACTGCTGGCCAAAAGGCCAAAGGACTACTTCCATTGTCCAGGGCAGCAGTTGAGATTCAAGATACCAGGAAATGTCCTTCAGAACGGCTGCCACAGTCACTACAACAGGATGGCCCTCAGAGGCATCACCCCACTTGCCTGCTGCTCTGCAGTGGAAAGGCAAGAAGGGCAGAAAGCACCAGCTTGGTGACTGTGGCGGTTATTGCTGTTTCACTCACTTGCTTTTCTGGACTTTGAGGGAGGGCATTAATTTTGTCTCTCATGAGTTTCCTTTCTTCCTCCAGCCTCTTCTCCCTTGCCTTGATCCTAGCCTCCGTTTCCTGCAGCCCTGCTTGCAGCTGTTCCTTGATGTTCTGTAAAAAAAGAGAGAGAGGATGTTTCATCATTCATCTCCTCTTGGAGATGAATCTCCATCATGTCTTCTCTGTTGCTCCTCTTCAGTGCCTTGATGCCACTCTGAGCTTCAGGCAGCTCTGCTTGTGGCTCTGCCTTGATATTCTGCACACACAAACGCAGAGCAAGTGACAGGGAGCTGCCATCAGGCTCAGCTTTTTCCTCTTTCAGCCTCAAAATCACATTCACTCAGCCACTTCTTTCTGCGTCCCTGCCCACCTCTGCTTCCACTGCCAACCTCCTTTCCCAGTGCCGATCTCTGCACATGACAAGGCTCGGTGCTTTCTGTGCCTCTGGGACTCCTGGTCTCCTCAGTCCCAAGAGCTCTGTTTTATGCCCCTCTTCCTGCCCTTCACTCTGTCATCTGCTGAGCCAGGCTTACCTCTTCATTCTCCTGTGGCTCTTCCACCTGCTGCCTGAGCTGCTCTTCCTGCTCTTGGGCTGGCAACAGCTCTCCCTGAGTCTGGCATGGCATCTCTGAGAGCGCAACCTGCTCATGCCTGTTGTCTGGCAGGAGCTGCACAGAAAGCAAGAGAAGATGGCTTTCAACTTCCCATACAACATCTGTGGGCAGGAGGAAACCCCAGGGACAGAAAGCACCATTTCTAGAGCCCTGGCAGGGCAAAAGTCCCATCAAGATGAAGACACCAGAATAAACAGATGAGTGGGATTCTGGGCCAGGTTTGCCTATGATGCCAAGGTCCTCCTATGAAGCTGTAGGTGCAGATTGTGCCATTGGTCCTGTCTCTGGCTCTTTCTAGGAACCAGAGGGACCCTGATTGAGCCTGTGAAGCACTCAGCTTGGAAAGTCATGGTTCATTGATTTTTGATTTGTGGTTTTAATTTTTTTTCCTGTGTACAGCATCCGTTTGTAACATCAGCGAATACAGCGTTCACCCTGACACCGCTGATCATGGCAGTGAAGAAGAAGAAGAAGAAGAAGAAGAAGAAGAAGAAGAAGAAGAAGAAGAAGAAGAAGTAGACATGAATGTGACATTCGTGTAATGACTGGTTATCTCAATAATCACCTTAGAGTAGGCTTGTAGAGTAGGATTATAGGATTAATATTCTATATTATCTATAAAAAAAATATAAATATAAAATTGCTGAAACGTAAGCTCATCTGGAAGATTCCATTCTTTCTCACCCTGTCAATAAGCGCAGCGTTTCCGTCGGAGTGTTCAGTTGTCTGTTGAAGGTGCAGAGCGACGTTGATGGCTTCTTTGGTGTGCCTTGAAAGTGGGGAAGGCTCCGCTTCAGTCATCCTCTCCAGACCACAGTGCCTTTGGCATACGGCCCACTGACCGTATTTTGTACACCTGTGGTGCTTCAATTTGAGGCAGAAAGGGCAGTGGCATTTGCAGGCAAAACCAAAGGAGGAGTGGGGCAGCCAAAAGATCCTGTGCACATGCAGGTCTTCAGCTGTGACTCAAGAGCATTTGGGTTGGTGCCATTTGGATTTGTATCCCGAAGTGCAATCTCTTTGGCTGCAGGAGAGTCTTGCTCAAGTGAGAAATCAGCAAGATCAGTGAGAGTGCTCGGAGAGGTTTCCTCTGGTGCAGAGCTGTCAGTGTCTGTGAGGTGAGAGCGGGCCCAGCCTCGCCCAGGGCGGAGGCCCCTGGCAGAGCCCGGAGCAGCCTGAGCCTGGGCAGAGGCAGGCTGCAAGGAGGCCCTTGTAGCCTGGGAGTGGGCGAATGCTCCGCTCTCAGAGCCCGGCTGGCAGCCGGCCGCTCCCGAGGGGAAGCGTAGCCGAGCTGGGCACAGCACAGACGGGTGGCATCCGCCGTTGGCAGTCTGCACAGGAGCAGAGAAAGGCAAATGGCAGCCGAGGGCTGCAGGCCTGGCTGAGGATTCCCACTCTTGTGCCGGTTGCCCTGTAACTCCTGGCAAAGGTGAGCAGTGTGTGCAGCACTTCGGGCACAGGGGAGGGAGCCGGGCTGCTCCGCAGGCTCCAGCACAGAGCAGCGTCCTTCAGGCACGGCACTTCTGCTGGGGGAACCGAGGCCAGCGCGAGGCAGGGACAGCTTGCCCCAAGAGCCAAACACACACACCCACTGTAAATGGAATGCTGCTTATTATTACTTTTCCCAGCCCAGGGCAAACCGTGTCCCCTTTCCCTTTTGGCTGGGTACTGGGGAACTTTTATTCTCTCCCGACCGCCTACTTTTCTGTCCCCTCCCCTCTTCTCCTACTTCCCTTTTGGTCTGGGCTTCCAGCTGGCCCCTCTCCCATCTCACATCAAAAGCCAACAAATTAACTAGGACAAATCCAAGCCATAAATAACAATGCCTAGAACCAACAATTTTCATACATCTTTCTAATCATCTTCCGGCTGCAGCAAAATGTTGCCCTGTATCTCACAGAGGGAATCGGGGATGAGCCTGTGGCTTGCGCTTGAGCAGTGAACTGATTTGGATGGGAGCAGAAGGCTTTCAGTAGGTAATTGGTGTTTTCTTGATTAATTTCTGAAGGAAAGACACAATGTGGCTTCAGTCAGCAAACACATTTTCAAGGTGTAGTGACAAAATGCTTGGGAGCAATTCCCAGAGAAGGAAGGTGCTGAGAAAATCTTGAACTGAAACAAATCACGAATTCCCTTAGCATTAACAGAGAGTGTTGAGCCGTCTATTTCCTCCAGTGCACTGATTAATGTGTGCAAGTGGCTACCTTAGCCTTGAGAATAGAGTAGTCCTCCTAAGAAGGTAGCTGGAATGCATTCAAGGGGAAGCAAGTGGTTCTAGGAGGCTCTTGAGCATCAGAGGAGAATTTGAGGAATGGGATGTTCCCCGAATGACCACCAGAGATCCTTAAGAGACCCCTACTCTCTCGTTCTTCACTTCTGAGACGTGATTTAAATTTGTCCAATAATTTGAGGGAATATTTAGCCTGTGAGTTTCTGCAAAGTAATAAGTAGGTCTTATTTCCATGGTTACAAATCAGTAGGTGAGATTTCTGAGTGAGCACATGTTAGAGGAGTGATTCCCCACACAGCCAGCACTGAAATAAAGTCATGCCTCCTTTCTCACACTGAGCTGGCACCAGGGACCAGGCCCTGCTTGGGAACTTCCATTTTAGTCTCTTCTATTGAAAGGTGAGAATGAAACTTCTTCCAGCTGTTTCCCTCTGGTTTCCATTCTTGGGGGCCAAAGATCTGTGCTGCAGGTGGCCCGGCTGTGTGCAGAGGAATGCAGCCTCCACAAAGCCCTTGGTTTCCCCACGAGCCATCATGATTTCTTGCCAGGTGTGCCCAGCTCTGGCAGGAGAAAGCGCCCACAGCGCAGTGGGCGCCGTGCCCCGCCCAGCCGGGGTTCTCTGGCACAGAGCAGCAGCAGTGCCAGCACCTTTCAACCCACTCCTGCCTTGGCTTCGCCTGGGACACAGAAGCCTCTGGAAATCAGCACCACATGTCACGTTCCCGGCTTGGAGCAGCTGCTGCTGCTGGCGGGCAGACCTGGCCCCTTGTATTGCTTCCAAGTAGGAATCCAGGCGGAGATAGAGACGTACATACATGGAAATCCCGGGCTTGTCCAATAAGTGGGCAAATGTATGGGGGAATGTGTTAGCAATCATTTCAGCTGTTATGCCAACACTGCCTGCTCTCCTTTTCTCTCTTCACATTTCCTCTTCTTTCCCGTCTCACATTTCCCCCCCTTCCCACTCACAATTCTCACAGTTTTCCTGTCGTTTTTCCCTCCCAACTTTTTCTCATTTTCCCCACCCTCTTCAGCTCACTTTCCTCCTGCTTTACCTCTCACCTTTTCCCACCTTCCCACTTATTCCTGGTTTTTTCTTCCCTCATGCTTCTCCCCATTTTTCCCTCACTTATCCTGCCCTTTTCTCCCCTCACGTTTCTCTCCTTTTCTCCGTCATTTTCCTCAGCATTTTCTCTTCCCGTTTCTCACTTTCACCCTCCTGTTTCTCACCCTTTTCCTCTCACATTTCTCACACTTTTCCCCTCACGATTAGCATTCTTTCCCCGTCATGTTCCTTATACTTCTCCTCTTGCATTTTGTGCCCTTTATTCACTTGGAATATTATTTATAATAAAATATTCACTTTATTCATTTGGAAGCTGGAATAACCAGTGCCCAGAACAAAGAAAAGGCGATGATTAAAGGAGACTGAAAAGGGGAGGGGGTGGTTGCTCACATCAAAGAAGACTGAGGAGGACCAGAGGATTTTATCCTAGGGGAGCCTCTGGTTATAATCAAGATAGGGAACAAAGGAAAGAAAATGAAATTTTGGGGGAACACAGGGACAACGTACTCAGTGTTAAATAAAGCTTTAATACCTATAACAGATGATTATGGTATGGTGAAGGAGGCAACTGGCCAACCTGAAAGTGTATTTATGTAGACCACTGAAATATAAACTTGGGAAACAATGGGGAATTCATAAGTCTTTATACATGCTCAATGCCCCATCAGCACTTTTGAGTAGAGATTTATTGGAGCAACTTGAAGCAAAGGTAATATTCAAAAACGGAGAGATTATTTTGGAGGTTAAGGATTGACAATATGTGGAATGGTTAAGCTTAGTTTCAATAGCCAACGGGACCAAAACTAAAAGTGAAGAAGAGACTAGCAGAAAAGGAATGGATCAGGTATATCCTGGGGTATGGGCTTCTAACATACCATTGAGGGCAAAGAATGCACCTCTAGTGCAAATTGAACTTAAAGAAGGAAAACAACCAGTTAGAGTTAAACAGTATCCCTTTAAAAAAGGAAGAGAGGGAAGGGATTAGCCCAGTAATTGAAAACTTTTTGCAGACAGGGCTATTAAAAGAGTGTCAGTCTGATTTTAATACTCCTATTTGGCCTGTTAAAAAGCCTGATGGGTCAGACTGAGTAGTATACAGGATTTGCAGGCTGTTAATAGGCTAATTGAAAATTTACACCCAGTGATTGCCAACCCCTACACATTGTTAACCCATTTAACACCTGAACTAATTTGGTTTACCATTTTAGATTTGAAAGATGCTTTCTTTTGTCTTCCTCTCCATGAAGCCAGCCAGACAATTTCTGCATTTGAATGGGAAAGAACCAAGACTGGGCGCAAAACCCAGCTCACATGGACAGTTTTAACCCAAGGATTCAAACACTCTTCCATATTTGAAGAACAGCTTGAAAAATATTTGGAATCCTGGGAAGCCCCATCAGGAGAAGGACAGCTGTTGCAGTATGTAGATGACCTCCGGATAGCTACTTGAACTGAAGAGACATGCGTGGATCGGACAGTAAGCCTCCTAAACTTTTTGGGTCTACAAGGGAATTGAGTATCCCAGAAGAAAGCTCAGATAGTGAGGCAGACTTTTCTACCTGGGCTACGAGGTCAGTGCTGGACAAAGGATCTTAGGGCAGGATTGCAAGGAAGCAACATGCCAGACCCCAAAACCCCAGACAGTAAAGGAACTGAGAACCTTTTTGGGCCTGACAGGCTGGTGTAGACTGTGGATTTACAATTCTGGATTTACAATCCCCTATATGCCTTGGTTATAGAAGGAACCAGAGACCTCCAATGGACAAAAGAAGCAACACGAGCCTTCAACCACCTAAGGAAGGCCCGCATGTCAGCTCCAGCCCTGGGACTTCCAGATGTGAGTAAACCATTCTTTTTGTTTTCTCACAAAAAGCAGGGGATTGCTTTGGGAATACTGGCACAAGACCTGGGTCTGTGTCACAGGGCTGTCACCTACTTTTCCAAGCAGCTGGATGCAGCAGCCAAGGGATGGCCAGGGTGCCTCAGAGCCACTGCTGCAGTGGTGATGAACATTCAGGAAGCACACAAGTTCACCCTAGGCCAGAAGATGACTGTGTCCCACAGTCATGCTAGAAGATGCTAGCAGATCTAGAAGATACTAGTGTCCCACACAGTGTCTGCAGTCCTGCAGGTAAAAGGCAGACATTGTCTTTCCCCACAGAGGTTCCAGAAATACCAAGCCATAATGGTAGAGCAAGATCATGTAGAAATTGTGGTAACTAATCTTGTGAACCCAGCTTCCTTTGTCAGTGGGGATATGGGAGAACCAGTGATCCATGATTGCCTGGAGACCATCAAAGCCACCTACTCCAGTCGCCCAGATCTGTAGGACACCCCTCTCGAGGACCCTGAGACTTGATTTACTGATGGAAGCAGCTGTGTGATCAGTGGAAAAAGACATGCTGGGTATGCTGTTACCACGAGCAGAGAAGTAATAGAGTCTGGACCATTACCAACCAACACCTCTGCACAGAAGGCTGAAATAATTGCCCTAACCTGGGCTTTAGAAAAGGCAAAAGGAAAGAAAATTATTATTTATACAGACTCAAAGTATGCATTTGGGATGGCTCATGCTCATGGAGCCATCTGGAAAGAAAGAGGACTGTTGAACTCACCAGGGAAAAGTATTAAACATTCCCAGGAGATAATAAAACTATTGGGGGCAGTCCTGCTACCTGAAAAAGTAGCCATCATGCACATCAAGGAAATGAGCAGGTGGACAGAAAGGCAAAAGAAGCAGCTAAAGGTGAGGTGATTATTGAGACAGTTGAGGCAGCCTTAATTCCAGATGGACAGATTTCTACTGAAGGTAAGTCAAGGTATAGCAAAAGAGAACAAGATGCTAACTGAGCAAGAAAATGGAAGTTATAACCAAGAAGGGCGGCCAATCACAGATGAAGGGAAAGGAAGACTTGTGATTCCCTATTACATGCCATGGTCGTTGGTGAAAGAGGAACATGAGAAAACACACTGGGGAATAGACACTCTGTATAACTATTTGAAGGACAGAATCATTTCCAGAATTTTGCAAACAACAGTAATTCCAGTGACTCGCCAATGTAGCCTTTGTCTCCAAACTAATCCCCAAACTATTCCTAAACCAAAGCTTGGACAAATCGGGAAAGGTTATGGGCCTGAGCAGCAATGACAAATTGATTTTTCAGAACTACCCAGGATGGGGAGGGTATCGATATTGGTATTTACAGAAACCTCTTCAGGGTGGCCAGAAGCTTTCCCTACCAGAACTGCCAAAGCACAAGAAGTAACCAAAGCATTGTTACAGGAAATAATACCGTGTTTTGGAGTCCCAGGCACAATGTCTTCAGACAGGGGGCCACATTTTATTTCAAAACTTGAGCAGCAAATTAGCCGGCACCGAGGCATAGACTGGGAACTTCATATCCCATATCATCCTCAGTCAAGTGGCCAGGTGGAAAAAATGAACCATCTGATTAAGCAGCAAATTGTAAGACAGGACAAGAAGCAAAGTTACCTTTGCCTAAAGCTCTTACAGTAGCATTATTACGAATTCAGACGAAGCCAAGGACAAAAGAAAAATTAAGCTCTTTTGAAATATTATATAGAAGATCATATGGGGTCCAAGAAGGAACAACACCTACCCAAGTAGGGGAAGAAACCCTACACAGGTATATGGTGGTCCTAAACAAACAACTTAGAGAATCTGAGAAACATGTGGCTGGGGCTCAAAGGAGAGAACTAGATGGGCCAGTACATAACATACAGCCAGGGGATTATGTATATGTTATGTCTTTTGCAGAAAAGACTCTGGAACCCCAGTGGGAAGGACCATTCCAGGTGCTCCTCACCACCTTTACTGCAATCAAGATCAGAGAGCAAAATGCCTGCATTCATCACACTCGAGTGAAGAAGGCTCCTGAAGTGATCTGGAGAGCCACACCAGGTGACAATGAACTAAAACTGAAGCTTATTCGGGAAAGTGAATGGTGTGTGTGTAAAATGTTAGAATAGGTCAATAACTTTTGAAGAATAGAAAGATTTGTAGTTATGGAAAATCAAACAGGCATAGTTTGGAGAATTGTGGCCTTTGCAACCATCGTTATAGCCACCGCTGGGGTTAAGGCAACACCACGCACATATAATGTGACAGGTATATAGAGGTGTCAAGGAAAAGCCTATGATTTTCACTCCAGTAGGTTTTTGGGGCAGATGTTGAAGGTTACAAAGGCAATTTCTGGGAAAGGAAGAAACATTTGGGGATATGAATACATGTGCTCAGGACAGATTCCATTAGTCTTAGCAAGAACCCATGAAACACATCCAAATTGGTCCTGAATGTTGTGACAAATGTTCAGGCAATGGCAGCCTGGGCATCCCTGGGAGGGGGGGAGGGGGGGAGGGAGGGAGGGACTACTACCCAAAAAGCTACTGGGCAAGATAATACTGGGCAAGAAACTAACCCCCAAGAAACTAGTCCCCAGGAAACTACTGACCAAGAAACTACTCCCCTAGGAAGTACTGGGCAACAAAGTGTTTGAAATGCAATCACTGTGCTGTATGGCAAGACTGAAGGAAAAGAAAGAAGCAGAGAAGGAAGGATAGAAATGTTTGTCCAGACTGTGAAACTATCACCCTTGTTTTTGCCATGTTCCTGTCTCAGCAAGATGAGCAGGAATTCAGCACCAGAAAATGCAACAGCAGTTACTGAGTTCATCCTAGAGGGTTTCCCAGAGCATGATCCAAGACTGCAGCAGTTTTTCTCTCAAGTCCTCCTGCTCATGTACCTGACAACAGTGATGGGGAATGAAACCATCCTTTTCCTCCTGTGTGTGGATCACCACCTGCAAACCCCCATGGACGTTTTCATCTGCAGCCTGGCCTTCCCGGAAATCTGGTTTACATCCTCCACAAGCATCAAATGGTTTGTGATGCTGAGTTCTGGTCAGAACACTCTCTCACTAAGCAGCTGCTTTGCCCAAAACTATTTTTATTTTGCCCTGGGCTGCACAGAGTTTGTCCTGCTGGTTGTCATGTCCTTTGACCGCTGTGTTGCCATCTGCCACCGTTTGCTCTATGCTGACATCACAAAGCCTCAGCTCTGTGTCCACCTGGGTGTTGCTGCTTGGGTCCTCGGCTTTGTCCTGCTGAGCTACCGCTGCTCTTCCTCTCTGAGCTGTCTTTCTGTGGCTCCAAGATCCCCCATTTCCTCTGGGACAACTCCCCCTTGTTCAAACTGTCCTGCTCTGACACCAGCCTGCTTTGGGAAACAGACTCTGTCTTCTTACCGTGTGTCATGCTGGGCTCCTTATGTTTGACTCTGGCATTTGACATCTGCGTCCTTTTCTGTGTTCTGCATCTTCCAGCAGCCTCTGGGAGGAAGAAAGCTTTGACCACGTGTTCTTCCCATCCCATCACCTTATCCATTGCCCGTGGGAGCTGCATTGCTCTCTGCACGTGTCCTGCAGAAGATGTTTCCTTGAGGACCAACAGAACTGGAGCTCTGCTGAACACAGTCCTGTTCCCATTCCTAAATCCATTCATCTGCAGCCTTGGGAACAAATCTGTGATCCTGGCCCTGAACAAATCCATTGCCAGGCCAAGAACAAAGCCTTTCCTCTAAGCATGGTGCATTTCTGGAAAGCCATCCCAAGGATCTGGTATCATCTGTTACACAAAACCAGTGCCTGTGTGTGCAGCCTCCAAACACGGCTGCCTCAGGAGATTGATGCTCCTGCTGGGTTGTGTCAGGTTAAGAGAGAAGAGACTCATCTGCACACCCAGACAGGGCACCAACAATGGCAGCAGGACAAACTCAGTTCATTCTCTGCCCGGGCTGCTCCCGGGCCCATCTCAGGAGAGCCACCAGCTCATTAAGAGCCCATCTCTGGAACAGAGAAGAGCTCAGAGGAACAGTGGCAAGTGACAATCCAAATTACAGCTCCTGAGCGATGGACACCTTGTCCCAGCTCCTTTCCTGGGACAGCCATCAGCCCTGCTTTGAAACCCCAAAGTCTGAAACCCCAAAGTCACTGAGAGCAGGTCACCATTTGGACTAAGGGGATTCTTGCCCTGGTGTGTAGGAAACATCATGGGATGGAGGGGAAGAGCAGTTTTGGATAGCACAGGACTTGTGGGAAGGTGAGGCGAGGAGCCCAACCAGAGCAGTCTGTCCTGTGCTCTCATTAAACTTAAATTCTCCCTCCTGTGTGAGCAAATCTCTGTTCTGCCTGAGCACAGAGCCTGGGGCTGTGAGGGCAGCAGCTGGAGGACGGCACCAAACAGCCCATCTGCCCATGGTGCCGCCACGGAGTGACCGGAGGGACTGGACTGAAGGGTTTGGGGCTGTGGGGTGTGTCTGGTCTGCACCAGCACCTGCAGTGGGGCTGTGGCCTCGGGGCTCAGATGTCCAAATGCCTCAGCTGCTGAGACTGGAATCCAGGGGAAGCTGCTGAGCAGACGAGTGTCTGAGCACAGCTGCTGCAGGGATCCATGTGCAGCTGTGACCGTGGAATGGGATAGGCTGGACCAGGATAGTGCCGTTGGGAATGATCTGCAGGTCAGAGCAGAATGATGGTCTGGTCCCACTGACCGACCCCTCCAGGGCTGACCAAAACTTCAAGCAGTCATTAAGGGCACTATCCAAATGTCTCTGAAACACTGAAAGCCTGGGGCATCAACCACCTCTCCAGGGAGCCTGTTCAGTGTTTGAACACTCTCCCAGTAAAGAAAGACTTTCTCCTGTGCAGTCTAAACCATCCCTGGTACAGCTTTGAACCATTCTCACACGTTCCATCCCAGGATATCAGGGAGAAGAGAAAGGGAAATGCAGGGCAGAGCCAGGGGGGCAGCGAGATGGGAGTGTGCAGCCTGCAGGGACACAGCAGCAGCTCTGGGACAGCGCAGGACAAGCTGTGCTGGACGTGGCCAAGGGCCTGGCAGGGCTGGCAGTGCCCAGGAGAAGCCAAGTCTTGGTGCCCTGGGGCACAGCAGGGTCTGTGCCACCAAGGGCTGGGAGGGGACACCTTGTCCTGAGGCCCTGGGGCCTCCTGGCACAGCCCCAGCAAGGCTGGGCACTGTCACCCCCTTGTCCTGCCCTCAGCATCCCCCCACATCCATCCCAGTGGCCCCAGGGATCTGCTGGGACCAGTCCCTGGGGAGCCTTGGTCAGGAATAGCCCTGGGGGGCTCCTCAGTGCTCCCAGGGACTGCAGGTTTTTCAAACCACTTTGGGTTTTGCTTTTGCCTGGGAGTCTCTGAGAGGTTTGTGCAGTCATGGCCTCCAATTATCTGCTGTAATTAGTCCCTAGAGAGGCTTTGTACTGACACTCAATGGGCCTCATTAATGCTCTGAGATACTCAATGTCTTTTAAGGTACTTTGGGTTTTCCTTCCCACACTCCGTCTCTGAGAGGTTTTTGGGCACTCTTGGCCTCCAGTTCTCTCCTCCAAGGAGTCCATGAGGAGCCTGTGTTGGGGATGGACCTCAGTGGGACCCAGGAATGCTTTGAGACACGTTGGGATTTTCCTCTGACTTGGACTCCTGGAAAGGTTTGTGCCACCTCCTCTCAGGCCCTGAGGGCTCAGCACCAAATGCACCACGGGGCTCTTTGGGATCAAGCAAGTCCTGACAAACCATGGCTCTGCCTTGATTTCCCTCTGCTCTGGTGCAGTTCATTAGGAAGGTTTTGTACTGCAGTTATGGAGAAAGATTTCAAAGAGCTTCTAAGAAATTCACATTCCTGTTATAAAGAGTTTGTTTTATTACTGTTCTCTTTAGAGGAGAGGTGATTGCAGCATTCTGTGATTGATGTCGATCCATGGTCCCTCCTTAGGTCTGGCCTGCTCAGAGAAGCTGTGCCTTCAGGTCTGACCCAGTGTGGACAACCTTGTTCCACATTCCCCAAGCCCATCCTGCCTGTCCTCACTCACCTGGGACCTGCTTTGCTCAGAGAGCTGCCTGCACTCAGGCAAAAAAGGGGTTTTCTATTTTTGAAGCAACGTAAAACTTGTAATTTTCCCCACTGAAAACAGACACACTCCTCAAGTGTGTGCCAGTCCAAGGGGCCACCAAAACCACTCCAGCCCTGCCCTGGGGCGGCTGTGAGGGTGGATCAGCATCCCAACCTGCCCTGGGCCACTGCAAGGGGCTGTGGCCTCGGACACACTGGGACAAACTGGGGACAATGACAACAGTGAGGGGAAGACTGGGGAATACTGGGGCGTGCTATGGAAGATACTGGGGGATACTGGAAGGGAATGGGAATGAACTCAGGTGTATTGGGAGGGACTGGGCTGTACTGGGGATGAACTGCGCTGTACTGGGAAGGACGAGAGGGGTGGAATCGTCTGTTCCCGCCTCCGCAAACTCCCATTTGCCGAGGCTCCCGCCCGTCACCGCCAGCACCCAATCAGTGCCAGGAAACCGGGGCCTCGGGGCGGTGCCTGGTGTCGGTGCCACGTTTCGGTTTTGCCTTCAACTCCCGTCATGCACCGCGGCCCAATTGAGCCCCATTGCACTCCGGACTACAATGCCCATCATGCCCCGCGCTCCACAGAACCCCGCCCCCGTATCCCCCCTCCCTTCTATGTGTACCCTACGTTTCCCCCAGACCCTCCAGGATCCCTAAGTGCCCCCTCAGTATTTATTTGGAACCCCCCAAAATCGTCCCAGACTCCCCTGAATGCTCCCAACCCCAGAGATGCCCGTTAGAGCCACTTCTGGGAATTCATCTCCGATCATCCCCCGTGCTCTCAGAGCTCTGCCGAACACAGTCTCGCGCCGAAAATTCCTGCTGTGCCCCGTGTCCTAAAGCGCCCGGTTCGAGCTCCCCAAGTTCCCCCCAATTCCTCCCGAAACGCACACGTTTCCTCCGAGGGCCTCAAGTCGCGACTCGGACGCAGAAGTGTCCGCCAAGCGCCTTCCCGGACCCGCCACAGCTCCGCTTTATGCACTCCCGGGACTACAGCTCCAAGCATGCTCCGCGGCGCACACAGAGCCCTATTCCAGCCGTGACTCCATCTCCCGCCATGCCCCGCGCCCTACCGACAGCCATTGGAGCTGCACCTCGAACTCCCGTGATGCTCCTCGGCCCCATTACATAGTGTTCTACCCGGGCCGACAACTCCCATCATCCCCCGCGCCCCCGAGAGTCCCCTCAGGGCCCCCCAAGTGCCCGCCCGGACCCCGAATTATCCGACAGAATCCTTTAGTGCCCCGCTAAGGGCCCACGCGGCTCCCCCAAGTGTCTTCCAGACCCTTAAGTTCTCTAGAAATTCCTTCCCCAGCTCCAAAACATCCCCAAATGTGCCCCAGAAACGTCTCTGTGGACCCCAAAGTAGCCCCTTTTACCCTCTCTGAGAAAATGATGAATACGATTACAAAAGGACTAAAAACAGGACGAATTAGCATAAGAAGGGACAAACCAATAGCCAATAGAGGTCAATGAATTAATGAAGGGAATTGTGTTACTTAGAACAAATGACCAATATTGTTTTCAGTTGCTAAACATGTATACCTTTTTCAATATAAATCTAAAATTAGGTATGTAAAGAACAGTAATAACATTATGAATCTGGAAAATATAATTATATTTTAAAAATAATTACATTTTTTTTAAAAAAATCATAATTTTTTTATGTTTTGGGATGTCAGTCCTTGGTGGGTGAGGTTAGATATGGTGAGGTTGGGGTGAGGAGCAGGTTTTCCAAACAAGGTCAGCCTGCAAGGGGCTCATTCTTCACCATGCCCAGACCTCCTAAGGAGACATTCCGAATTAAGATCACTTGGGGAATGCTTCTGTCACTTCTTCAATGAACTGAAATATTAAAAAAATGTGACCTTGATTTAAAAAAAAAAAAAAAGAATCATGAGATGCACTTGGCAATCTCCCTCCTTAACAGAACTCCAAACTGACTCCAAGCAGCTGCACAAGCCCTGGAGACTTGAAGACAAATGAAGAGAGAGAAAGAGCTCGTGAAGGTATTCTGTATTTTCATGTGCCCCACACTGCTTTTGGGGCTGAGTCCAGGACGCTTAGGCATGGAGAGAGGGTTGAAGAAGCTGCTCAAGCAGGCAGAAGCAAAACTCCATGTTCCTTGGAGCATCCCTGGGCCCCACTGAGGGCAGGGAGTGCCAAAGGCTCCCCAGGGACTGCTGAGAGCAGATCCTTGAGGCCAGGATTGCAGGGAGCCGCAGGCTGTGAGCAGGGAACTGCAATGCTGAGCAAGGCCTGGGCTGGTTGGAGGGAGCAGAAAGGCCAAGCCCTGAGCCCAGGCCTTGCACAGCAGGGCCTGTCCCTCCCGGGTGGCTCGGGGCTGGTTGTGAGGCAGTGGGATGGGAGGGGCAGCAAGGACAAATGGCACAAAGCTGCAAGCCCTGCCAGCCTCCTCAGGGAGGGGCCGGGCAGGAGCAAAGTGCAGCCCCTGAAAGGAAAGTTCCTTCTGTGGGGCCTCCAGAGGCGCTGGCAGAGCCCAGGGGACAAAGGCCTGGGTGCCTGTGGCCCTGCCAGCCCTGCCCGGCCCTTGGCCGTGTATCCTGCAGGCTGTGCCCCCTGTGCGTGCTGCTGCTGTGCCCTGGCCGGCTGCATACGCCCATCTCACTGTCCCCCCAGCATTTCTCAGCCCAGCATTTCTGTGCCCTCCCTGGGCTCCCTGCACCCAGCGCTGCCGGCTCCTGGCACACAGAGCCAGGCCATGGCCCGGCCTCACACTGGGACACCTCCTGCACCAAAATTCTGCCCTAGAGGGACTTTTCTTTTTGATCACCTTCACACTGAACCTTTCAAGCTTTGGGGAGGTTTCCTTGTCTTCCCACTGCCAAGGAAAGCTCTGTCTCTTGCTGTTCAAAAACAGAAAAGGGCTGGTGGGAGATAAATGGTGGTCAGAGGAATTTTGGGGCAAAGTGACCATGAAATTTTTGAGTTTTAAATAGTCTGTGAAAAAAAGGAGGGGCATCAACAAAATGCTGCAATGGATTTACAGAGGGCAGACTTTGACCTATTCAGGATGCAGATTTGGGGAGTGCCAAATAAGGTACCAATTTTTCTAAGGGAAACGGCCCTTAAAAACAAAGGATTCCAAGAAGGATGGACACACTTCAAGAAAGAAATCTGGAAGGAGCAGAAACAGCGTGTCCCTTTGTGCCAAAATATGAGCAAGAAAGGAAAATGACTGCCCTGGCTGGGCATAAGGTTTTTGCAAGAACTCAGGGGAAAAAAGAGGGTACATCACCTTTGGACAGATGGGGAGGAAACTCAGGAAATATTAAAGGATGTTGCTACATCATGCACAAAGAAAATTACAGAGGTGAAAGCTCAATTAAGACTTAAGCAGGTTGCTTCTGTAAATGATAATACAAATGATTTTATCAATACATTAATGGCAAAAGGATGGGTAAGGAAAATCTCCATTCCTTATTGGGGGGATGTGGTTACCAAAAATGAGGAAAAGGTTGAGGTACTTATCCCCTTCTTTGCCTCAGTTTTCAACAATCAGTCAGGTTGTCTTTAGGACAAGTGTTCTCCTGAGCTGGTAGATAGGCACAGGGAGCAGAACAGCCCCCCTGTAATCCAGGAGGAAGCAGCTGCTGACCTGCTGAGCCACTCAGATGCTCACAGGTGTCTCTGGGACCAGATGGGATCCATCCTAGGGGGATGAGGGAGCTGGTGGATGAGCTCCCCAAGCTGCTCTCCATCATTTCTCATCAGTCCTGGCTCCCCAGGGAGGTCCCAGAGGACTGGAGGTGCCAATGTGAGCCCATCCCCAAGAAGGGCTGGCAGGAGGATCTGAGGAACTCCAGGCCTGTCAGCCTGACCTTGGTGCCCAGCAAAGTTATGGAACAGATCACCTTGAGTGCCATCACATGGCACCCACAGGATGGCCGAGGGATCAGACCCAGCCAGCTTGGATTTCAATATTTGCATTGATGATCTGGATGAGGGTATTGAGTCCACCATCAGCAAATTTGCAGCTGACACCAAGCTGGGTGTGAGTGTGGATATGCTGGCGGGTAGGAGGGCTCTGCACAGGGCCCTGGACAGGCTGGATCCAGGGCCCAAATCCCACAATGGGAGGTTTAACAAGACCAAGGGCTGGGTCCTGCACTTGGGCCACTACAACCCCTGCAGTGCTACAGGCTGGGGACAGAGTGGCTGGACAGTGGCCAGGCAGAAACGGACCTGAGGGGACTGCTGGACAGCAGGCTGGACATGAGGCAGCAGTGTGCCCAGGTGGCCAAGAAGGCCAATGGCACCTGGCCTGGATCAGGAATGGTGTGGCCAGCAGGACCAGGGCACTGATTCTTCCCCTGTACTTGGCACTGGTGACGCAGCAACTCGAGTGCTGTGTCCAGTTCTGGGCCCCCAATTTAGGAAGGACATTGAAAGGCTGGAGCGTGTCCACAGAAGGGCAACAAGGTTGGTGAAGGGTCTGGAACACAAGTCCTATGAGGAATGGCTGAAGGGTCTGGGCATTTTATCGTGGAGAAGGATCAGGGGAAACAAGGTGGTCTCAGGGCACAAGTTGGACTTTATGAACTCCAAAGTCTTTTCCAACCTTGCTGATTGTGTGATTCTCTGAAACCACCTTTGAAGCAGTTGCAGGATGAGCCCTGGGCTTCTTCTTCAGAAGGTCCAGGAGCCCAGGTCCCTCAGCTTCCCCACACAGCCAAGGGAGGCTCCCATGGTGGGATGCTGTTTGCCCCCAACCTGCCCACGACCACTCTGGGGCTGCTCATGGGGCTTTTCTCTGCTGAGCTTTGGCCTGGGCGTGTTCTGGAGAGAGCCTGGGCAAGGAGCCTGGAGCCCCCAGGCCCTGCCCTGAGGCGTCAGCGCTGCCCCAGCGGTGCCCATGGCCTGTCCCTGCTGCAGCCCCAGCACTGCCACCCCCAGCCCTGTGCCCGGCCCCGAGAGCCCTTAGGCCCTACAGCAACACCAGGGCCAGGAGGGCAGCGGGGCAGGGCCACGGGAGCAGCACTGCCAACACCAAGGGCTGCTGCTCCTGGGCACAGCTGCTGTGCCTGCCCTGATCTGCCCCCAGCCCTGCACACAGACATTGCTGCTGCAGCTCCAGAGAAGGGAAAAAACCTCGGGATCTCCAGTGAAAACTCTCCTGGGAGATCCTTTAGTTCCTTTAAAAGCCACTGGGAGCGCAGTTCTTCACTGACACAGTCTGTGGCCACAGAAAACTTAGAGAGAAGGAAAAGAAGAAAGGACACAATGAACATCATTGCTTTGTGAACATCACTGAAAACTAAAACAAAGGAAAAAAACTGACAATCAAACCAACGCTATCAAAGATGACACAATCATTACAAGTTTATTACAAGTGATTTGCAGAAATTGGCCAGCAGTTTAATGTTTCTGAAATCGTCCAGTGATTAGAGTCCACACTGCAGCCTTGACCTTCTGATTCCTCAGGCTGTAGATGAAGGGGTTCAGGGCTGGAGGCACTACCGAGTACAGAACTGACAATGCCAGATCCAGGGATGGCGAGGAGATGGAGGGGGGCTTCAGGTAGGCAAATGTGCCAGTGCTGAGGAACAGGGAGAGCACGGCCAGGTGGGGGAGGCAGGTGGAGAAGGCTTTGTGCCGTCCCTGCTCAGAGGAGATCCTCAGCACAGCCCTGAAGATCTGCACATACGTGAAAACCATGAACACAAAACAGCCAAAATATAGAGAAGCACTTAGAACAACGAGCCCAAGTTCCCTGAGGTAGGATTTGGAGCAGGAAAGCTTGAGGATCTGTGGGATTTCACAGAAGAACTGGCCCAGGGCATTGCCATGGCACAGGGGCAGGGAAAATGTATTGGCTGCGTTCAGCAGTGAGTAGAGAAAGGCACTGGCCCAGGCAGCTGCTGCCATGTGGGCACAAGCTCTGCTGTCCAGGAGGGTCCCATAGTGCAGGGGTTTGCAGATGGACACGTAGCGGTCGTAGCACATGATGGTCAGGAGGGAAAACTCTGCTCCCATTAAGAAGAGAAAGAAAAACACCTGTTCAGCACATCCTTCATAGGAGATGGTCCTGGTGTCCCAGAGAGAATTGTGCATGGCTTTGGGGACAGTGGTGAGGATGGAGCCCAGGTCGGTGAGGGCCAGGTTGAGCAGGAAGAAGAACATGGGACTGTGCAGGTGGTGGCCGCAGGCTACGGCGCTGATGATGAGGCCGTTGCCCAGGAGGGCAGCCAGGGAGATGCCCAGGAAGAGGCAGAAGTGCAGGAGCTGCAGCTGCCACATGTCTGCCAATGCCAGCAGGAGGAAGTGGCTGATGGAGCTGCTGTTGGACATTTGCTGCACTGGGGTCTTGAAATCTGTTGAAGGAAGGAAGAAAGTGACTTTGAGGGAAGATTTCTCGCAGTACAGTCAACGGTCTTTCTCACAGACCAGTCCCTGCCACTAAACATATCCCCCTTGTCTATGTCTAGGAGAACTTCCTTCACCTTGGTTGCTCAAGCCCTGATTGCTGCTGGCCAATGTTCAGTGAGGAGCCAGACCTTGACCTGCAGGACACCTGCAAGTCAGTCCTGACCCCCAGTCAGTGCAGGGGAACAATGAGGGCAGGGGCCAGTCCTAGGGTTTGAACTTGAGTCTCCTCCTAAGGCACAGGAGACACCAAGTGAAAGGGATAGGGATTGCAGGTGGCAGAACAAGAGATTCTGCTGCATCTGGATAGAACAGAGAGTCCAGTGAGGCAGGGGCATTGTCTGAGCTTTAGTGCAGACTGAGGGGAGCTGCTCTGTCCCTCTCTCCTGTTCCCAGCAGCCCTGGATTTGCACCTTTCTGAGCTCAAATCCTGTGCTACCCTAGAAAGCCAGGTGACACTGCTAAGAGCAGAGTGATCCCTGACACACAAAGTGGCCCCTGCCTTTCCCTAAATCAGGGAGATTCTGCTCATTCCCAGCCTGCCCTGCCCAGAGCTCCCCGGGGCAGAGGGAGCTGGGACACCCCATTGCTGTGCTCAGCCTGCACAGGAGGAGCCCAAGGGCTGGGCCTGAGCCTGCAGCTGGATCTGCCATTCCCAGAGAGCCCGTCAGCAATGCCAGCAGCACCTGGGCAAGGCAAAGAGAGAGAGAGCCAGGCCCTGAGGAAAAGCCTTTCCCTGCCCAGCCCTGCACAGCCCCTCCCAGGCAGCAGCAGTGCAGGACAGTGGCCCTCAGGCCCTGGTCAGCAGGCAATGGGCACATGGCAGGAGAGATGCCCTGCATCTCTGGGGCTGCTCTGCCGGCCCAGGAGGGTAGTGAGGGCCCCGAGCCCCCAGGCTGAGGGCTGTGCTGGCTGGGAGGGGACACAAGAGCTGTGCTGCTTAGGGCAGTGTGTGCCCTGCAGGGCAGGGCCGGCAGGTGCCACATGTCCCCTGCAGCAGGGCTTCCCTCAGCACTGCCTCCCTCCCTCCCGCCCACGGCTCTGCTGCTGGAGCTGTCCCAACCCAACCTGTTCCTGTGGCCCCGGGCTCCTTCCCTGCCAGAGCTGCCAGAGCTGCCAGAGCCCAGCCCAGCCCTGGGCCAGCTCTGCCCTGCAGCTGCTCGGGGCTGCAGGGATTAAAGAGCAGCTCCCCCAGGCCTGGGCACCATGGAAAGGTGATGCTGGATGGATCTGGAGGCTGGGGAAGTGCAGGCACTTGCTGAGGTTCCCAGGAATCCTCATCCTGATGCTTTAAGAGCCTCAGCCCCTGCTCTGCCCTGCACAGCTGAGTTTCCATTGCTGCCAAGTTGAGTCAGGGAAAAATGGGAGCACAGATTCAGGAAAGCAGAAACACAAGCAGGAAACTCCTGCCCTGAATGAGCTCATGAAAAGTCCCTTCAGAAATTACCTGGGCATGAGCTGGAGCTCTGAGCAGCCCTGGCACACACAGCACCCTCTCCACAGCAGCAGGTCCTGCCCTGGCAGGAGTCACTCACTGCACCCACAGCTCCCCTCCAGCATCCATGGGAGCTCCCAGGCTGGCTGAGAGCTGCCCCTGGCAGGTGACAGATCCCCTGGCCTGGCCAAGAGCCCTCAGGGCTGCAGCACCTGCTCTGCACGACAGCCCTGGGCACCCCTGGCTGCAGCCCCAGCTTCAGCCCCTGCAGCCGTCCCTGGCAGCAGGAGCCGTCCTGCCCTGTCCCTCTGACGGTGCCCAGGGCAGCCCCGCTCTGGAGGACATCCTCCCCCATAGCAGAAAGGGCAGCAGAGCCATCCTTACAGTGCTGTCAGTACTGTCCTGGGTCAGCTTTAGGAGATCCCTGCAGCCACAGACTGACTGTGTCTGAAGTGGTGAATATTTCTTCACAAAGAAGCTCAGAATTTTCCTTCCAGGTGTTTAAGCCTCTGTCTGCCTCACTGCTGTCAGGTACCTGCAGGCAGTGCCCTCAGCCCTGTTGGGCTGGGAGTGGAGCTGCTCCTGAGGAGAAATGTCTTTTAAAATCTCTTCTTGGTTGCCAGGAGGTGCCTCTGTTTCAGGAGCCGGGCCCAGCTCAGCAGCACAGACACAGTACCAGGATTTTAATGACCCTCTTGGGCCTTTGGTGTTGTTTACATCAGACTCAGTCCCTAAGAGAGTGTTTAAAAAACTTTCTGAGAACTCCTACTCAGATTAAAAACGCCAAAGTTTCTTGAAGTTTTAATGGGTCCCACTGACAGACATGACTGAGAAAATGTCCCCAGGTTCCAGTTAGAGCAGAATACTGTAGGCAGTGATGACAGGTGGGGACAAACAAGGCAAAGGTGTCTGTGATGCTGAGCAATCCTGCATGTGTTTCAGAAATGCAAGGGCCATGGCCTGAGCCCCAGCCCCTGCCAAGGGACATCCTGTCCCTCCCTAAGTGCTCAGGGCTCTTCCCGGCCCACTGGGATGTGGGGATGTGCAATGCCAAGGGCAGCACCATGGGGCGGCCCCTGCCAGGCTGCTGAGCAGGGACAAGGAGGCAATGAGGCCCCAGGCCTGCAAGGGTCACTTGTCTCCTCCTCATGGCTCAGGCCTAGGCCCAGCAGCCATGGCCAAAGTGCTGCAGGAGTTGGCTCTGTCAGGACCTTGCAGCTGCTGCCCATCCCTGTGCCCTGTGCAGCCCAGGCTGTCCTACGGTGTCCGTGCCCTGCGCTTCTGTCCCTGCAGGCTGTCGTCATCCCCCGGCTGCCCCACCTGGCTGGGCCCTTCCTTTGCTGACAGCTCTGTGTCCTGCCTGCCTCTGCCTGGGCACACAGAGCCTTGGGCTGCTCCAGACTCTTTCTGGGGGACGTGTTGCAGCACAGCCCTGCCCTGGGACAGAAATTCCTCTCCCTCTGTGTCCAGTCTGGTCCTCCACTGCTGCCCTTGGTACCATTCTTTATTTTTCAAGTTTTTTTCTGCTCTGAAGAAGAGATCTAATATCTCTGAAACCACCTTTCAATTCCTGCCAGGCTACTCTTTTTCTATTCTCAGTTTTCACACCACTGAGACCTGGGCCCTCATTCTCTATATGAGTCATGTGCTTAAGGCCTACAAATTTCATCTTGGGTGTCTTTTGTGTCCTCCAAGGTCTTTTCAGATTAAAACATTGTAATCATACATAACCCAAGAAAGACTGTGTTTATTTTTAGGCCTTTAGTGGCCGAAAAAGGGGAATGCCTTTAAAATGGACAAGGATATATTTAGATTTGATATAAGGACAAAATATTTTATGATAGGTTGACAAGACAGAAAAACAGGTTGTCAGTGGGAGTGGATGTCCCATCCCAAAGGTGTTCAAAGTCAGGAGATATTAGCATCCAGCACCCTGGTCCAGTGGTAGCTGTGCCTTCCCATAGCAGGGACAGTGCAGTAGAGGATATTTTTGGGCCATTCTAATTTAAAAAAAAAAAAAATTACTTCAAGGAAAGTTCTGACACTTCTTTCTGAAAGACTCACCAAGGGAGTCTATGGCAGAGCTTTCCTGCATGACCTTGCAAGTTGAGCATGGGGGGGTTCTGAGATACATGATAAGCATCCACAAAGGGCATTTGGAGCCTGTGCAAGATTTCCCATGGGATGTCTGAGAAAAGAACACAGGAACGGAAAGGATTCAGAGATCAAAGTGGTTTTATGAGGAACAGACATAAGAAAACAGAGAGAAAGAAGGATAAAAACAATATCATAATATATAAAAAGAGTTTACACTATTTGCTGGTCACGACAAGTTTTGGCTGTGCCCTGTAGCTGATCCCCAAAGCCTGTGGAATTTTCCTAAACCCTTGATTGCCAACAACTCTCTGGGACAAGGCAGCTCTCTCTGCTGTGGTACTGAGGGATGTCCAAGTGCCAGATACTGGAGTGGGGACCACAAACCAACAGGGTCTCAGCTTATATCCAGGCTGGAATGCTTGGTTCCTCCCTCTGGGCGGAGCATTTCACAATGGGATAGTGAGTCATGTGATAAGGCCTGATGGGCCCATTAACAGGAGGTAGTCCAGGAGGGGGTCATCTGTGAGCTGTGCAGCAAAGGTGCAGATGGGCCCATTAACAGAAGATAAGCCAAAGTGAAGGAGGCAGGGAGCACTGCCTCACCTGGTTTCAACAGTTCATGAAGATGGTGATAGAATATACTTCAACCCAGGACATTGCCCCTCTCTGCAGACACGTGAGCGTTGTTCGCTTTCGGGATGACCCCGGATGTGTCAGGGGGTGCTGCTACGTGGACACAAGACAGCCGGTCCTGTCCTGCTGGGTCCCAGCAGTGCCTCGCAGCAGTCCTGCATCCCCATCAGGATGCCGGCCAAGAGAGGTCCTGGAAGCTGAGGGAGCTGATTTGAAGCTTGCATGGGTGCCTACAGGTCAAGGCCAAGGGCGTTCCCTCAGGATAGAGCAGTCCTGAGAGGTCTCTAGAATTCAAAGAAATCAGCAGACAAATGCATTGTCCACCAAGAGCTCTTTGATTGGCAGGAGGTTAGGGCTCTGCACCCCACCACAAGGCTTCTTTGCCACGTCCAAATTGCAGTGGGTTTCTGTAGGAATTCTATCAAAAATACCTTCCGTTTTTAGACTGCTGAGATGATTCCATAGGCAGGGACTTAGAAAGAAACACATTGCGTCAGAATCCTAGACTTGAAGCTAATGTCCACCTGCTGGCCAGGAGGAGTCTCAGCGCACCAAAGCAGCTCATCTTCCTCACCCCTTCCCTGCACAGGGCTGATTCTGTAGCCGCCCTTAGGTCTTCCCCAAGGCTATGTCTAAAGCTTTATGTCAAGTCACTCTCTTGCCAAGTTAGGCTTCCAGGTTTTTCTTATGTTAACTGATGCTAAGTACTTCTGGATATGTGTGCTAAGTACTCTTTCCTTCTGTCAATTGCCTGTGCTTCCTTACATCAAACAAAGGCCTTGTTTCATTCCAAAATGTGCCTGATGCTGGCCCAAGTCTTTTGGCACTGCTTGCTTTCCTGTGGCATGTTCTACCTCCCCCGAGAGGAAAGAGGGAGCTGGAGAAAGAGCTTGCCAGGCTGCTCTCCATCCTTTACCAGCAGTCTTGCTTAAGCGGACAAGTCCGAGCTGAGCGCAAAAGGAACAGCCGAGCATGGGAAGGGTGGGTGGGAAGGATGGTCCAGGAACCGTAGGCCTGGCAGCCTGAGCTTGCTGCCGGGCAAGGCCTTGGAGCACATCCTCGCAAGTGCCATCCCACGGCACGTGCAGGGAACCAGGGGGTGGGAAAGCTCTGCGGAGGGATGGGGACAGCTGCGGGTCTTGGCAGGGCGTTGAGCTGGGGTTGGTGTTGCTGGGCGTGTTGGGGAAGGAGTCTTCTGGAAGAGGAGAGATCTAGGCTGGAACTGGAGTCACTTTGAAGGCACCACCTGTGGTATGGCACAGCTTTGGTTATGGAGGACAGAAGGAATAGCTGGGACTTTTTCTCCTAGTAATCCTGCTTCTCCTGCAGGGAAGAGGAGGGGAGAGCTGTGCTTTCTTGGCCACTTAGATATCTGTAGCTGGGGCAGGATTAGCCCTTTTGCAATCTACTCATTTGTTTGGGCTGTTTTTGTAACACTGAGTGGACTTTCATTCGTGGAGAGCTTTTACTCCTTAAGAGACTTAGGTTCTTATCATGCCATCCTAGAAAAATGTTTGAAACCAAAGCAAGGCCTTTATTTTGCCTCTGTGTGGTCTTCTGCGTTGTAAAGTGACATTCAGTGGATGACCTTAAGGCAAATGTGTTGCTGCTTTGAGGTGGGAAGGAAACTTCCAAATCTGTCAGGTTCTCAGGCCATTGCTATGAATTTAGGAAGTTTGCAACTTTTTGGAACTACTTGAGTTGAGTAATGGGAAGAGAAGCTTTCCTGAATTGAAGATTCTTAAATGCCAGATCCCTCTCTGCCTCTGCTGCCAGGGTGATTTTGTGCTTCAGGAAATGGCTCCAAGTAGAAAACAATTTCAGCATGGAGTAACAGCTTCTGACAGAGAGCAACAGTTGCCAGCACTTGCTCCAGGTGCTCCTGCCAACATGCCCTGTAGGAAGGAGCACGGCCCCCAGCACACAATGGCTTTGGCTGCCCTGTGGCAGAGAAGCGCCCCGGGGCACAGGTCTCTGGGGCAGGAGATGATACCAGCATTGCCAGGGCTGGAGGGGCGGTAGCTCTGCTTGGGCGGGGGCTTTGTCACACCTGCCGATTTCAGCGCTCCCCTGGCCCCAGGGCTCAGAGCAGCATCTGTGCCCTGGCCCACACGTTCCTCGTCTGCGTCACACCCGCGGGTTTAGGACGGCCAGCGGATGGGGACGTGTCCCAGGGAGGCCGTGTCAGCTTCTGTGCAAGGCCCCGTGGCCTTCCCGCTGCGGCTGCGTCGGCTGCCCTGGGGGCTCCTTCTGCTGCCCTGGGCCCGCAGAGCAGGGCAGCGTTTGCCCACGGTTTGAGCCGCTCCGAAAGATGCTGTCTCAGGGCCGTCTTCGACACTTGGGGTGAGAGATTCCTTCCAACCTGGGCCACTTTGGCTGGGCTGGGGGCGGCCCCAGGGCAGGTGGCAGTGTGTGCATTGGCCCTTTGTGACACGGTGCAGCAGCGGGGTCACCGTGGCATGGAACGGGACAGGGTGTCAAAGGACCCTTTGTGACCCGTGGTGACATAGGTGCTGGCGGTGGCGCAGCCAGGCCACAGTGCTCGGAGCAGGCGACGGGACAGGACGGGGGAGAGTGGTGTCGTGAGGAGGCCCCCCAAGGCACACTCATTCCCGTCTGATCCAGAGCTTTTCCGAGGCGTTATTCCTAAAGGTGACCTCGAGGCCAGACCACAGGACTTGGTGACCTGTGGCCTACCCGAGGCTTCTCTTTTGCACGTACCATCGAGGACTTGTTGACTCGAAGCTCTTCTGAGCCACCTCTCTAGAAGGCGCCCTCAACACCACACTCTGGCATGGCGGGCAGATTTCTTGGCCTCTTCAAAGTCTTCAGGGGGGAAAGAAAGCAAGCCCGTGGAGCACAACAGCCTGAAGAGCCAGAGCAGTTCCAGCCAGTGCAGGACGGTGAGTGGCAGAACTGGGCCACAGGGCTGATGGCTGCAGCCAGCTTGGCTCCGTCCTCTCCCACCTGTTGTGGACATGCCCAGGGACAGGACGGAAGAGGGGCTGGGGCTGAACCTGGCAGCACCCATGCTCCATCCCCTGGGGCATCCCGGGGCAGTCCCAGCCTGGGGAGGAAAGGGCTGGGCTGTGTTCTCCGGCCTCTCCCGCAGCCCCTCAGCTCTGCCTGCTCTCGCTCTTTGCCAGATGCAGCCACGGACGGCACACAAGAGTACAGGCCTGCCAGTGGCCGCTTCCGCAGGACACTGAAGGTACCTGCAGCCCTCCCCACCTGGGCTGGGCCTGCTGTCACTGCTCAGCCGAGCACCGCGCTTGCAGCGCTCCATGGAACATCCCTGGCTTTGTTCCCCTGCAGATGTTCCCGAAATTCCGGCGCATTCGGTGTAGGAACACCAGCAGCACTGCAACTGCAGGTACAGCCAAGCTTGACTACAGGCTGACCAACTGCCAGGCAGAGCCTGATGTCAGCACAAATTTGACTGCCTGCTCAGAAAATTTTGTCACTGCAGTGAATGATCTCCGGGCGAAGTCTGTCGTCATGGAAATGACCGAGGGCACGAGCATCACAGACACTGCCACCAGAATGACTCAAGGCCTCCCAAATACTGACAGCACCCCCACTCCCACCATGACTCATGCTCCCACCGTGGATTTTTTCGAGGAGAGTTCTGTTTCTCCTCAGCAGCAGGTAAGCAGCCTGGGGCCAGGGCTGGAGGCCTCCCAGGATTGTGTGTCCCCTCAAGCCGCTGGGTCCTCTCAGCCTTTGAAGCCATTAGAGTACTGTGGGAAGGGAAGCTGGAGAAGTTGCTGCCTTGGACAGTGCTCCAAGTCTTCCCCATGCCGCCTCCAGGTACGAGCCATTGTAAGGAATATTCACCAGAGACTAGCATCCCATGTCACTGTGGATGCCAGGATGCAAACTGACATTGTGAGGCTGGCTGAAGAACACCCAGCTGACGTGGTGCTGACCCTCTTGCGCTGTGCCCCAACATGTGACAGGTATGGGCTCACCTGCCTTGAGAGCTCAGGGCTCACCGGCCTTTAGGGCCGTGGCCCTGCACGGCCTGTGCAATGGGCTCTGCCAGACAGGCAGACAGGTCCAGGACCCTGGGGCCCCTCTGTTTCCCGAGCCTGCTGCCATGGTCCCTCCCTGCCCTTCAGGGCACCGGGGCTCTGTCCCCTGGCCCCCAGACCCGCACAGGGCATGGTAGTGTGGCTGAGACGTCCCTGACACAGAGTTCTGATCCCACAGAGCTGCTGCAATGATGTGGAGAACCATAGGTTCATCAAGTTCCACAGTGGAGAAAGTGCTGCCGACACTCCTCCGTGTGATGGAGGACTGGCCTCTGTCTCGCATGGTTACCTCTGATGGGGACAACGAGAACGTCTTTGCCCTGGCTGTGAGTTTCTGGGCATTTGCTCACCCCCAGGTCGCCTCTCCAGCAGCTCTCCATCCTCTCCCTGCCTCAGGCCCTGGGCTGAAACTTGGGCTAAGGGCAGGCTCAGGGGGCACCAGGCCTGCTGCTCCCCCTGTGTCTCCCCTGGGGCCCTGCCACATGGACACCTCGGCACTGAGCGCTCTCCTTGGCAACTTCTTTTGCAGGCAACTCTGGTGGTGTGGGTGATTGTCCAGGTGCCTGAGTGCCACGAGGCACTGATCCTTCATTCCTCCCACCTGTTTCTGGCTCTGCTTTTCCATGTTGTCATCAGCACACAGCAGATGCCACCACAGGAAGTCGATCACTTCTGGAGAGCATGCCGAGAAGAACACCGCCTTCCCAGCGACCCCAACAGGTCTCCGTCCTCCTGTCCTTCCCACGTCCTTGTGGCCAGTGCCAGTGCTCCCAGTGTGACCCAGGCTTTGCTCTGCACACAGGTTTGCAGTGCAGGCCGTGAAGTCCCTGCTCTGCCGGCTGGAGTGTGACAATGAGGTGATCGCTGTGGAGTCCAAGCACGGCTGGGACACGCTGCCCTGTGCTGACACTCAGCACTATGCTGTGGCTCTGCTGGCCAGGTGAGACCCCCTATCTCCCTGCTGTCCCTGGAATTTGTGCCCTGTGCCCGGGCTGCCCCACACAGTCCCTGTGGTCATGGGCCAGAGGGCCTCGTCACTTTAGGGATGGCCGAGCAGACTGGAAAAGGCTAGGAGAGGAGGGTGCACAGGAGTGGCCGCCTCCCAAAGCACCCACGTCCCCTCCAGGGATGCTGGGGAAAGACTGCACCTCTATGAGTCAGTCCTGAGAAAAGTGTGCCCCCCCACCTCAGGCTCTTTGTTCCTTTTTGCCCCTGACAGGGAGATGCGCCATGTCTCGATCCCTTTGTCTTCCTGCATCGCAATTCATTTGCTCCGGCTGCTCAGCATTGAGAAGCCAGGCTGCGATCTGCCTCTCCTGGCATTCCTTGTGGAGGTGAGCCTGAAGGCCAGCGCGGCCTCGCTGAGCTGCCTCCAGGCTCTCTGCCCTCTCGCAGCCGCATCCCTGGCCTGGGATGGCACCAGCGCCCTGTGCTGCTGCCTAGGGCTGGCCCTGTGCACTTCTGGGCTCCTGCCAGCCAGGCCCTGTGCCACTGCCCTCTGCCTTTCAGGTACTGGAGTGCCTGGACTTGACTAAATGTGGTGGCTGGGTCCTGAGGGTCGTGTCGAGTTACCTGCAGATTGAGTGCAGGCAGATGTGTCGCCTGGTGCTCAGAGGCCTCCTGGTGCTCAGCAAGGATCCCCTGATGGTGAGAAGGGGACAGCAGCTAAAGCTGCACTGGGGAGAGCAGCCCCATGGGCTGGCTGGGCTTCAGGAGCTGAGGCAGCTGCTCCCAGCTCTCCTGCCTCAGCTGCCCGAGTGCTTTGGGACGGGCCTTTGGTCTCTGGGCCCTGCGGCAGCAGGCTGGGCTTGCAGTGCCAGGGCGCTGTCGCTGGTGCAGCTGTTGACGGCTTCACAGCACAGCCTTGTGTTCCACACAGGCCAGAAGAATGTGCTGTCTGTCTCAAAGCTTTGTGGATCTGCTGGGCGATGAAGATGGAGTGGTGGTTGCCCTGACCCTCCGTGTGCTTACTGATATGCTGAAGAACGAAGACATCCTGATATCCAGCACCACCGCCCCAAAGCTGGCTGAGGCACTCCTGGCGCTCTTTAACAATGTAAGGTTCTGCAACCCGAGCCACAGGCATTGGGTGCTGCCCAGAAACTTTATGCTGTCTGCATTTTCAGGCCTTTGCCTAGGTGGGCCTGGAGTAATCGGTGTAATCGGTGCTTAGGTTTTTTCCTTTCCTCTAGGAAAATAGCTTCATGCAACTGCTCTCCATTGACCTCTTCTGTAAGGTGATGGAGTTGGTAGTGGATAAGGGAAAAAAGCCCCTGAAGACAATTGTCAACAAGAGCCTGCACCTACTTTTAATCTACTGCCGTGATGAGAACCGGCATGTGGCAAATGTGAGGTTTTGTGCATGCCTGGGAGGGGGCTCAGCTGCCTCCTGCCCTGGTGCCATGCAGGCTGCGTCCTCCTCCAGGCCTTGGCACAGGGATGCGGGTCCCTGTGCCCTGGGCTGTGGTGCCATCTCTGCATCTCTGCTGCTCTTCAGGCCTCTTGAGAAACCCTGCATTGTGTGGCTAAGTTCCTGAAGTGGAGGGATCTGGAGGAGCTACTGACCAAGGAAGATCCGTTGAATATCGATGAGTGTAAGGTAAGGATGGCTTGGAGAAGTGCCAGCCTCAGCCTGGAGATGATCCGTGGCCGCGGGACTGGCAGCCATGGCCCCTGCCCAGTGCTGCACCCAGGGGCTCCGGCCTGCGCCCCACACGCCGCTCCCTTCCTTGGGCCCCGCGGGCTCTTCTCCAGGCTCCTGCGGCCCCGAGCCGGGTGCTCGTGGAGTCCCAGCTCAGCGGGGCTGCGGGGCGGGGCAACACCGCTGCTCCCCGGGCAGCAGCCGGCCCTCTGCTCCCTCCAGAGCCCGGCACCAGCGGCTGCTGGCTGGGCCTCAGGGCCGTGCGGGCAGGGGAGGTCGGGGCTGGGCGCGGCCAGAGCCCGGCCCAGGGGCTGAGCCCGCGCCAACCCTTCCCTCCTGTCGCTCTCTCCAGCTGGCAGACGACAGGAGCCGAGCGGCTGAGCACCTGCAGAACCCAGAGGAGTCCCTGCCGGAGGCGGCCATACAGTTCATCGGTAAGCCACGAGCCCGGGCTCCCTTCTCGGCCCGCTGCAGCTCGGCCCCGGCCCCGGCTGCTGCCCCGGCTGCAGCGGCATCCGGGCCCGGCGCCGTGAAGCCCCACCTGCCCTCGGGGCTGCTGCCGCCCTCTGGCAGCCGTGCCCTGGGGTGGCAGCAAGCGGCAAGGGCCCGGGCTGAGCCCTGCTGGGGCAGGAGGCCGTGTGGCCACAGGGCTGGCAGCGGCGCTGGCAGGGAGCCGTGCCGCTGGGACCGTGACACGCTCTGCGTTCACAGGCATGGCCGTGCGGTACATGAGGATGTAGCAGGGAGAGCTCCAGCTCATTGCCAGGGGTGAGTGAGGGCAGCTGGTTGTCAGCGGCTCTGGCAGGGAAAGCTGCACTGCCTGGGCCGAGAGCTGCAGTCCCCTGCTGTGGAGGGCTTTGCTCCTTGTGTGGACAAGGGCTGGAGAGGGCACAACACACAGAGATTTCAGGGGCGCGTGGGGGATTCGTGGCAAGCACCTTCTGGCTGATCCCAATGTCTCCTGCTTCCTTCTGGGTGGGATGGCCCTGACAGGAAGATCTCCTCGGATTCCCACAGATTCTGGCTCTGACCATGGCTCTGTTCTTCTCTCTTCCAGCCCTTCAAACCCAGAGGCATGACAGCAGCCCCTCATGTTCTAACCTGCAAAATGAAGCCCGTTTTCCCCAAAAAGCTCAAACTGGGGATGTCTTCTGAATCCAGTGAACCAGTGTCTTAAGAACACACCAGGAGACACTGAAGATGACACCATCTCTCAGTGCTGCTGAAGCTCCACGCACAGCTGAGGCTGAGCACAATTCCCATGGCTTCAGACCTCTCCCTGTTTGTAGTTACCTCCCTCCCTCCAACCCTCAGACCATGCCCATGCCGTTTTTTCCCCTCCACTCTCCACCCCTTTTGACAGCTCTTTCCCTCCCAGCCCTCAAACCCTACCCATCCCCCCGTTTTCCCTCCCAGCTCATCCCTTTGCTTCGCCTTTCATTAATAAACACTTTGGCTTCTTCACTTAACCTGCGTCTCTGTGGAGCTGAAGCGGCGTAAAAACCTGAGCCCTGGGACACACAGGCCCCTGCTGCCGTCCTCTTCCGCGCCGTGTTTTGTGCAGACACAGAGGAGCGAGGCCGCGTCAGGCTGGAAAGGTGCCTGTGCTGAAGATCCAGTTCCACAACACTGTGGAGTTTAAGGTCCTACTGAGCAGCCTGAAGCTCCTGGATTTTGGAAGAGCCAACCTGAGTATGCTCTGAACCCAGCTGTGAGGGATTCCATGGCAAGCATCTACAGGGGGCAAAGGAGCTTGGAATGCTGGAAGCTTTCAAGAATAGCTTCCTGAAATCACAGCAGTGCTCCATCGCTGCACAGGGTCAGGGAGAGGGCAGAAGCAGAGACCATCAGGCCATAACAGGGAGCTTTGGGTGTGCCTTAGGGCAAGTGAAGCAGCAGCAGCACGATGGCAGAGACTCTGACGCGTGACCGAGCCAATGTCCGAGCGCCGTCAGGCAGTGCCGGGATCCCGGCTGCGGTTCTGGTGCCCAGAGCAGAGGAATTGCAGCCCCTGCCTCAGAGCCTGTCAGAAAGCCAAGCAAGTGAGAGCAGAGGGAGGGCAGCCTTCCAGTCTCTCTTGGGCATGGCCGCAAAGCAGCCCCTGCTTCTCCTTCCTCCGCCTGTGTTGGGGTGTGCTGATGGCAGCGCCAGCCAGGTTGTGCTCTGTGTTCCAAAGGCTGTGGAGAGCGGGCATGAAAAGTGCTGGGTGCACAGCGGAGAGTCCTGGAAGGTGCTGGCAAGAACGTCCTGTGGGAACAGGGCTCTGGTCTCTGGCCGGGAAGAGCCTGGTTTTGCTGCTGTGAGCGCAGGCAGGCGTCGAGGCAGGTGAAGAGGCAGCAGGCAGCTTGTGTTTGTAGAGGGCCTGGGGCTGCATTAGTGAACCTCCAGCTGGAACCACACTGGGGGAAATCCCAGCTAGAGCTGGAGCGCCTGTCCAGAAAGCACCAGAAGGAATTCAGCCTTGCCAGGGTTTCTTAAGAGTGTGTTGGTGTTCCCCAGGAAAGGTACACATTTGGGGAAACACCTCTGAGGCAAGGGGACTTGCTGCGGAAGGAAAGCGCTTTCCTAGGAGCTCTCGGTGCTGTCGGAGCAACTGTCCCCCTTTGGCTCTCTGCGGTCCTTTCAGTCCTTGAGGCCCGTTGCATTCGGCAGGTAGACAAGGGAAAGGAGAAGGCTGTGAACAGCAGGTTTGGAATCCACCCGGACCTGCGGAGATCAAGGCCAGCACTTGCAGCAGGGTGTGTTCCCCCCCTTTGGACACAGGTGTGAGCAGGAGCATCTCTGTCCAGCTGCCAGCCCCAAAGCTGTCTTTGAGAGCTGTGAGTTCAAAGGCCTTCGCGCACACACCTCTCACATCTTGCCTGTCTGCTGTGTTTCAACTCTTGGCAATATGCATTTGCCTCTTGCTTGCTGGAAGCTGCTGTGGCCCAGAGGGCCGGCACTGAGCTGGGCTGTGTGGGCCAGGCGGCACGGAGAGTCTTGGCTGATCTTGGAGTGTCCATGGCCTCAGAAAAGGCTTGGAAGGTTTGCCTCCCAAGGCGCCCTGCTCACTGGCTCTTCCTGTGCATCTTGGAGAGAACAAGGCAGGCATTTCTGGCAGCTGGGCATTAGCAGGCCTTCAAATGGGGGTGTGTTGTGGAGCAGGCCCAGCTGAGACACCCTGAGAGGAGCCCAGCGCTCCTTGCCCCTCTCCGCAGACACGTGAGCGTTGTTCGCTTTCGGGATGACCCCGGATGTGTCAGGGGGTGCTGCTACGTGGACACAAGACAGCTGGTCCTGTCTTGCCGGGTCCCAGCAGTGCCTCGCAGCAGTCCTGCATCCCCGTCAGGATGCCGGCCAAGAGAGGTCCTGGAAGCTGAGGCAGCTGATTTGAAGCTTGCGCCGGTGCCTACAGGTCAAGGCCAAGGGCGTTCCCTCAGGATAGAGCAGTCCTGAGAGGTCTCTAGAATTCAAAGCAATCAGCAGACAAATGCATTGTCCACCAAGAGCTCTTTGATTGGCAGGAGGTTAGGGCTCTGCACCCCACCACAAGGATTCTTTGCCACGTCCAAATTGCAGTGGGTTTCTGTAGGAATTCTATCAAAAATACCTTCCGTCTTTAGATTGCTGAGGTGATTCCATAGGCAGGGGCTTAGAAAGAAACACATTGCGTCAGAATCCTAGACTTGAAGCTAATGTCCATCTGCTGGCCAGGAGGAGTCTCAGCGCACCAAAGCAGCTCATCTTCCTCACCCCTTCCCTGCACAGGGCTGATTCCATAGCTGCCCTTAGGTCTTCCCCAAGGCTATGTCTAAAGCTTTTTGTCAAGTCACTCTCTTGCCAAGTTAGACTTCCAGATTTTTCTTATGTTAACTGGTGCTAAGTACTTCTGGATATGTGTGCTGAGTACTCTTTCCTTCTGTCAATTGCCTGTGCTTCCTTGCATCAAACAAAGGCCTTGTTTCATTCCTAAATGTGCCTGATGCTGGCCCAAGTCTTTTGGCACTGCTTGCTTTCCTGTGGCATGCTCTACCTTCCCCGAGAGTAAAGAGGGAGCTGGAGAAGGAGCTTGCCAGGCTGCTCTCCATCCTTTACCAGCAGTCTTGCTTAAGCGGACAAGTCCGAGCTGAGCGCAAATGGAACAGCCGTGCACGGGAAGGGTGGGTGGGAAGGATGATCCAGGAACCGTAGGCCTGGCAGCCTGAGCTTGCTGCCGGGCAAGGCCTTGGAGCACATCCTCCTGAGTGCCATCCCACGGCACGTGCAGGGAACCAGGGGGTGGGAAAGCTCTGCGGAGGGATGGGAACAGCTGCAGGTCTTGGCAGGGCGTTGAGCTGGGGTTGGTGTTGCTGGGCGTGTTGGGGAAGGAGTCATCTGGAAGAGGAGAGGTCTAGGCTGGAACTGGAGTCACTTTGAAGGCACCACCTGTGCTATGGCACAGCTTTGGTTATGGAGGACAGAAGGAATAGCTGGGACTTATCAAAAGCCTGATGTCTCTGTGGAAGTGAAGAACGACTCAAGAAAAATGCAGAACACTTCCACAAGCCAAACACAGGTCCCAAATAAGAAAAGAAACAAACTAAACCTTGTGACCTCCAGAAGGAGCCCATGCACCCTTGGGCTAGAGCGCTGCAGAAGCCAAGACATAGAGCTTTACTGAGCCAGATGCTCACCTGGAGCACCAGCCCTTTGGTGCCTCAACATGGCAGATCAAAGCCCATTTCCCAGCTGTCACTGGCTGGGGCAAATGCTAGATCCTGGTAGGACTGCAGCACTCAGCATCCTTAGCCAGCAGCAGCAAGTGCTGGCTGGGCAGAAACTTGCACCTCTGCCTTGCACTAAAGACAGCACCCTCCAGAATTGGCATTTACTATCTCAGGAAAATCTGACTCTGCTGTCACCACAGCTGTAGGGTTGTGGTAACTTTGCTCATTTTGCTCCTCTTTGGCCTCTTCTCCAGCAGAAGAGAGAGCCATCAGCACTGCAGGTGGCTGAGGAGCTACCACTAACTGTAGCAATGTATCTGCAGCAATGTATCTGCATAACTTGAAATACAAAGTGCTCAAGCCCAAGCACCACCTAGAGATACTAGTTACAAGTAGCAGCTCTTTGGGAATATATCAAGGCCACAGAGACACAAACTGGTCTAAAAAGAAGAGGAGCCTGGGAAATTGAATACCAGGACAAAAAGAATGAGCTAGAGGCCATGAAGGCTCGGAATTATAGCCAATCAAATTGCCTAAGGGACGTGTGCTGAGCAAACAAAGCAGACAAACCAATCAAGAAAGGCATGAAGGTGTGAACAGTGGTCTTACAATCAATAAACATAGTGTAATGTAAATATGAAATGGCTTCTGCAGAAATCCTATTGGTTCTGTCGTTCAGAGGTACCGAGCTCCCAGAAGTATCATTCAGATGTATTTGCTGGCAGCCAGAAATGAAAATTCGGGACTCAAGCTGTAGCCCTAAAGAGCAGGGAGATGCTCGAGGAGGCACCACCTTTGTTTTAGCAATTCAGCAAGCGAGCGAGTCCTTCTGTGAAAGGAACCACTACCCTCCTTGCCTTCCTTCTGGCACCTGAGAAGGACAAAGACTGTCCCAAATGCAATTTGCAGGCTGCCACAAGTCTGTGCTTCTTGTGTCTTTTCAACACAACTCTACCCAAAGCTGCAGCCACAGCTGACACCAGAGAGGAAAGCCCCTGAGAGCAGCAGAGTCTGTGAGGGCTGTTGACATTTACATCTCCTCCTGTGGCAGTGTTGAGTGCTTTACAAACCTCTCCAAAAGTCTGAGAAACAAAAGAGCCACAAAGAAAGGAGAAAGCATTTAGATCTTGGAGTGCAAGCCAGCCCAGACTGGAGATCTCTGCTGGAAATGCCTAAAACCTGCAGGATGCAGAAGGGCTCTGTCAGAAGGCAGATGAGGCATTTTGCTCTCAAGTGCATGGCCACTGGGCCTGAAGCATTGAGGATTACGGCCTCAGCTCAGAAGGAGAGTTTCTTCTTTCTTCTCGGGTTTCAGTCTCTAAATTATGCAGTTCTAATCCTGACCATGGAGTATTTTCTTCAGCAAACTCTTGGAAAGAAAGCTATGATAGGGGGTAGGTTTCTCTTTCAGGCAAGCAAGATTCTTCTCCTTCTGTACTTGTGGCCAGCTGATTATAGATACACAAAAATGCTAAGGAAATAAACACAGAGATGTCCCACGCTTGAGAGACCAGGAGATCTACCAGGTCCTGTTGCCTACTGCAGGCAACACCTTGGCAGTGTGACCATTTGACAATTTGACAATGCCTTCTGGCCACGCTTACAAATTCTGACTGGTACTGAGAGATGGGACAATCTGTCCTCAGTGTCTGAACATTTTTGCAGCTTGCCTGACTTCAGACTTGATAGATATTCTACCAGGAAAACAGCTGGCCCATGGTTTTGTGGTCGGACTCACCCGCTGCCGATATTTTTGACTTTGATGTATTTTGTCATGGGATTTTCCGTGCTCACAATTGTCCCTGAGGAAAACAAAATTCCAGATGCTCACTTTGAAGCAGAGATCCCAGCTTCCAGGAGGCACAAAAGGCAGCCCCATTGCTGGGGCTCTGAACACTTTGTGGTCCGCTGGGTAACAACAACAAAACAACCTGACAGACAGCTCTGAAGCAGAAATGGCCAGCAGAGACTGATTTTCTTCAGAAGTTCCTATGGGGAATCCTAAATGTCCCTGTGATATCAAACTGAGGAGGAACATTTGGTCCAGCTACGCTGCCAGGTGCACACAATACGCTATCCTCCAGACAACAAATACACAAGACGTACTCAGTAGCTCCAGGGAGTCCTCCTCGATCTGCTGTTGCTGAGCAGCAGCTGTGTCAGCGCAGGAGATGAACCGACTGCCCGGGCTCACCTTCTCAGCTTGGGGAGCAAAGGCTCCTTGACACAATGCTCCTGCTGCAGCTGGTTTGGTGCAAGAGCCTGTGTAGATCTGGGAGAAGAAATGAGTTTGGTTCAGAAAGGTGGCTGGCAGAGATGACCCTGAGATACGTTCCAAATGCCAGCCCTTAGGAAGATGCTGTCAGCCTGCCACACGCAGGGCTCTTCAGATGGATTTTTTGCATGTCCACTTCCCTTTGACTGGATGGCTCAAAGGCAAAGACTGGTTTTACTGCAGTTCATGGTCAGATTTATGTTCCATTTTCAGGGATTTTCTGAAGGAGGACTGCCACAAGGACCATATTCCACTTCCTCCCAAGGACCATATTCCACTTCCTCCCTCTTTTCCCCCTCCAAGGGCTACAGACACACTTGCAGCTCCCTGTTCAAATGTTCTACCTCCTCCCACGGAGTGCTCTTGTCCTCCACCATGTTCAGGTCATGCTCAACCGGCAGCACTTCTGGTGGAGGCAGTTCCTGTGGCTCACACCAATCCTGGGGCTCCTCTTCCTCAGTCATTTGAAGCAGGCCTTTGAAGGCTGCCTGGCCAGATGTCAACACTTCCACCTCGAGTCAAACAGAACAAAGCAGTCAGAGACTACAGCTTGTCCCTGTCAGCCAAGAGTCATCAGCTGTGAGCAAAGGGAAAGAAGAGATTTACAAGGGCTACAGACAGCTTGTTTCCATCCTCCGTCTTGGGCACCATGTTCCACTGTTAAAACACCACAGGATCAGGAAGTGCAGAGCCATGGGGGAGGGAAATGCACAGGGACTCCCCCTGGGAGGGACCTCGGGAGGTTTCCAGGCCAGGCCAAAGCACAGTCAGTGGAGAAAGGGACACAGGGAGGGGCTGTCTGTGTGCTCTGCCATGGCAGGATGAGATGCAGAGCTGCACAGACACCCAGACCATGTGGATCCCTGCAGGAGCTGATCTCACTCAGTGGCTCCCTGGCCTCTGCTGCTCTCTGGTTGCTCTGGTTTGATGTTCCCTGGTGGTCACACCCAGCCCCACACACACCAGTGCTGTGTGCACACACACCAGTCTCAACAGTGCCTGGGCCCCAAAGGACACAGGACCTGATGGTTTGTGGTCCCCACGCCAGTATCTGGCACTTGGACATCCCTCAGTACCACGAGCAGAGAGAGCTCCCTTGTCCCAGAGAGTTCTTGGCAGCAGGGGGTTTAGGAAAATGGCACAGGCTGTGGGGATCAGCTGTAGGGCATGGCCAGGGATGGGCACTGACCATCACCTCTGAGCAAACCACCTTGATCCCCCATCCTTTCCTTCCTGGGGTCCTTTCTTAGATACTCCATGGGAAATCTCGCACATTGCCCAAATGCCCTTTGTGGATTTCCATCGTAAATCTCAGACCCCAACGCAGAACCTCCCATGCTCAGATGACATCATGCTGGAAAGCTCTGCCATTGACCCCCTTGGTGAGGCTTTCATGAGGAGGTGTCAGAAATTCCCTAAAATTAAATTTTTATCTTCTGTTTTTTTAAAATTGGAATGGCCCTAAAATATCATGTACTGCAGCCCCCTTGCTGTGAGAGGGCACAACTACCACTGCAACAGATGGTCAAAGCTCCAGATCTTGAACAGGTTTTGGGATGGGGCACTCAATTTTGTGGACAACCTGTTCCTGTCCTGTCAGCATAAACACAAAATATTTCATTCTTATATCAAGTCTGAATTTATGCTTAACAATTTTAAAGGCTTTTCCCTTTCCACTGCCAATACAGGCTTGTAAAACTATGCCAATTTTTCTGGGATTATGACCACGATGTTTTAATCTGAAAAGACCTTGAAAAGACACAAAAATCTCCCAAGATATGATCTGGAGGCCACAAGCACAAAGCCCGTGAGACTAAGGGCCCTGGGCTCAGTGCTGTGAGTAGCCTGAGAGGGCCTGAAGGGGTGTTTCAGAGATGGTGGAGCTCTTCTTCATTGTGTGAAACTGCCTGAGGATGAAATAATGCCAAACGGATCTCCTGGGGTGTTCCAAACTGGACACAAGGAGAGAGGAATTTCTGTCCCAGGGCCGGGCTGAGGTGCAAAACATCCCCCAGAAAGAGTCTGGAGCAGCCCAAGGCTCTGTGTGCCCAGGCAGAGGCAGGCAGGACACAGAGCTGTCAGCAAAGGAAGGGCCCAGCCAGGTGGGGCAGCCGGGGGATGACAACAGCCTGCAGGGACAGAGGCGCAGGGCACGGACACTGTAGGACAGCCTGGGCTGCACAGGGCACAGGGATGGGCAGCAGCTGCAAGGCCCTGACAGAGCCAACTCCTGCAGCACTTTGGCCATGGCTGCTGGGCCTGGGCCTGAGCCATGAGGAGGAGACAAGTGACCCTTGCAGGCCTGGGGCCTCATTGCCTCCTTGTCCCTGCTCAGCAGCCTGGCAGGGGCCGCCCCATGGTGCTGCCCTTGGCATTGCACATCCCCACATCCCAGTGGGCCGGGAAGAGCCCTGAGCACTGAGGGAGGGACAGGATGTGCCTTGGCAGGGGCTGGGGCTCGGGCCTTGGCCCTTTGCATTTTTGGAACAAATGCAGGTTTCCTCAGCATCAAAGACGCCTTTGCCTTGTTTGTCCCCACCTGTCATCAGTGCCTACAATATTCTGCTCTAACTGGAACCTGGGGACATTTTCTCAGTCATGTCTGTCAGTGGGACCCATTAAAACTTCAAGAAACTTTGGAGTTTCAATCTGAGTAGGAGTTCTCAGAAAGTTTTTTAAACACTCTCTTAGGGACTGAGTCTGATGTAAACAACACCAAAGCCCCAAGAGGGTCATTAAAATCCTGGTACTGTGTCTGTGCTGCTGAGCTGGGCCTGGCTCCTGAAACAGAGGCACCTCCTGGCAACCAAGAAGAGATTTTAAAAGACATTTCTCCTCAGGAGCAGCTCCACTCCCAGCCCAATAGGGCTGAGGGAACTGCCTGCAGGTACCTGAGAGCAGTGAAGCCGACAGAGGCTTAAAGCAACTGGAAGGACAATTCTGAGATAATTCACGGAGAAATCTTCACAACTTTTAAAAATTATGAACTTCTTCATGGAGAAATCCTCACCACTTCAGACACAGTCAGTCTCTGGCTGCAGGGATCTCCTAAAGCTGACCCAGGACAGGACTGACAGCACTGTAAGGATGGCTCTGCTGCCCGTTCTGCTTTGGGGGAGGATGTGCTCCAGAGCGGGGCTGCCCTGGGCACCGTCAGAGGGACAGGGCAGGACAGCTCCTGCTGCCAGGGACAGCTGCAGGGGCTGAAGCTGGGGCTGCAGCCAGGGGTGCCCAGGGCTGTCGTGCAGAGCAGGTGCTGGAGCCCTGAGGGCTCTTGGCCAGGCCAGGGGATCTGTCACTGCCAGGGGCAGCTCTCAGCCAGCCTGGGAGCTCCCATGGATGCTGGAGGGGAGCTGTGGGTGCAGTGAGTGACTCCTGCCAGGGCAGGTCCTGCTGCTGTGGAGAGGGTGCTGTGTGGGCCAGGGCTGCTCAGAGCTCCAGCTCATGCACAGGTCATTTCTGAGGGCATGTTTATGAGCTCATTCAGGGCAGGAGTTCCCTGCTTGAGTCTCTACTTTCCTGAATCTGTGCGCCCACTCTTCCCTGGCTCAGCTTGGTGGCAATGGAAACTCATCTGTGCAGGGTAGAGCAGGGGCTGAGGCTCTTAAAACATCACACTGAGCTTTCCTGGGAACACGTCACAGGGACAGAGCAGCTCCCCTCAGTCTGCCGTCAGCCTCAGACAATCCTCCTCCACCCTGTTCTCCCCAGGTGCAGCAGAATCTCTCATTCTGCTTCCTGCAATCTCCATCTCTTTGCCCTGGCAACTCCCGTGCCTTATCAGGAGATTCTTGGTCCAAGTTCTAACACCAGGACTGGCCCCTGCCCTCACTGTTCCCCTGCACTGACTGGGGGTCAGGGCTGACTCCCAGGTGTCCTGCAGGTCAGGGTCTGGCTCCTCACTGAACATTGGCCAGCAGCAATCAGGGCTCCAGCAACGAAGGTGAAGGAAGTTCTCCTAGACATAGACAAGGGGGAGGTGTTTAGTGACAGAGAATGTTCTCTGAGAAAGGACTTTGACTCTTCTGTGAGAAATCTCCCCTCAAATGTCACTGTCTTTCCTCCATCTGCAGGTTGGGATGTCCAGACACAGCAAATGTCCAACAGCAGCTCCATCAGCCACTTCCTCCTGCTGGCATTGGCAGACACGCGGCAGCTGCAGCTCCTGCACTTCTGCCTCTTCCTGGGCATCTCCCTGGCTGCCCTCCTGGGCAACAGCCTCGTCATCAGCGCCGTAGCCTGCGGCCACCACCTGCACAGCCCCATGTTCTTCTTCCTGCTCAACCTGGCCCTCACTGACCTGGGCTCCATCTGCACCACTTTCCCCAAAGCCATGCACAATTCTCTCTGGGACACCAGGACCATCTCCTATGAAGGATGTGCTGCTCAGCTCTTTCTTTTTCTATTTTTCATTTCAGCAGAGTATTCCCTTGTGACCATCATGTGCTATGACCGCTACGTGTCCATCTGCAAACCCCTGCACTACGGGACCCTCCTGGGCAGCAGAGCTTGTGCCCACATGGCAGCAGCTGCCTGGGCCAGTGCCTTTCTCTACTCACTGCTGAACACAGCCAATACATTTTCCCTGCCCCTGTGCCATGGCAATGCCCTGGGCCAGTTCTTCTGTGAAATCCCACAGATCCTCAAGCTTTCCTGTTCCAAATCCTACCTCAAGGAACTTGGCCTCGTAGTTCTAAGTGCTTCTCTATATTTTGGCTGTTTTGTGTTCATGGTTTTCACGTATGTGCAGATCTTCAGGGCTGTGCTGAGGATTGCCTCTGAGCAGGGACGGCACAAAGCCTTTTCCACCTGCCTCCCTCACCTGGCTGTGGTCTCTCTGTTTCTCAGCACTGGCACATTTGCCTACCTGAAGCCCCCCTCCATCTCCTCCCCATCCCTGGATCTGGCATTGTCAGTTCTGTACTCGGTGGTTTCTCCAGCCCTGAACCCCGTCATCTACAGCCTGAGGAACCAGGAGCTCAAGGCTGAAGTGTGGACACTGATCACTAGACGATTTCAGAAACATTAAACCGCTTGCTTATTTCTGCAAATCACCTGTGATAGAAGTCATCTTTGATACCACTTGTTGGTGTGGTTGTCATGGTTTTATTCTTTCTTTGAGTTTTCAGTGGTGTTCACAAAGCAAGGCCATTGTTTTTGCCCTGACTTGTTTTGTTTCACTCCATATTTTCTGTGGTCAAAAGACTGTGTCAATGAGGAGCTGTGCACTCAGTGGCTTTAAACGAACTAAAGGATCTCCCAGAAAAGTTTTCACTGGAGATCCCTTGTTTTGTTCCCTTCCTTTGCAGCTGCAGCAGCAATATCTCTGTGCAGGGCTGGGGACAGATAAGTGCTGGCACAGCAGCTCTGGCCTGCTGGCCACACCATTCCTGATCCAGGCCAGGAGGCATTGGCCTTCTTGGCCACCTGGCCACACTGCTGCCTCATGTCCAGCCTGCTGTCCAGCAGTCCCCTCAGGTCCGTTTCTGCCTGGCCACTGTCCAGCCTCTCTGTCCCCAGCCTGTAGCACTGCAGGGGTTATTGTGGCCAAAGTGCAGGACCCAGCCCTTGGTCTTGTTAAACCTTCCATTCCTGGATTTGGGCCCTGGATCCAGCCTGTCCAGGGCCCTGTGCAGAGCCCTCCTACCCTCCAGCAGATCCACACTCACACCCAGCTTGGTGTCAGCTGCAAATTTGCTGATGGTGGACTCAATCCCCTCATCCAGACCATCAATGCAAATATTGAAATCCACGCTGGCTGGGTCTGATCCCTTGGCCATCCTGTGGGTGCCGTGTGATGGCACTCGAGGTGATCTGTTCCATAACCTTGCTGGGCACCGAGGTCAGGCTGACAGGCCTGGAGTTCCCCAGATCCTCCTGCCAGCCCTTCTTGGGGGTGGGCTCACATTGGCACCTCCAGTCCTCTGGGACCTCCCTGGGGAGCCAGGACTGATGAGAAATGATGGAGAGCAGCTTGGGGAGCTCATCCACCAGCTCCCTCATCCCCCTAGGAGGGGTCCCATCTGGTCCCAGGGACACCTGTGAGCATCTGAGTGGCTCAGCAGGTCAGCAGCTGCTTCCTCCTGGATTACAGGGGGGCTGTTCTGCTCCCTGTGCCCATCTACCAGCTCAGGAGAACACTTGTCCTGAGGACAATCTGTCTTAATTGTTGGAAACTGAGGCAAAGAAGGGGTTAAATACCTCAGCCTTTTCCTTATCTTTAGTTGCTATATTCCCCCCACCATATCTAATAAAGAATGGATGTTGTCCTGACCTCTCCTTTTCTCCTTTTGCCATTAATGTATTTATAAGAACATTTTTATTATCTGTCACCGAAGTGGCCTGGTTAAGCTCAAATTGAGCTTTCACCTCTCTAATTTTCTTTGTGCATGACCTAACAACATCTTTAAACATTTCCTGAGTGTCCTGCTCATCTGTCCAAAGGAGATGCACCGTCTTTTTCTCCCATGAGTTCCTGCAAAGGCCCCATGCCCAGCCAGGCCAGTCATTTTCCTTGCTAGCTCATATTTTGGCACAGAGGGACACGCTGTTCCTGCTCCTTCCAGATTTCTGTCTTGAAGTGTGTCCATCTTTATGGGAATCCTTTGTTTTTAAGGGCTGCTTCTCTTAAAAATATCAGTACCTGATTTGGCACTCCCCAAATCTGCATCCTGATTAGACTGAAGTCTGCTCTCTGTCAGGCCAGTGTACAAGTTTTTTTGATGCCCCTCCTTCTTTCACACACTATTTAAAACTCAATAATTTCATGGTCACTTTGCCCCAAAATGCCTCTGACCACCATTTATCTCCCACCAGCCCTTTTCTGTTTTTGAACAGCAAGAGACAGAGCTTACCTTGGCAGTGGGAAGAGAAGGAAACCTCCCCAAAGCTTGAAAGGTTCAGTCTGGAGCTGAGCAAAAAGAAAAGTCCCTCCAGGGCAGAATTTTGGTGCAGGAGGTGTCCCAGCGTGAGGCCGGGCCATGGCCTGGCTCTGTGTGCCAGGAGCCGGCAGCGCTGGGTGCAGGGAGCCCAGGGAGGGCACAGAAATGCTGGGCTGAGAAATGCTGGGGGGACAGCGAGATGGGCGTGTGCAGCCGGCCAGGGCACAGCAGCAGCACGCACAGGGGGCACAGCCTGCAAGACACATGGCCAAGGGCCGGGCAGGGCTGGCAGGGCCACAGGCACCCAGGCTTTTGTCCCCTGGGCTCTGCCAGCGCCTCTGGAGGCCCCACAGAAGGAACTTTCCTTTCAGGGGCTGCACTTTGCTCCTGCCCGGCCCCTCTCTGAGGAGGCTGGCAGGCCTTGCAGCTTTGTGCCATTTGTCCTTGCTGCCCCTCCCATCCCACTGCCCCACAACCAGCCCCGAGCCACCCGGGAGGGACAGGCCCTGCTGTGCCAGGCCTGGGCTCAGGGCTTGGCCTTTCTGCTCCCTCCAACCAGCCCAGGCCTTGCTCAGCATTGCAGTTCCCTGCTCACAGCCTGCGGCTCCCTGCAATCCTGGCCTCAAGGATCTGCTCTCAGCAGTCCCTGGGGAGCCTTTGGCACTCCCTGCCCTCAGTGGGGCCCAGGGATGCTCCAAGGGACTTGGAGTTTTGCTTCTGCCTGCTTGAGCAGCTTCTTCAACCCTCTCTCCATGCCTAAGCGTCCTGGACTCAGCCCCAAATCCAGTGTGGGGCTCATGAAAATACAGAATACCTTCACGAGCTCTTTCTCTCTCTTCATTTGTCTTCAAGTCTCCAGGGCTTGTGCAGCTGCTTGGAGTCAGTTTGGAGTTTTGTTGAGGGAGATTTCAAAGTGCATCTCATGATTTTGTTGGTTGTGTTTTGTTTTGTTTTGTTTTGTTTTAATCAAGGGCACATTTTTAATATTTCAGTTCATTGAAGAAGTGACAGAAGCATTCTCCAAGTGATCTTAATTTGAATGTCTCCTTAGGAGGTCTGGGCATGGTGAAGATTGAGCCCCTTGCAGGCTGACCTTGTTTGGACAACCTGCTCCTCACCCCAACCTCACCATATCTAACCTCACCCACCAAGGACTGACATCCCAAAACATAAAAAAAATTATGATTTTTTAAAAAAGAAATGTAATTATTTTTAAAATATAATTATATTTTCCAGATTCATAATGTTATTACTGTTCTTTACATACCTAATTTTAGATTTATATTGAAAAAGGTATACATTTTTAGCAACTAAAAAAATATTGGTCATTTGTTCTAAGTAACACAGTTCCCTTCATTAATTCATTGACCTCTATTGGCTATTGATTTGTCCCTTCTTATGCTAATTAGTCCTGTTTTTAGTCCTTTTGTAATCGTATTCATCATTTTCTCAGAGAGGGTAAAAGGGGCTACTTTGGGGTCCACGGAGACGTTTCTGGGGCACATTTGGGGATGTTTTTGAGCTGGGGAAGGAATTTCTAGAGAACTTAAGGGTCTGGAGGACACTTGGGGGAGCCGCGTGGGCCCTTGGCGGGGCACTAAAGGATTCTGTCGGATAATTCGGGGTCCGGGCGGGCACTTGGGGGGCCCTGAACGGACTCTCTGGGGCGCGGGGGATGATGGGAGTTGTAAATGCGGGTAGAACATGGTGTAATGGGGCCGAGGAGCATCACGGGAGTTCGATGCGCAGCTCCAATGGCTGTCGGTAGGGCGCGGGGCATGACGGGAGATGGAGTCACGGCTGGAATAGGGCTCTGGGTGCGCCGCGGAGCATGCTGGGAGCTGTAGTCCCGGAAGTGGCCCGAACGGGGCGTTTGGGGTCCGGGAAGGCGCTTGGGGGACACTTTTGTGTCAGAACCGTGACTTGAGGTCCTCGGGGGGAACGTGTACGGTTCGGGAGCACTTGGGGGGAGCTTGGGGAGCTGTAACCGGCCTCTTGAGGCCACGGGGCATGGCAGGAATTTTAGGCGCAGAACCGTGTTATGAGGGGCTCCGAGGCCAGGGGGGATGATTGGAGATGAATTCCCTGAATTCGCTCCAACGGGAATCTCTGCGGTTGGAGCATTCAGGGGATCCAGGGATGCTTTGGGGGGGGGTGCTAAATGGATGCTGAGGGAACAGTTAGGGATCCTGGAGCGTCTGGGGGACAATTGTTCACTTCAACGTGTTTCTTTGCTCGTGAAACAAACATATTGTATCTAAAACTTACTATTCCATAGGCGTAGGTTCCATAGGCATAGATCTCAATAGGTCTAAGTTCAAAAGCAAATGTTCCATGTAACAGAATGATGTTCTCTACTGTTAAGAGCAAAATTAACAAAAACAAACAAAAAAGAGAGTGTTAACAATTGATGAGAAAGGAGCAGAAAAGGTTGTTTGCCACTGTAAACTTTCACTCTGAGTCTACATTTCAAATAACAAAGGTGACCCATCAGAAGGAGGATTTCTCCTCAGGAGAAATGTCTTTCTAGAAGTTTTCTTTGTTGCAAGGAGCTGCCTCTGTGGCAGGAGCCCAGCCCAGCTCAGCAACACAGACACAGCACAAGGACTTTAATGACTCTCCCGTGGATTTGGTGTTTACATACAACTCTGTCCCTGAGAGAGTGTTCAAAAAACTTCTCAAGAACTCAGTTAAATTGAAACACTGAAGTTTTTTGAAGTTTTAATGGGACCCACAGAGAGACCAAATGGAGAAAGTGTCCCCAGGTTCCATCACTGCAGGCAGTGATGACAGGTGGGGACAAACAAGGCAAAGGTGTCTCTGATGCTGAGCAAACCTGCATGTGTTTCAGGAATGCAAAGGGCAAGGCCCAAGCCCATCCTGCCTGTCCTCACTCACCTGGGACCTGCTTTGCTCAGAGAGCTGCCTGCACTCAGACAAAAAGGACTTTTCTTTTTTTGAAGCAACGTAAAACTTGTAATTTTCCCCACTGAAAACAGACACACTCCTCAAGTGTGTGCCAGTCCAAGGGGCCACCAAAACCACTCCAGCCCTGCCCTGGGCCGGCTGTGAGGGTGGATCAGCATCCCAACCTGCCCTAGGCCACTGCAAGGGGCTGTGGCCATGGACACACTGGGACAAACAGGGGACAATGGCAACAGTGTGGGGAAGACTGGGGGATACTGGGGCGTTCCATGAAAGATATTGGGGGAAATTGGAAGGGAATGGGAATGAACTCAGGTGTATTGGGAGGGACTGGGCTGTACTGGTGATGAAATGGGCTGTAAAGGGGGGGACTGAAGGGGCACTGGGGTACAACTGGGCTGTACTGGGGATGAACTGCGCTGTACTGGGAAGGACTAGAGGGGTTGAAGAGGCTGTTCCCGCCTCCGCAAACTCCCATTTGCCGAGGCTCCCGCCTGTCACCGCCAGCACCCAATCAGTGCCAGGAAACCGGGGCCTCGGGGCGGTGCCTGGTGTCGGTGCCACGTTTCGGTTTTGCCTTCAACTCCCGTCATGCACCGCGGCCCAATTGAGCCCCATTGCACCCCGGACAACAATGCCCGTCATGCCCCGCGCTCCACAGAACCCCGCCCCCGTATCCCCCCTCCCCCCCATGTGTACCCTACTTTTCACCCAGACCCTCCAGGATCCCTAAGTGCCCCCTCAGTATTAATTTGGAACCCCCCCAAATCGTCCCCGACTCCCCTGACTGCTCCCAACCCCAGAGATGCCCGTTAGAGCCACTTCTGGGAATTCATCTCCGATCATCCCCCGTACTCTCAGAGCTCTGCCGAACACAGTCTCGCGCCGAAAATTCCTGCTGTGCCCCGTGTCCTAAAGCGCCCGGTTCGAGCTCCCCAAGTTCCCCCCAGTTCCTCCCGAACCGCACACGTTTCCTCCGAGGGCCTCAAGTCGCGACTCGGACGCAGAAGTGTCTGCCAACCGCCTTCCCGGACCCGCCACAGCTCGGCTTTATGCACTTACCGGACTACAGCTCCCAGCATGCTACGCGGCGCACACAGAGCCCTATTCCAGCCGTGACTCCATCTCCCGTCATGCCCCGCGCCCCACCGACAGCCATTGGAGCTGCGCCTCAAACTCCCGTGATGCTCCGCGTCCCGGTTACACCGTGTTCTACCCGCGCCTACAACTCCCATCACCCCCCGCGCCCAAGAGAGTCCCCTCAGGGCCCCCCAAGTGCCCGCCCGGACCCCGAAGGGCCCCAGATTCCCCTCCCTGACCTCCAAGTACCCACCCGGCTCCCCCAGATGTCCTTCAGACCCCCAAATTTTCTTCAAATTCCATCCCCAGGTTTAGAACTGCCCCAAATGTGCCCCAGAAATGTCTCCGTGGACCCCAAAGTGGCCCCTTTTACCCTGTCTGAGAAAACGATAAAAGAGATGACAAAAGTTGTAAAAATAGGACTAATTAGCATAAAGAGGGAGGAATCAATAGCCAGATACTGTCAATGAATTAATGAAGGGAATTGTGTTACTTAGAACCAATGACCAATAATTTTTTGGGTTGCTAAAAATGTATCGTTTTTTTTAAAATAAATGTAAAACTTAGGTAAAAACATATATAATAATATTTTATATATTTAAAATGTTATTATAATTTCCTTATAATTTTTTTTAAAGAAAAATTCATAATTTACAAAAATTATTTCAGATGTCAGTTTTTGGTGGATGATTTCAGGCACGGTGTGGTTGGGGTGAGGGGCAGGTTGTCCCAACAAGGTCAGCCTGCAAGGGGCTCATTCTCCATGCCCAGACCTCCTAAGGAGACATTCAGCATTAAGATCACTTGGGGAATGTTTCTTTCACCTCTTCAATGGACGGAAAAATAAAAATAATGCACCCTTGATTAGAAAAACAAATCAGGAGATGCACTTTGAAATTTTCCTCCATAAGAGAACTCCAAACTGGCTCCAAGCAGCTGCACAAGCCCTGGAGACGAAGACAATTGAAGGAAGAAAAGGAGGTCGTGACTGCTTTCTGGATTTGAATCAGCCCCATGCTGGATTTGGGGCTGAGTCCAGAAGCTCCAGGCACTGAGAGAGGGTTGAAGAAGATGCTCAAGGAAACAGAAGCAAAACTCCAAGTCCCTTGGAGCATCCCTGGGCCCCACTGAGGGCAGGGAGTGCCAAAGGCTCCCCAGGGACTGCTGAGAGCAGATCCTTGAGGCCAGGATTGCAGGGAGCCGCAGGCTGTGAGCAGGGAACTGCAATGCTGAGCAGGGCCTGGGCTGGTTGGAGGGAGCAGAAAGGCCAAGCCCTGAGCCCAGGCCTGGCACAGCAGGGCCTGTCCCTCCCGGGTGGCTCGGGGCTGGTTGTGGAGCAGTGGGATGGGAGGGGCAGCAAGGACAAATGGCACAAAGCTGTGTGACACTCCCGATCCTCATGGCACTGCGAGCCACTGTGACACTGCAGGGCCTCATGGAATCAAGAAGCCATAATGTGCCTGGGGGGCTGTAACACCCCAGAACACTGAAATAATGGGGTTACCCAAAAGTTATCTTACTCGAGTTTGGTGCACAAGGAGAAATTCCAACCAGATAGTCTCAGGTTGAACAGATGCACAGAATATTCGTATTTGCAATGAACAGTCAAGGATCCTGAAGTCCAACTCTTATGTGAATGGCACACAGAGGGACTGAACCCACAACCGTAGTGATATTAGCACCATAATTTAACCAACTGAGGTAAGAGGTCAAAGCAACACACGGCTTTACTGGCAAAATATAGAAAATCAAGGAACTTGGAAAACCATTTAATAAAACATCCAACTCAAAATAAAACTCTTATCATAGCAGTAGCTTCATTGACTTAGCCCATTTGACCTGGAAACCTTTACAGAATTACAGAATGACAAAATGACTAGATTGGAAGAGACCTCCAAGATCATTGAGTTCAACCCATGTCCCAACACCTCACCTAAGCCATGGCACCTAGTGCCACATCCAGTCTTTGTTAAAACACATCCAGAGATGGTGATGCCACCACCTCTCCAGTCAGATCATTTCAGAACTTTATCACCCTTTCTGTAAAAATCTTTTTCCTAATTTCCAACCTATATTTCCCTTTGTGCAGCCTTAAGACTCCGTCCTCTCATTCTGTCTGTGGCTGCCTGGAGAAAGAGACCAAGCCCCACCTGACTACAAACACCTTTCAGGGAGTTGTAGAGAGTGATAAGGTCACCTCTGCGTCTCCTTTTTTCTCCAGGCTAAACAACCCCAGCTCCCTCAGCCGTTCCTCACAGGAGTTGTGTTCCAAGCCCCTCACCAGCCTTGTTGCCTCCTCTGGACACATTTAAGCATCTCAAGGTTATTCTTAACTGAGGGCCCAGAACTGGACACAGCACTCGAGGTGTGGCCTCAGCAGTGCCGAGTACAGGCGAAGAATGACGCCCCTGATCCTGGTGGCCACACCATTCCTGATCCAGGCTGGGTGCCATTGGCCTTCTTGGCCACCTGGGCACACTGCTGTCTCATGTTCAGTTGGCTGTCGACCAGAACCCCCAGGGCCCTTTCTGCCTGGGCACTGTCCAGCCACACCGTCCCCAGCCTAGAGCACTGCAGGGGTTATTGTGGACAAAATGCAGGACTCAGCACTTGGACTTAATAAACTTGACCTTGTTGCAATCTGCCCACCCATCCAACTGTTCCAGGTCTCTCTGCAGAGCCCTCCTACCTGCCAACAGATCGACAAATGTTCCCAGCTTAGTGTCATCTAAAAATTTACTAATACAAGATTCAATAGCCCCATCCATGTCGTCAATACAAATGTTGAACAGAGCTGGCCCCAGCACAAACCCCTGAGGAACACCCCTGGTGACTGGCTGCCAGCTGGATGCAGCACCCTTCCCCACCACTCTCTGGGCCCGGCCATGCAGCCAGTTGTTAACCCAGCAAAGAGTGCTCCTGTTCAAGCCGTGGGCTGTCAGCTTTTCCAGGAGCGTGCTGTGGGAGAAAGTGTCTAAGGCCTTGCTGAAGTCCCAACAGACAACATCCACAGCCTTTCCCACATCCACCACACAGGTCACCTGGCCATGAAAGGAGACGTAAAAACTGGTCAAACATGACCTACCCCTCCTAAACCCATGCTGGCTGGCTCTGATACCCTGGCCATGACACAATATAAACTGCTCCATGACCTTTACCAGGTACTGAGGTCAGGCTAACTGGCCTATAATTACCAGGATCCTCCTTCCCACTCTTCTTGTGAATGGGTGTCCCATTGCCCAGCTTCCAGTCATCTGGAATCTCACCAGTGGGCCAGGACTGTTGGTAAATGATGGAGAGCGGCTTCACAAGCTCATCTGCCAGCTCCCTCATCACCCTGGGGTGGATCCCACCTGGGCCCATAGATCTATGAACATCCAAGCAGCTCAGCAGTTCTCTGACTGCCTCCTCCTAGATACTAAGTTCCCTCCCACATCCAGTACAGATCAAAGGTTGGCCTTCCTATTGCAGTTAATATATTTGAAAAACTTTTTTTAATATCCTGTACAAAATTGCCAAATTAAGTTTGAATTGAGCGTTGGACTCCCAAACATTTTTCCTACATGCCCTAGCAATCCCCTTAAATACTCCTCGACCTGACCCTCCTTCCAAAGATGATACATCCTTATTTTATTCCTAAGTTCCTTCAAAACCTCCTTGCCCATCCAGGCTGGACGTTTGCCTGGTCAGCTCATCTTTTGGCACACAGGGAAAGCCTGTTCCTCTGCCCTCAAGATCTCTGCTTTGAAGCACGCCCACCTTTCCTGGACTCCTTTGTTTTTAAGGGCTGCTTCCCTAGCAACTCCCTGAAAAAGTCTCGTAAATAGGCCAAAGTCTGCTGATTGGAAGTCCAGTGTAAAAGTCTTCTTGATGTTCTTCCTGATTTCACCAAATATCGAGAACTCTATAATTTCATCATCACTGTGTCCCAAGGAGCCTCCAACCACCACATCTCCCACCAGCCCTTCTCTATTTGCAAACAACAGGTCGAACATAGGCCCTCCCCTGGTGGGGCTCACTCAACAGCTGCAACAAAAAGTTGTCCTCCATACGCTCCAAAACCTTCCTGGACTGCCTCTTTCCTGCTGTATTAAGTTCCCAGCAGATATCTGGCAGCTTAAAGTCACTTACAAGAACAAGGGCTGGTGATCCTGAAACATTTTCCAGCTGCTTTTAGATTAAGTTGTCCACCTCTTCTTCCTGGCTGGGTGGATGATAAAAGACTCCCAGCAAGTTCCCTTGGTACCCCGTCCTGTTTTCTTAGGGTACAATGGTAACAATGAAAACCTTACCAAGGGCACAACTCCCAAGTCCACAAGGAAAAGAACAGACAAGCTGTCAAGTTCTTCAAATATTTGTCCTGCTTTGCTGCAAGACTCCTACTGCACACACGGTGTGGAAAGCCAAGGGAAGCTGCAGTTGGTGGCATGTCTTGTGACAGAAGCTGCACCTCGTTCTCCAGGAAGTGTTCTTGGAAAGAGCAGACAGGAGTGTGGAGAAGATTCTGGGAAAACTGAAGGAGCTTTTAAGAAATGAAATGAAACTGTAAAGAAGCAATCAAAGATGTCCTTGTCAAATGATTTTGATGCTCCCCTTTTCCATCTTGCACTACTTCTCCATCCCATGAACTACAAATGGATCTCACCTCTAAGATCCATGATTTGGCAAGTTGGAGATGCTGTAAAATACCATGAGCTACACACAATTTGCCTTCCCCTGTTTTTCTTGGAAAGCAATGCTGGAGACACAAGTGCAGTGCTTGGGCCAGGTACGAATTCTGCATTCAGGGAACGTGCTCTGACAGTGTCTGACCCTCAGCAGGGACAATGCACAGCAGCAACCAAGGGGATTGCTCTGTCACAGTGCAGGAGTCAAGACTCTGCGTCTTGGCTCCTGTGGGCAAAGTTCCCGTGTTTGGATAGGCTCGGGGCTGCCCCCGGGGAGCACGGGGCTCGGCGTGGGGCTGAGCGGGCAACGGACGAACGGACCCGGGGAAAAACGGCCCCAAGGCTTCAGTTGTACGGCAGCAGCGGCAGCAGCGGCAGCAGCGGCAGCAGCAGCGGCAGCAGCAGCAGAAAAAGCGACTTTTGTCGACCTCCTCCTGCTTTTCCTCTCCCTCTCCCGCAGGCCCGCACCCTCTCCCACAGTCCCGCACCCTCTCCCGATCTCCCTGTCCCGGTGTCTCCATCCTCTCGCAGTCTCCCTCTCCCCTGCAGGGCCGGGCCATGCCCCCGGTCCGCCCCCAGCCCCGGGCGGGGCTGCCCCGTCCCCACCCCCGGACCCGGGCCTCCCACCGCGGTCTCGCCTCCGCCGGGCTCTGGCTGTCCTGGCGATGGCGGTGTCGGATGAGGATCAGTGCCTGGGGCTGCGGCGGCGTCGTCGCCCTTTGCCTCCGCCTGTGCCTTGCCCGGCCCCGGCCCCGGCCCCGGCCCCTCCCGGGCCCTGCGAAGAACACACGCGGCGCGGCCGCTCCCTTCACGTCCGCTGCGGCTTCCCCGGCCCGAGCTCCGCTGCTGGGCAGCGTGGCCACCGGCCCCGAGCTGCCGCTGTCGCGTTGCCAGGAGCGAACGCCTGGGGATTCCCGGCCCGGGGCGGTTGAGGGTCGCTCGGGGGCCGTTCCTGGCCCCGGGCCGAGCACTGACAGCCAAGTCTCGCCAGCAGAGAAGGCACAGCAGGGCCTCCAGGAGCAGTACCGGCTGAGTTCGCTGCTGGGGCGCGGCGGCTTTGGAAAAGTCTTCGCAGAGACGCGGCTCTCGGACGGCGCATCGGTGAGCGGCGGGTCGGGCAGCGGGCGCAGGAGGAGGAGGAGGAGGGCGGAGGAGGAAGAGCATGGGGCTGGGCAGCGTGGGCAGCGTGGGCAGCGAGCTCAGCCTGCTGCTCCCCTTGGCTTGCAGGTGGCCATCAAAAGGGTGCCACGGAACCGCGTCCGGCACTGGGGAGAGCTGGTGAGTGAGCGGGAGCCAGCGGGAGAAGCCGGGGCGTGCCGGGCGGGGACAAGCCGAGGCCCGGCAGGGTGGAAGCCGCCAGGACGCCTCGAGGGAGAGCGGGCGTGGGGCCAGCTGAGGGTGCAGAACATCCCGGGCTGGGTGAGGGCTTCCCCACCCCTGGCACGGCCTCAGCCCCACTGACAGCATCGTGGTCCTCCCACAGCCCAACGGCACCAGTGCACCGCTAGAGATCGTGCTGCTGGACAGGGTCTCCACTGGCTTCCCTGGTGTCGTCCAGCTGCTGGAGTGGCTTGAGCTCCCCAGTGAAATCGTGATGGTGCTGGAGCACCCGCAGCGGTGTCAGGACCTCCAGCATTTCATTCGGGCACTGAGGTTCCTGTCCGAGGAGGTGGCGTGGGAGCTGTTCCGCCAGGTGCTGGAGGCCGTGCGGCACTGCACCAGCTGCGGGGTCCTGCACAGAGACATCAAACCAGAGAACATCCTGGTTGACCTGACCACCGGGCAGGCCAAATTGATCGATTTTGGCTGTGGCACCTACCTTCAAGACACGGCATACACTCAATTTGCAGGTGAGCCCACCCAAGGATGTGCTCCCAGTTGCTGACATCTCATGGCCCAACATCTCACAGCCCAACCTTGGTGTGGCAGTGGGGATTCTCCCTTTTGCTGCCAGTCATGGCACTGAGACTTCAGGTGAGTTGCTTTTGAGCAGGGGTGGGTTGGGGCCCAGCTTTTAGCCCTGCTGGCAGCCTTTGCCAGCCACTCTGCCCAGGACTGGGGCTGGGGCAGCCAGCCCAACAGAAACACCCGTGGGTGGGGGTATCAGAGAGCGTGGAGTCAGAACCTGTGCATCAGCCAGTTTGGTGTGCAGGTGAGAAAGGGCTTGGACTGCTCCTCTGGCCTTCTTTGTCTTGTGTTCATAATGTTATTTGGGGCAATGCAGGCAGGGAGGAGGAAGGCATGGTTTTCCTCCTGCTCTGAGTGGGTTTTTTCTTGTTCTGGTCACGCCTTTCCAGGGCTTCTGCTGCCCTTTTCCTACACCAGTGGTTTCTTTTCCAATGCCAACTTTTCACACAAGTGCCAGGTCCTGGTGGGAGGGCAGCAGGTCACACCATGTGCCACTGGAGCAGTCCCCACATGCCCAGGGATGCTGGGGCCAGGCTCTGGGAGCAGCAGCATCCCCCTGATGAACTCAATCTGTATTCCATAGGAACACCAGCATACAGCCCCCCAGAATGGACCGACTTTGGCTGGTACTATGGCGAGCCAGCTACCATCTGGTCCCTGGGCATGCTCCTGCACCAGATGGTCTGCGGGCAGCACCCTTTCAGGAGTGGCTGGAACATCAGCTGGGGCCAGCTCCCGCTGCCACAACAGCTCTCTCAAGGTGGATCCTCATCTCTGGGCACGGGGGGAATACCAGTGCTGGGAGACAGCAGTTGGCTCGTGAGCGTCCTGCTCTGGCAGCTGCTGAGGAGGTGGCACATGTCCTGCTCTCCTGCTCTCCTCCAAAACAGGGAATTGATGGGAAAGTTTAGGCCCAGCTCTGAGCACATCCAGCATGGCCTGGGCATGGGAATATGGGGCAAAGCAGCCAGGGGCCTTCTCCAACTGACTGGCAGTTTCTGGTTTCTCTTCCCAGAGTGCAAGGATTTCATCAGGTGCTGTTTATCCGTGGATGACATGGAAAGGCTATCATTAGAAGACCTTTTTGGTGATCCCTGGATGCAGGAGATTCATCTGGAGTAGAAGAAGGGAGAGAGCCAGAGGCACATTTTGATGCAGGGCCCTGGTAAGTTCCAGCTGCACACATGCCTTGGCAATCAGAAGCAAAGAAACCCAGACTTTCTTGTGTTGCCTGTGTCACTGCACAGGGGTCATCAGGTGGGCACAGGCAGCCCTTGTTCTGGAGCTGAGCTGCTCTGCCCACCACTGGTGGCTGCCATGCGAGTTGTTTTGGCTTGTGCTGGTTCACTGACAGCTGGGGCCCTGGGCAGAACACTGACAGCCTGGTCTCACCCCCAGGGAAGGAGAAGGAGCCCCTGGAGAAGCTGGACCAGGTGGGGCTGCTGCTGCTGGAGACAGCGAGGATGACAACAAGGATGACAACCTCTTCCTGAACCTGGCCACCAGCAATTGAAGGTGATGGACTTCAATTCTGGCACCTTCTTCAAAGCCAGGCTCCACAGCCAATTTGCAGATGAGTTCACACACAGGGGGATGCTCCCAGATTTGGGCATTGCACAGCCTGGCCAGGAACCAAAGGTTCCCCCCTTTACTGGGGCTGATGCAACTGATTGTTCAGTGGGCTGCCAAGCTGCTTTTTGGCAGGGCTGGAGGCACGGGCTGGGGTGGTTCTGAAATGGGAGTCAGCTCCTGGCCCTGCCAACAGCCGCCACCCCCCACCATGCCCTGGGCTGGGGCTGGGGCAGCCAGCCCGACACAAACCAACCCCCAAGGTAGGAGCAGAGGTGAGACTCCAGAACCTGTGCTCGGCTGCTTTGCTTTGCCGGCAAGGAAGGACTTGGGCTGCTCCACTCCCTTTGTTTTCTTTGGGATCACCATTATTTTGGGGGGCAGTGTAGGGGGGGAAGAGTGAAAGCATGGGCTTCCCTCACTGGTGGGTTGGTTTTTCCCTAGCATGCAGGGCATGGGGGCTTCCTCAACCTCTGACAGAGATAGGATCTTTTACCTTTTCCCTTTTTTCCCTTTTTTGTCTGTAATCTCTTTTTTGTTAATTTGATGATTGTTTTTCTAAAGGAAGCCTTCTAGGTGGTGTCCAGTCTTGACTGGGAAGTGCTTGGGACCAGCTGTGGAGTGGATGAAGGAGAAGGCTAGGACGTGGTTTGGGAGCAGCTTTTCTTCTCGCGGCAGATGGCGTGAGGTGTGTCCCCGTCTTGTTGGCACGGGTGGGGTAAGAGCTTTTGGGAGATGGCAGCCAGCACAGGAGCATCCTGCTCTGGGCAGCTGCTGGGGAGGTGGATCTGCCCTGGCTGGCTGCAGGCTGGGCACGTGTCCTGCCCTCCTGCTCTGCTGCCAAAGGCAGCAATGATGGGCAGCTTTGGGCCCCGCTCTGAGCACGGGCAGCATGGCCTGGGCACCGCGGGCGGCTGGGACAAGGGCACAGGAGCCTTCAGCTGACGGGCGGTTTCTGGTTTCTGTCCTTGCAGCCGGGCTCTGTGGATGCTGAGGCTGCTCTGGGCTCTGCCAGGGCTCTGCTGGAGCTCAGCACCGGGCCGGGATCAGCCAAAGAAGAAACGGTGTGACCTGCAGCAGACTTGCCTTGAGCATTTTGGCAATGCACCTCAAGTTTGCAGAGGGCGCATCTCCAAGGGAAAACATGACACCCCCCCAAAATAAACTTGTTTAATACCTTCTGAAATGAAATCAGTCTGGGGTGACGCCAAATGACATTTTTCAGCTTGCTCAAGCTGTAGCTCAGCATTTCTCTGAACAGTTCTGTCCCCCACCTGCATTTTCCTTCACAACTGCTCCCTATTTTCCCCCAGTGAGTTCCCAGCTGATTGCAGTCTCCATCACACTATTGCCATCCTTGGTGCCCGTCACCATGAGGAAGACCGAGCCCCAGGCTTAGGGACTCATCCTGTCACTGGCTGAGGGGCAGCAATGCCTCAGAGGTCTGGTGGCATTTTAGTGTCATTCAGAGCTGCTCTCTTGCCCTCAGCTCTCCTCACTGCTGAGTTCTCACTCCCTTTTCCTCATCCTTCCAGCAGGATGAGCTCTGTGAAGTCCCGTGAGCCACCCCACTCTTCCCAGCCCACCCACCCACCTCAGTTAGGCTGAAGCTGAAGCTTCTTTGTCTCCTCTGGCACACCAGTGCAGTCCCCTCTGCAGGGAGCCCAGAGCACAGCACACAGCAGTGCAGTCCGGGCTGGACCAGCTGCCCTCCACCTCTGGCTTGGCTGTTTGTGGCAGCCAAATGCTCCCTGTTTGCAGCTGTCCCTGCAGGATGGCCCCAGGGCAGAGCCCAGCCGGGCTCCCACTGCATCCCCTGGAGGTTGGGGCAGAGAGTGGTGCCATAGCTGAGGTTCATGGGGAGCAGCCAGAGCTGTGGCTTGCAGTCAGTGTTTGCAAGTGTTGTGTTCTCATCTCCTGCAGCTCATGGGGAAGACAACGAGTGTTGCCAGGCCAGCAGTGCCCCTCTGTGCAGGGGCAAGTTTGAAGGGCTTTCCCATTTCAGAGGAGCCGGCACTGAGCCTTGGCAGGGCTGGAGCCGGGTCTCACCTGCTGTGCGGGACTCGCTGCCCACCAACCGCCCCCACCCGCTGTGCTCTGTCCTACAGGGACAGAAGGGTCTGTGTGTGCCAGGGGCTCTGGGATGTCTCTGTACCCATGGACAGAAGGGTCTGTGTGTGCCAGGGGCTCTGGGATGTCTCTGTATCCATGGACAGAAGGGTCTGTGTGTGCCAGGGGCTCTGGGATGTCTCTGTACCCATGGACAGAAGGGTCTGTGTGTGTCAGGGGCTCTGGGATGTCTCTGTATCCGTGGACAGAAGGGTCTGTGTGTGCCAGGGACTCTGGGATGTCTCTGTACCCATGGACAGAAGGGTCTGTGTGTGCCAGGGGCTCTGGGATGTCTCTGTATCCATGGACAGAAGGGTCTGTGTGTGCCAGGGACTCTGGGATGTCTCTGTACCCATGGACAGAAGGGTCTGTGTGTGCCAGGGGCTCTGGGATGTCTCTGTATCCGTGGACAGAAGGGTCTGTGTGTGCCAGGGACTCTGGGATGTCTCTGTATCCCTGGACAGAAGGGTCTGTGTGTGCCAGGGGCTCTGGGATGTCTCTGTATCCATGGACAGAAGGGTCTGTGTGTGCCAGGGACTCTGGCTTGTCTCTGTACCCATGGACAGAAGGGTCTATCTATACAAGGGTTTCCATAACATCTTTGTTCCCTTGGGTATGGAATGAACACAGAGTGAAGGTGTCAGTCATGTTGCTTGTGCACTCCTTCCTTTCCATACAAGACACATCTATGCACACCCCCACATACAGATATTTTAAAAGGATAGGGATGGATAGAGATTTCCCACAGAGCTCTAACTTTTGCAAAACTCACTTGTTTGCTGATGGTCAGGGAATTTTTTTCCCAGCTCTTTGTGAGTAGGTTTCCAAGAGCTGAGGGGAGCAGCATTCAGAAACAGTTTCAGGATTTCTAGGTACGGAAATGGAGCTGACAACCATCAGTGTAACTCGCCCTATTCATCGGGATGGGCTGCTGGTTCTTTAGGAATATGGCACGATGGAGCCACTATACTTGGAAAAATCCCAGCTCTCTGTGGATCTGTGGAAAGGGGGGAGCAGCAGGAAAACTTTGTATCTGCTTTGGGGGACACAAGCTCCAAGGAGCTGCGGTGGCAGAGGGTGACCAGGGCTGGTGGCAGGTGAAGTCCCATTTCATGACATTCATGAATAGAACAGGACGAAGCTCCAAGCACCCCCAATCCCACTGATGAAGTCTTTGTGATGCTGCACATGCTCAAGGGAAAGCTGCTGTCACACAATCTACTGAGATTTATACATCTTTTTTTTTGCAATACTTTATGTCTAAGTTTCAAACTGCAAAATTTTTACACACACGATGCAGTCATGCACATTCCATCTTTCAATTTACTATTGCTTCAATCCACTATTTAAATTAACTTAATATTGGTTAAAAAGCCTAAAATCTGCCGAAGGAATTCAGCTGACGGATTTTTTCCACCAGCACATTAACAAAGTAAGTCACTGAGTTGTCTGTTCAAAAAGTCAATTACCTCTTTCCTAATCCAAAGTTACAGAAGACTTTTCACTAAACATTTGGGGTAGTTTTTATCTTTTATATATTTTCTGGTTTTTTTTCTTTACCTTTTTCTTTTTAAGCAGGTGACACGTCCTAAAAAAGCTATGTTCTTTGCCTCTGCTTTCAGTATGTAGCTGCTCCCTTCCTGGTGGCCGAGCTGCTCAGGCAGAGCCCGGCAGCTCCTGGCCCTGCCGGGCTGAGGCTTTTCCCCGTTGCTGGGCACAGACTGATGAAGCAGCACTGCTGAACACGAGGACACACAGAGGGAGCAGAAGCAGCTGCCTTTGTCCACCTGAAGCTCCAAGGCCCAAACTCTGAGCAGACAGGGCTGGAAGAGACTGGCAGGCTCCCTGTTTGCTGTGCTGCCCCACTTGTGCCCGGCCCAGCTCTGCGGGAGGCAGAGGGAGAACAAGGGGCAGCTCCTGCCAGCCCCCAGCCCAGGGACCCCTCCGGCCCCGGGCCCTGGGGCCCTGTCAGCACCCGCTGCTCCAGCCACGGCTTCTGCTGGCCCTGACAGCAACAACCAAATTGTGCCTGATCCCCAGGGAGCAGCAGCAGGGCCTGCATCTGATCCCTCAGTCTGGGGCAGGGCTGGACAAACGACCCCACAGCAGCAGCAGCAGCAGCAGCAGCACATGGAGCTGACTTTCAGCACAGCCCCTGCCACTGTTCCCTCCCGTGTGCAGTGGTGTCACAGCAGCCTGAGGCACCCGGGAGCCCTCAGGGCCAGTTGGGACTTGAGATGGCAGCCCTGGGCTCCTGGGGGTTGTGAAAGGAAGAGAGGTGGGGACTCCTTCTCCACGTAGAGCTTCCCTAATGGAAAAGGCTGCTGTGAGCAGGCAGCTGCAAGGGCAGAGAAAGGAGGGTCTCCACCACTGGATCTGTGCCAGTTCCACAGTCCTGGGCAGCAACCACTGAGCACAGGGGGAACAGAGGGCACAGCAAGAGGGACAAAACCAGGCAAGGTCAGAGACTGGGAAGAGCCAGACCTGGGAGCAGGAGCAGCTGCTTCATTGCACTCTTGGAGAAAGCTCTTGGCTGCTTCAAAGTGCTGAAAGGCATGAAGAGCAGAGAGGAGGCCACACCAAACAGTGGTCCTGTTTTCACACCTTCCCCTCTCAGTGTCCCAGAAGGAATTGGATGAACTGTATTCTTCTCTTCGAGTTGTCTTGTTCAGTGTGAGCAGCTTAGCAGCAGGAGCTGAAGGAGCTGAAGCCTTAGGCAACAAGCACTGACCAAGAGGAAATTCTTGAATCAAGTAATGCTGCTAACATGGACCTAACTGAATCCAGCTGATGGAATCCTGGAATTATAGAATTCTTTCTGTTGGGAAAGACCTCTGAGCACATCAAGTCCAGCCGTTCACCCAGCAGTGTCAAGCCCAACACTAAACCTGGTCCCTGAAGTACCAAGGCTGGACAACAGGCCCTGAGTGAGGCCTGGACAACAGGCCCTGAGCCCAAGGTGTCCTCTGGATGCAACTTCCAACCAAAGATTATCTTTGTATGTGCTCATTAATGAAATATGCATGGTCATTAGTGCTGTGATAGATGTATCCCCTCATCAGTGAAACATGGATTGATCTTTTTGTATTTAGAAACTGGCCAAGGCCATGAAATCCCACATCTGGCCTTGTTTGGGGGTGGATGGTATTGGTTATTGGTTATATTTGAGCTCTGACCAGGCTTTGGAACAAACCCAAGAGGAGAATGAAACCAGATGTTCCCGCACCAGAAGTGCTGTCAGTTTGTTTATTCAGCGCAATCAGAGCTGGGCCCTCTCACAGCCGGGTTGGAGCCTCACCTGTGGCTGGAGGCACCTGCAGGAATTCCCAGTGTCCGGGAGTGGCTCTGCAGTCCTTGGCTGTGACAGCTTTCCCCAGCTGATGTGTGGATCTGGTTGATGGGAAAGTCTGAGAGTAACTGGTACATCTTTTTTCATAATCACTGCAGGCAATCTTTGGTAGTGATGATTGGGTGCATTGCTGAGCTTCCCCTTTTGTCATTCTTTGCAGTTTTGTGTTATAATAAATCACACCATACCTGAACCTTGTGTCTGTGTTTTTGGTGCTGACCCTGCTCAGTGGCAGAACAGACACTGCAGCCCCAAAGAACCAAGGGTACACTGTGACACTGCGGGGCCTGGTGTGACCAAGGGGACCAGAGTGACACCGTGGGGCCCCATGGAACCAAGGGACCGGTGTGAAACTGCGGGGGCTCTTATAATCAAGGGCCCATTGTTTTCCTCTCCCTGCCCCAGCCCTGCAGAGCAGCCCAGTCCAGTCTGGCCCAGCAGCAGGAACTGGAGGCACTGGAGGTCATGGACAGCCACTCTGTGTCTGCAATGCTCAGGAGATGCTCAGCTCAGGCAGCTCCTGCAGCTCCAGGGCCAGCCCCGCTGCCCAGCACAGCAGCAGAGAGTTGGCCCCGGGCCTCCTCAGGCTGCTGCTGCTGCCCCAGGGACAGGGCAGCCTCTTGCCAGGGCTCCTCTGCACACCCACGGGCTCCTGCTCTGCTCCTGGCACACGGCAGCTGCCCACAGAGCCTTTCCCAGGGGAACACGTCTGTGCTGGCCTGAGCAGCTATTGCTGCAGCCCCTGCCCTGCTGCCCACAGCCCCGAGCTGGGGCTGCTGCTGTGCAGAGCACGGGGGCTGTGCTGCCCGGGGCCCTGGGCTGCCTCTGCTGGGCTCTGCTGCTCAGCCCGGGAGACAGAGGCAGCTGATGGTGCTCCCTGCACTGACCCCCTCCCACACAGGCTCTGCTGGGGCCATGGAGGCTGCTCAGAGCTGCCTGCCTTGTTCCATGGCTGCCACATGGCCTTGGGGCTGCCCTGGATCCTCCTGGGGAAGTTCCCTGAGGCCCAGAGCAGTCAGTGCCCAGACTCCTCTCCCTGTGCCTGCTGTGTCCCCTGGGGCTGCAGAGCTCTCCTGGCTCACAGCAGACATTCAGTCCTTGATCTCGGGGTGACCCCACCCTGGTCAGGCCTGTGCCCAGGGAGCTCCACTCCCTGCTGATCCCTGGCACACGCTGTCCCTGCAGCTCCCCTGTGTTCTCCTGGCAGCTCCCAAGGCCCTCCAGACAAACATTCCCCTGCCATCAGCCCTGGCACAAGCTGCAGAGCCCCAGGAAGGTTCAGCACAGGCCATTCACCATCTGATGGGCCCTGGCCACCAACAAGCAGAACCTGAGGCAGCCCTGAGTCCCCTGAAGGCCACGCTGGGACCCTGATGTCATCCCACTGAGCCCTGGGAGAAAAAGGAGCACAAGGAGCCTCTTCAGAGTCTGTTCCTTGGGCCTGTTCCTGAGAGTGACTCTGCAGGGAGAGCAAAGCCTTCCTGCCCTGCCCTCCCTGTGCTGCTGGAGCTGCTGTGCTGGAGCCCACCTGTGTCCCAGCAGTGCCCATGGCCAGTCCCTTCCTGTGGTCACAGCAGGGACATGCAGCAGGACAGTGACCAATGTGCCAGAGCACTGCGGCCTTACAGCCACAGAAGGGCTAGGAAGGAGAGGCTGGAGCTGGGAAGAGCAGCACTGAAAGGACCAAGGGCTGCTGCTCCCTGGCAGTGTAGTTGTGCTGGGACTCTTTTCCCCTTCTCCCCTCTAACTTCATGCAGGTTACAAAGATGGGATCCCAGGAAAAACAAGCACTGCAAAGTAGTTTATTTTCTTGAAATGTAGCAATACAGTAAATCCTGGTTTACAGAGCTTCTGCATAAAATTCAAGAGGCAGACAGTGAATTAGATGGGGGTGATTAAAAAAATTTCACTGGGGATAATTTTCTGACAGAAAAACCCATTGAACACTGCCAATGACCTCGGAAGGCCTTTTGAGCCTGTCATGAGTTCCATTCTAAAAATTATGGCCAAGAAAACAGGCAGTTTGTTGCTCCTGAAAAGCATCTACTCATCATTTTCCTCAGGGCATCCTTAAGCTCCTGGTTCCTCAGGCTGTAGATGACGGGATTCAGGGGTGGAGGCAGCACTGAGTACAGAATTGACAATGCCAGATCCAGGGATGGGGAGGAGATGGAGGGGGGCTTCAGGTAGGCAAATGTGCCAATGCTGAGGAACAGGGAGAGCACAGCCAGGTGAGGGAGGCAGGGGGAAAAGGCTTTGTGCCGTCCCTGCTCAGAGGGGATCCTCAGCACAGCCCTGAAGATCTGCACATAGGAGAAAACAATGAACACAAAACAACAAGAACATAAACAGATGGAAAACAACAGAAGCCCAAGTTCCCTTAGTTTGGAGTGTGAGCCGGAGAGCTTGAGGATGTGTGGGATTTCACAGAAGAACTGGCCCAGGGCATTGCCATGGCACAGGGGCAGGGAAAATGTATTGGCCGTGTGCAGCAGAGCGTAGAGAAAGGCACTGGCCCAGGCAGCTGCTGCCATGTGGGCACAAGCTCTGCTGCCCAGAAGGGTCCCGTAGTGCAGGGGTTTGCAGATGGACACGTAGCGGTCATTGCACATGATGGTCAGGAGGGAAACCTCTGCTGAAATGAAAAACACAAACAGAAAGAGCTGTGCAGCACATCCTTCATAGGAGATGGTCCTGGTGTCCCAGAGGGAATTGTGCATGGCTTTGGGGACTGTGGTGAGGATGGAGCCCAGGTCAGTGAGGGCCAGGTTGAGCAGGAAGAAGAACATGGGGCTGTGCAGGTGGTGGCCGCAGGCTACGGCGCTGATGACGAGGCCGTTGCCCAGGAAGGCAGCCAGGGAGATGCCCAGGAAGAGGCAGAAGTGCAGGAGCTGCAGCTGCCGCGTGTCTGCCAATGCCAGCAGGAGGTAGTGGCTGATGGAGCTGCTGTTGGACATTTGCTGTGTCTGGCCATGGGGGCCTGTTCAAGGAGAAAAGTTCAGTGACAGGTTAGGAGAAAGTTCTTTCAGTAAAATCAAAGCCTTTTCCCACAGACCATTCTTCTGTATCACACTGACAGCCTTTTGATTTTCTAGCAGATTTTCCTTAAACTCGAACTGGGGAGCCCTGGTTGGTGCTGGCTGAGTGGGTCTTCAGGTTCAGGGCAATTACATGCAGGGTTTTTACAATTCAGCCTTGCCGTGCAGACGTGAGAGGGGGACAGGGAACCCGTCCTCGTGTTCCACTTTGAAACCCTGTTAATACAGAAGTCTCTGTCAGCTTGTACTCCCACTGCCAGTGACCAGGAATGGTAAAGTCTGTTTAAATGTTCTAGAGGTTTTTCAACAGCTTTTCTTCATCTCCACTTGACTATTTTTGATGTCAGAAACTCTCAGCATTTCTGCTGCTGCGCTCAGGGAGAACAGAGCAAGTTCTCTGAGGCAAGGTGGTGCATGGAGAAGGAGGGGAGGAGGTCTGTAACCTTGTCCTGTTCCAGGATTCTCTGGGCTTTCACCTGTCCCCTACACAGGATGATCACCCTCCCATGTTTCCTTTAAAAACCATTTGACACTGCTGAGAGCTGATGGATCCACCACAGTCCACCCAATGTCCATCCTCTTCTCAAGGGCTCAGCCCCACATTTGTACCCAAGGACACTCGGGACTCATTCCACCAACCCAACAGCATTTTCTCCATCACAGAACTTGTGTGTCTCCCCGTGGGGCTTTCAGATAACACAAAGATGCTACAGGGCAGGTTTGCATTGTGGAGGGAAGCTGGAAGCTTGGAAGGAAATTTCAGGGAGACTTTCAAGTGTCCTAATGATGGCACTGGATTAAACGAGATGGAACTCCTTCCCTGGCTGCACTGACAGCATTGCCCACAGCTGGGCACTGGGGACAGGGTCACCCTGAGCCAGCTGTGCCCTCTCCCAGAGGCCCCCAGTGCCAGGCAGCTGCTCCCAGCCCTGTGCTCTGCAGAGGGAACTGGGCCCAGGGCTGCAGAGCTGCCCCACGGCTCTGCTGCAGCTCTGCCTGCACAGGAGGGGCTTCATGCCTTGGACCCCCAGCCCTGAGGGCAGAGGCTTGGCTGGGGGACAAGAGGGAGGGGGACAAGAGGGAGGGGCTGCACTGGAAAGGATCCTCTGGAGATCTCGCCCGGCCACAGCATTTCTGGGTTTTGTTTTCTCTCATTGCCTGATCTTCTCTCTGCTTCCTGGAGATTTTTCTCCTGGAGGTATTTCCCTGTTCCTGATCTCTCCCTGCCAGCACTCACAGACCCCAAATCTCTGTGCACTCTCCTTGGCCCTACAGAAACCTGCCTGTTTGCAGGGCACTGGCTGGGGGCAGGTTCTGTTTGGAGCTTGGAGATAGGACTAAGCCTGATGGCTCCAGTGAAGGTGATGCTGGTGCTGTCCATGGGCAAAGGAGTGGATGAAAGCACTTTTGGCAACCCATGAATAGCACTGGAGGTATAGTTCAGATGCCTTAGGGACTTTTAAACATGAAGTTGTTTATTATTTATCCCCCCCGTTCACCAGGAGTAAGAAACTGAAAACAATGACTGAGTAAATTTTATCTTTATAAAAATTATTGTCCTGGAAATATTCCTGGAGTGAGCAGAAGCCCTGAGCATGTCCACATGCTTACAGCAGAGATAGTCTGAGTTGTACTTACAGAATCCATAATGGGATGTTCCTGCTTTAGGAGATCATTGCAGGAGCTGCAGCTGCATTGTCCTGCAGCCAGAGGCTTCCAGTGTCAAGGGCTGGAAATGATTCTCGCCCAGTCAGTCCTCAGCGTCTTCCCAGCCCTGAGTGATTGAAGCTCTCTGTGCCTGTGTGCTGTGCCCAGGGTGGCTGCAAGCAGTGCCCCAGCCCTGCTGGGCTGTGCACGGGAGCCACTTTGATGGAGAAATGCCTTTTTGAAGCTCATCTTGGTTGCCAGGAGGTGCCTCTGTGTCAGGAGCCCGGCCCAGCTCAGCAGCACAGACACAGCACAAGGATGCTAATGAGCCTCTTGGGGATTTGCTGTTGTTTACATCAGACTCAGTCCCTGAGAGAGTGTTCAAAAAACTTCTTAAGGACTCAAAGTCAGATTAAAAAGGCCAAAGTTTCTTGAAGTTTTAAATGGGTCCCATTGAGGAACACGCCTGAGAAAGTGTCCCCAGGTTCCAGTTAGAGCAGAACACCGCAGGCACTGATGACAGGTGGGGACAAACAAGGCAAAGGTGTCTCTGATGCTGAGCAAACCTGCATGTGTTTCAGGAATGCAAAAGGCCAAGGCCTGAGCTCCAGCCCCTGGCAAGGCAGATGCTGTCCCTTCCTGTGGTGGTTTTATGTTTGCTGAATTTTGTTTACTAGCTGGGAGATAAGATTTTGGGAGAAAAAGCTGAAACAGGCTCAACTTAAAAGTAAAAACAGATAGATTTTATTAGCATACACTAAGAAAAGAGAAAAAGGAAAAATGAGACATTCAAATATCTTTCCACTTACCACAAACCGTTCACTTTCCCACTCAACAGAGAGAAAACTATGATTTTTAGCCAGTTGCAACTATTTAAACATAATCCTGCATCACCTTGGGAGAGGAGCCTCTCTAGAGTTTATGGAGATACGTGCCACAGGAAAAGGTCTGGTGGTTCTCATGGTCACAAATCTGCAACCACATGGAATTTTTGCAGATTCTGTGCAGTCCCACCCATATAACAGTTTCCCAAGCTGCTTATGGGCCTCTGCATGTTTGGGGTACCATTTTAAGAATGCTTTTCTAGTATAAAGCAAGGATTCTCTTCTTCTTTCTCTAAAATCATCACTATCTCAAAAGAAATAGAGACCTCCTTTTATGTTTAGGAGCCGGAACTTCAAAATTACTTCCTTTCTAGAAGCATCTTTCTCTCAAAGGCTGAGACTTCCTTATTTTTTCCCAGGAGCCGGGTATATTTTCTATTCAAAATCCTAAATTAAATCTCATTCATATCAGTACATACAACTGTTTGACTAGAACTTGCGTTCTCCCAAACAGCATTATAATAATCTATTTTTCTGTAATTCACATCCAGAGAAGTCTGGTCAGAAATATCCACTTCTTCCAATAGTCTTTATCAGTTCTTTTGCTAACTTTTGTCTCATACTCTCTCCTTACATTTCAAATCACTCTGTCTTCTATGAAGGAAGGAAAAAGGTTAATGTCTTTGCCTAAAGCCTTTTTTTTTCCCCCTTCTCCAGCTGACTCCCAGAACTTCAAGGCTGAAAGTGATAGCAGGGGGAGCATGGAGAAGAATCATGCTCAAGAACACCGATGGATGACCCTCCTCCACCCCTGGTCTGATCTAAAGCAACTCAAACTTGGATTAGCTCCCTGGAGCTCCAGAGAAGAATTTTCAAAATTCTCTCCTCCATCAGCCAGCACGGGTTTAGGATAGGTAAGTCATGTTTGAGCAACCTGATCTCCTTTTATGACCAGGCGACCCGCCTGGTGGATGTGGGAAAGGCTGTGGATGTTGTCTGTTGGGACTTCAGCAAGGCCTTAGGCACTGTCTCCCACAGCACGCTCCTGGAAAAGCTGGCAGCCCACAGCTTGGACAGGAGCACTCTTTGCTGGGTTAACAACTGGCTGCATGGCCGGGCCCAGAGAGTGGTGGGGAAGGGTGCTGCATCCAGCTGGCAGCCATTCACCAGGGGTGTTCCTCAGGGGTCTGTGCTGGGGCCAGCTCTGTTCAATGTTTGTATTGATGACATTGATGAGGGTATCAAATATTTCATTAGTAAATTTGTGGACGACACTAAGCTGGGAGCGTGTGTCGACCGCTTGGAAGATAGGATGGCTCTGCAGAGAGACCTGGAACAGTTGGATGGGTGGGCAGAGTCTAATAAAATGAAGTTTAATGAGTCCAAGTGTCGATTCCTGCATTTTGGTCACAATAACCCCCTGCAGCATTATAGGCTGGGCACGGCATGGCTGGACAGTGCCCAGGTGGAAAGGGACCTGGGGGTTCTAGTCAGCAGTCAGCTGAACAGGAGCCAGCAGTGTGCCCAGGTGGCCAAGAAGGCTAATGGCACCTTGCCTGGATCAGGAATGGTGTGGCCAGCAGGAGCAGGGGGGTCATTCTTCCCCTGTACTCAGCACTGCTGAGGCCACACCTTGAGTGCTGTGTCCAGTTCTGGGCCCTCAGTTTAGGAAGGATGTTGAGATGCTTGAACGTGTCCAGAGGAGGCAACAAGGCTGGTGAGGGGCTTGGAACACAAGTTCTGTGAGGAACGACTGAGGGAGCTGGGGTTGTTTAGCCTGGAGGAGAGGAGACTCAGAGGTGACCTTATCACTCTCTACAACTCCCTGAAAGGTGGCTGTAGTCGGGGGGGGTTGGTCTCTTTCTCCAGGCAGCAGCTGACAGAACGAGAGGACACAGTCTTAAGCTGCATCAATGGAAATCCAAGTTGGAAATTAGGAAGAAGTTTTTCACTGAACGAGTGATTAAAAAGTGGAATAGTCTGCCCAGGGAGGTGGTGGCATCACCATCCCTGGATGTGTTGAGAAAGAGACTGGATGTGGCACTTGATGCCATGATCTAGTTGAGGTGTTAGGGCTGGGTTGGACTCGATGACCTTGAAGGTCTCTTCCAGCCTACACATTCTGTGATTTTGTGAGACAAGAGGTTCTGGCAGTCAAGCCCAGAGCACGGCCACCAGCCGCCGCGGCCCCTGGCACAGGGCCAGCACTGCCGATCTGCAATGCTCCTCCTCTCCCCATCAGAGGAGCTGGAAGAAAAAGGGGACAGTGCCAGCCCAGGCAGCTCTCCTACAGGCAGTGGCCCTCCCAAGGCCTTGCCAGGCCTGGCTCTGGGGAGGCCTAGCCTGAACCTCTGACTTATGAAGTGGTGTTAACTCCTTGCCAGCCAGAAATAGAAAGACGACTGAGTCACTTGGTACCTTTGATTCAAGACTGGGTCCCAAGAGACATGTACAACACTCTTATTTGTCAACCAAGCTGTCAATCCATACTATTCCTTCTTAAAAAAAAATCTTTCGCATTCATGCTAAACCACCACATTCCCTCAGTGCTCAGGGCTCTTCCCAGCCCACTGGGATGTGGGGATGTGCAATGCCAAGGGCAGCACCATGGGGCGGCCCCTGCCAGGCTGCTGAGCAGGGACAAGGAGGCAATGAGGCCCCAGGCCTGCAAGGGTCACTTGTCTCCTCCTCATGGCTCAGGCCCAGGCCCAGCAGCCATGGCCAAAGTGCTGCAGGAGTTGGCTCTGTCAGGGCCTTGCAGCTGCTGCCCATCCCTGTGCCCTGTGCAGCCCAGGCTGTCCTACGGTGTCCGTGCCCTGTGCCTCTGTCCCTGCAGGCTGTCGTCATCCCCCGGCTGCCCCACCTGGCTGGGCCCTTCCTTTGCTGACAGCTCTGTGTCCTGCCTGCCTCTGCCTGGCCACACAGAGCCTTGCGCTTGAAACCAGAAGGCTTAATTAGACTTTTCCTGTGCCTGTGATGTTTTAGCACAGGAACAAGGCATGCAGGGCCTGCTTTCCCTGCAAGGACGGTTGTAAGACAAGTAGAAGACATCTGGCTCAAGAGTGCAGGGATAGAAGAAACAAGGAGTGAATTTGGGAACTTGGGGTGGGTGGTACAGTAATGGGTAAATTGTAATACACATGTAGCAACTGTATATAAGTAACACTCTTTTAGAATCACATGTCCATGGAACCTTATGAGTTACCATGGGATGGAAAAGAACCATCTGTCTTTCCAGGTGCCCATGGCCAAAATTGATACTCCCCCTGAAAAATTCCCTATATGCAAGGGTTCTTCCAGACAAAAGCTGCCAGGACAGAGAGCTCTGGCTGGCTTTGGCCTCTGCTGGTCACCTGTCCTCTTAAGGAAGCCCTGATGGAAGTATTTGAATAGGCGTGATTACTGGAACATCAATGAATCTCTTATCATCTGAAAAGCTCAGATGCTCTTCCCATCATAGGTGTCTTTTTTTTCTCATTGTGTATTATGCATGACATATTTTTTCAGCTAAATAATATTATTCTTCTAACTCTGTCAGTGTGATCTGATACAAAACCCCTCCTCTACATACCGATCCAGGTCACGTGTGGAAGCCAAGACAATAAAGAATCCAGCAAGACTTTTTGTCTCTGCTCCCATCAGTCACATCTCTGGAGCTGGAGGTGCAGCCCCAGCACGTGGGAAGGCTCAAGGGGTCACAGGTTCAGCTCCCACAGAGAGAACTTGCACACCCTGGGGTGCCCCTTTCAGCCTCAGTGCCCAGAGCCTTTCTGCAACCTTCCCCTGGAGCTGCTGCTTCCCTGCAGCCCCGGCCAGGGACAGCAGCAGAACCTGGTGTGTCCCAAGCAGCAGGGCCAGCTCAGGGCCCTGTGGGGAGCAGGGCTGGGGCAGCAGGACAAGCCAGCCCGGCAAGCCAGGGCACACTAAGCGGGGGAAAGGGATGTCCAGAAAGAAGAGCAAGGGAGAGTTTCTGTGCCTGCAGGGAGGAATCTAGAGGAAGCTGCTGCTGTGGCAGGCACCAGCTCTGGCCAGGCCCCTCTCTCCCCTGCCCAGGGCTGCTGTGCCGGCCTGGGGAGAGGGGCTGGCACTGAGTGGGCAGAGGCAGCCTGTGCTGGGCATCTCCTGGAGCCAGGAGCAGGAGTCCTGCACTGTCACATTGTGACACTGTGGAACCAAAGAGACCCTTATGACACTGGGGTCCCCATGGAAACAAGGGGCCACTGTGACACTTTGGGGCCTCAAGGAACCATAAGTGTCCTTTGCGATACTGCAGAACCAAAGGGCCTTTGTGACACTCTGGGGCCCCATAGAAGCAATGGGACATTGTGACACTTCAGGCCCTCATGGAACCAAGGAGAGCAGTGTGGCACTACAAGGGCTCATGGAATAAAGGAACCCTTGTGACACAGGGGAGGCCAAGGAAACCAAGTGGTCCATTGTGATATTGAGGGGCCTCCGAGAACCAAGGGGCCATTATGACACTTTCAGACATTATGAAAGCAAAGGGGATCCTTGTGGCACTGTGGGGTCTTGTGTAACCAAGGGTCTGTGTGGCACAGCAGGGCCTCATGGAACCAAGGCCATTTCAAAACTGCTGAGCCAAGTAGACCATTGGGACACTGTGGGGCCTGATTGAACTGATGAGAATATGGTGACACAGTGAGACTTTATGGCAACAAGGATCCATTGTGACACTTTGGGGTCTCCTTTAACCAGGAGTCCATTTGTGACACTGCAGAGCCAAGGAGATCATTGTGATCCTACAAGGTCTCATGGAACCAAGTGGCCACTGTGTCACTTTGGGGCCCCATTGGACCAAGGCCACCGTTGTGACACTGTAGGGCATCATGGAAGCAAAGGGCCCTTGTGACACTGCAGGGCCCCATGTGTAAGAGACAATCCAAAGATCCCTCATCTGCCTCACGACCATCGTCAAGGACAGAGACTGAAACCCCTTAAAGGGACTTTAAAATCTCAACACAGGAGTTCTGGCTTGGCTGAGGTGGGATGTTGACCAAGTGCTGCCTGCTGGTGTGTTTGATGGAAAAAACCCAGCACGCATTTCTATCGGAACATCAGAACCTGAGCAGAAACAATGGGCAAGTCACGGTGAAGTGACTGCGCCTGCTGACTTGTACTGGTTGACACTGTACCTGCTGACGGCTGACCTGTTCTGAGTTCTCAAATGAGCACAGTGTAATGATTTCCCCCACCTGTTTGGCACACTGCCTGTAACTTCAGAGAGAACTATAAGGATCCCTGAGTTAACCACAGACTTTGAGATCTCCCCACAGAAGAAGACGAATTCATTGGCCAGACCACGAGGATTTCGTCTCTGTGTTGGTAGCTATAACCCACCCTCTCTTTCTCTTTTCATGCTATCCTTTATTTCCCTTCAAAACCTTACTGTCGCATTTCTTGGCACTAAATAAAGGTGCATTTTTGATTGAGTAAACTGAGTTGTCCCCTGCTGTGTCTTTTGCGCCTTGAGATCCTTAAAACAAACCATCAGATTCCCCGCATATATTTGCGGACCCTGACATTAAATTGGCATCACGGACAGGATCTTGATGGACAGAGGGGTTGCGGGTTTTATATAGTTTGTAAAAGGGGAAGGACCCTCATCTCAGCCGCACCTAGCACACCATTTTGGTGAGCGCTGTTAGAAAGCAAGGGGGGGGAAGGAAAATTCCCACAAACTCTATAGACCCAGGCGAATAGCACTCCCTGTCATCAGGATTTCACAAAAAGATCTCATTGTGCAAAAGATGGGACTGTAGTTAGGTTTTTTTGTGTGTTTTGGGCTGCTTGGTGTAGTTGAGGAGACAAGTATTTGTAACTAAGGTGAACCTCCCAGGCAGTTTTGGTCTCCTCGCCCATTCCAGGGAAGCGAAGGGAAACACAGTTGTAGCTGTGCTTTTGGTGCAACTTTAAGAATACCTCCCTGAGAGTGGTTTCAGTCCCTTCACAAAATGACTGAAAAAATAAGAATGCATTTTATGCTTTGTTAGCGAAACATGGCGCTAGACCTTCTCCAGATGGAGATAAGTGGGCACAGAATAATTGTTTTAACTTTGAAAACATAGTAAATAGAATATATCCTTTACAACATGATGTTAGATATAAACTGGGCAGAAATAAAACCATTCTTTGCTCAGTTTTGGGGGCCTGTCTCTCGACAGCCATAGCAACCCGTTTTAAACGGGTAAGTGAAGAAAAAGCAGTAATAGAATCCCTGCAAAATTTGGTAGAAGCTTTGCAAACACAATTAGAACAGGAAAGAAAGAATTATTTGCTGCAGACTTCCCTTGCAGAAAGGCGAAGTAAAAACTTAAAATCTGCAGATTCACCCACAGAAATAGAAAGAAAGGAGACAGACAACATTAAACAAATATACCCTCAGAAAGAATTAGAACACATGCAAAATTGTGGGGAACACTGTTGCTCCAACTTGAGACCTCTCATCAAAACAGAATATAATTTTATAAATGAAGAGGATCATGATCCCCACATAACCACCAAAGAAATACCATACACGGCCACTGAATTAGCTAAATTAAAGAAAGAATACTCCCGCCTCCCAAGTGAATCAGAGACGGAGTATGTGTTTAGAGTTTCCCTCACTGGGGGTGACCAAATTCAATTAAGTGAACAAGAAGCAAGTGGCTATTGGGGACATGGAGTTTTCTTAACAACAGGAAATACACGTGCTCCATGGTCCCTGACACAGCGTGCAGCTTACTGGGCAGGAGGGTTAAACCCCCTTGAGAGGGGTGACCCTCTGGCAATAGTCGGCACTCCAGACCAACTCCTAGAAAACATACACAAAGCTGCATGCTTGCAAATGATGCATGAAAGGAAATTAATCTCTGGCTATGAGTCACCAATGCAACAGCCTGCCAAACCTGAGATCATGACCCCCCTAATTCGAGGTTTGCCAGAGTCTCTTAAACCAACAGCAATTCTTCTTCAATAAACAAGAGCATCTATCTCTCTGGTAGATAGACTTGAAAGATTTCTTGGCCATACAAGAGATCAAACTGGTTCCACTGACTCCCCTGACTCCTCACCTTTTACAACTCCTAGCACACAATATAACAGCAGTCATAAACTTTGGACATGGAGTGAGGTAGCAGAGGAGTTAATAAGTCACAGTAGAAAATATGGACCAGTGAAGTACTCAGAGGACAAACAAGAAAAACCCAGAGGAGTCAGACACATTGCCTCTCCTAATGAAAAATCAGAAAAGGGAAAACAAATTTCCAACTGGCAGCAACGGTGGTGGCTAGGACTGAAAAGGGGAGTGCCACGAGAAGTAATGGATAAATTGCCATATGATAAATTGGCTAAAATAATTTCTAATTGTCTCTGTCCCAAACATATTGTATTGGAACCATCAAACCGACAACCCAGCGCACCTCCTCTCTGCAAAGACGACAGCCCATCCTCCACTAACTTGGAAATCCAAGCAATTTTTTCAACAAAGATCTGCAGAACTAAGGTCTTGTGCTGGATTCGGAGAACCAGTGTCCCAAGAACAGTAGCAGGAGCCAGTGAAGAGAACATCGCTCAGTGTCACTCCAGGCACGGCTGATGCCGGGCACAGCTCAGCCTGTGGGGAGCTCCCATAGCTCCTGCCTTCTCCCTCCCTGCTGACAGCTCCCTCCCTCCAGCCCTCAGACCCTGCCCATGCCTTTTATTCTCTCCTAGCTCATCCCTTTGCTTCACCTTTCATTAATAAACACTTTGGCTTCTTCACTTTACCTACGTCTCTGTGGAGCTGAAGTGGCGTAAAAACCTGAGCCTTGGCACACACAGGCCCCTGCTGCCGTCCTCTTCCGTGCCGTGTTTTGTCCAGAGACACAGAGCAGTGAGGCCGCATCAGGCTGGAAAGGTGCCTGTGCTGAAGGTCCAGTTCCACAACACTGTGGAGTTTAAGGTCTTACTGAGCAGCCTGAAGCTCCTGGATTTTGGAAGAGCCAACCTGAGTATGCTCTGAACCCAGCTGTGAGGGATTCCATGGCAAGCATCTACAGAGGGCAAAGTAGCTTGGAATGCTGGAAGCTTTCAAGAATAGCTTCCTGAAAGCACAGCAGTGCTCCATCGCTGCACAGGGTCAGGGAGAGGGCAGAAGCAGAGACCATCAGGCCATAACAGGGAGCTTTGGGTGTGCCTTAGGGCAAGTGAAGCAGCAGCAGCACGGTGGCCGAGACTCGGACGCGTGACCGAGCCAATGTCCCGAGCGCCGTCAGGCAGTGCCGGGATCCCGACTGCGGTTCTGGTCCCCAGAGCTGAGGAATCACAGCCCCTGCCTCAGAGCCTGTCAGAAAGCCAAGCGAGAGCAGAGGGAGGGCAGCCTTCCAGTCCCTCCTGGGCATGGCCACAAAGCAGCCCCTGCTTCTCCTTCCTCCGCCTGTGTTTGGGGTGTGCTGATGGCAGCGCCAGCCAGGCTGTGCTCTGTGTTCCAAAGGCTGTGGAGAGCGGGCATGAAAAGTGCTGCGTGCACAGCGGAGAGTCCTGGAAGGTGCTGGCAAGAGCGTCCTGCGGGAACAGGGCTCTGGTCTCTGGCCGGGAAGACCCTGGTTTTGCTGCTGTGAGCGTAGGCAGGCGTCAAGGCAGGTGAAGAGGCAGCAAGCAGCTTGTGTTTGTAGAGGGCCTGGGGCTGCATGTGCAAACCTCCACCTGGAACCACACTGGGGGAAATCCCAGCTAGAGCTGGAGCGCCTGTCCAGAAAGCACCAGAAGGAATTCAGCCTTGCCAGGGTTTCTTAAGAGTGTGTTGGTGTTCCCCAGGAAAGGTACACATTTGGGGAAACGCCTCTGGGGGAAAGGGGCTTGCTGCAGAAGGAAAGCACTTTCCTAGGAGCTCCCGGTGCTGTAGGAGCAACTGTCCCCCTTTGTCTCTCTGTGGTCCTTTCAGTCCTTGAGGCCCGTTGCACTTGGCAGATGAACAAGGGAAAGGAGAAGGCTGTGGAGAGCAGGTTAGGAATCCACTCGGACCTGCGGAGACCAAGGCTAGCACCTGCAGCAGGGCGTGTTCCCCCCCTTTGGACACAGGTGTGAGCAGGAGCATCTCTGTCCAGCTGCCAGCCCCAAAGCTGTCTTTGAGAACTGTGAATTCAAAGGCCTTCACGCACACACCTCTCACATCTTGCCTGTCTGCTGTGTTTCAACTCTTGGCAATATGCATTTGCCTCTTGCTTGCTGGAAGCTGCTGTGGCCCAGAGGGCCGGCACCGAGCTGGGCTGTGTGGGCCAGGTGGCACGGAGAGTCTTGGCTGATCTTGGGATGTCCATGGCCTCAGAAAAGGCTTGTAAGGTTTGCCTCCCAAGGCGCCCTGCTCACTGGCTCTTCCTGTGCATCTTGGAGAGATCAAGGCAGGCATTTCTGGCAGCTGGGCATTAGCAGGCCTTCAAATGGGGGTGTGTTGTGGAGCAGGCCCAGCTGAGACACCCTGAGAGGAGCCCAGCGCTCCTTGCCCCTCTCCGCAGACACGTGAGGGTTGTCTGCTTTCGGAATGACCCCGGCTGTGTCACGGGGTGCTGCTACATGGACACGAGACAGCCGGTCCTGTCCTGCTGGGTCCCAGCAGTGCCTCGCAGCAGTCCTGCATCCCCGTCAGGATGCCGGCCAAGAGAGGTCCGGGAAGCTGAGGGAGCTGATTTGAAGTTTGCGCGGTTGCCTACAGGTCAAGGCCAAGGGTGTTCCCTCAGGATAGAGCAGTCCTGAGAGGTCTCTAGAATTCAAAGCAATCAGCAGACAAATGCATTGTCCACCAAAAGGTCTTTGATTGGCAGGAGTCTTTAGACTGCTGAGGTGATTCCATAGGCAGGGGCTTAGAAAGAAACACATTGCGTCAGAATCCTAGACTTGAAGCTAATGTCCACCTGCTGGCCAGGAGGAGTCTCAGCGCACCAAAGCAGCTCATCTTCCTCACCCCTTCCCTGCACAGGGCTGATTCTGTAGCCGCCCTTAGGTTTTCCCCAAGGCTATGTCTAAAGCTTTTTGTTAAGTGTCTTGGTTTAGAAAGACAGGTATCTGCTAGGTAAAATTACAATCAGAGGCTCTTTGGCAAAGATTTGGGAAATAGGAATAGCAGTTCTTTACTAGTATGTAATACAAAGCAAACAAACACAAAAAAAAAACTCTCCCCCCCACCCAACAACTACAGCATTAATGACAAACGACAACAGTACCAAGAACCTTGAGGGCTTTGTTTCACAAAACCAGGGCAGTTTGGTTTCGGTGTCCCAGCAGGATCCTTGGAGCACCAAGCTGAAACAGTGGAAAAGTCTTGGGCTGGTAGCTGGGATGGCAGGGTGTCTTGGCAGGCAGGGGCAGGATGTCCCGGCAGCGCAGGGGGTGCAGGGTCACGTTGCAGCAAGAGGAGCAGCGCCGAAGAAGCCGAAGGCGAGGCAGAAAAGCGGCCCAGCTTCCGCGAGTGGCAGAGAAAACTCAGGATTCAGGTCGAACTGGTGATAGTAGATTTCTCAGGACTGGATCCTTGTGGCCACAGTGAAACTCTTCCAGCTAGCAACAGCTGTTTTCCGCTCGGCGTGCTTTGCGGCGGCTGAGATCTTCGAGGAGCGGCAGACACGCGTCTCCCCGAATGCCGGAAGAAGAAAAGCACGCAGCTGCCTCAAGCTTTGTCTTTTACCTGCGTTATCTCTCTCTTCCACCTTTTGTCCACCTCTTTGTTTTAGTTAAGTACTCTCAAGTATCCAACACTTGGTCTCCTTGGTAACTTGTGGGGAAAAAATTCTTTAGAGAAAGAAGGAACAAACTTAACCCCCAACATTATCTACTTTGAATTTTTTTTCTTATACTAATGTATTACATTGAGTTTTAACTGTTAAAAATACATATATATATATATGCAAATATGGATGCCGCTACATTGTCATGGGTAGTTCACTTTAAAACAAGGTCTTTTTGAGGTATGTATCGGGTCTTTTCATCTTTTTGCATTACTTACCAGGTGCAACCTGGTCTTTGAGCGAAGACAACCCCACGGATGGGATTGTCTTTGCTGGAGGCAGGATTAATTTAAACAGTTTTTTTTAGCATACTTTTTATGTGTACCGCTGGAACTTTATCTTTGTTTGTTTTTTGCAAGGGTTTAGATTGGGCAGGACTTGCTTGGTTGGTGGAGCTTCGAGTGTTCACTAACTAGGCGGCTTTTGCTAAATTAATATTTTAGTTCTTGAAGGTTTCCTCATTCAGTGCTTTCAAGGTAGTTTTAAGTAGGCCATTGCACTGTTCAACTTTTTTGGCCGCTGGTGCATGATAAGGAATATGGTACACTTACTCAATGCTATGTTTTTTAGCCTAGGTGCTTATAAGACTATTCTTGAAATGAGTCTTATTGTTCGACTCGATTTTTTCAGGGGTGCTATGTTTTCACAGGACTTGTTTTTCCAGGCTCAGGATGGTGTTCCGGGCAGTAGCATGAGGCACAGGGTAGGTTTTTAACTATTTAGTGGTGGCTTTTACTATGGTTAGCACATAACGCTTGCTTTGGCGGGTTTGGGGAAGGGTGATGTAGTTAATTTGCTAGGTTTCTTCATATTTATATTTGGACCACTGCTCACTACACTATAAGGGCTTTACTTGCTTGGTTTGCTTGATTGCAGCACATGTTTCACAGTCATGGATAACTTGAGAAATACTGTCTATGGTTAAATTTATTCTTCGGTCTCGGGCCCACTTATAGGTGGCATTTTTGCCCTGATGACCTGAGGCATCATGGGCCTATTGGGCTAGGAACAACTTTTTTTTGTGTTGCTAATTTAAATTTATCTTTGACACTTTTATTTTGGCAGCTTGATTTACTTGCTTGTTGTTTTGGTGTTTCTTATTAGCCTGACTCTTGGGAACATGGGCATCTACATGGCGGACTTTCACAGGCAGCTTTTTTACATGAGTGGCAACGTTTTTTTATTCATCAGCAGCTTAGATTGGTTTTTTTCTACGCTGCTAGTTGGCTTTTTTTTACTTTTTCAGTTAGCTCTACAGAGTATTGGCTACTATTTACGAATCAGTGTAGAGGTAGAGCTTTGGCTACTTCTCTTTTTTAGCAATGTCAAGGGCTAATTGAACAGCTTTGAGTTCAGCAAGCTGACTTGATTTTCTTTTTCTTTTAGTGGCTTCTGCAACTTGTCGTGTGGGGCTTTATACGGCTGCTTTTTACTTACGGTTCATTCTTACGATGCGGCAGGAACTGTTAGTGAAAAGAGCGTAGTGTGTTTTTTCTGCTGGCAGTTGGTTGTACGGAGGAGCTTTTTCTGCTCGTGTCACTTGTTTTTGCTCCTCTTCGTCTGTGAGACTGAAGTTTTCTTTTTCTGACTAGTTTGTAATTATTTCTAAAATTTTAGGGCGATTTGGGTTTCTAATACGGGCACGCTGTGTGATGAGGGCAGTCTATTTGCTCTATGTGGCATCAGTGGCATGGTGCGTGGAGGGAGCCTTTTTTTTAAACATTTACTTCAGCACTGGTAGTCGGGGTGCTAAGAGGAGTTGTGCTTCTGTGCCAATCACTTCTGAGGCGGCTTGAACTTTTTCATAGGCGGCCAAGATCTTTTTCTTTGTGGGAGTGTAGTTGGCTTCAGATTTTCTGTAACTTCGACTCTAGAATTTTAGTGGTTGGCTTTGGGTCTCTTCTGGCATTTTCTGCTAAAGGCTTTAGGACAAACTGTTGTTTCCAGCTGAAGAATAAAGCACATTCTTCACATCTGGTCCCGTCCTGACTGGGCTAAGGGCTACTGCACGAGCAATTTCTTGCTTGATTTGGGCAAAGGCTTGTTGTTGTTCAGGGTTTTAGTGGAAATTGGTTTTTTTGCGGGTAACCAGGTAGAGAGGGCTTACGATCTGACTGTACTCAGGAATGTGCATCTTCTAAAAACTTATGGCTCTTAGGAAAGCTTGTGCTTTTTTTTTGCTGGTCGGTGGAGACATTGCTGTGATCTTATCAATGACTTCAGTGGGGATTTGTCGCTGTTTATCTTGCTACTTTATTCTTAGGAACTGGATCTCTTTGGCAGGTTTTTTGACTTTGCTCTTTTTGATGGCAAACTCGGCTTTCAGCAAAATCTGGATGATTTTCTTTTTTTTTTCGAACACTTTAGCTGCAGTTTTTCTTCACACAATGATGTCATCAATGTATTGTAGATGTTTTGGAGCTTTACTTTTTTTTAGTGCAGCTTGGATCAGCCTATGGCAGATGGTGGGGCTGTGTTTCCACTTCTGGGGCAGCTGGTTTTAGGTGTACTGCACGCCCCTCCAGGTGAAAGCAAACTGAGGCTTGCATTCTGCAGCCAGAGGAATGGAGAAAAATGCATTGGCAATGTCAATAGTGGCATACTACTTTGCTGCCTTGGACTCTAGCTTGTACTGAAGTTTCAGCATGTTTGGCACAGCAGCGCTCAGCGGTGGAGTTACTTCATTTAATGCACGATAGTTTACAGTTAGTCTTTATTTTTTATCAGACTTGCGCACAGGCCAGATGGGGCTGTTGAAGGGTGAGTGAGTTTTGCTGACTACTCTTTGGTTTTCTAGCTTACGAATCATTTTGTGGATGGGAATTACGGCGTTTTGATTTGTCTGATACTGCTGACGGTGCATTGTCGAGGTGGCAACAGGTACTTGTTGTTCTTTTACTTTCAGGAGTTTCACTGCAGATGGGTTCTTTGATAGTCTTGGCAAGGTGTTCAATTGCTTAATGTTTTTTGTTTTCACAGCAGTTATTTTAAAAGCTCATCTGAGTTTTTTAGGGTCTTTATAATATCCATTCCTGAGGAAGTCTATGCCCAGAATACATGGAGCTTCTGGGCCGGTCACAATCGGAAGTTTTTGCCACTCTTTCTTGGTCAGGCTTACTTCGGCTTCAAGTAGAGTCAATTCTTGTGATTTTCTCGTTACTTTGGCAATGGAAATCGGTTCTGTTTTTACATGTCTTGATGGCATTAGAGTACACTGCGACTTAGTATCTACTAAAGCTTTATATTTTTGTGGTTCTGATGTGCTAGGCTATCGAATTTACACAGTTTAAAAAACTCGATTTTTTCGTGTTTTTTCTTGGCTAGAGGCAGGGCCCCTCTAGCACTGGTTATTATTTTCTTTTTGGACATACATGGTAGAGGTTTTTTCGAGGGAATTTGACACAGCATTCTTACTTTCGTAATACTTGGCAGCTTGCTCATGGGAGGCTGAGGCTACTTTCATTCTAGTGGAACTTTTTTTGTTAGCGTTTCTCTTTTTGAGCTTACGTACTTGTGCTGCCAGGACAGAAGTAGGTTTCTTATGCTACGCTTTTATGTCTTCTTCATGGTTTCGCAGATAAAACTACAGGTCAGCTCGAGGGGTGTACTTTCTCTCTCTCGCTGGGGGATGTTGGGCTCTGATTTTGGGGCTTGTGACTCGCACTGGTGCTACATGGGAACTGTTTTTTTTTTTTTTTTTTACTTCTTTTATTTCTTCTTTGAGTTCTTTCACTACCGCAGAGACATGAGCCTGCATTGGGCTACTGATCATACTTTTATAATTTCTGAGCTTGTTGGCAACAGAACTCACTGTCTTTCGGTTATCTTTGGCATTAATTGTTGCGATGAATGTGGCATATTGGGATGGTCTATGAGTTGCTAGATTCTATAACATGTGCTTTGTGCATTTAACTTTGTCAGGGTTGTTATTATGTTGTCTGGTTTTCCTAAAAAGTACTTCTAATACTGTTACTTTTTTTAACTGTTGGATTCTTTTTTCAAGGGTTTTTTATTGCATTTTATTGTTGTGCTCTTGCATTTTGTCTTTGTGGACAAATTTTTCTCTTACACTCATTAGAAGTCGTTTTCAAAGGGGAAGGGGCTTTTGTTTTCTTACAAATACTTGATTTATACTTGAGTTTTGGGTCAAGGGTTTTAAATTCTTTGCTTCAGCACTATTTAGTTGAACACTTGTACTTATAAGGTTTTAGACTTGAAGTAGTTAGGTTGTATAAGCTTCACGTTTTCGTCGTGCAATATCTTTTTGCAGATTACGTAGACTTTTATATGTTAGGGACTTAGTGATGATCTTAACCTGTGGCTCTTTTGTGGGCTGTGAGGACTTTCCTTTTTTACTTTTAATACTAGGATTTGACGATTTTACTTTACACTTCTTTGTTTCTACAGGGGCGACTGCTGCTGGCTGTGGCTGCTCTTGTGGTTTAGCTGGAACTTGGACAGTTGTAACATTTGTGGGTTTTATTGTTGCACTATCAGTTTTTGCTTTCTTGGGGCAGGGGGAGGGTTTTTTATGAGCTGGGGAAATGTACTTTTTCAGCATTTGGCTCATTTCATGTATTTCTTTTACTAGAACTTCAACCTAATCTGGGTGGGTTTTTTCTGAGGCAGGCTGTGGGGCAGAGTTAGGCTTTGGGGTATCATTTTTATTCTGTGGGATAGGTATTAGGGTGGTTATTTAGGTTAATTTTTCTTTATCTCTGAATGCTAAATAGAATATGCTTATTAGCAGCACTAGCTATTGTATGATATTATTAGCATTCAGAGAGGATTTAAACTTTTCAAAAACTGGTGGGGCAGACTCAAAGTGATGGGTAAAGGGTTGGGAAAAAGAAACTTTTTCCGGTGTCATTTTTTTACAGTAGGTATTATTGTTAAAGTAACTTTAAAAACACACAGTTAGTGTACGATAGCTTTGAATTTATGTGCTTGCTTTTTAGAGGAAATTAAAAATCTATGAGTTTTTCATCTTATTAAGCTATAAAATAAACTGGATGACAGTCACAGTAGTTTTAGTTATAGGGCTTATGTTTAGATAAGGGCTTGCAAATGGAAGGAATACAGCCACAACTACATGCTACTCAAACTAGGCTAAGTTAGACTACATGATGCAGTCTAATGAGGTTTTTATATTTAACGCACACAAAAGAAAGTACTAGGTTAGTTAAGAACTGCTATTTTTTTTCTTTTTTTTTTTTTCAGTGCTTTCAAGCCTCACGTTGGGTGCCAAAATCTGTCTTGGTTTAGGAAGACAGGTATCTGCTAGGTAAAATTACAATCAGAGGCTCTTTGGCAAAGATTTGGGAAATAGGAATAGCAGTTCTTTACTAGTATGTAATACAAAGCAAACAAACACAAAAAAAATACTCTCCCCCCCACCCAACAACTACAGCATTAATGACAAACGACAACAGTACCAAGAACCTTGAGGGCTTTGTTTCACAAAACCAGGGCAGTTTGGTTTCGGTGTCCCAGCAGGATCCTCGGAGCACCAAGCTGAAACAGTGGAAAAGTCCTGGGCTGGTAGCTGGGATGGCAGGGTGTCCCGGCAGGCAGGGGCAGGATGTCCCGGCAGCGCAGGGGGTGCAGGGTCACGCTGCAGCAAGAGGAGCAGCGCCGAAGAAGCCGAAGGCGAGGCAGAAAAGCGGCCCAGCTTCCGCGAGTGGCAGAGAAAACTCAGGATTCAGGTCGAACTGGTGATAGTAGATTTCTCAGGACTGGATCCTTGTGGCCACAGTGAAACTCTTCCAGCCAGCAACAGCCGTTTTCCGCTCGGCGTGCTTCGCGGCGGATGAGATCTTCGAGGAGCGGCAGACACCCGTCACCCCGAATGCCGGAAGAAGAAAAGCACGCAGCTGCCTCAAGCTTTGTCTTTTACCTGCGTTATCTCTCCCTTCCACCTTTTGTCCACCTCTTTGTTTTAGTTAAGTACTCTCAAGTATCCAACACTTGGTCTCCTTGGTAACTTGTGGGGAAAAAATTCTTTAGAGAAAGAAGGAACAAACATAACCCCCAGCATCAAGTCACTCTCTTGCCAAGTTAGGCTTCCAGGTTTTTCTTATGTTAACTGGTGCTACCTACTTCTGGATATCTGTGCTAAGTACTCTTTCCTTCTGTCAATTGCCTGTGCTTCCTTACATCAAACAAAGGCCTTGTTTGGTTCCTAAATGTGCCTGATGCTGGCCCAAGTCTTTTGGCACTGCTGCTTTCCTGTGGCATGCTCTACCTCCCCCGAGAGTAAAGAGGGAGCTGGAGAAGGAGCTTGCCAGGCTGCTCTCCATCCTTTACCAGCAGTCTTGCTTAAGCGGACAAGTCCGAGCTGAGCGCAAATGGAACAGCCGAGCACAAGAAGGGTGGGTGGGAAGGATGATCCAGGAACCGTAGGCCTGGCAGCCTGAGCTTGCTGCCGGGGAAGGCCCTGGAGCACATCCTCCTGAGTGCCATCCCACGGCACGTGCAGGGAACCAGGGGGTGGGAAAGCTCTGCGGAGGGATGGGGACAGCTGCGGATCTTGGCAGGGTGTTGAGCTGGGGTTGGTGTTGCTGTGCGTGTTGGGGAAGGAGTCGTCTGGAAGAGGAGAGGTCTAGGCGGGAACTGGAGTCACTTTGAAGGCACCACCTGTGGTATGGCACAGCTTTGGTTATGGAGGACAGAAGGAATAGCTGAGACTTATCAAAAGCCTGATGTCTCTGTGGAAGTGAAGAACGACTCGAGAAAAATGCAGAACACTTCCACAAGCCAAACACAGGTCCCAAATGGAAAAACAAACAAACAAAACCTTGTGACCTCCAGAAGGAGCCCATGCACCTTTGGGCTAGAGCGCTGCAGAAGCCAAGACATAGAGCTTCACTGAGCCAGATGCTCACCTGCAGCACCAGCCCTTTCGTGCCTCAACATGGCAGATCAAAGCCCATTTCCCAGCTGTCACTGGCTGGGGCAAATGCTAGGTCCTGGCAGGATTGCAGCATTCAGCATCCTTAACCAGCAGCAGAGAGTGCTGGCTGGGCAGAAACTTGCACCTCTGCCTTGCACTAAAGACAGCACCCTCCAGAACTGGCATTTACTATCTCAGGAAAATCTGACTCTGCGGTCACCACAGCTGTAGGGTTGTGGTAACTTTGCTCATTTTGCTCCTCTTTGGCCTCTTCTCCAGCAGAAGAGAGAGCCATCAGCACTGCAGGTGGCTGAGGAGCTACCACTAACTGTAGCAATGTATCTGCAGCAATGTATCTGCATAACTTGGAATACAAAGTGCTCAAGCCCAACTACCACCTAGAGATATTAGTTACAAGTAGCAGCTCTTTGGGAATGTATCAAGGCCACAGAGACACAAACTGGTCTAAAAAGAAGAGGAGCCTGGGAAATTGAATACCAGGACAAAAAGAATGAGCTAGAGGCCATGAAGGCTCGGAATTATAGCCAATCAAATTGCCTAAGGGACATGTGCTGAGCAAACAAAGCAGACGAACCAATCAAGAAAGGCATGAAGGTGTGAACAGTGGTCTTACAATCAATAAACATAGTGTAATGTAAATATGAAATGGCTTCTGCAGAAATCCTATTGGTTCTGTCGTTCAGAGGTACCGAGCTCCCAGAAGTATCATTCAGATGTATTTGCTGGCAGCCAGAAATGAAAATTCGGGACTCAAGCTGTAGCCCTAAAGAGCAGGGAGATGCTCGAGGAGGCACCACCTTTGTTTTAGCAATTCAGCAAGTGAGTGAGTCCTTCTGTGAAAGGAACAACTACCCTCCTTGCCTTCCTTCTGGCACCTGAGAAGGACAAAGACTGTCCCAAATGCAATTTGCAGGCTGCCACAAGTCTGTGCTTCTTGTGTCTTTTCAACACAGCTCTACCCAAAGCTGCAGCCACAGCTGACACCAGAGAGGAAAGCCCCTGAGAGCAGCAGAGTCTGTGGGGGCTGTTGGCATTTACCTCTCCTCCTGTGGCAGTGTTGAGTGCTTTACAAACCTCTCCAAAAGTCCGAGAAACAAAAGAGCCACAAAGAAAGGAGAAAGCATTTAGATCTTGGAGTGCAAGCCAGCCCAGACTGGAGATCTCTGCTGGAAATGCCTAAAACCTGCAGGATGCAGAAGGGCTCTGTCAGAAGGCAGATGAGGCATTTTGATCTCAAGTGCATGGCCACTGGGCCTGAAGCATTGAGGATGACTGCTTCAGCTCAGAGAGTTTCTTCTTTCTTCTCGGGTTTCAGTCTCTAAATTATTCAGTTGTAATCCTGACCATGGAGTATTTCCTTCAGCAAACTCTTGGAAAGAAAGCTATGATAGGGGGTAGGTTTCTCTTTCAGGCAAGCAAGATTCTTCTCCCTCTATTCGTGTTGCCAGATGAATATAGATATACAAAAATGCTAAGGAAATAAATACAGAGCTGTCCCATGCTTGAGAGACCAGGAGATCTACCAGGTCATTTTCCTTGCTCCAGGCAAGACCTTGGCAGTGTGACCATTTGACAATTTGACAATGCCTTCTGGCCACGCTTACAAATTCTGACTGGTACTGAGAGATGGGACAATCTAGCCTCAGTTTCTGAACATTTTTGCAGCCTGCCTGACTTCAGACTTGATAGATATTCTACCAGGAAAACAGCTGGCCCACGGTTTTGTGGTCGGACTCACCCGCTGCCGATATTTTTGACTTTGATATATTTTCTCATGGGATTTTCCGTGCTCACAATTGTCCCTGAGGAAAACAAAATTCAAGATGCTCGCTTTTAAGCAGAGATCCCAGCTTCCAGGAGGCACAAAAGGCAGCCCCATTGCTGGGGCTCTGAACACTTTGTGGTCAGCTGGGTAACAACAACAAAACAACCTGATAGAAAGCTCTGAAGTAGAAATGGCCAGCAGAGACTGATTTCTCCTGAAGTTCCTCTGGGGAATCCTAAATGTCCCTGTGATATCAAACTGAGGAGGAACATTTGGTCCAGCTACGCTGCCAGGTGCACACAATACGCTATCCTCCAGACAACAAATACACAAGACATACTCAGTAGCTCCAGGGAGTCCTCCTCGATCTGCTGTTGCTGAGCAGCAGCTGTGTCAGCGCAGGAGATGAACCGACTGCCCGGGATCACCGTCTCAGCTTGGGGAGCAAAGGCTCCTTGACACAATGCTCCTGCTGCAGCTGGTTTGGTGCAAGAGCCTGTGTAGATCTGGGAGAAGAAATGAGTTTGGCTTGAAAGGTGGCTGGCAGAGATGACCCTGAGATGCCATTCCAAATGCAAGCCCTTAGGAAGATGCTGTCAGCCTGCCACACGCAGGGCTCTTCAAATGGATTTTTTGCACGTCCACTTCCCTTTGACTGGATGGCTCAAAGCCAAAGGCTGGTGTTACTGCAGTTCATGGTCAGATTTATGTTCCATTTTCAGGGATTTTCTGAAGGAGGACTGCCACAAGGACCATATTCCACTTCCTCCCAAGGACCATATTCCACTTCCTCACTCTTTTCCCCCTCCAAGGGCTGCAGACACACTTGCAGTTCCTTGTTCAAATGTTCTACCTCCTCCCACGGAGTGCTCTTTTCCTCCACCACGTTCAGGTCATGCTCAACCGGCAGCACTTCTGGTGGAGGCAGTTCCTGTGGCTCACACCGATCCTGGGGCACCTCCTCCTCAGTCATTTGCTGGAAGCCTTTGCAGGCTGCCTGGCCAGATGTCAACACTTCCACCTCGAGTCAAACAGAACAAAGCAGTCAGAGACTACAGCTTGTCCCTGTCAGCCAAGAGTCATCAGCTGTGAGCAAAGGGAAAGAAGAGATTTACAAGGGCTACAGACAGCTTGTTTCCATCCTCCGTCATGGGCACCATGTTCCACTGTCAAAACAACACAGGATCAGGAAGGGCAGAGCCATGGGGGAGGGAAATGCACAGGGACTCCCCCTGGGAGGGACCTCGGGAGGTTTCCAGGCCAGGCCAAAGCACAGTCAGTGGAGAAAGGGACACAGGGAGGGGCTGTCTGTGTGCTCTGCCATGGCAGGATGAGATGCAGAGCTGCACAGACACCCAGACCATGTGGATCCCTGCAGGAACTGATCTCACTCAGTTGCTCCCAGGCCTCTGCTGCTCTCTGGTTGCTCTGGTTTGATGTTCCCTGGTGGTCACACCCAGCCCCACACACACCAGTGCTGTGTGCACACACACCAGTCTCAACAGTGCCTGGGCCCCAAAGGACACAGGACCTGATGGTTTGTGGTCCCCACGCCAGTATCTGGCACTTGGACATCCCTCAGTACCACGAGCAGAGAGAGCTCCCTTGTCCCAGAGAGTTCTTAGCAGCAGGGGGTTTAGGAAAATGGCACAGGCTGTGGGGATCAGCTGTAGGGCATGGCCAGGGATGGGCACTGACCATCACCTCTGAGCAAACCACCTTGATCCCCCATCCTTTCCCTTCCTGGGGTCCTTTCTTAGATACCCCATGGGAAATCTTGCACATTGGCCAAATGCCCTTTGTGGATTTCCATCGTAAATCTCAGACCCCAACGCAGAACCTCCCATGCTCAGATGACATCATGCTGGAAAGCTCTGCCATTGACCCCCTTGGTGAGGCTTTCATGAGGAGGTGTCAGAAATTCCCTAAAATTAAATTTTTATCTTCTGTTTTTTTAAAATTGGAATGGCCCTAAAATATCATGTACTGCAGCCCCCTTGCTGTGAGAGGGCACAACTACCACTGCAACAGATGGTCAAAGCTCCAGATCTTGAACAGGTTTTGGGATGGGGCACTCACTTTTGTGGACAACCTGTTCCTGTCCTGTCAGCATAAACACAAAATATTTCATACTTATATCAAGTCTGAATTTATGCTTGACAATTTTAAAGGCTTTTCCCTTTCCACTGCCAATACAGGCTTGTAAAAATATGCCAATTTTTCTGGGATTATGACCACGATGTTTTAATCTGAAAAGACCTTGAAAAGACACAAAAATCTCCCAAGACATGATCTGGAGGCCACAAGCACAAAGCCTGTGAGACTAATAGCCCTGGGCTCAGTGGTGTGAGTAGCCTGAGAGGGCCTGAAGGGGTGTTTCAGAGATGGTGGAGCTCTTCTTCATTGTGTGAAACTGCCTGAGGATGAAATAATGCCAAACAGATCTCCTGGGCAGTTCCAAACTGGACACAAGGAGAGAGGAATTTCTGTCCCAGGGCAGGGCTGTGGTGAAAAACATCCCCCAGAAAGAGTCTGGAGCAGCCCAAGGCTCTGTGTGCCCAGGCAGAGGCAGGCAGGACACAGAGCTGTCAGCAAAGGAAGGGCCCAGCCAGGTGGGGCAGCCGGGGGATGACGACAGCCTGCAGGGACAGAGGCGCAGGGCACGGACACCGTAGGACAGCCTGGGCTGCACAGGGCACAGGGATGGGCAGCAGCTGCAAGGCCCTGACAGAGCCAACTCCTGCAGCACTTTGGCCATGGCTGCTGGGCCTGGGCCTGAGCCATGAGGAGGAGACAAGTGACCCTTGCAGGCCTGGGGCCTCATTGCCTCCTTGTCCCTGCTCAGCAGCCTGGCAGGGGCCGCCCCATGGTGCTGCCCTTGGCATTGCACATCCCCACATCCCAGTGGGCTGGGAAGAGCCCTGAGCACTGAGGGAGGGACAGGATGTGCCTTGGCAGGGGCTGGGGCTCGGGCCTTAGCCCTTTGCATTCCTGAAACACATGTAGGTTTGCTCAGCATCAGAGACACCTTTGCCATGTTTGTCCCTACCTGTCATCAGTGCCTACAGTATTCTGCTCTAACTGGAACCTGGGGACATTTTCTCAGTCATATCTGTCAGTGGGACCCATTAAAACTTCAAGAAACTTTGGAGTTTCAATCTGACTAGGAGTTCTCAGAAAGTTTTTTAAACACTCTCTTAGGGACTGAGTCTGATGTAAACAACACCAAAGCCCCAAGAGGGTCATTAAAATCCTGGTACTGTGTCTGTGCTGCTGAGCTGGGCCGGGCTCCTGAAACAGAGGCACCTCCTGGCAACCAAGAAGAGATTTTTCAAGACATTTCTCCTCAGGAGCAGCTTTTCTACCAACCCAGCAGGGCTGAGGGCACTGCCTGCATGTACCTGAGAGCTGTGAAGCAGACAGAGGCTTAAAGCAACTGGAAGGACAATTCTGAGATAATTCACAGAGAAATCTTCATAACCTTTGACAATTCTGAACTTCTTCATGGAGAAATCCTCACCACTTCAGACACAGTCAGTCTGTGGCTGCAGGTATCTCCTAAAGCTGACCCAGGACAGGACTGACAGCACTGTAAGGATGGCTCTGTTGCCCTTTCTGCTTTGGGGGAGGATGTGCTCCAGAGCGGGGCTGCCCTGGGCACCGTCAGAGGGACAGGGCAGGATGGCTCCTGCTGCCAGGGACGGCTGCAGGGGCTGAAGCTGGGGCTGCAGCCAGGGGTGCCCAGGGCTGTCGTGCAGAGCAGGTGCTGCAGCCCTGAGGGCTCTTGGCCAGGCCAGGGGATCTGTCACCTGCCAGGGGCAGCTCTCAGCCAGCCTGGCAGCTCCCATGGATGCTGGAGGGGAGCTGTGAGTGCAAGGAGTGACTTCTGCCAGGGCAGTTCCTGCTGCTGTGGAGAGGGTGCTGTGTGTTCCAGGGCTGCTCAGAGCTCCAGCTCATGCCCAGGTAATTTCTGAGGGGACTTTTCATGAGCTCATTTAGGGCAGGAGTTTTCTGCTTGTGTTTCTGCTTTCCTGAATCTGTGCTCCCATTTTTCCCTGACTCAACTTGGCAGCAGTGGAAACTCAGCTGTGCAGGGCAGAGCAAGGGTTGAGGCTCTTAAAGCATCAGGATGAGGATTCCTGGGAACCTCAGCAACTGCCTCCACTTCCCCAGCCTCCAGATCCATCCAGCATCACCTTTCCATGGTGCCCAGGCCTGGGGGAGCTGCTCTTTAATCCCTGCAGCCCCGAGCAGCTGCAGGGCAGAGCTGGCCCAGGGCTGGGCTGGGCTCTGGCAGCTCTGGCAGGGAAGGAGCCCAGGGCCACAGGAACAGCTCGAGCTGGGACAGCTCCAGCAGCAGAGCCGTGGGCAGGGAGGGAGGGAGGCAGTGCTGAGGGAAGCCCTGCTGCAGGGGACATGTGGCACCTGCCGGCCCTGCCCTGCAGGGCACACACTGCCCTGAGCAGCACAGCTCTTGTGTCCTCTCCCAGCCAGCACAGCCCTCAGCCCGGGGGCTCGGGGCCCTCACTACCCTCCTGGGCCGGCAGAGCAGCTCCAGAGATGCAGGGCATCTCTCCTGCCATGTGCCCATTGCCTGCTGACCAGGGCCTGAGGGCCACTGTCCTGCACTGCTGCTGCCTGGGAGGGGCTGTGCAGGGCTGGGCAGGGAAAGGCTTTTCCTCAGGGCCTGGCTCTCTCTCACCCTGCCTTGCCCAGGTGCTGCTGGCATTGCTGACGGGCTCTCTGGGAATGGCAGTTCCAGCTGCAGGCTCAGGCCCAGCCCTTGGGCTCCTCCTGTGCAGGCTGAGCACAGCAATGGGGTGCCCCAGCTCCCTCTGCCCCGGGGAGCTCTGGGCAGGGCAGGCTGGGAATGAGCCGAACCTCCCTGATTTAGGGAAAGGCAGGGGCCACTTTGTGTGCCAGGGATCCCTCTGCTCTCAGCAGTGTCACCTGGCTTTCTAGGGTAGCACAGGATTGGACCTCAGAAAGGTGCAAATCCAGGGCTGCTGGGAACAGGAGAGAGGGACAGAGCAGCTCCCCTCAGTCTGCACTAAGGCTCAGACAATGCCCCTGCCTCACTGGACTCTGTTCTATCCAGATGCAGCAGAATCTCTTGTTCTGCCACCTGCAATCCTGATCCCTTTCACTTGGTGTCTCCTGTGCCTTAGGAGGAGTCTCAAGTTCAAACCCTAGGACTGGCCCCTGCCCTCACTGTTCCCCTGCACTGACTGGGGGTCAGGACTGACTTGCAGGTGTCCTGCAGGTCAAGGTCTGGCTCCTCACTGAACATTGGCCAGCAGCAATCAGGGCTCCAGCAACCAAGGTGAAGGAAGGTCTCCTAGACATAGACAAGGGGGATATGTTTAGTGGCAGGGACTGATCTGTGAGAAAGACCTTTGACTTTACTGCGAGAAATCTTCCCTCAAAGTCACTTTCTTCCTTCCTTCAACTAATTTCAAGACACCAATGCAGCAAATGTCCAACAGCAGCTCCATCAGCCACTTCCTCCTGCTGGCATTGGCAGACACGCGGCAGCTGCAGCTCCTGCACTTCTGCCTCTTCCTGGGCATCTCCCTGGCTGCCCTCCTGGGCAATGGCCTCGTCATCAGCGCCGTAGCCTGCGGCCACCACCTGCACAGCCCCATGTTCTTCTTCCTGCTCAACCCGGCCCTCACCGACCTGGGCTCCATCCTCACCACTGTCCCCAAAGCCATGCACAATTCCCTCTGGGACACCAGGACCATCTCCTATGCAGGATGTGCTGCACAGCTCTTTTTTTGTGTGTTTTTCATTTCGGCAAATTATTTCCTACTCACTGTCATGTGCTACGACTGCTACGTGTCCATCTGCAAACCCCTGCACTACGGGACCCTCCTGGGCAGCAGAGCTTGTGCCCACATGGCAGCAGCTGCCTGGGCCAGTGCCTTTCTCTACGCTCTGCTGCACACAGCCAATACATTTTCCCTGCCCCTGTGCCATGGCAATGCCGTGGGCCAGTTCTTCTGTGAAATCCCACAGATCCTCAAGCTTTCCTGCTCCAAATCCTACCTCAGGGAACTTGGGCTCGTTGTTCTAAGTGCTTCTCTATATTTTGGCTATTTTGTGTTCATGGTTTTCACGTATGTGCCGATCTTCAGGGCTGTGCTGAGGATCTCCTCTGAGCAGGGACGGCACAAAGCCTTCTCCACCTGCCTCCCCCACCTGGCCATGCTCTCCCTGTTCCTCAGCACTGGCACATTTGCCTACCTGAAGCCCCCCTCCATCTCCTCGCCATCCCTGGATCTGGCATTGTCAGTTCTGTACTCAGTGGTGCCTCCAGCCCTGAACCCCGTCATCTACAGCCTGAGGAATCAGGAGCTCAAGGATGCCATGAGGAAAATGATCACACCTGGTTTTCAGATGCCATAAACTCTCATTCTTCTGCACAGTGTTATTGTGTTACTCATTTATGCTCACTCTGTGTCCTGTATTTTTTGCTGCTGACACAGGAGTTACACTTCTGAGAATTTGTTCCCGCAAACATCTGTGACTACACAATTTTTGGTTCAGTATTTGCCTTTCTAGCAAACCCAGAGACAGTACAACCAAGGAGTTGTGCTACATATGTGCTTACAGAACATAAAGAATTCTGTATTGCCATGTTTGCCGGACATCTTTCCGCCCTGACTTCTCTGGAGCTGAAGGGTTGGTGCTTCTGTGCAGAGCTGGGGGAGAAAATGGAACCCCAGTGCTCCTCATTGCCAGGGAGCCCCAGGGCTTGTCCTCCGTAACCTCCCCTTCCTTTACTTCTACACTCCCCTTCACGGCCCCTGTGTTGGTTGAAGGCCTCAGGGCTCCTTCAGCTCTGTCAGTCCTGCTGTGTGATTGTCCAGGGACTGCAGGCAGTGACAGGCTGTGGGCACTGCCGGGACAGAGCTGGGCTCTGCAAAAGCATTTCCATCATGCCAGGGCATCTCCTCAGTGCACGGCCTGAAAGCTTCAATCTTCTTCCCAGTTTGCTCTCAAAGATGTGCCCAACACAGCGCCCTGGAGACAAAAACAGCAGTGACCAGCAGAAGTGTGGCAGTGTTCAGGGTGGGGGCCCCCAGCAGTGCCCTTGCAAAGCCGGCCCTGCTACAGCAGATGCCTCCCACCCCAGGTCAGAGAGGTTGTTCTTCCCTCCATGGAGGGACATCAAGCGACCGGGTCAAGAGTCCGTGTTTGCAGTGCACAGACAAGACACAGCCCTGAATATCCTGTGTGCGTGAGGGGACATAGACCCAGTGAGCACAAACACCTTCAGCAGTTCCTGGACTTTGCAGAAAGCAACGTCCCCTGGGAACCCCTGAGTGCAGGGCTGGGATGAGCTCCTGTGCTCAGAGCTCCCGTGTCCATCCCTCCGGCCATGGGGCACCTCAGGCCAGGCAGGGCAGGGTGACACCCGCAGGGCTGAGGCCCCTGCCAGGCTCTGGCAGTGGCTGCACAGCCCAGGGAGACCCTGCCTGTGCTGCAATAACCTGTGTGTGTGTGTGTGCAAGGGAAGGACTCGTGCTCCTTAACAGCCCCAGGGCTGTGAGCAGGGCAGAAGCCAGCTCAGGGCTGGGCACCTGACACAGCCCTGACGTTTCTGGCTGTGACTCCAGGAACAACCCCCAGTGTCACAGTGATTTTCATCTCACCTGCCTTGGACAGGGCCCTTGCAAATGTCTCTCCCTGACAGCTCTCTCTCCTCTGCCTTTCTTGCCTGTGTTTGTCACCCCACAGCAGGAAAGCAGCCCAGTCTGGGGAGCATCTCCTGTGCAGTCACAAGGGGTTTTGCAGGCACGAGTGCCATTGCCCTCTAGCAGATGGCACCATTACTTGACAAAGCACAGAGCACGTTTAGGAAATATAAATGTACTCAGAGGCTCATACACCTGCTTGTTTCTACTCTGTAAACCTCTTAGACAGGTTTTTTAGCAGCTAAGAGAGACAGAGGTGTTTTTCCTCACAGCTGTCCTACCAGGAGAGAGCAGACAAGAATGGCCTTGACCTTCTCTGGAGAAAGGGGAATGAGATGATGAGAACTCACCAGCGCTGTTCCCATTGTGTGAATGACACATGAGACCAAGGTGGCCCTGTGACACTGCAGGGCCTCGTGGTGCCCAAAGACCATTGTGACACTGGGGACACACGGAACCAAGGGGCAATTGTGACATTGTGGGACCTCTTAGAACCAACAGACCCTTGCGATGCTGCAGAGCCTCGTGGAGCAAAGGGCCCCACGTGACACTCCTGACACTCTTGGTGCCCAGGGGCCCCTGTGACACTTCAGAGCCGCATGGAATCAGGGATGCCCCTCTGACACTGCAGGGCTTCATCATCATCAGTCTCTACTGATAGCTGTGTGTACCTACAAGGAAGAAAAACAGGGGAGCCTGAGCCTGTTGATCCTAAATACTCCCATCTTCATATGAGCATGTGCCTTGATATCAAAATTGGCCAGACAGAACTTTATAACACAACTCTGATTTTCAGAAAGCAGCCATTCTTTATTGCAGTGCTGGTCACACAGAGGACACTTCCTCTAATTGAGTGCCCAAATGTTACGTGAACAGTTTTTATCAGACACACTGATTACATATTCATAAGCTATCCCTGCTTACTTGATGGATATGTATTGCTTTACATAATTGCTACCCTTATCAGAAGTCCTTATGTGGTTCTTTGGAGTCTACCTCCAACACCTGGTGTCTTTTTCAGGTGGCTGTTCCTCGACCCCTGTGTAAGGGCAATAGGATTGTTTTGTATAACTTCTGCTTTGACAGCCTTGCACAGCTGAGCAGACATCCTGCTGGTGTTTTGTGTGAGTTACATCCTTTATCTGTTTCTCCAAGGTTGTGCTGTTCTGTTCTAGTGTCCTCGTGAAATCTCCTCTTTCTTGAGGCTCAGTTCCTTATGGGCACTGATCTCTCAATATCTCTATTTCATTTTATACTGTAGGGCACTATAACAGTGAATCTTGATGCAAGCTAAAACCATACAGCAATTATTCTGGTGATCATTATAAACAGATCTTTTAACCAAGTCCAACTGGGGAACCATGAAGAAAGTTTGGTCCAGATTTCTTCAGATCCGCTGGAGGTGTTATCTTGAGCTGTGCATTGTAAAAATTTTTAAACTACAATACTCTGTCCCAAAATCAGTTCTTGAGCTTCCTGGATCAGGAGAAGAGCAGCTGCTACTGCCCTCCGAGAGCCCAGACGGCCCTGGCTGACACTGTCTGGTTGCTGTGAAAAGTTGGCCCCAGCCATGCTCTGGTCCCCAGGAACTGTGACAGCACTGCCAGTGCTGGGTTTTGTCTCTCCCAGGGAAACAGATCAAACGGGTCCAGGGGGTCTGGGAGCCCCAAAGCCGGGCCTGCAGGAGGGTGCCCTGGAGCTGTGAAAAGGCAGCCCAGGAATCACCAGTCCAGACTGTAAAGTCCTGCTGAGTTGCCTTCAGGAGCTCACACAGAGGCTTTACCAGCAGCCCATAATTCCTGATCCACAGCTGACACCATCCCCCCACCCCGAGAAACACCTATGACTCTCTCACCATTTCTGTCTGTGGAGTTGGCAAACGGCTTCTTTTCCTTCCTGTCCCAACCTCCTTTGTCCCTGGAAGATTTCCAGTACCAGGCAGGGTTCTGTGGTCTGCAATATTTGTAGTACGGGTTTACAGTAGGTCTGAGTGAGCTGGGAATTTCCCAGGAATGGGGGGAAAGGGCCAACAGCCTCTTTAGAATCATCTGTTCCGGTGAAAGAATTCTTTGGGAGTGTTTGGAAAAGGTGGACAAAAGACAACAAAATTTCTAAGGATTTTTCCTGAAATGGGAAACAGAACAATCAGGGTGTGAGGATTGTTTGAAGCACAATCTCTGTGCTGTATGGCAAGACTGAAGGAAAAGAAAAGCAGAGAAGGAAGGATAGAAATGTTTGTCCAGACTGTGAAATTATCGCCCTTGTTTTTGCCATGTTCCTGTCTCAGCAAGATGAGCAGGAATTCAGCACCAGAAAATGCAACAGCAGTTACTGAGTTCATCCTAGAGGGTTTCCCAGAGCATGATCCAAGACTGCGGATGTTTTTATCTCAGGTCCTTCTGCTCATGTACCTGACAACAGTGATGGGGAATGAAACCATCCTTTTCCTCCTGTGTGTGGATCACCACCTGCAAACCCCCATGGACGTTTTCATCTGCAGCCTGGCCTTCCCGGAAATCTGGTTTACATCCTCCACAAGCATCAAATGGTTTGTGATGCTGAGTTCTGGTCAGAACACTCTCTCACTAAGCAGCTGCTTTGCCCAAAACTATTTTTATTTTGCCCTGGGCTGCACAGAGTTTTTCCCTGGTTGTCATGTCCTTTGACCGCTGTGTTGCCATCTGCCACCCTTTGCTCTATGCTGACATCACAAAACCTCAGCTCTGTGTCCACCTGGGTGTTGCTGCTTGGGTCCTCGGCTTTGTCCTGCTGAGCTACTGCTGCTCATCCTCTCTGAGCTGTCTTTCTGTGGCTCCAAGATCCCCCATTTCCTCTGGGACAACTCCCCCTTGTTCAAACTGTCCTGCTCTGACACCAGCCTGCTTTGGGAAACAGACTCTGTCTTCTTACCGTGTGTCGTGCTGGGCTCCTTATGTTTGACTCTGGCATTTGACATCTGTGTCCTTTTCTGTGTTCTGCATCTTCCAGCAGCCTCTGGGAGGAAGAAAGCTTTGACCACGTGTTCTTCCCATCCCATCACCTTATCCATTGCCCGTGGGAGCTGCATTGCTCTCTGCACGTGTCCCGCAGAAGATGTTTCCTTGAGGAACAACAGAACTGGAGCTCTGCTGAACACAGTCCTGTTCCCATTCCTAAATCCATTCATCTGCAGCCTTGGGAACAAATCTGTGATCCTGGCCCTGAACAAATCCATTGCCAGGCCAAGAACAAAGCCTTTCCTCTAAGCATGGTGCATTTCTGGAAAGCCATCCCAAGGATCTGGTATCATCTGTTACACAAAACCAGTGCCTGTGTGTGCAGCCTCCAAACACAGCTGCCTCAGGAGATTGATGCTCCTGCTGGGTTGTGTCAGGTTAAGAGAGAAGAGACTCATCTGCACTCCCAGACAGGGCACCAACAATGGCAGCAGGACAAACTCAGTTCATTCTCTGCCTGGGCTGCTCCCGGGCCCATCTCAGGAGAGCCACCAGCTCGTTAAGAGCCCATCTCTGGAACAGAGAAGAGCTCAGAGGAACAGTGGCAAGTGACAATCCAAATTACAGCTCCTGAGCAATGGACACCTTGTCCCAGCTCCTTTCCTGGGACAGCCATCAGCCCTGCTTTGAAACCCCAAAGTTTGAAACCCTAAAGTCACCCTCCCAGTAAAGAAAGACTTTCTCCTGTGCAGTCTAAACCCTCCCTGGTACAGCTTTGAACCATTCTCACACGTTCCATCCCAGGATATCAGGGAGAAGAGAAAGGGAAATGCAGGGCAGAGCCAGGGGGGCAGCGAGATGGGAGTGTGCAGCCTGCAGGGACACAGCAGCAGCTGTGGGACAGCGCAGGACAAGCTGTGCTGGATGTGGCCAAGGGCCTGGCAGGGCTGGCAGTGCCCAGGAGAAGCCAAGTCTTGGTGCCCTGGGGCACAGCAGGGTCTGTGCCACCAAGGGCTGGGAGGGGACACCTTGTCCTGAGGCCCTGGGGCCTCCTGGCACAGACCAGCAAGGCTGGGCACTGTCACCCCCTTGTCCTGCCCTCAGCATCCCCCCACATCCATCCCAGTGGCCCCAGGGATCTGCTGGGACCAGTCCCTGGGGAGCCTTAGTCACAAATGGCCCTGGGGGGCTCCTCAGTGCTCCCAGGGACTGCAGGTTTTTCAAAGCACTTTGGGTTTTGCTTTTGCCTGGGAGTCTCTGAGGGGTTTGTGCAATCACAGCCTCCAATTATCTGCTGTAATTAGTCCCTTGAGATGTTTTGTCACTAACAACACTCAGTGGGGCTCATTAATGCCTCAAGTTACTCAAGAGTCATTAAAGTACTACTTTTTGACACTGAATCACTCTGAGAGGTTTGTGCAGTTTTGGCCTCCAATTATCTGCTGTAATTAGTCCCTAGAGAGGCTTTGTACTGACACTCAGTGGAGCTCATTAATGCTCTGAGCTACTCAATGTCTTTTAAGGTACTTTGGGTTTTCCTTCCCACACTCCGTCTCTGAGAGGTTTTTGGGTACTCTTGGCCTCCAGTTCTCTCCTCCAAGGAGTCCATGAGGAGCCTGTGTTGGGGATGGACCTCAGTGGGACCCAGGAATGCTTTGAGACACGTTGGGATTTTCCTCTGACTTGGACTCCTGGAAAGGTTTGTGCCATCTCCTCTCAGGCCCTGAGGGCTCAGCACCAAATGCACCACGGGGCTCTTTGGGATCAAGCAAGTCCTGACAAACCACGGCTCTGCCTTGATTTCCTTCTGGTCTGGTGCAGTTCATTAGGAAGGTTTTGTACTGCAGTTATGGAGAAAGATTTCAAAGAGCTTCTAAGAAATACACATTCCTGTTATAAAGGGTGTGTTTTATTACTGTTCTCTTTAGAGGAGAGGTGATTGCAGCATTCTGTGATTGATATTGATCCAGGGCCTCTCCTCAGAAGGCCTGGCCTGGCCAGAGAAGCTGTGCCTTGAAGTCTGACCCAGTATGGATAACATTCCCCAAGCCCATCCTGCCTGTCCTCACTCACCTGGGACCTGCTTTGCTCAGAGAGCTGCCTGCACTCAGGCAAAAAAGGGGTTTTCTATTTTTGAAGCAACGTAAAACTCTTAATTTTCCCCACTGAAAACAGACACACTCCTCAAGTGTGTGCCAGCCCAAGGGGCCACCAAAACCACTCCAGCCCTGCCCTGGGCCGGCTGTGAGGGTGGATCAGCATCCCAACCTGCCCTGGGCCACTGCAAGGGACTGCAGCTATGGACACACTGGGACAAACTGGGGACAATGGCAACACTGTGGGGAAGACTGGGGAATACTGGGGCATGCTATGGAAGATACTGGGGGGAACTGGAAGGGAAAAGGAATGAACTCAGGGGTATTGGGAGGGACTGGGCTGTACTGGTGATGAAATGGGCTATAAAGGGGGGGACTGAAGGGGCACTGGGGTAGAACTGGGCTGTACTGGGGATGAACTGGGCTGTACTGGGAAGGACTAGAGGGGTTGAATCGACTGTTCCCGCCTCTGCAAACTCCCATTTGCAGAGGCTCCCGCCCATCACCGCCAGCACCCAATCAGTGCCAGGAAACCGGGGCCTCGGGGCGGTGCCTGGTGTCGGTGCCACGTTTCGGTTTTGCCTTCAACTCCCGTCATGCACCGCGGCCCAATTGAGCCCCATTGCACCCAGGACAACAATACCCGTCATGCCCCGCGCTCCACAGAACCCCGCCCCCGTATCCCCCCTCCCCCCCATGTGTACCCTACGTTTCCCCCAGACCCTCCAGGATCCCTATGTGCCCCCTCAGTATTTATTTGGAACCCCCCAAAATCGTCCCAGACTCCCCTGACTGCTCCCAACCCCAGAGATGCCCGTTAGAGCCACTTCTGGGAATTCATCTCCGATCATCCCCCGTGCTCTCAGAGCTCTGCCGAACACAGTCTCGCGCCGAAACGTCCTGCTGTGCCCCGTGTCCTAAAGCGCCCGGTTCGAGCTCCCCAAGTTCCCCCCAATACCTCCCGAACCGCACACGTTTCCTCCGAGGGCCTCAAGTCGCGACTCGGACGCAGAAGTATCCGCCAAGCGCCTTCCGGGACCCGCCACAGCTCGGCTTTATGCAATTCCGGGACTACAGCTCCCAGCATGCTCCGCGGGGCACACAGAGCCCTATTCCAGCCGTGACTCCATCTCCCGTCATGCCCCGGGCCCCACCGACAGCCACTGGAGCTGCGCCTCGAACTCCCGTGATGCTCCTCGGCCCCGTTACACCGTGTTCTATCCGCGGCTACAACTCCCAAAATCCCCCGCGCCCCAGAGAGTCCCCTCAGGGCCCCCCAAGTGCCCGCCCGGACCCCGAAGGGGCCCAGATTCCCCTCCCTGACCTCCAAGTGCCCACCCGGCTCCCCCGGATGTCCTTCAGACCCCAAATTTTCTTCAGATTCCATCCCCAGGTTTAGAACTGCCCCAAATGTGCCCCAGAAATGTCTCCGTGGACCCCAAAGTGGCCCCTTTTACCCTGTCTGAGAAAACGATAAAGAAGATGACAAAAGGAGTAAAAATAGGACTAATTAGCATAAATAAGGAGGAATCAATATCCAGATGTTGTCAATGAATTAATGAAGGGAATTGTGTTACTTAGAACCAATGACCAATAATTTTTGGTTGCTAAAAATGTATCAATTTTTAAAATAAATGTAAAACTTAGGTTAAAACATATATAATAATATTTTTTATATTTATAAATATTATTATAATTTCCTTATAATTTTTTTTTTTTAAGAAAAATTCATAATTTACAAAAATTATTTCAGATGTCAGTTTTTGGTGGATGATTTCAGACGCGGTGAGGTTGGGGTGAGGAGCAGGTTGTCCAAACAAGGTCAGCCTGCAAGGGGCTCATTCTCCATGCCCAGACCTCCTAAGGAGACACTCAGCATTAAGATCACTTGGGGAATGTTTCTTTCACCTCTGCAATGGACTGAAAAAGAATAAAAAAAATGCAGCCTTGATTAGAAAAACAAATCAGGAGATGCACTTTGAAATCTTCCTCCATAGGAGAACTCCAAACTGGCTCCAAGCAGCTGCACAAGCCCTGGAGACGAAGACAAGTGAAGGAAGAAAAGGAGGTTGTGACTGCTTTCTGGATTTGAATCAGCCCCATGCTGGATTTGGGGCTGAGTCCAGAAGCTCCAGGCACTGAGAGAAGGTTGAAGAAGCTGCTAAAGGAGGCAGAAGCAAAACTCCAAGACCCTTGGAGCATCCCTGGGCCCCACTGAGGGCAGGGAGTGCCAAAGACTCCCCAGGGACTGCTGAGAGCAGATCCTTGAGGCCAGGATTGCAGGGAGCCGCAGGCTGTGAGCAGGGAACTGCAATGCTGAGCAAGGCCTGGGCTGGTTGGAGGGAGCAGAAAGGCCAAGCCCTGAGCCCAGGCCTGGCACATCAGGGCCTGTCCCTCCCGGGTGGCTCAGGGCTGGTTGTGGGCCAGTGGGATGGGAGGGGCAGCAAGGACAAATGGCACAAAGCTGTGTGACACTCCCGATCCTCATGGCACTGAGGGCCAGTGTGACACAGCAGGGCCTCATGGAAACAAGAGGCCGTAATGAGCCTGCGGGGCTGTAACACCCCAGAACACTGAAATAATGGGGGTACTCAAAGGTTCTCTTACTCGAGTTTGGTGCACAAGGAGAAATGCCAACCAGATAGTCTCAGGATGAACAGATGCACAGAATATTCTTAGTTTCAAGGGACCATCAAGGATCATCAAGTCCAACTCTTATGTGAATGGCACACAGAGGGACTGAACCCATAACCTTGGTGATATTGGCACCATACTTTAACCAACTGAGCTAAGAGGTCAAAGCAACACACAGCTCTACTGGCAAAATATAGAAAATCAAGGAACTTGGAAAACCATTTAATAAAACATCCAACTCAAAATAAAACTCTTATCATAGCAGTAGCTTCATTGACTTAGTCTATTTGACCTGGAAACCTTTACAGAATTACAGAATGACAAAAGGACTAGATTGGAAGAGACCTCCAAGATCATTGAGTTCAACCCATGTCCCAACACCTCACCTAAGCCATGGCACCTAGTGCCACATCCAGTCTTTGTTAAAACACATCCAGAGATGGTGATGCCACCACCTCTCCAGTCAGATCATTCCAGAACTTTATCACCCTTTCCGTAAAAATCTTTTTCTTAATTTCCAATCTATATTTCTTTTTGTGCAGCCTTAAGACTCTGTCCTCTCATTCTGTCTGTGGCTGCCTGGAGAAAGAGACCAAGCCCCACCTGACTACAAACACCTTTCAGGGAGTTGTAGAGAGTGATAAAATCACCTCTGAGTCTCCTTTTTTCTCCAGGCTAAACAACCCCAGCTCCCTCAGTCGTTCCTCACAGAACTTGTGTTCCAAGCCCCTCACCAGCCTTGTTGCCTCCTCTGGACACATTTAAGCATCTCAAGGTTATTCTTAGCTGAGGGCCCAGAACTGGACACAGCACTCGAGGTGTGGCCTCGCCAGTGCCGAGTACAGGAGATGAATGACCTCCCTGCTCCTGCTGGCCACACCATTCCTGATCCAGGCTGAGTGCCATTTGCCTTATTGGCCACCTGGGCACACTGCTGTCTCATGTTCAGTTGCCTGTCGACCAGAACCCCCAGGGCCCTTTCTGCCTGGGCACTGTCCAGCCACACCATCCCCAGCCTAGAGCACTGCTGGGGTTATTGTGGCCAAAATGCAGGACTCAGCACTTGGACTTAATAAACTTGACCTTGTTGCACTCTGCCCACCCATCCAACTGTTCCAGGTCTCTCTGCAGAGCCATCCTATCTTCCAAGTAGTCGACATACACTCCCAGCTTAGTGTCGTCCACAAATTTACTAATGAAATATTCGATACCCTCACAATGCCATCGATACAAACATTGAACAGAGCTGGCCCCAGCACAGACCCCTGAGGAACACCCCTGGTGACTGGCTGCCAGCTGGATGCAGCACCCTTCCCCACCACTCTCTGGGCCCGGCCATGCAGCCAGTTGTTAACCCAGCAAAGAGTGCTCCTGTCCAAGCCGTGGGCTGCCAGCTTTTCCAGGAGCGTGCTGTGGGAGACAGTGCCTATGGCCTTGCTGAAGTCCCAACAGACAACATCCACAGCCTTTCCCACATCCACCAGGCGGGTCGCCTGGTCATAAAAGGAGATCAGGTTGCTCAAGCATGACTTACCTATCCTAAACCCGTGCTGGCTGATGGAGGAGAGAATTTTGAAAATTCTCCTCTGGAGCTCCAGGGAGCTAATCCAAGTTTGAGTTGCTTTAGATCAGACCAGGGCCGGAGGAGGGTCATCCATCAGTGTTCTTGAGCATGATTCTTCTCCATGCTCCCCCTGCTATCACTTTCAGCCTTGAAGTTCTGGGAGTCAGCTGGAGAAGGGGGAAAAAAAAAGGCTTTAGGCAAAGACATTAACCTTTTTCCTTCCTTCATAGAAGACAGAGTGATTTGAAATGTAAGGAGAGAGTATGAGACAAAAGTTAGCAAAAGAACTGATAAAGACTATTGGAAGAAGTGGATATTTCTGACCAGACTTCTCTGGATGTGAATTACAGAAAAATAGATTATTATAATGCTGTTTGGGAGAACGCAAGTTCTAGTCAAACAGTTGTATGTACTGATATGAATGAGATTTAATTTAGGATTTTGAATAGAAAATATACCCAGTTCCTGGGAAAAAATAAGGAAGTCTCAGCCTTTGAGGCAAAGATACTTCTAGAAAGGAAGTAAGTTTGAAGTTCCGGCTCCTAGGCATAAAAGGAGGTCTCTATTTCTTTTGAGGTAGTGATGATTTTAGAGAAAGAAGAAGAGAATCCTTGCTTTATACTAGAAAAGCATTCTTAAAATGGTACCCCAAACATGCAGAGGCCCATAAGCAGCTTGGGAAACTGTTATATGGGTGGGACTGCACAGAATCTGCAAAAATTCCATGTGGTTGCAGATTTGTGACCATGAGAACCACCAGACCTTTTCCTGTGGCACGTATCTCCATAAACTCTAGAGAGGCTCCTCTCCCAAGGTGATGCAGGATTATGTTTAAATAGTTGCAACTGGCTAAAGATCATAGTTTTCTCTCTGTTGATTTGGAAAGTGAACGGTTTGTGGTAAGTGGAAAGATGTTTGAATGTCTCATTTTTCCTTTTTCTCTTTTCTTAGTGTATGCTAATAAAATCTTATCTGTTTTTACTTTTAAGTTGAGCCTGTTTCAGCTTTTTCTCCCAAAATCTTATCTCCCAGCTAGTAAACAAAATTCAGCAAACATAAAACCACCACAGGAAGGGACAGCATCTGCCTTGCCAGGGGCTGGAGCTCAGGCCTTGGCCTTTTGCATTCCTGAAACACATGCAGGTTTGCTCAGCATCAGAGACACCTTTGCCTTGTTTGTCCCCACCTGTCATCAGTGCCTGCGGTGTTCTGCTCTAACTGGAACCTGGGGACACTTTCTCAGGCGTGTTCCTCAATGGGACCCATTTAAAACTTCAAGAAACTTTGGCATTTTTAATCTGACTTTGAGTCCTTAAGAAGTTTTTTGAACACTCTCTCAGGGACTGAGTCTGATGTAAACAACAGCAAATTCCCAAGAGGCTCATTAGCATCCTTGTGCTGTGTCTGTGCTGCTGAGCTGGGCCGGGCTCCTGACACAGAGGCACCTCCTGGCAACCAAGATGAGCTTCAAAAAGGCATTTCTCCATCAAAGTGGCTCCTGTGCACAGCCCAGCAGGGCTGGGGCACTGCTTGCAGCCACCCTGGGCACAGCACACAGGCACAGAGAGCTTCAATCACTCAGGGCTGGGAAGACGCTGAGGACTGACTGGGCGAGAATCATTTCCAGCCCTTGACACTGGAAGCCTCTGGCTGCAGGACAATGCAGCTGTAGCTCCTGCAATGATCTCCTAAAGCAGGAACATCCCATTATGGATTCTGTAAGCACAACTCAGACTATCTCTGCTGTAAGCATGTGGACATGCTCAGGGCTTCTGCTCACTCCAGGAATATTTCCAGGACAATAATTTTTATAAAGATAAAATTTACTCAGTCATTGTTTTGTTTCTTACTCCTGGTGAACGGGGGGGGATAAATAATAAACAACTTCATGTTTAAAAGTCCCTAAGGCATCTGAACTATACCTCCAGTGCTATTCATGGGTTCCCAAAAGTGCTTTCATCCACTCCTGTGCCCATGGACAGCACCAGCATCACCTTCACTGGAGCCATCAGGCTTAGTCTGACCTGTCCTTTCTCCAAGCTCCAAACAGAACCTGCCCCCAGCCAGTGCCCTGCAAACAGGCAGGTTTCTGTAGGGCCAAGGAGAGTGCACAGAGATTTGGGGTCTGTGAGTGCTGGCAGGGAGAGATCAGGAACAGGGAAATACCTCCAGGAGAAAAATCTCCAGGAAGCAGAGAGAAGATCAGGCAATGAGAAAAAACAAAACCCAGAAATGCTGTGGCAGGGAGAGATCTCCAGAGGATCCTTTCCAGTGCAGCCCCTCCCTCGGAACAAGCCCCCTCCCTCTTGTCCCCCAGCCAAGCCTCTGCCCTCAGGGCTAGGGGTCCAAGGCATGAAGCCCCCCTCCTGTGCAGGCAGAGCTGCAGCAGAGCAGTGGGGCAGCTCTGCAGCCCCGGGCCCAGTTCCCTCTGCAGAGCACAGGGCTGGGAGCAGCTGCCTGGCACTGGGGGGGCTCTGGGAGGGGGCACAGCTGGCTCAGGGTGACCCTGTCCCCAGTGCCCGGCTGTGGGCAATGCTGTCAGTGCAGCCAGGGAAGGAGCTCCATCTCATTGAATCCAGTGCCATCATTAGGACACTTGAAAGTCTCCCTGAAATTTCCTTCCAAGCTTCCAGCTTCCCTCCACAATGCAAACGTGCCCTGTAGCATCTTTGTGTTATCTGAAAGCCCCACGGGGAGACACACAAGTTCTGTGATGGAGAAAATGCTGTTGGGTTGGTGGAATGAGTCCCGTGTGTCCTTGGGTACAAATGTGGGGCTGAGCCCTTGAGAAGAGGATGGACATTGGGTGGACTGTGGTGGATCCATCAGCTCTCAGCAGTGTCAGGATGGTTTTTAAAGGAAACATGGGAGGGTGATCATCTTGTGTAGGGGACAGGTGAAAGCCCAGAGAATCCTGGAACAGGACAAGGTTACAGACCTCCTCCCCTCCTTCTCCATGCACCACCTTGCCTCAGAGAACTTGCTCTGTTCTCCCTGAGCGCAGCAGCAGAAATGCTGAGAGTTTCTGACATCAAAAATAGTCAAGTGGAGATGAAGAAAAGCTGTTGAAAAACCTCTAGAACATTTAAACAGACTTTACCATTCCTGGTCACTGGCAGTGGGAGTACAAGCTGACAGAGACTTCTGTATTAACAGGGTTTCAAAGTGGAACACGAGGACGGGTTCCCTGTCCCCCTCTCACGTCTGCACGGCAAGGCTGAATTGTAAAAACCCTGCATGTAATTGCCCTGAACCTGAAGACCCACTCAGCCAGCACCAACCAGGGCTCCCCAGTTCGAGTTTAAGGAAAATCTGCTAGAAAATCAAAAGGCTGTCAGTGTGATACAGAAGAATGGTCTGTGGGAAAAGGCTTTGATTTTACTGAAAGAACTTTCTTCTAACCTGTAACTGATCTTTTCTCCTTGAACAGGCCCCCATGTCCAGAGTCAGCAAATGTCCAACAGCAGCTCCATCAGCCACTTCCTCCTGCTGGCATTGGCAGACACGCGGCAGCTGCAGCTCCTGCACTTCTGCCTCTTCCTGGGCATCTCCCTGGCTGCCCTCCTGGGCAACGGCCTCGTCATCAGCGCCGTAGCCTGCGGCCACCACCTGCACAGCCCCATGTTCTTCTTCCTGCTCAACCTGGCCCTCGCTGACCTGGGCTCTATCTGCACCACTGTCCCCAAAGCCATGCACAATTCCCTCTGGGACACCAGGACCATCTCCTATGAAGGATGTGCTGCACAGCTCTTTCTGTTTGTGTTTTTCATTTCAGCAGAGTTTTCCCTCCTGACCATCATGTGCTACAACCGCTACGTGTCCATCTGCAAACTCCTGCACTACGGGACCCTCCTGGACAGCAGAGCTTGTGCCCATATGGCAGCAGCTGCCTGGGCCAGTGCCTTTCTCAATGCTCTGCTGTACACGGCCAATACATTTTCCCTGCCCCTGTGCCATGGCAATGCCCTGGGCCAGTTCTTCTGTGAAATCCCACACATCCTCAAGCTCTCCGGCTCACACTCCAAACTAAGGGAACTTGGGCTTCTTTTGTTTTCCATCTGTTTATTTCTTGGTTGTTTTGTGTTCATGGTTTTCTCCTATGTGCAGATCTTCAGGGCTGTGCTGAGGATCCCCTCTGAGCAGGGCCGGCACAAAGCCTTTTCCCCCTGCCTCCCTCACCTGGCTGTGGTCTCCCTGTTTCTCAGCACTGGCACATTTGCCTACCTGAAGCCCCCCTCCATCTCCTCGCCATCCCTGGATCTGGCATTGTCAGTTCTGTACTCAGTGCTGCCTCCAGCCCTGAACCCCGTCATCTACAGCCTGAGGAACCAGGAGCTCAAGGATGCCCTGAGGAAAATGATGAGTAGATGCTTTTCAGGAGCAACAAACTGCCTGTTTTCTTCTGCATAGTGTTTGCAATGGAACTCATGAAAGGTCCAACAGGCCTTCCCAGGTCTTTGGAAGTATTCAATTGGTTTTCTGACAGAAAATTATCCCAAATTATTTTTTTTTTTATAACCTCCATCTAATTCACTGTATTCCTCTTGAATTTGACCAAGAAGCTCTGTAAACTAGGGTGTGTGCTATTGCTACATTTGAAGAAAATAAACCAGCTTGCAGTGCCTGTTTTATCTGGGATCCCAACTCTGAGACTTGCATGAAATAAGAAGGGAGAAGGGGAAAAGAGTCCCAGCAGAGCAGCACTGCCAGGAGGCAGCAGTGCTTGGTCCTTTCAGTGCTGCTCTTCCCAGCTCCAGCCTCTCCTTCCCAGCCCTTCTGTGGCTGTAAGGCCGCAGTGCTCTGGCACATTGGTCACTGTCCTGCTGCATGTCCCTGCTGTGACCACAGGCAGGGACTGGCCATGGGCACTGCTGGGACACAGCTGGGCTCCAGCACAGCAGCTCCAGCAGCACAGGGAGGGCAGGGCAGGAAGGCTTTGCTCTCCCTGCAGAGTCACTCTCAGGAAGAGGCCCAAGGAACAGACTCTGAAGAGGCTCCTTGTGCTCCTTTTTCTCCCAGGGCTCAGTGGGATGACATCAGGGTCCCAGCGTGGCCTTCAGGGGACTCAGGGCTGCCTCAGGTTCTGCTTGTTGGTGGCCAGGGCCCATCAGATGGTGAATGGCCTGTGCTGAACCTTCCTGGGGCTCTGCAGCTTGTGCCAGGGCTGATGGCAGGGGAATGTTTGTCTGGAGGGCCTTGGGAGCTGCCAGGAGAACACAGGGGAGCTGCAGGGACAGCGTGTGCCAGGGATCAGCAGGGAGTGGAGCTCCCTGGGCACAGGCCTGACCAGGGTGGGGTCACCCCGAGATCAAGGACTGAATGTCTGCTGTGAGCCAGGAGAGCTCTGCAGCCCCAGGGGACACAGCAGGCACAGGGAGAGGAGTCTGGGCACTGACTGCTCTGGGCCTCAGGGAACTTCCCCAGGAAGATCCAGGGCAGCCCCAAGGCCATGTGGCAGCCATGGAACAAGGCAGGCAGCTCTGAGCAGCCTCCATGGCCCCAGCAGAGCCTGTGTGGGAGGGGGTCAGTGCAGGGAGCACCATCAGCTGCCTCTGTCTCCCGGGCTGAGCAGCAGAGCCCAGCAGAGGCAGCCCAGGGCCCCAGGCAGCACAGCCCCCGTGCTCTGCAAAACAGCAGCCCCAGCTCGGGGCTGTGGGCATCAGGGCAGGGGCTGCAGCAATGGCTGCTCAGGCCAGCACAGACGTGTTCCCCTGGGAAAGGCTCTGTGGGCAGCTGCCGTGTGCCAGGAGCAGAGCAGGAGCCCGTGGGTGTGCAGAGGAGCCCTGGCAAGAGGCTGCCCTGTCTCTGGGGCAGCAGCAGCAGCCTGAGGAGGCCCGGGGCCAACTCTCTGCTGCTGTGCTGGGCAGCGGGGCTGGCCCTGGGGCTGCAGGAGCTGCCTGAGCTGAGCATCTCCTGAGCATTGCAGACACAGAGTGGCTGTCCATGACCTCCAGTGCCTCCAGTTCCTGCTGCTGGGCCAGACTGGACTGGGCTGCTCTGCAGGGCTGGGGCAGGGAGAGGAAAACAATGGGCCCTTGATTATAAGAGTCCCCGCAGTTTCACACCGGTCCCTTGGTTCCATGGGGCCCCACGGTGTCACTCTGGTCCCCTTGGTCACACCAGGCCCTGCAGTGTCACTATGTACCCTTGGTTCTGTGGGGCTGCAGTGTCTGTTCTGCCACTGAGCAGGGTCAGCACCAAAAACACAGACACAAGGTTCAGGTATGGTGTGATTTATTATAACACAAAACTGCAAAGAATGACAAAAGGGGAAGCTCAGCAATGCACCCAATCATCACTACCAAAGATTGCCTGCAGTGATTATGAAAAAAGATGTACCAGTTACTCTCAGACTTTCCCATCAACCAGATCCACACATCAGCTGGGGAAAGCTGTCATAGCCAAGGACTGCAGAGCCACTCCCGGACACTGGGAATTCCTGCAGGTGCCTCCAGCCACAGGTGAGGCTCCAACCCGGCTGTGAGAGGGCCCAGCTCTGATTGCGCTGAATAAACAAACTGACAGCACTTCTGGTGCGGGAACATCTGGTTTCATTCTCCTCTTGGGTTTGTTCCAAAGCCTGGTCAGAGCTCAAATATAACCAATAACCAATACCATCCACCCCCAAACAAGGCCAGATGTCGGATTTCATGGCCTTGGCCAGTTTCTAAATACAGAAAGATCAATCCATGTTTTACTGATAAGGGGATACATCTATCACAGCACTAATGACCATGCATATTTCATTAATGAGCACATACAAAGATAATCTTTGGTTGGAAGTTGCATCCAGAGGACACCTTGGGCTCAGGGCCTGTTGTCCAGGCCTCACTCAGGGCCTGTTGTCCAGCCTTGGTACTTCAGGGACCAGGTTTAGTGTTGGGCTTGACACTGCTGGGTGAACGGCTGGACTTGATGTGCTCAGAGGTCTTTCCCAACAGAAAGAATTCTATAATTCCAGGATTCCATCAGCTGGATTCAGTTAGGTCCATGTTAGCAGCATTACTTGATTCAAGAATTTCCTCTTGGTCAGTGCTTGTTGCCTAAGGCTTCAGCTCCTTCAGCTCCTGCTGCTAAGCTGCTCACACTGAACGAGACGACTCGGAGAGAAGAATACAGTTCATCCAATTCCTTCTGGGACACTGAGAGGGGAAGGTGTGAAAACAGGACCACTGTTTGGTGTGGCCTCCTCTCTGCTCTTCATGCCTTTCAGCACTTTGAAGCAGCCAAGAGCTTTCTCCAAGAGTGCAATGAAGCAGCTGCTCCTGCTCCCAGGTCTGGCTCTTCCCAGTCTCTGACCTTGCCTGGTTTTGTCCCTCTTGCTGTGCCCTCTGTTCCCCCTGTGCTTGGTGGCTGCTGCCCAGGACTGTGGAACTGGCACAGATCCAGTGGTGGAGACCCTCCTTTCTCTGCCCTTGCAGCTGCCTGCTCACAGCAGCCTTTTCCATCTGGGAAGCTCTACGTGGAGAAGGAGTCCCCACCTCTCTTCCTTTCACAACCCCCAGGAGCCCAGGGCTGCCATCTCAAGTCCCAACTGGCCCTGAGGGCTCCCGGGTGCCTCAGGCTGCTGTGACACCACTGCACACGGGAGGGAACAGTGGCAGGGGCTGTGCTGAAAGTCAGCTCCATGTGCTGCTGCTGCTGCTGCTGCTGCTGCTGTGGGGTCGTTTGTCCAGCCCTGCCCCAGACTGAGGGATCAGATGCAGGCCCTCCTGCTGCTCCCTGGGGATCAGGCACAATTTGGTTGTTGCTGTCAGGGCCAGCAGAAGCCGTGGCTGGAGCAGCGGGTGCTGACAGGGCCCCAGGGCCCGGGGCCGGAGGGGTCCCTGGGCTGGGGGCTGGCAGGAGCTGCCCCTTGTTCTCCCTCTGCCTCCCGCAGAGCTGGGCCGGGCACAAGTGGGGCAGCACAGCAAACAGGGAGCCTGCCAGTCTCTTCCAGCCCTGTCTGCTCAGAGTTTGGGCCTTGGAGCTTCAGGTGGACAAAGGCAGCTGCTTCTGCTCCCTCTGTGTGTCCCCATGTTCAGCAGTGCTGCTCCATCAGTCTGTGCCCAGCAACAAGGAAAAGCCTCAGCCCTGCAGGGCCAGGAGCTGCCGGGCTCTGCCTGAGCAGCTTGGCCACCAGGAAGGGAGCAGTTCCACAGGGGAACAAGGAGAAAAGGAAATGCCTTTTATAGGATGTGTTTTATATTTTGAAAAAAAAAAAAAAGAAAAAGAAAAAGAAAAGATTAGAATATATATAAAAGATAAAAAACTACCCCAAATGTTTAGTGAAAAGTCTTCTGTAACTTTGGATTAGGAAAGAGGTAACTGATTTTTTGAACAGACAACTCAGTGACTTACTTTGTTAATGTGCTGGTGGAAAAAATCCGTCAGCTGAATTCCTTTGGCAGATTTTGGGCTTTTTTAACCAATATTAAGTTAATTTAAATAGTGGTTTGAAGCAATAGGAAATTGAAAGATGGAATGTGCATGACTGCATCGTGAGTGTAAAAATTTTGCAGTTTGAAACTTAAAGTATTGCAAAAAAAGAGAGATGTAAATCTCAGTAGATTGTGTGACAGCAGCTTTCCCTTGAGCATGTCCAGCATCACAAAGACTTCATCAGTGGGATTGGGGGTGCTTGGAGCTTCGTCCTGTTCCATTCATGAATGTCATGAAATGGGACTTCACCTGCCACCAGCCCTGGTCACCCTCTGCCACCGCAGCTCCTTGGAGCTTGTGTCCCCCAAAGCAGATACAAAGTTTTCCTGCTGCTCCCCCCTTTCCACAGATCCACAGAGAGCTGGGATTTTTCCAAGTCTAGTGGCTCCATCATGCCATATTCCTAAAGAACCAGCAGCCCATCCCGATGAATAGGGCGAGTTACACTGATGGTTGTCAGCTCCATTTCCTGCCTAGAAATCCTGAAAATGCTTCTGAATGCTGCTCCCCTCAGCTCTTGGAAACCTACTCACAAAGAGCTGGGAAAAAAATTCCATGCCCATCAGCAAACAAGTGAGTTGTGCCAAAGTTAGAGCTCTGTGGGAAATCTCTATCCATCCCTATCCTTTTAAAATATCTGTATGTGGGGATGTGCATAGATGTGTCTTGTATGGAAAGGATGGAGTGCACAAGCAACATGACTGACACCTTCACTCTGTGTTCATTCCATACCCAAGGGAACAAAGATGTTATGGAAACCCTGGTATAGATAGACCCTTCTGTCCATGGGTACAGAGACATCCCAGAGCCCCTGGCACACACAGACCCTTCTGTCCATGGATACAGAGACATCCCAGAGCCCCTGGCACACACAGACCCTTCTGTCCATAGATACAGAGACATCCCAGAGCCCCTGGCACACACAGACCCTTCTGTCCATGGGTACAGAGACATCCCAGAGCCCCTGGCACACACAGACCCTTCTGTCCATGGGTACAGAGACATCCCAGAGCCCCTGGCACACACAGACCCTTCTGTTCATGGATACAGAGACATCCCAGAGCCCCTGGCACACACAGACACTTCTGTCCCTGTAGGACGGAGCGCGGCGGGTGGGGGCGGTTGGTGGGCAGCGAGTCCCGCACAGCAGGCGAGACCCAGCTCCAGCCCTGCCAGGCCCTGCCAAGGCTCAGTGCCGGCTCCTCTGGAATGGGAAAGCCCTTCAGCCTTGTCCCTGCACAGAGGGGCACTGCTGGCCTGGCAACACTCGTTGTCTTCCCCACGAGCTGCAGGAGATGAGAACACAACACTTGCAAACACTGAGTGCAAGCCACAGCTCTGGCTGCTCCCCATGAACCTCAGCTCTGGCACCACTGTCTGCCCCAGGCTCCAGGGGATGCAGTGGGAGCCCGGCTGGGCTCTGCCCTGGGGCCATCCCGCAGGGACAGCTGCAAACAGGGAGCATTTGGCTGCCACAAACAGCCAAGCCAGGGGTGGAGGGCAGCTGGTCCAGCCTGGACTGCACTGCTGTGTGCTGTGCTCTGGGCTCCCCGCAGAGGGGACTGCACTGGTGTGCCAGAGGAGACAAAGAAGCTTCAGCTTCAGCCTAACTGAGGTGGGTGGGTGGGCCAGGAAGAGTGGGGTGGCTCACGGGACTTCACAGAGCTCATCGTGAAGGAAGGATGAGGAAAAGGGAGTGGGAACTCAGCAGTGAGGAGAGCTGAGGGCAAGAGAGCAGCTCTGAATGACACTAAAATGCCACCAGACCTCTGAGGCATTGCTGCCCCTCAGCAAGTTACATGATGAGTCCCTAAGCCTGGGGCTCGATCTTCCCCATGGTGACAGGCACCAAGGATGGCAATAGTGTGATGGAGACTGCAATCAGCTGGGCACTCACTGGGGGAAAATAGGGAGCAGTTGTGAAGGAAAATGCAGGTGGGGGACAGAACTGTTCAGAGAAGGGCTGAGCTACAGCTTGAGCAAGCTGAAAAATGTCATTTGGCGTCACCCCAGATTGATTTCATTTCAGAAGGTATTAAACAAGTTTATTTTGGGGAGGTGTCATGTTTTCCCTTGGAGATGCGCCCTCTGCAAACTTGAGGTGCATTGCCGAAATGCTCAAGGCAAGTCTGCTGCAGGTCACACCGTTTCTCCTTTGGCTGATCCCAGCCCGGTGCTGAGCTCCAGCAGAGCCCTGGCAGAGCCCAGAGCAGCCTCAACATCCGCAGAGCATGGCTGCAAGGACAGAAACCAGAAATCGCCCGTCAGCTGAAGGCTCCTGTGCCTTTGTCCCAGCTGCCCGCGGTGCCCAGGACATGCTGCCCGTGCTCAGAGCGGGGCCCAAAGCTGCCCATCATTGCTGCCTTTGGCAGCAGAGCAGGAGGGCAGGACACGTGCCCAGCCTGCAGCCAGCCAGGGCAGATCCACCTCCCCAGCAGCTGCCCAGAGCAGGATGCTCCTGTGCTGGCTGCCATCTCCCAAAAGCTCTTACCCCACCCGTGCCAACAAGCCGGGGACACACCTCATGCCATCCGCCGCGGGAAGAAAAGCTGCTCCCAAACCACGTCCTAGCCTTCTCCTTCATCCACTCCACAGCTGGTCCCAAGCACTTCCCAGTCAAGACTGGACACCACCTAGAAGGCTTCCTTTAGAAAAACAAACATCAAATTAACAAAAAGAGACTACAGACAAAAAAGAGAAAAAAGGGAAAAGGTAAAAGATCCTATCTCTGTCAGAGTTTGAGGAAGCCCCCATGACCTGCATGCTAGGGAAAAACCAACCCACCAGTGAGGGAAGCCCATGCTTTCACTCTTCCCCCCCTACACTGCCCCCCAAAATAATGGTGATCCCAAAGAAAACAAAGGGAGTGGAGCAGCCCAAGTCCTTCCTTGCCAGCAAAGCAAAGCAGCTGAGCACAGGTTCTGGACTCCCACCTCTGCTCCCACCTTGGGGGTTGGTTTGTGTCGGGCTGGCTGCCCCAGCCCCAGCCCAGGGCATGGTGGGGGGTGGCGGCTGTTGGCAGGGCCAGGAGCCGACTCCCATTTCAGAACCACCCCAGCCCGTGCCCCCAGCCCTGCCAAAAAGCAGCTTGGCAGCCCACTGAACAATCAGTTGCATCAGCCCCAGTAAAGGGGGGAACCTTTGGTTCCTGGCCAGGCTGTGCAATGCCCAAATCTGGGAGCATCCCCCTGTGTGTGAACTCATCTGCAAATTGGCTGTGGAGCCTGGCTTTGAAGAAGGTGCCAGAATTGAAGTCCATCACCTTCAATTGCTGGTGGCCAGGTTCAGGAAGAGGTTGTCATCCTTGTTGTCATCCTCGCTGTCTCCAGCAGCAGCAGCCCCACCTGGTCCAGCTTCTCCAGGGGCTCCTTCTCCTTCCCTGGGGGTGAGACCAGGCTGTCAGTGTTCTGCCCAGGGCCCCAGATGTCAGTGAACCAGCACAAGCCAAAACAACTTGCACGGCAGCCACCAGTGGTGGGCAGAGCAGCTCAGCTCCAGCACAAGGGCTGCCTGTGCCCACCTGATGACCCCTGTGCAGTGACACAGGCAGCACAAAAAAGTCTGGGTTTCTTTGCTTCTGATTGCATGTGTGCAGCTGGAACTTACCAGGGCCCTGCATCAAAATGAGCCTGTGGCTCTCTCCCTTCTTCTACTCCAGATGAATATCCTGCATCCAAGGATCACCAAAAAGGTCTTCTAATGAAGGCCTTTCCATGTCATCCACGGATAAACAGCACCTGATGAGATCCTTGCACTCTGGGAAGAGAAACCAGAAACTGCCAGTCAGTTGGAGAAGGCCCCTGGCTGCTTTGCCCCATATTCCCATGCCCAGGCCATGCTGGATGTGCTCAGAGCTGGGCCTAAACATTCCCATCAATTCCCTGCTTTGGAGGAGAGCAGGAGAGCAGGACATGTGCCACCTCCTCAGCAGCTGCCAGAGCAGGATGCTCACGAGCCAACTGCTGTCTCCCAGCACTGGTATTCCCCCCGTGCTCAGAGATGAGGATCCACCTTGAGAGAGCCGTTGTGGCAGCGGGAGCTGGCCCCAGCTGATGTTCCAGCCACTCCTGAAAGGGTGCTGCCCGCAGACCATCTGGTGCAGGAGCATGCCCAGGGACCAGATGGTAGCTGGCTCGCCATAGTACCAGCCAAAGTCGGTCCATTCTGGGGGGCTGTATGCTGGTGTTCCTATGGAAAACAGATGGAGCTCATCAGGGGGATGCTGCTGCTCCCAGAGCCTGGCCCCAGCATCCCTGGGCATGTGGGGACTGCCCCAGTGGCACATGGTGTGACCTGCTGCCCTCCCACCAGGACCTGGGACTTGTGTGAAAAGTTGGCATTGGAAAAGAAACCACTGGTGTAGGAAAAGGGTGGCAGAAGCCCTGGAAAGGCCTGACCAGAACAAGAAAAAACCCACTCAGAGCAGGAGGAAAACTATGCCTTCCTCCTCCCTGCCTGCATTGCCCCAAATAACATTATGAACACAAGACAAAGAAGGCCAGAGGAGCAGTCCAAGCCCTTTCTCACCTGCACACCAAACTGGCTGGTGCACAGGTTCTGACTCCACGCTCTCTGATACCCCCACCCACGGGTGTTTCTGTCGGGCTGGCTGCCCCAGCCCCAGTCCTGGGCAGAGTGGCTGGCAAAGGCTGCCAGCAAAGCTGGAAGCTGGGCCCCAACCCACCCCTGCTCAAAAGCAACTCACCTGAAGTCTCAGTGCCATGACTGGCAGCAAAAGGGAGAATCCCCACTGCCACACCAAGGTTGGGCTGTGAGATGTTGGGCCATGAGATGTCAGCAACTGGGAGCACATCCTTGGGTGGGCTCACCTGCAAATTGAGTGTATGCCGTGTCTTGAAGGTAGGTGCCACAGCCAAAATCTATCAATTTGGCCTGCCCGGTGGTCAGGTCAACCAGGACGTTCTCTGGTTTGATGTCTCTGTGCAGGACCCCGCAGCTGGTGCAGTGCCGCACGGCCTCCAGCACCTGGCGAAACAGCTCCCACGCCACCTCCTCGGACAGGAACCTCCGTGCCCGAATGAAATGCTGGAGGTCCTGACACCGCTGCGGGCGCTCCAGCACCATCACGATTTCACTGGGGAGCTCAAGCCACTCCAGCAGCTGGACAACACCAGGGAAGCCAGTGGAGACCCTGTCCAGCAGCACGATCTCCAGTGGTGCACTGGTGCCGTTGGGCTGTGGGAGGACCACGATGCCGTCAGTGGGGCTGAGGCCGTGCCAGGGGTGGGGAAGCCCTCACCCAGCCCGGGATGTTCTGCACCCTCCGCTGGCCCCATGCCCACTCTCCCTCGAGGCGTCCTGGCGGCTTCCACCTTGCCGGGCCTCGGCTCGTCCCCGCCCGGCACACCCCGGCTTCTCCCGCTGGCCCCCGCTCACTCACCAGCTCTCCCCAGTGCCGGACGTGGTTCCGTGGCACCCTTTTGATGGCCACCTGCAAGCTAAGGGGAGCAGCGGGCTGAGCTCGCTGCCCACGCTGCCCACGCTGCCCAGCCCCATGCTCTTCCTCCTCCGCCCTCCTCCTCCTCCTCCTGCGCCTGCCGCCAGCCCCGCCGCTCACCGGTGCGCCGTCTGAGAGCCGCGTCCCTGCGAAGACTCTTCCGAAGCCGCCGCGCTCCAGCAGCGAACCTAGCCGGTACTGCTCCTGGAGGCCCTGCTGCGCCTTCCCTGCCGGCGAGACGTGGCTGTCAGTGCTCGGCCCGGGGCCAGGAACAGCCCCCGAGCGCCCCTCAACCGCCCCGGGCCGGGAATCCCCAGGCGTTCGCTCCTGGCAACGCGACAGCGGCAGCTCGGGGCCGGCAGCCACGCTGCCGAGCGGCGGAGCTCGGGCCAGGGAAGCCGCAGCGGAGGCGAAGGGAGCGGCCGTGCTGCGTGTGTCCTCCGCAGGGCCCAAAGGGGCCGGGGCCGTGGCCGGGGCCAGGGCCGGTCTCGGCACAGGCGGAGGCAAAGGGTGGCGATGCCGCCGCAGCCCCATGCACTGATCCTCGTCCGGCACCGCCATCGCCAGGACAGCCAGAGCCCGGCGGAGGCGAGACCGCGGCGGGAGGCCTGGGGCAGGGGGCGGGGACGGGGCAGCCCCGCCCGGGGCCGGGGGGGGGCCGGGGGCATGGCCCGGCCCTGCAGGGGAGAGGGAGACTGCGAGAGGACGGGGACATCGGGACAGGGAGATCGGGAGAGGGTGCAGGACTGCGGGAGAGGAAAAGCAGGAAGAGGTCGACAAAAGTCGCTTTTTCTGCTGCTGCTGTCGCTGCTGCTGCCGCTGCTGCCGCTGCTGCCGTAGCAACTGAAACCCCAGGGCCGTTTTTCCCCGGATCCGTTTGTCCGTTGCCCGCTCAGCACCATGCCGAGCCCCGCGCTCCCCGGGGGCAGCCCCGAGCCTGTCCAAACACAGGAACTTTGCCCTCCACTTCCTGGAGAACGAGGTGCAGCTTCTGTCACAAGACGTGCCACCAACTGCAGCTTCCCTTGGCTTTCCACACCGTGTGTGCAGTAGGAGTCTTGCAGCAAAGCAGGACAAATATTTGAAGAACTTGACAGCTTGTCTGTTCTTTTCCTTGTGGACTTGGGAGTTGTGCCCTTGGTAAGGTTTTCATTGTTACCATTGTACCCTAAGAAAACAGGACGGGGTACCAGGGGAACCTACTGGGAGTCTGTTATCATCCACCCAGCCAGGAAGAAGAGGTGGACAACTTAATCTAAAAGCAGCTGGAGAATGTTTCAGGATCACCAGCCCTTGTTCTTGTAGGTGACTTTAAGCTGCCAGATATCTGCTGGGAACTTAATACAGCAGGAAAGAGGCAGTCCAGGAAGGTTTTGGAGTGTATGGAGAACAACTTTTTGTTGCAGCTGGTGAGTGAGCCCCACCAGGGGAGGGCCTATGTTCGACCTGTTGTTTGCAAATAGAGAAGGGCTGGTGGGAGATGTGGTGGTTGGAAGCTCCTTGGGACACAGTGATGATGAAATTATAGAGTTCTCGATATTTGGTGAAATCAGGAAGAACATCAAGAAGACTTTTACACTGGACTTCCAATCAGCAGACTTTGGCCTATTTACGAGACTTTTTCAGGGAGTTGCTAGGGAAGCAGCCCTTAAAAACAAAGGAGTCCAGGAAAGGTGGGCGTGCTTCAAAGCAGAGATCTTGAGGGCAGAGGAACAGGCTTTCCCTGTGTGCCAAAAGATGAGCTGACCAGGCAAACGTCCAGCCTGGATGGGCAAGGAGGTTTTGAAGGAACTTAGGAATAAAATAAGGATGTATCATCTTTGGAAGGAGGGTCAGGTCGAGGAGTATTTAAGGGGATTGCTAGGGCATGTAGGAAAAATGTTTGGGAGTCCAACGCTCAATTCAAACTTAATTTGGCAATTTTGTACAGGATATTAAAAAAAGTTTTTCAAATATATTAACTGCAATAGGAAGGCCAACCTTTGTTTTGTACTGGATGTGGGTGGGAACTTAGTATCCAGGAGGAGGCAGTCAGAGAACTGCTGAGCTGCTTGGATGTTCATAGATCTATGGGCCCAGGTGGGATCCACCCCAGGGTGATGAGGGAGGTGGCAGATGAGCTTGTGAAGCCGCTCTCCATCATTTACCAACAGTCCTGGCCCACTGGTGAGATTCCAGATGACTGGAAGCTGGGCAATGTGACACCCATTCACAAGAAGGGTGGGAAGGAGGATCCTGGTAATTATAGGCCAGTTAGCCTGACCTCAGTACCTGGTAAAGGTCATGGAGCAGTTTATATTGTGTCATGGCCAGGGTATCAGAGCCACCCAGCATGGGTTTAGGAGGGGTAGGTCATGTTTGACCAGTTTTTATGTCTCCTTTTTTGGCCAGGCGACCCGCCTGGTGGATGTGGGAAAGGCTGTGGATGTTGTGTGTTGGGACTTCAGCAAGGCCTTAGGCACTGTCTCCCACAGCACGCTCCTGGAAAAGCTGGCAGCCCACGGCTTGAACAGGAGCACTCTTTGCTGGGTTAACAACTGGCTGCATGGCCGGGCCCAGAGAGTGGTGGGGAAGGGTGCTGCATCCAGCTGGCAGCCAGTCACCAGGAGTGTTCCTCAGGGGTTTATGCTGGGGCCAGCTCTGTTCAACATTTGTATTGACGACATGGATGGGACTATTGAATCTCTTATTAGTAAATTTTTAGATGACACTAAGCTGGGAACATTTGTCGATCTGTTGGCTGGTAGGATGGCTCTGCACAGAGACCTGGAACAGTTGGATGGGTGGGCAGAGTGCAACAAGGTGAAGTTTATTAAGTCCAAGTGCTGAGTCCTGCATTTTGGCCACAATAACCCCTGCAGTGCTCTAGGCTGGGGACGGTGTGGCTGGACAGTGCCCAGGCAGAAAGGGCCCTGGGGGTTCTGGTCGACAGCCAACTGAACATGAGGCAGCAGTGTGCCCAGGTGGCCAAGAAGGCCAATGGCACCCAGCCTGGATCAGGAATGGTGTGGCCACCAGGATCAGGGGCGTCATTCTTCGCCTGTACTCGGCACTGCTGAGGCCACACCTCGAGTGCTGTGTCCAGTTCTGGGCCCTCAGTTAAGAATAACCTTGAGATGCTTAAATGTGTCCAGAGGAGGCAACAAGGCTGGTGAGGGGCTTGGAACACAACTCCTGTGAGGAACGACTGAGGGAGCTGGGGTTGTTTAGCCTGGAGAAAAGGAGACGCAGAGGTGACGTTATCACTCTCTACAACTCCCTGAAATATGTTTGTAGTCAGGTGGGGCTTGGTCTCTTTCTCCAGGCAGCCACTGACAGAATGAGAGGACAGAGTCTTAAGGCTACACAAAGGGAAATATAGGTTGGAAATTAGGAAAAAGATTTTTATGGAAAGGGTGATAAAGTTCTGGAATGATCTGACTAGAGAGGTGGTGGCATCACCATCTCTGGATGTGTTTTAACAAAGACTGGATGTGGCACTAGGTGCCATGACTTAGGTGAGGTGTTGGGACATGGGTTGAACTCAATGATCTTGGAGGTCTCTTCCAATCTAGTCCTTTTGTCATTCTGTAATTCTGTAAAGGTTTCCAGGTCAAACGGGCTAAGTCAATGAAGCTACTGCTATGATAAGAGTTTTATTTTGAGTTGGATGTTTTATTAAATGGTTTTCCAAGTTCCTTGATTTTCTATATTTTGCCAGTAGAGCTGTGTGTTGCTTTGACCTCTTAGCTCAGTTGGTTAAAGTATGGTGCTACTATCACCGAGGTTTAGGGTTCCATCCCTCTATGGGCCATTAACTTCATCATTGGACTTATGATCCTTGACTGTTCCTTGCAAATAAGAATATTCTGTGCATCTGTTCATCCTGAGACTATCTGGTTGGCATTTCTCCTTGTGCACCAAACACGAGTAAAAGAACCTTTGGGTACCCCCATTATTTCAGTGTTCTGGGGTGTTACAGCCCCGCAGGCTCATTATGGCCTCTTGTTTCCATGAGGCCCTGCTGTGTCACACTGGCCCTCAGTGCCATGAGGATCGGGAGTGTCACATAGCTTTGTGCCATTTGTCCTTGCTGCCCCTCCCATCCCACTGCCCCACAACCAGCCCCGAGCAACCCGGGAGGGACAGGCCCTGCTGTGCCAGGCCTGGGCTCAGGGCTTGGCCTTTCTGCTCCCTCCAACCAGCCCAGGCCTTGCTCAGCATTGCAGTTCCCTGCTCACAGCCTGCGGCTCCCTGCAATCCTGGCCTCAAGGATCTGCTCTCAGCAGTCCCTGGGGAGCCTTTGGCACTCCCTGCCCTCAGTGGGGCCCAGGGATGCTCCAAGGGACTTGGAGTTTTGCTTCTGCCTCCTTGAGCACCTTCTTCAACCTTCTCTCAGTGCCTGGAGCTTCTGGACTCAGCCCCAAATCCAGCATGGGGCTGATTCAAATCCAGAAAGCAGTCACAACCTCCTTTTCTTCCTTCACTTGTCTTCGTCTCCAGGGCTTGTGCAGCTGCTTGGAGCCAGTTTGGAGTTCTCTTATGGAGGAAGATTTCAAAGTGCATCTCCTGATTTGTTTTTCTAATCAAGGGTCCTTTTTTTTTTATTATTTTTTAGTCCATTGAAGAGGTGAAAGAAACATTCCCCAAGTGATCTTAATGCTGAGTGTCTCCTTAGGAGGTCTGGGCATGGAGAATGAGCCCCTTGCAGGCTGACCTTGTTTGGACAACCTGCTCCTCACCCCAACCTAACCGTGCCAGAAATCATCCGCCAAAAACTGACATCTGAAATAATTTTTGTAAATTATGAATTTTTCTTAAAAAAAAATTATAAGGAAATTATAATAATATTCATAAATATAAAAAATATTATTATATATGTTTTTACCTAAGTTTTACATTTATTTAAAAAAACCGATACATTTTTAGCAACCAAAAAGATTATTGGTCATTGGTTCTAAGTAACACAATTCCCTTCATTAATTCATTGACAACATCTGGATATTGATTCCTCCCTATTTATGCTAATTAGTCCTATTTTTACTCCTTTTGTCATCTTTTTTATCGTTTTCTCAGACAGGGTAAAAGGGGCCACTTTGGGGTCCACGGAGACATTTCTGGGGCACATTTGGGGCAGTTCTAAACCTGGGGATGGAATCTGAAGAAAATTTGGGGTCTGAAGGACATCTGGGGGAGCCGGGTGGGCACTTGGAGGTCAGGGAGGGGAATCTGGGCCCCTTCGGGGTCCGGGCGGGCACTTGGGGGGCCCTGAGGGGACTCTCTGGGGCGCGGGGGATGATGGGAGTTGTAGGCGCGGGTAGAACAAGGTGTAACGAAGCCGCGGTGCATCACGGGAGTTCAAAGCTCAGCTCCTATGGCTGTCGGTGGGGCGCGGAGCATGGTGGGAGATGGAGTCACGGCTGGAATAGGGCTCCGTGTGCGCCGCGGAGCATGCTGGGAGCTGTAGTTCCGGGAGTGCATAAAGAGGAGCTGAGGCGGGTCCGGGAAGGTGCTTAGCGGACACTTCTGCGTCCGAGTCGCGACTTGAGGCCCTCGGAGGAAACGTGTGCGGTTCGGGAGGAATTGGGGGGAACTTGGGGAGCTCGAACCGGGCGCTTTAGGACACGGGGCACAGCAGGACGTTTCGGCGCGAGACTGTGTTCGGCAGAGCTCTGAGAGCACGGGGGATGATCGGAGATGAATTCCCAGAAGTGGCTCTAACGGGCATCTCTGGGGTTGGGAGCATTCAGGGGAGTCGGGGACGATTTTGGGGGATTCCAAATAAATACTGAGGGGGCACATAGGGATCCTGGAGGGTCTGGGGGAAACGTAGGGTACACATGGAAGGGAGGGGGGATACGGGGGCGGGGTTCTGTGGAGCGCGGGGCATGACGGGCATTGTAGTCCGGGCTGCAATGGGGCTCAATTGGGCCGCGGTGCATGACGGGAGTTGAAGGCAAAACCGAAACGTGGCACCGACACCAGGCACCGCCCCGAGGCCTCGGTTACCTGGCACTGATTGGGTGCTGGTGGTGACGGGCGGGAGCCTCGGCAAATGGGAGTTTGCGGAGGCGGGAACAGCCTCTTCAACCCCTCTAGTCCTTCCCAGTACAGCCCAGTTCATCCCCAGTACAGCCCAGTTCTAACCCAGTGCCCCTTCAGTCCCCCCCTTTACAGCCCATTTCATCACCAGTACAGCCCAGTCCCTCCCAATACACTTGAGTTCATTCCCATTCCCTTCCAATTCCCCCCAGTATCTTCCATAGCACGCCCCAGTATCCCCCAGTCTTTCCCACAGTGTTGCCATTGTCCCTAGTTTGTCCCAGTGTGTCCATGGCCACAGTCCCTTGCAGTGGCCCAGGGCTGGTTGGGATGCTGATCCACCCTCACAGCCGGCCCATTGCAGGGCTGGAGTGGTTTTGGTGGCCCCTTGGGCTGGCACACACTTGAGGAGTGTGTCTGTTTTCAGTGGGGAAAATTACGAGTTTTACGTTGCTTCAAAAATAGAAAACCCCTTTTTTGCCTGAGTGCAGGCAGCTCTCTGAGCAAAGCAGGTCCCAGGTGAGTGAGGACAGGCAGGATGGGCTTGGGGAATGTTATCCATACTGGGTCAGACTTCAAGGCACAGCTTCTCTGGCCAGGCCAGGCCTTCTGAGGAGAGGCCCTGGATCAATATCAATCACAGAATGCTGCAATCACCTCTCCTCTAAAGAGAACAGTAATAAAACACACCCTTTATAACAGGAATGTGTATTTCTTAGAAGCTCTTTGAAATCTTTCTCCATAACTGCAGTACAAAACCTTCCTAATGAACTGCACCAGACCAGAAGGAAATCAAGGCAGAGCCGTGGTTTGTCAGGACTTGCTTGATCCCAAAGAGCCCCGTGGTGCATTTGGTGCTGAGCCCTCAGGGCCTGAGAGGAGATGGCACAAACCTTTCCAGGAGTCCAAGTCAGAGGAAAATCCCAACGTGTCTCAAAGCATTCCTGGGTCCCACTGAGGTCCATCCCCAACACAGGCTCCTCATGGACTCCTTGGAGGAGAGAACTGGAGGCCAAGAGTGCCCAAAAACCTCTCAGAGACGGAGTGTGGGAAGGAAAACCCAAAGTACCTTAAAAGACATTGAGTATCTCAGAGCATTAATGAGCCCCACTGAGTGTCAGTACAAAGCCTCTCTAGGGACTAATTACAGCAGATAATTGGAGGCCATGACTGCACAAACCTCTCAGAGTGATTCAGTGTCAAAAAGTAGTACTTTAATGACTCTTGAGTAACTTGAGGCATTAATGAGCCCCACTGAGTGTTGTTAGTGACAAAACATCTCAAGGGACTAATTACAGCAGATAATTGGAGGCTGTGATTGCACAAACCCCTCAGAGACTCCCAGGCAAAAGCAAAACCCAAAGTGCTTTGAAAAACCTGCAGTCCCTGGGAGCACTGAGGAGCCCCCCAGGGCCATTTGTGACTAAGGCTCCCCAGGGACTGGTCCCAGCAGATCCCTGGGGCCACTGGGATGGATGTGGGGGGATGCTGAGGGCAGGACAAGGGAGTGACAGTGCCCAGCCTTGCTGGGGCTGTGCCAGGAGGCCCCAGGGCCTCAGGACAAGGTGTCCCCTCCCAGCCCTTGGTGGCACAGACCCTGCTGTGCCCCAGGGCACCAAGACTTGGCTTCTCCTGGGCACTGCCAGCCCTGCCAGGCCCTTGGCCACATCCAGCACAGCTTGTCCTGCGCTGTCCCACAGCTGCTGCTGTGTCCCTGCAGGCTGCACACTCCCATCTCGCTGCCCCCCTGGCTCTGCCCTGCATTTCCCTTTCTCTTCTCCCTGATATCCTGGGATGGAACGTGTGAGAATGGTTCAAAGCTGTACCAGGGAGGGTTTAGACTGCACAGGAGAAAGTCTTTCTTTACTGGGAGGGTGACTTTGGGGTTTCAAACTTTGGGGTTTCAAAGCAGGGCTGATGGCTGTGCCAGGAAAGGAGCTGGGACTAGGTGTCCATCGCTCAGGAGCTGTAATTTGGATTGTCACTTGCCACTGTTCCTCTGAGCTCTTCTCTGTTTCAGAGATGGGCTCTTAATGAGCTGGTGGCTCTCCTGAGATGGGCCCGGGAGCAGCCCGGGCAGAGAATGAACTGAGTTTGTCCTGCTGCCATTGTTGGTGCCCTGTCTGGGAGTGCAGATGAGTCTCTTCTCTCTTAACCTGACACAACCCAGCAGGAGCATCAATCTCTTGAGGCAGCCATGTTTGGAGGCTGCACACACAGGCACTGGTTTTGTGTAACAGATAATACCAGATCCTTGGGATGGCTTTCCAGAAATGCACCATGCTTAGAGGAAAGGCTTTGTTCTTGGCCTGGCAATGGATTTGTTCAGGGCCAGGATCACAGATTTGTTCCCAAGGCTGCAGATGAATGGATTTAGGAATGGGAACAGGACTGTGTTCAGCAGAGCTCCAGTTCTGTTGGTCCTCAAGGAAACATCTTCTGTAGGACATGTGCAGAGAGCAATGCAGCTCCCACGGGCAATGGATAAGGTGATGGGATGGGAAGAACACGTGGTCAAAGCTTTCTTCCTCCCAGAGGCTGCTGGAAGATGCAGAACACAGAAAAGGACACAGATGTCAAATGCCAGAGTCAAACATAAGGAGCCCAGCACGACACACGGTAAGAAGACAGAGTCTGTTTCCCAAAGCAGGCTGGTGTCAGAGCAGGACAGTTTGAACAAGGGGGAGTTGTCCCAGAGGAAATGGGGGATCTTGGAGCCACAGAATGACAGCTCAGAGAGGAAGAGCAGCGGTAGCTCAGCAGGACAAAGCCGAGGACCCAAGCAGCAACACCCAGGTGGACACAGAGCTGAGGCTTTGTGATGTCAGCATAGAGCAAAGGGTGGCAGATGGCAACACAGCGGTCAAAGGACATGACAACCAGGGAAAAACTCTGTGCAGCCCAGGGCAAAATAAAAATAGTTTTGGGCAAAGCAGCTGCCTAGTGAGAGAGTGTTCTGACCAGAACTCAGCATCACAAACCATTTGATGCTTGTGGAGGATGTAAACCAGATTTCCGGGAAGGCCAGGCTGCAGATGAAAACGTCCATGGGGGTTTGCCGGTGGTGATCCACACACAGGAGGAAAAGGATGGTTTCATTCCCCATCACTGTTTTCAGGTACATGAGCAGAAGGACCTGAGATAAAAACATCCGCAGTCTTGGATCATGCTCTGGGAAACCCTCTAGGATGAACTCAGTAACTGCTGTTGCATTTTCTGGTGCTGAATTCCTGCTCATCTTGCTGAGACAGGAACATGGCAAAAACAAGGGCGATAATTTCACAGTCTGGACAAACATTTCTATCCTTCCTTCTCTGCTTCTTTCTTTTCCTGCAGTCTTGCCATAAAGCACAGTGATTGCACTTCAAACACTTTGTTGCCCAGTACTTTTTAGAGGAGTAGTTTCCTGCCCAATAGTTTCTTGGGGATTAGTTTCTTGCCCAATATTATCTTGCCCAGTAGTTTCTTGGGGAGTAGTCCCTCCGTCCCTTTTATTTAATCTTCCTTTCTTTCTTTCTCTCTCTCTCTCTCTCTCCTTCCTTCCTTTCTTCCTCCCTTTCTGTAATGTGGTGCCCTTATCCTCCCCAAATCACTGCCACGTAACCTCAGCCCTGCACAGCTTGGGACCTTCACCTCTGCCTTGCCAATTTCACTGTGATCTCCCAGAATGCACTTCTAGGCCCCAAAATTGCTACAAGCAACAGGAGCCTCCAAAAAGTGCCTCTTGCTTTCCCTTCCTCTAGACCCACTGCTCCAAGAGCAAAAATTACCCAATACTTCATTGCAATCCCTACACCTGCCAAGTTTCTTACCACCCCCACAGTGCAATCCCCACATTTCACCACTCCACACCACCCTACCCCACGGTACCCTACACCATCCCATCCCATCCCATCGCATCCCATCCCATGACTTCGGGGAAGGAAGTCCCTTCCAACCAGGACTTAAAACCTCCCAGGGATTCGGGGGCAGCCGCAGCCTCTCGGGCCAACCTGGGCCATGGCCCGACCGCCCTCCCAGTGTACAAGTCCATGCCCACATCCCATCTCGGCCTGGCCCCGGCAGCACAAAGCCCTTCCCTGTGTCCTCTCCTTGCAGACCCTTGGCAAGAGTCTCTCTCAGCCAGCAATTACTGCTCCTCCCTGCTGTGGGTCACAAGCTGCAAGTTGATTTTCTCCCCGTGGCCCCGGCCCAGCCCAGAGCCAGGGCCAGGACCTTTCCCCGCAGCTCTGCGGCCGCTGCCTTCCTTCGGCCGCAGCCCAGCAGACGCAGCTTGGAGCTCCCCGGGGGCTGCGGCTCCTTGCCAGGGCCGGCGCTGGGGCAGCTCCACCTGGGCCCCGGGGGAGCAGGGACAGCAGCCCAGGGAACAGCTGGGGCTGGGCCAGGCTGGCTCCAGGCCAGAGAGCAGCAAAAGCTCCTTCCCCTACAGAGGGCTGGGACACTGACCAGGCTCCCCAGGGACTGATCACAGCCCCGAGGCTGCCACAGCTCCAGGAGCCTTTGGACACCCCTCCCAGGGATGCCCAGGCTGCCATTGCCTGCACTCCATCATTCCTCTGGGTCCCTCTCAGCTCAGCCTCTTCTGCCATTCTCACCTCTGGCTCAGCCTGTGTGTCCACTCCAGGGGCTGACAGAGCCCTTCAGAAGCTGGTGGGGTAGGCACAAAGAACTGGTTGAAGGGCTGGGAGAAAACTTCCCCTGCTGTCATTTCCTCACAGAAAGTACCATTCTTAAAGTAACCCCAAAAACATACACTTAGAATGTGATAGCCATGTATCTATGTGCTTTAACTTCAAGCAGAAGTTAAAAATCCATGAATTCCTCACCTTATCTGTTGGGTTTGGTCTCCTCACCTGAACTTGAAGATGGTAAAAAGCCTTTTTTCCCTCTGAAAGCCCCGAGCCAGGTCACAATAAAGAAGTGGAGTCCTCAAGGTCTTGTTCTCTTGATATTTCGTGTTGTTTATTGTTTCATATCTTAAAATGTTCTCCGTGCCCAGCTGAGATCTGAACAGCAGCTGGAACACGAGGCGACTCCCCCCACAGTGGGACGTCGCAGTCCCTTTATACAGAAAGTTACGTATCACCTGTTTACACTTATATTCCAATACCTATCACCTATAGTAAAATGGTCAACTTTACTCTGATCCAATCTCCTTAAACTACTTTGTGCCACCATCACCAAAAGATGGAGGCCAGGGGAGAAGAAGGAAGAACTAAGGGCAACACCCTAAGTCCTCCATCTTGTCCCCCATGTACCTATATTCTAAAAAGTCAAAACTACATTCTTTCTCATCCTATACCAAACTAAACTACTTTTTTCACATCTTTGTGGTTTGTAGTTCTTCTCTCAATGTTGGAAGCCGTTCCCATGGACTGAAGTCAAAGACAGTGTCTTCCTGATCTCCGTGCCAGGGTCTCCAACCCCCCTGTACAGCTCCAAAACCCCCCTGTACAGATCTCAAACCCTCTTGCTCAGGTCTGTGGCCTCCCAGGGCATCCAGAGGAATGCCCTGGACTCCGACATTATCAACCCATAAAACAAACTAGATAACAGACCCAGTAGCCTTAGTTATAAGGCCCATGTTTTGATAAGGGCCTGCAAATGGGAGGAATACAGCCACAACCATGTGCCATCCAAACCAGGGTAAGCTAGACAACATGGTGTTACCTAATGAGGTTTCTATATCCAGCTCACAGAAAATTACAAGCTGGCCAGAAGGTGAAAACTTTGGTCTCACTGATGAAGAGGAGCAGAAACAAGTGACAAAGGCTGAAGAAGCTCCTCTGTCCAACCAACTGCCAGCAGAAGAAACACTCTACGCTCTTTTCACTGACAGCTCCTGTCGCATCGTAGGGATGAACTGGAGGTGGAAGGCAGCTGTGTGGAGCCCCAGGCAGGGGAGTATGGAGACAGGCCGCTGAAGCTACTGAAGGAGAAGGTGGATCGAGTCAACTTGCTGAACTGAAAGCTGTTCAATTGGCCCTGGACATTGCTGAAAGAGAGAAGCTCTACCTCTACACTGATTTGTGGATGGCAGCCAATGCTCTCTGGGGCTGGCTGGAAAGGTGGAAAAAGGCCAGCTGGCAGCAGAGGGGAAAACCAATCTGGGCTGCTGATGAATGGAAAGACATTGCCACTAGAGAACAGTGAGATGTTACTTGGGCAGAGAAGCTACCTATGAAAGTCCACCATGTAGATGCCCATGTCCCCAAGAGTCGGGCTAATGAGGAGCAGGTAGATCAGGCTGCAAAGATAGAGGTGTCAAAGATAGATTTAGATTGGCAAAACAAGGGAGAGTTGTTCCTAGCTCGATGGGCCCGTGATGCCTCAGGTCATCAGGGCAGAGATGCCACCTGTAAGTGGGCACGAGACTGAGGGGTGAATTTAACCATGGACAGTATTTCTCAGGTTATCCATGACTGTGAGACGTGTGCTGCAGTCAAACAAGCCATGCGGGTGAAGCCCCTATGGTATGGTGGGCGGTGGTCCAAATATAAGCATGGGGAGGCCTGGCAGATTGACTACATCACCCTTCCCCAAACCCTCCAAGGAAAGTGCTATGTGCTGGCCATGGTGGAAGGCACCACTGGCTGGTTGGAGACCCACCCTGTGCCTCACGCTACTGCCCGGAACACCATCCTGGGCCTGGAAAAACAAGTCCTGTGGAGACATGGCACCCCTGAGAGAATCGAGTCTGACAATGGGACTCATTTCAAGAACAGCCTTACCAACACCTGGGCTAGAGAACATGGCATGGAGTGGGTGTACCATATTCCCTATCACGCGCCTGTGGCCGGGAAAGTTGAATGGTGCAATGACCTGCTTAAAACCATTTTGAAGGCACTGGATGGGGAGACTTTCAAGAACTGGGAGATTAATTAGCAAAGGCCACCTGGTTGGTGAACTCTTGAGGTTCCACCAACAGAGCAGCCCTTCCCAATCTGAGCCCCTGAGAACAATAGATGGAGATAAGGTTCCAGTGGCACACATGAGAGATATGCTGGGAAAAACTGGATTAATTCTGCCTTCAGCAAAGACAATCCCATCCGTGGGGTTGTCTTTGCTCAGGGACAAAGTTGCAGCTGGTGGGTGATGCAAAAGGATGGAGAGATCCGATGCATACCTCAAGGGACCCTTGTTTTAGGGAGAACTACCCGTGACACTGTGTCTGTATCCATGTTTGCATGTATATATGTATATAATTAAGGTAGCGAATGTATGTATATTATTTAAAGGTTTAAATTCAATGTAATATGTTGGTATGGGGAAAAAAATTGGGGTGGATATCGTTGGGGGTTAGATTTGTTTCTTTTTTGCTTACAGAATTTTGTCCGATAAGTTGCTAGGAGACTAACTGCTGGGTACTTGTGGGTGCTTGACTAAAACAAAGCAGTAGCCAAAAGTCAGGAGAGTAAGTGTAGCATTGGAATACACTTCTTTTGTCTCTGGGAGTTTCCCTCAGAGGGGGAAGATAATCTGAGTTTTGGGGGCAGGTAAAGAATGGGGCTGGGGGCAGCTACGCTGTCTCTTGCCCTCGTATTTAGGAGAGAGGATGGCCAGGCTGCTGCATGCTGTGGGAGGAATCCACTGACATTACCAAGTCCGGTCCTGGGAAATCTACCCTCTGCTCGTGTTCCCAGGAATTCAGGGCTGCCTCCTCCTGCCCTGCTGGAGCTGGGCCAGCCCTGTCTCACCACTGCCCCTTCTTCGGCACAGCCCTTTTTGCTACTCTGTGGGCCTGCACTCCCCTGTCCTGCTGGGACATCCCTGCCAATGCAGGTACCACCGTGGAGCTTCTGATATACCTTACCCACCAGCCCAGGATTTTTCACTGTTCCAGCTTGGTGCTCTCAGAGTCCCGCAGGGGCACCAAAATCAGACTGCCCCAAGCTTTCTGAAACAAAGACGCTCAAGGTTCCTGGTTCTGTTTTGTTGTTAATGCTGTTGTTCTTGTTGTTTGTTTGCCTTGTTATACATACTAGAAAAGAACTGTTATTCCTATCCCCATATCTTTGCCTAAGAGCCCCCTCAAAATTCAAAATTATAATAATTTGGAGGGAGGGGGTTTGAGTTCTCCCTGCCCCTCCCTAGTAAACACCTTTCTTTTCCAAACCAAGACACCCTTATAACCTGGAAACCGTTAAACAATAAAGATGTTAAATTTCCCAAAAATGTTTCAGGTAAAGAGGATTAGAAGGAGAAGAAAAAGAGAGATTGAGAAAGACAGAAGATCTATATCCAAAGACACACATATAGCTAGCAACTGCTTGGGTTCCAGTGTGGGTGAGACACAAACCCCAGGAGAAGGAGGGTCCACACCATGGGCTGAGCTTGTGATCCGTCTTTTAAGCTCCTGGGCCTTTGTGTGGCCACTGTGACACTGCAGAGCCAAGGAGACCATTGCTGACAGTACAGAACCCTACAGAACCAAGGGGCCATGGGGACACATGGAATCAAGGTGACCATTGTGAAACTCAAGGGCCCCATGGAAGCAAGGGAACGTGGATTAGGCCTGGCTGGTTTGGCCTCCCAGGGGCTGCTGGACAGGTCTGGCTGACCTTGGCATGTTGAGGGCTGCTGCTCATCTGCCTCGGAAGCTCTGGGGCTCTGTGTTCTCCTTCTGTGGAAAAGAGCTGTCCTTCTCCTCCAAGGGCCTGTGGCTAAATTTGGGATTCCTCCTCCAAATTTCCTTAAATGGAAAGATTGTTCCCAGATGACATCTGCCAGGAGAGACTGATCTGGCTAGCCTGGAAACCTGGGGTCCATCTCACATCTGCCATTCAAGCACTGGGACCATGTGCTTCTTTTTTCTATGGGAAAAATGCACCTTTCACTTCAAGGTGCCCATGGCCAAAGCTGGGGATCCACCTCCAGAATTCCCTATATCCAAGGATAGCTCCCAGACCAGAGCTTCTAGGAGAGACAAGTCTGGCTGGCCTTGGCTTCCACAGATCTGGTTCGCATCTGCCTTTGAAGTACTGGGGCTCTGTGCTTTCCTTCCTAATATAAAGTACTCTTCTTCCTGCCCCAGCAGCTATGGCCAAAATTGAGATTCCACCTCCAAAATTCCCTATGTCCAAGGATTGCCCCAAAAAGGTGACAAAAAGACAAAATGTGCAAAGGGGAGACAAGTCTGACTGGTCTGGCCTATGGGTGGCCACCTGTCATTTTCTTCCAAAACACTTGGACTTCGTGCTTTTCCTTCCTACAGATAAAACCATCCATCTCCACCAGGCACCCATGGCCGAAACTGGAATTCCACCTCCAAAACTCCGTACATCCAAGGATTACTTCCAAGGGAAAGCTGCCAGGACAGACAGGTCAGGCTGCCCTTGGCCTCTTGGGGGCTGCTTCGCACCTGCTTCTGAAACACTGGGGCTCAGTGCTTTCCATCCAATGGAAAAGAACCATCATTCTTGTCAAGGTGTCCATGGCTAAAATTGAGATTCCTCTTCTCAAATTCTGTATGTCCAAGAATTCCTCCCAGGAAAAAGCTGCCAGGACGAACAGCTCTGGCTGTCTTGGCTTCCCAGGATCCGCCTCTCTCCTCTTCTGCCTTTGAAACACTTGTGCTCTGTGCTTTCCTTCCAATGGAAAAGAACCATCCTACTTATCAACGCAGAAATGTCCGAATGTGGGATTCCACCTCCAAAATTCCCTATATCCATGGGTTGCTTTCAGACAAAAGCTACCAGGACAGAGAGGTCTGGCTGGCCTTGGCCTCTGGTGACCGCCTTTCATCTGCCCCTCAGACATTGGTGTTCCATGCTTTCCTTCCTATGGAAAAGAGCCATCCTCCTCCTCTAGGTGGTAATGTACAAAACTGGTATTCCGCCTATAAAATTCCCTATATCCAAGGATTGCTCCCAGACAAAATGTGCCAGCACCATCTCATCTGGCTGCCCTTGGCCTCTGGTGACTGCTGCTCATCTGCCCCTGAGATACTGGGGCTCGGTTGTTTCATTCCTATGGAGACCATTGTAACACGATGGGAACCCCATGGAACCAAGGGGCCACAGTGACGTTGCTGGGCCCCATGGATCCCAGGGGCCATTGTGACACCTCAGGGTCTCATGGAACCAATGGGATCATTGTGGCTCTGCTGGGCCCCATGGGACCAAGGAACCACTGTGCAGCAGCAGGGCTTTGTGGAACCAAGAGGCAATTGTTGCATTACAGGGCCTGGTGGAACCAAATGTGAACCATTGTGATCCTGCAGGGCACTGTGGATCCATGGAGACCATTGTGACATTGCAAGGCCACATGGAATCATGGAGACTATGGTGACACTGCAGGGCCCCACAGAACCAACTGTGACCCTGCTGGGCCTCATGGCAGCAAGGGGCCAATGTGACACCCCAGAAGCAAGAAGAACATTGTGACACTACAGGGCCTCATGGAACCAAGGGAACATGGAACAGATCTGGCTGGTTTGGCATCCCAAGGGCCGCCAGACAGGTCCAGCTGATTTTGTAATGTTGAGGGCTGCCTCTCATCAGTGCCTCTGGAGTATAGTGCCTCAGTGCTTTCCTTCCTATGGAGAAGAACCATCTGTTTTTCCAGGTGGTCATGGGAAAAATTAATACTCCCCTTGAAAAATTCCCTGTATGCAAGGGTTCTCTGAGAAAAAAGCTGCCAGGACAGAGAGCTCTGGCTTGCCTTGGCCTCTCGTGGTCACCTCTCATCTCAAGGAGGTTCTGAGGAAAGTATTTGAACAGATTGGACTACTGGAGCATCACTGAGTCTCTCATCCTCCAGCACTAGGGCTGATCTGGAGCCTGATCTCCCTCTCCACCCCTCAGCAGCTGCTGAGCCTTTCAAGGGGGCCAGGGCTGTAAGGTGAGTGCACCCAGTGCTGGAGCAGCCCAGAGCAGGAACTGCCATGCAATTTACCCAGATTTGGCTGGGCTGGGTTGAGGGCAGGGGAGGTGGGCAGAGCTGGGCAGAAGCTGGGCTAGACTGGGAAGTGTCCAGAAGATAAAACCCACCCATGTCAGCTGAGCTGTGTGACTCTGCAGGGCCAGGACACGTTCCAGCAGGTGTGTGGTGCTGTGCCAGTCCCCTGGCAGGGATCTCACACAGGCAGGTGCAGCACTGAGGAGGTTGGTCTGTGGCCTTGGTGGCATGGCCAGTGTGAGAAGGTGCCCCAGGACTTTGACCATCCCTCCAGCCTCTTCCATCAGCCACTGGCACACCTGGGCACTCACCCCAGTTTATTGGTCTATTTGTTCTGTGGTTATCTCCTTCCTCCTGCTGATTTCAGCACCAGTGTAGGGACAGCATCAGCCCTGCCCAGGCTCCCTCCTCACCCAGCCCTTGGCAGTCCCCAGGGCAGGGCTCTGTGTGAACCCTGGCACGGGATGTGGGTGTTGTAACTGGACACTGAGGTCTGCTGTGGACACTCTGGTGGCGAACATTTGCCCACCCAAAACACACCCTGTGCTGTGCCGTGTCTGCTGAGGGGGATGTGGGGCCTGTGCTGGGCAGGGGGGCTGTGCTGCCTCAGGGACAAATGACAGGGATGAGCCACAACACAACGACCAGGATGTGGAAGTGAGGACAAGCTATGGCGGAGGAATTCAGAGATCTGACCTGAGCGTGTGTTCATGTGTTTAGGAAAGCCAAAGCTCAGCGGGAGCTGATGGAGGCTGCAGGCAACATCCAGAGCAAGGTTAATTCTGCTGCTGTATTTGCAGGAAATGGCTGCAAAAGGAACATGTCAACCTGCTGCTAAATGAGAGCAGGAGGGGCAAATCTAGGATCATGGAATGGCCTGGGTTGGAATCCTAAAGATCATCCAGTTCCAATCTCATGCCATGGGCAGGGACACCTTCCACTGGACCAGATGGCTCCATGCAACCTGGCCTTGAACATGGCCAGAGGTGGGGAGTCTGCAGCCTCTCTGGGTAACCTGTGCCAGGGCCTCACCGTCCTCACTGGGAAGAATTTCTTCGCAATATCCTATCTAAACCTGCCCTCCTTCCCCTCATGGCCATTCCCTGTTGTCCTGTCACTCTGAAGGCCATTCCCTCTATTCCTGTCACTTTGTTCAAAGTCCCTCTCCAGCTCTCTCAAAGCCCCTTTAGGTGCTGGAATGGACTCCAATGTCTCCCTGGAGCCTTCTCACACCCAGGCTGAACAGCTCCAGCTCTCTCAGCCTGGCTCCAAAGCAGTTCCAGCCTTGCAAATGTCCATTGTGACACTGCAGGGCTTCCTGTAACCAAGGGTGCATTGTCACACTGTGGAACCAAGGAGACCCTTATGACACTGGGGTCCCCATGGAAACAAGGGGCCACTGTGACACTTTGGGGCCTCAAGGAACCATAAGTGTCCTTTGCGATACTGCGGAACCAAGGGGCCATTGTGACACTCTGGGGCCCCATAGAAGCAATGGGACATTGTGACGCTTCAGGCCCTCATGGAACCAAGGAGAGCAGTGTGGCACTACAAGGGCTCATGGAATAAAGGAACCCTTGTGACACAGGGGAGGCCAAGGAAACCAAGTGGTTCATTGTGACATTGAGGGGCCTCCAAGAACCAAGGGGCCATTATGACACTTTTGGGCGTTATGAAAGCAAAGGGGATCCTTGTGGCACTGTGGGGTCTTGTGTGACCAAGGGTCTGTGTGGCACAGCAGGGCCTCATGGAACCAAGGCCATTTCAAAACTGCTGAGCCAAGTAGACCATTGGGACACTGTGGGGCCTGATTGAACTGATGAGAATATGGTGACACAGTGAGAATTTATGGCAACAAGGATTCATTGTGACACTTTGGGGTCTCCTTTAACCAGGAGTCCAATTGTGACACTGCAGAGCCAAGGAGATCATTGTGATCCTACAAGGTCTCATGGAACCAAGTGGCCACTGTGTCACTTTGGGGCCCCATTGGACCAAGGTCACCATTGTGACACTGTAGGGCATCATGGAACCAAAGGGCCCTTGTGACACTGCAGGGCCCCATGTGTAAGAGACAGTCCAAAGATCCCTCATCTGCCTCACGACCATCGTCAAGGACAGAGACTGAAACCTCTAAAAGGGACTTTAAAATCTCAGCACAGGAGTTCTGGCTTGGCTGAGGTGGGATGTTGACCAAGTGCTGCCTTCCGGTGTGTTTGATGGAAAAGCCGCAGCACGCATTTCTATCGGAACATCAGAACCTGAGCAGAAACAATGGGCAAGTCACGGTGAAGTGACTGCGCCTGCTGACTTGTACTGGTTGACACAGTACCTGCTGACAGCTGACCTGTTCTGAGTTCTCAAAACGAACACACTGTACTGATTTCCCCCACCTGTTTGGCCAACTGCCTGTGGCTTCGGAGAGGACTATAAGGACCCCTGAGTTAACCACAGACTTTGAGATCTCCCCACTGGAGAAGACGGATCTATTGGCCAGACCACAAGGATTTCGTCTCTCCGTTAGTAGCTATAACCCACCTCCTCTTTCTCTTTTCTCACAATCCTTTATTTCCCTTAAAATCCCCACTATCGCATTTGTTGGCACTAAATAACGGTGCATTTTTGATTGAGTAAACTGAGTTGTCCCCTGCTGTGTCTTTTGCGCCTTGAGATCCTTAAAACAAACCATCAGGTTCCCTGTATATATTTGCGGACTCTGGCATTAAATTGGCATCAAGGACAGGATCTTGATGGACAGAGGGGTTGCGGGTTTTATACAGTTTGTAAAAGGGGAAGGACCCTTGTCTCAGCCACACCTAGCACGCCCAGGTGAATAGCACTCCCTGTCATCAGGATTTCACAACAAGATCTCATTGTGCAAAAGATGGGACTGTAGTTAGGTTTTTTTGTGTGTTTTGGGCTGCTTGGTGTAGTTGAGGAGACAAGTATTTGAAACTAAGGTGAACCTCCCAGGCAGTTTTGGTCTCCTCGCCCATTCCAGGGAAGCGAAGGGAAACACAGTTGTAGCTGTGCTTTTGGTGTAACTTTAAGAATACCTCCCTGAGAGTGGTTTTGGTCCCTTCACAAAATGACTTAAAAAGATAAGAATGCATTTTATGCTTTGTTAGCGAAACATGGCGCTAAACCTTCTCCAGATGGAGAAAGATGGGCACAGAAAAATTGGTTTACTTTGAAAACATAGTAAATAGAATATATTCTTTACAACATGATGCTAAATATAAACTGGGCAGAAATAAAACCATTCTTTGCTCAGTTTTGGGGGCCTGTCTCTCGGCAGCCATAGCAACCCGTTTTAAACGGGTAAGTGAAGAAAAAGCAGTAATAGAATCCCTATTAAATTTGGTAGAAGCTTTGCAAACACAATTAGAACAGGAAAGAAAGAATTATTTGCTGCAGACTTCCCTTGCAGAAGGGCGACGTAAAAACTTAAAATCTGCAGATTCACCCACAGAAATAGAAAGAAAGGAGACATGCAACATTAAACAAATATACTCTCAGAAAGAATTAGAACACATGTAAAATTGTGGGGAACGCTGTTGCTCAAACTTGAGACCTCTCATCAAAACAGAATATAATTCTATAAATGAAGAGGATCGTGATCCTCACATAACCACCAAAGAAATACCATACACGGCCACTGAATTAGCTAAATTAAAGAAAGAATACTCCCGCCTCCCAAGTGAATCAGAGACGGAGTATGTGTTTAGAGTTTCCCTCACTGGGGGTGACCAAATTCAATTAAGTGAACAAGAAGCAAGTGGCTATTGGGGGCATGGAGTTTTCTTAACAACAGGAAATACACGTGCTCCATGGTCCCTGACACAGCGTGCAGCTTACTGGGCAGAGGGGTTAAACCCCCTAGAGAGGGGTGACCCTCTGGCAATAGTCGGCACTCCAGACCAACTCCTAGAAAACATACACAAAGCTGCATGCTTGCAAATGATACATGAAAGGAAATTAATCTCTGGCTATGAGTCACCAATGCAACAGCCTGCCAAACCTGAGATTATGACCCCCCTAATTCGAGGTTTGCCAGAATCTCTTAAACCATCAATAATTCTTCTTAAATAAACAAGAGCATCTATCTCTCTGGTAGATAGACTTGAAAGATTTCTTGGCCATACAAGAGATCAAACTGGTTCCACTGACTCCACTGTCTCCTCACCTTTTACAACTCTTAGCACACAATATAAGAGCAATCGTAAACTTTGGACATGAAGTGAGGTAGCAGGGGAGTTAATAAGTTACAGTAGAAAATATGGACCAGTGAAGTACTCAGAGGACAAACAAGAAAAACCCAGAGGAGTCAGGCACATTGCCTCTCCTAATGAAAAATCAGAAAAGGGAAAACAAATTTCCAACTGGCAGCAACGGTGGTGGCTAGGACTGAAAAGGGGAGTGCCACGAGAAGTAATGGATAAATTGCCATATGATAAATTGCCTAAATTAATTTCTAATTGGCTCTGTCCCAAACGTATTGGAACCATCAAACCGACAACCCAGCGCACCTCCTCTCCGCAAATACGACAGCCCATCCTCCACTAACTTGAAAATCCAAGCAATTTTTCAACAAAGATCTGCAGAACTAAGGCCATCTGCTGGATTCAGAGAACCAGTGTCCCAAGAACAGTAGCAGGAGCCAGTGAAGAGAACATCGCTCAGTGTCACTCCAGGCACGGCTGATGCCGGGCACAGCTCAGCCTGTGGGGAGCTCCCATAGCTCCTGCCTTCTCCCTCCCTGCTGACAGCTCCCTCCCTCTAGCCCTCAGACCCTGCCTATCCCCCCTTATTCCCTCCCAGCTCATCCCTTTGCTTTGCCTTCCATTAATAAACACTTTGGCTTCTTCACTTTTCCGGCGTCTCTGTGGAGCTGAAGTGGCGTAAAAACCTGAGCCCTGGCACACACAGGCCCCTGCTGCCGTCCTCTTCCGCGCCGTGTTTTGTGCAGAGACACAGAGGAGCGAGGCCGCATCAGGCTGGAAAGGTGCCTGTGCTGAAGGTCCAGTTCCACAACACTGTGGAGTTTAAGGTCCTACTGAGCAGCCTGGAGCTCCTGGATTTTGGAAGTGCCAACCTGAGTATGCTCTGAACCCAGCTGTGAGGGATTCCATGGCAAGAATCTACAGAGGGCAAAGGAGCTTGGAATGCTGGAAGCTTTCAAGAATAGCTTCCTGAAAGCACAGCAGTGCTCCATCGCTGCACAGGGTCAGGGAGAGGGCAGAAGCAGAGACCATCAGGCCTTAACAGGGAGCTTTGGGTGTGCCTTAGGGCAAGTGAAGCAGCAGCAGCACGGTGGCCGAGACTCGGACGCGTGACCAAGCTAATGGCCCGAGCGCCGTCAGGCAGTGCCGGGATCCCGGCTGCGGTTCTGGTCCCCAGAGCTGAGGAATCGCAGCCCCTGCCTCAGAGCCTGTCAGAAAGCCAAGCAAGTGAGAGCAAAGGGAGGGCAGCCTTCCAGTCTCTCCTGGGCATGGCCACAAAGCAGCCCCTGCTTCTCCTTCCTCCGCCTGTGTTTGGGGTGTGCTGATGGCAGCGCCAGCCAGGCTGTGCTCTGTGTTCCAAAGGCTGTGGAGAGCGGGCATGAAAAGTGCTGGGTGCACAGCGGAGAGTCCTGGAAGGTGCTGGCGAGAGCATCCTGCGGGAACAGGGCTCTGGTCTCTGGCCGGGAAGAGCCTGGTTTTGCTGCTGTGAGCGCAGGCAGGCATTGAGGCAGGTGAAGAGGCAGCGGGTAGCTTGTGTTTGTAGAGGGCCTGGGGCTGCATGTGCGAACCTCCACCTGGAACCACACTGGGGGAAATCCCAGCTAGAGCTGGAGCGCCTGTCCAGAAAGCACCAGAAGGAATTCAGCCTTGCCAGGGTTTCTTAAGAGTGTGTTGGTGTTCCCCAGGAAAGGTACACATTTGGGGAAATGCCTCTGGGGGAAAAGGGGCTTGCTGCTGAAGGAAAGCGCTTTCCTAGGAGCTCCCGGTGCTGTAGGAGCAACTGTCCCCCTTTGGCTCTCTGTGATCCTTTCAGTCCTTGAGGCCCGTTGCACTTGGCAGATGGACAAGGGAAAGGAGCATGCTGTGAAGAGCAGGTTTGGAATCCACCTGGACTTGCGGAGACCAAGGCCAGCACCTGCAGCAGGGTGTGTTCCCACCCTTTGGACACAGGTGTGAGCAGGAGCATCTCTGTCCAGCTGCCAGCCCCAAAGCTGTCTTTGAGAGCTGTGAATTCAAAGGCCTTCGCGCACACACCTCTCACATCTTACCTGTCTGCTGTGTTTCAACTCTTGGCAATATGCATTTGCCTCTTGCTTGCTGGAAGCTGCTGCAGCCCAGAGGGCCGGCACCGAGCTGGGCTGTGTGGGCCAGGCGGCACGGAGAGTCTTGGCTGATCTTGGGGTGTCCGTGGCCTCAGAAAAGGCTTGTAAGGTTTGCCTCCCAAGGCGCCCTGCTCACTGGCTCTTCCTGTGCATCTTGGAGAGAACAAGGCAGGCATTTCTGGCAGCTGGGCATTAGCAGGCCTTCAAACGGGGGCGTGTTGTGGAGCAGGCCCAGCTGAGACACCCTGAGAGGAGCCCAGTGCTCCTTGCCCCTTTTCGCAGACACGTGAGCGTTGTCTGCTTTTGGGATGACCCCGGCTGTGTCAGGGGGTGCTGCTACGTGGACATGAGACAGCCGGTCCTGTCCTGCTGGGTCCCAGCAGTGCCTCGCAGCAGTCCTGCATCCCTGTCAGGATGCCGGCCAAGAGAGGTCCTGGAAGCTGAGGGAGCTGATTTGAAGTTTGCGCGGGTGCCTACAGGTCAAGGTCAAGGGTGTTCCCTCAGGATAGAGTAGTCCTGAGAGGTCTCTAGAATTCAAAGAAATCAGCAGACAAATGCATTGTCCACCAAAAGCTCTTTGATTGGCAGGAGGTTATGGCTCTGCACCCCAGCACAAGGCTTCTTTGCCACGTCCAAATTGCAGTGGCTTTCTGTAGGAATTCTATCAAAAATACCTTCCGTCTTTAGACTGCTGAGGTGTTTCCATATGCAGGGGCTTAGCAAGAAACACATTGCGTCACAATCCTAGACTTGAAGCTAATGTCCACCTGATGGCCAGGAGGAGTCTCAGCGCACCAAAGCAGCTCATCTTCCTCACCCCTTCCCTGCACAGGGCTGATTCTGTAGCCGCCCTTAGGTCTTCCCCAAAGCTATGTCTAAAGCTTTTTTTCAAGTCACTCTCTTGCCAAGTTAGGCTTCCAGGTTTTTCTTATGTTAACTGGTGCTACCTACTTCTGGATATGTGTGCTAAGTACTCTTTCCTTCTGTCAATTGCCTGTCATTCCTTACATCAAACAAATGCCTTGTTTCATTCCTAAATGTGCCTGATGCTGGCCCAAGTCTTTTGGCACTGCTTGCTTTCCTGTGGCATGCTCTACCTCCCCCGAGAGTAAAGAGGGAGCTGGAGAAGGAGCTTGCCAGGCTGCTCTCCATCCTTTACCAGCAGTCCTGCTTAAGCAGACAAGTCCGAGCTGAGCGCAACAGGAACAGCCGTGCATGGGAAGGGTGGGTGGGAAGGATGATCCAGGAACCGTAGGCCTGGCAGCCTGAGCTTGCTGCCGGGGAAGGCCTTGGAGCACATCCTCCTGAGTGCCATCCCACAGCACGTGCAGGGAACCAGGGGGTGGGAAAGCTCTGTGGAGGGATGGGGACAGCTGCGGGTCTTGGCAGGGTGTTGAGCTGGGGTTGGTGTTGCTGGGCGTCTTGGGGAAGAAGTCGTCTGGAAGAGGAGAGGTCTAGGCTGGAACTGGAGTCACTTTGAAGGCACCACCTGTGGTATGGCACAGCTTTGGTTATGGAGGACAGAAGGAATAGCTGGGACTTTTTCTCTTAGTCATCCTGCTTCTCCTGAAGAGAAGAGGAGGGGAGAGCTGTGCTTTCTTGGCCACTTAGATATCTGTAGCAGGGGGAGGATTAGGCCTTTTGCAATCTACTCCTTTGTTTGGGCTACTTTTGTAACACTGAGTGGAATTTCATTCGTGGAGAGCTTTTATTCCTTAAGAGAATTAGGCTCTTAACATGCCATCCTAGAAAAATGTTTGAAACCAAAGCAAGGCCTATTTTTTGCCTCTGTGTGGTCTTCTGCTTTGTAAAGTGACATTCAGTGGATGACCTTAAGGCAAATGTGTTACTGCTTTGAGGTGGGAGGGAAACTTCCAAATCTATCAGGTTCTCAGGCCATTGCTATGAATTTAGGAAGTTTGCAACTTTTTGGAACTACTTGAGTTGTGTAATGCGAAGAAAAGCTTTCCTGAATTGAGGATTCTTAAATGACAGATGCTTCTATGCCTCTGCTGCCAGGGTGATTTTGTGCTTCAGGCAATGGCTCCAAGTAGAAAACAATTTCAGCATGGAGTAACAGCTTCTGACAGAGAGCAACAGTTGCCAGCACTTGCTCCAGGTGCTCCTGCCCACATGCCCTGTAGGAAGGAGCACGGTGCCCAGCGCACATTGGCTTTGGCTGCCCTGTGGCAGAGAAGCGCCCCGGGGCACAGGTCTCTGGGGCAGGAGATGACACCAGCACTGCCAGGGCTCGGGGGGCGGCAGCTCTGCTTGGGCGGGGGCTCCGTCACACCTGCCGATTTTAGCGCTCCCCTGGCCCCAGGGGTCCGAGCAGCATCCGTGCCCTGGCCCACACGTTCTTCATCTGCGTCACACCCGCGGGTTTAGGACAGCCAGCAAATGGGGACGTGTCCCAGGGAGGCCGTGCCAGCTTCTGTGCAAGGCCCCGTGGCCTTCCCGCTGCGGCTGCGTCGGCTGCCCTGGGGGCTCCTTCTGCTGCCCTGGGCCCGCAGAGCAGGGCAGCGTTTGCCCACGGTTTGAGCCGCTCCGAAAGATGCTGTCTCAGGGCTGTCTTCGACACTTGGGGTGAGGGATTCCTTCCAACCTGGGCCACTTTGGCTTGGCTGGGGGTGGCCCCAGGGCAGGTGGCAGTGTGTGCATTGGCCCTTTGTGACACGGTGCAGCAGCGGGGTCACCGTGGCATGGAACGGGACAGGGTGTCAAAGGACCCTTTGTGACCCGTGGTGACATAGGTGCTGGCGGTGACACAGCCAGGCCACAGTGCTCGGAGCAGGCGACGGGACAGGATGGGATAGAGCGGTGTCGTGAGGAGGCCCCCTAAACACACTCATTCCTGTCTGATCTGGAGCTTTTCCGAGGCGTTATTCCTACAGCTGACCTCAAGGCCAGACCACAGGACTTGGTGACCTGTGGCCTACCCGAGGCTTCTCTTTTGCACGTACCATCGAGGACTTGTTGACTCGAAGCTCTTCTGAGCCACCTCTCTAGAAGGCGCCCTCAACACCACACTCTGGCATGGCGGGCAGATTTCTTGGCCTCTTCAAAGTCTTCAAGGGGGAACGAAAGCAAGCCCGTGGAGCACCGCAGCCTGAAGAGCCAGAGCAGTTCCAGCCAGTGCAGGACGGTGAGTGGCAGAACTGGGCCACAGGGCTGATGGCTGCAGCCAGCTTGGCTCCGTCCTCTCCCACCTGTTGTGGACATGCCCAGGGACAGGACGGAAGAGGGGCTGGGGCTGAATGTTGGGGGTTGGGTTTGTTCCTTCTTTCTCTGGGGAATTTTTTCCCCACGGGTTGCCAAGGGGACCGGGTGTTGGATACTTGAGAGTGCTTGGCTGAAACAAAGAGATGGACAAAAGGTGGAAGGGGGAGATAACGCAGGTAAAAGACACAGCTTGAGGCAGCTGCGTGCTTTTCTGCTTCCGGCGTTCGGGAGACGCGTGTCGGCCGCTCCTCGAGGATCTCAGCCGCTGCAAAGCACGCCGAGCAGAAGCTGGGTGCTTTCTGCCTCGCCTTCGAGCTTCTTCGGCGCTGCTCCTCTTGCTGCAGCGTGACCCTGCACCACCTGCGCTGCCGGGACATCCTGCCCCTGCCTGCCGGGACACCCTGCCATCCCAGCTACCAGCCCGGGACTTTTCCACTGTTCCAGCTTGGTGCTCTGAGGATCCTGCAGGGACACCGAAACCAAACTGCCCTGGGTTTTGTGAAACAAAGCCCTCAAGGTTCTTGGTACTGTTGTCGTTTGTCATTAATGCTGTAGTTGTTTGGTGGGGGGGGGAGTTTTTTTTTTTTTTGTGTTTGTTTGCTTTGTATTACATACTAGTAAAGAACTGCTATTCCTATTTCCCAAATCTTTGCCAAAGAGCCTCTGATTGTAATTTTACCTAGCAGATCCCTGTCTTCCTAAACCAAGACAGATTTTGGCGCCCAACGTGGGGCTTGAGGGCACTGAGAAAAGAAAAGGGAAGAGAAATAGCAGTTCTTAACTAACCTAGTACTTTCTTTTGTGTGCGTTGGATATAAAAACCTCATTAGGCTGCATCATGTGGTCTAACTTAGCCTGGTTTGGGTGGCATGTGGTTGTGGCTGTATTCCTTCCATTTGCAGGCCCTTATCTAAACATGGGCCCTATAACTAAGGCTACTGTGACTGTCATCCAGTTTATTTTATGGCTTAATAAGGTGAAGAACTCATGGATTTTTAATTTCCTCTGGAAGGCAGGCACATGGATTCAGGGCTATCGTACACTAACTGTGTGTTTTTGGAGTTACTTTAACAATGGTACCTACTGTGAGGAAATGACACCGGGGGAAGTTTCTTTTTCCCAACCCTTTACCCATCTCTTTGGGTCTGCCCCACCAGTTTTTGAAGAGTTTAAATCCTCTCTGAATGCTAATGATATCATACAATGGCTGGTGCTGCTAATATGCGTATTCTGTTTAGCATTCAGAGATAAGGGAAGATTGACCTGGATAACCACCCTGATACCTAGCCCACAGAATAGGGATGATACCCCAGAGCCTGACTCTGCCCCACAGCCTGCCTCAGAAAGGACCCACCCGGATTGGGTTGAGGTTCTGGTAAAAGAGATAGGCCAAATGCTGAAAGAGTACATTTCCCCAGCTCATGAAAAACCCTCCCCCTGCCCCGAGAAGGCAGAGACTGATGGTGCAGCAGTGGAACCCACAGATGTTACAACTGTCCAGGTTCCAGCTGAACCACAAGGGCAGCCACAGGCAGCAGCAGTCGCCCCTGTGGAAACAAGGAAGTGTAAAGTGAAATCGTCAGATCCTGATATTAAGGGTAAGAAAGGAGGGTCCTCACAGTCCACAGAAGAGCCACAGGTTGAGATCATCACTGAGTCCCTGACATATGAAAGTCTACGTAATCTGCAAAAAGATATTGCACAACGAGGACGTGAGGCTTATACAGCCTGGCTACTTCGAGTCTGGGACCTTATGGGTACAGGTGTGCAACTGGATAGTGCTGAAGCAAGGAATTTGGGACCCTTGACCCAGGACTCAGGTATAAATCAGGTATTTGTAAGAGAGCAAAGGCCCCTTCCCCTTTGGGAACGACTTCTAATGAGTGTGAGAGAGAGATTTGTCCACAGAGACAGAATGCAAGAGCACAACAATAGAATGCGATGGAAGACCCTTGAGGAAGGAATCCAACAGTTGAGAGAAGTGGCAGTATTGGAAGTACTTTTTGGGAGGACCGGACAGCATGATAATGACCCCGACAAGGTTAAATGCACAGGGCACATGTTGTGGAATCTGGCAACTCATGGACCATCCCAATACGCCACATTCATCGCAACAATTAATGCCGAGGATAACCGAGAGACAGTGGGTTCTGTTGCCAACAAGCTCAGAAATTATGAAAGTATGATCAGTGGTCCAATGCAGGCTCATGTCTCTGCGGTGGTGAAGGAACTCAAAGAGGAGATGAGGGAAATGAGAGAGGAGATGAGAAGGAACAGTTCCCATGTAGCACCGGTGCGAGTCACAAGCCCCAGAATCAGAGCCCAACATCCCCCAGCGAGAGAGAGAGGGTACACCCCTCGAGCTGACCTGTGGTTTTATCTGCGGGACCATGGGGAGGACATGGGAGCGTGGCATGGGAAACCTACTTCTGTCCTGGCAGCACGGGTACGTGAGCTCAAGGAGAGAAACGCTAACAGAGGGAGTTCCACTAGAATGAAGGTAGCCTCAGCCTCCCATGAGCAAGCTGCCAGGTATTACGGAGGTGGGAATGCTGTGTCAGATTCCCTCGAAGGAACCTCTACCATGTACGTCCAAGAAGGGAATAATAACCAGTGCTAGAGGGGCCCTGCCTCTAGCCAGAAAGAGGCATGGGAAAATCGGGTTTTTTGGACTGTGTGGATTCGATGGCCTGGCACATCAGAGCCACAAAAATATGAAGCTTTGGTAGATACTGGGTCGCAGTGTACTCTAATGCCATCGGGACATGTGGGGGCAGAACCGATTTCCATTGCCGGGGTGACGGGGGGATCACAGGAACTGACTCTGGTTGAAGCCGAGGTGAGCCTGACCGGGAAGGAGTGGCAGAAACTTCCGATTGTGACCGGCCCAGAGGCTCCATGTATTCTGGGCATAGACTTCCTCAGGAATGGATATTATAAAGACCCTAAAGGACTCAGATGGGCTTTTGGAATAGCTGCTGTGGAGACAGAGAACATTAAGCAGTTGAACACCTTGCCGGGACTATCAGAGAACCCATCTGCAGTGGGACTCCTGAAGGTAGAAGAACAACAAGTACCTGTTGCCACCTCGACAGTGCACCGTCGGCAGTATCGGACAAATCGGGACGCCGTGATCCCCATCCACAAGATGATCCGTGAGCTGGAGAGCCAAGGGGTGGTCAGCAAAACCCACTCACCCTTCAACAGCCCCATCTGGCCTGTGCGCAAGTCTGATGGAGAATGGAGACTGACTGTGGACTATCGTGCATTGAATGAAGTGACTCCACCGCTGAGCGCTGCTGTGCCGGACATGCTGGAACTTCAGTACGAGCTGGAGTCCAAGGCAGCGAGGTGGTATGCCACTATTGACATTGCCAATGCATTTTTCTCCATTCCTCTGGCTGCAGAATGCAGGCCTCAGTTTGCTTTCACCTGGAGGGGCGTGCAGTACACCTGGAACCGGCTGCCCCAGGGGTGGAAACACAGCCCCACCATCTGCCATGGGCTGATCCAGGCTGCACTGGAGAAAGGTGAGGCTCCGGAACATCTACAGTACATCGATGACATCATTGTGTGGGGAAAGACTGCAGCTGAAGTGTTCGAGAAAGGAGAGAGGATCATCCAGATTTTGCTGAAAGCCGGGTTTGCCATCAAGAAGAGCAAAGTCAAGGGACCTGCCAGAGAGATCCAGTTCCTGGGAGTAAAGTGGTAAGATGGACGGCGGCAGATCCCCACTGAGGTCATTGATAAGATCACAGCAATGTCTCCACCGACCAGCAAAAAGGAAACACAAGCTTTCCTAGGAGCCATAGGTTTTTGGAGGATGCACATTCCTGAATACAGTCAGATCGTGAGCCCTCTCTACCTGGTTACCCGCAAGAAAAACAATTTCCACTGGGGCCCTGAACAGCAACAAGCCTTTGCCCAGATCAAGCAGGAGATTGCTCATGCAGTAGCCCTTGGCCCAGTCAGGACGGGACCAGATGTGAAGAATGTGCTTTATTCTGCAGCCAGGAACAACGGTTTGTCCTGGAGCCTTTGGCAGAAGGTGCCAGGGGAGACCCGAGGCCGACCACTGGGATTCTGGAGTCGAAGTTACAGAGGATCTGAAGCCAACTACACTCCCACAGAGAAGGAGATCTTGGCCGCCTATGAAGGAGTTCAAGCCTCCTCAGAAGTGATTGGCACAGAAGCACAACTCCTCTTGGCACCCCGACTACCAGTGCTGGGGTGGATGTTTAAAGGAAAGGCTCCCTCCACGCACCATGCCACCGATGCCACATGGAGCAAATGGACTGCCCTCATCACACAGCGTGCCCGTATTGGAAACCCAAATCGCCCTGGGATTTTGGAGATAATTACAAACTGGCCGGAAGGAGAAAACTTCGGTTTCACAGACGAAGAGGAGCAAGTGACACGAGCTAAAGAAGCTCCTCCATACAACCAACTGCCAGCAGAAGAAACACACTACGCTCTCTTCACTGACGGTTCCTGTCGCATCGTGGGAATGAACCGTAAGTGGAAAGCAGCCGTATGGAGCCCCACACGACAGGTTGCAGAAGCCACTGAAGGAGACGGGGGATCAAGTCAGCTTGCTGAACTCAAAGCTGTTCAATTAGCCCTTGACATTGCTGAAAGAGAGAAGTGGCCAAAGCTCTACCTCTACACTGATTCGTGGATGGTAGCCAATGCTCTGTGGGGCTGGCTGGAAAGGTGGAAAAAGGCCAACTGGCAGCGTAGAGGAAAACCAATCTGGGCTGCTGATGAATGGAAGGACGTTGCCACTCGTGTAGAGAAGCTGCCTGTGAAAGTCCGCCATGTAGATGCCCATGTTCCCAAGAGTCGGGCTAATGAGGAACACCAAAACAACAAGCAGGTAGATCAGGCTGCCAAGATAGAAGTGTCAAAGATAGATTTAGATTGGCAACACAAGGGAGAGTTGTTCCTAGCCCGATGGGCCCATGATGCCTCGGGTCATCAGGGCAGAGATGCCACCTATAAGTGGGCCCGAGACCGAGGGGTGGATTTAACCATGGACAGTATTTCTCAGGTTATCCATGACTGTGAGACATGTGCTGCAATCAAGCAAGCCAAGCGGGTGAAGCCCTTATGGTATGGTGGGCGGTGGTCCAAATATAAATATGGGGAAGCCTGGCAGATTGACTACATCACCCTTCCCCAAACCCGCCAGGGCAAGCGTTATGTGCTAACCATAGTGGAAGCCACCACTGGATGGTTGGAGACCTACCCTGTGCCTCATGCTACTGCCCGGAACACCATCCTGGGCCTGGAAAAACAAGTCCTGTGGAGACATGGCACCCCTGAGAGAATCGAGTCGGACAATGGGACTCATTTCAAGAATAGTCTTATAAGCACCTGGGCTAGAGAACATGGCATTGAGTGGGTGTACCATATTCCTTATCATGCACCAGCGGCCGGGAAAGTTGAACGGTGCAATGGCCTGCTTAAAACTACCTTGAAAGCACTGGGTGGGGGAACCTTTAAGAATTGGGATACTAATTTAGCAAAGGCCACCTGGTTGGTGAACACTCGAGGTTCCACCAACCGAGCAGGTCCTGCCCAATCTGAGCCCTTGCAAAAGACAGACGGAGATAAGGTTCCAGTGGTACACATGAGAGGTATGCTGGGAAAAACTGTTTGGATTAATCCTGCCTCCAGCAAAGACAATCCCATCCGTGGGGTTGTCTTCGCTCAGGGACCAGGTTGCACCTGGTGGGTGATGCAAAAGGATGGAGAGACCCGATGCATACCTCAAGGGGACCTTGTTTTGGGGTGAACTATCCATGACAATGTGGCTGCATCCATATTTGCATATATATATATATGTATTTTTAATAGTTAAAACTCAATGTAATATGTTTGTATGGGAAAAAAATTCGGGGTGGATAATGTTGGGGGTTGGGTTTGTTCCTTCTTTCTCTGGGGAATTTTTTCCCCACGGGTTGCCAAGGGGACCGGGTGTTGGATACTTGAGAGTGCTTGGCTGAAACAAAGAGATGGACAAAAGGTGGAAGGGGGAGATAACGCAGGTAAAAGACACAGCTTGAGGCAGCTGCGTGCTTTTCTGCTTCCGGCGTTCGGGAGACGCGTGTCGGCCGCTCCTCGAGGATCTCAGCCGCTGCAAAGCACGCCGAGCAGAAGCTGGGTGCTTTCTGCCTCGCCTTCGAGCTTCTTCGGCGCTGCTCCTCTTGCTGCAGCGTGACCCTGCACCACCTGCGCTGCCGGGACATCCTGCCCCTGCCTGCCGGGACACCCTGCCATCCCAGCTACCAGCCCGGGACTTTTCCACTGTTCCAGCTTGGTGCTCTGAGGATCCTGCAGGGACACCGAAACCAAACTGCCCTGGGTTTTGTGAAACAAAGCCCTCAAGGTTCTTGGTACTGTTGTCGTTTGTCATTAATGCTGTAGTTGTTTGGTGGGGGGGGGAGGTTTTTTTTTTTTTGTGTTTGTTTGCTTTGTATTACATACTAGTAAAGAACTGCTATTCCTATTTCCCAAATCTTTGCCAAAGAGCCTCTGATTGTAATTTTACCTAGCAGATACCTGTCTTCCTAAACCAAGACACTGAACCTGGCAGCACCCATGCTCCATCCCCTGGGGCATCCCGGAGAAGTCCCAGCCTGGGGAAGACAGGGCTGGGCTGTGTTCTCCGGCCTCTCCCGCAGCCCCTCAGCTCTGCCTGCTCTCGCTCTTTGCCAGATGCAGCCACGGACGGCACACAAGAGCACAGGCCTGCCAGTGGCCGCTTCTGCAGGACACTGAAGGTACCTGCAGCCCTCCCCACCTGGGCTGGGCCTGCTGTCACTGCTCAGCCGAGCACCGTGCTTGGAGCGCTCCATGGAACATCCCTGGCTTTGTTCCCCTGCAGATGTTCCCGAAATTCCTGCGCATTCAGCGTAGGAACACCAGCAGCACTGCAACTGCAGGTACAGCCAAGCTTAACTACAGGCTGACCAACTGCCAGGCAGAGCCTGATGTCAGCACAAATTTGACTGCCTGCTCAGAAAATTTTGTCACTGCAGTGAATGATCTCCGGGCGAAGGCTGTCGTCATGGAAATGATCGAGGGCACCACCATCACAGACACTGCCACCAGAATGACTCAAGGCCTCCCAAATACTGACAGCACCCCCACTTCCACCATGACTCATGCTCCCACCGTGGATTTTTTCGAGGAGAGTTCTGTTTCTCCTCAGCAGCGGGTAAGCAGCCTGGGGCCAGGGCTGGAGGCCTCCCAGGATTGTGTGTCCCCTCAAGCCGCTGGGTCCTCTCAGCCTTTGAAGCCATTAGAGTACTGTGGGAAGGGAAGCTGGAGAAGTTGTTGCCTTGGACAGTGCTCCAAGTCTTCCCCATGCCTCCTCCAGGTACCAGCCATTGTAAGGAATATTCACCAGAGACTAGCATCCCAGGTCACTGTGGTTGCCAGGATGCAAATTGACATTGTGAGGCTGGCTGAAGAACACCCAGCTGACGTGGTGCTGACCCTCCTGCGCTGTGCCCCTACATGTGACAGGTATGGGCTCACCTGCCTTGAGAGCTCAGGGCTCACCGGCCTTTAGGGCCATGGCCCTGCACGGCCTGTGCAATGGGCTCTGCCAGACAGGTCCAGGACCCTGGGGCCCCTCTGTTTCCCAAGCCTGCTGCCATGCTCCCTCCCTGCCCTTCAGGGCACCGGGGCTCTGTCCCCTGGCCCCCAGACCCGCACAGGGCATGGTAGTGTGGCTGAGATGTCCCTGACACAGAGCTCTGATCCCACAGAGCTGCTGCAATGATGTGGAGAACCATAGGCTCATCGAGTTCCACAGTGGAGAAGGTGCTGCCAACACTCCTCCGTGTGATGGAGGACTGGCCTCTGTCTCGCATGGTTACCTCTGATGGGGACAACGAGAACGTCTTTGCCCTGGCTGTGAGTTTCTGGGCATTTGCTCACCCCCAGGTCGCCTCTCCAGCAGCTCTCCATCCTCTCCCTGCCTCAGGCCCTGGGCTGAAACCTGGGCTAAGGGCAGGCTCAGGGGGCACCAGGCCTGCTGCTCCCCCTGTGTCTCCCCTGGGGCCCTGCCACATGGACACCTCGGCACTGAGCGCTCTCCTTGGCAACTTCTTTTGCAGGCAACTCTGGTGGTGTGGGTGATTGTCCAGGTGCCTGAGTGCCACGAGGCACTGATCCTTCATTCCCCCGCCTGTTTGTGGCTCTGCTTTTCCATGTTGTCATCAGCACACAGCAGATGCCACCACCGGAAGTCGATCACTTCTGGAGAGCATGCCGAGAGGAACACCACCTTCCCAGCGACCCCAACAGGTCTCCGTCCTCCTGTCCTTCCCACGTCCTTGTGGCCAGTGCCAGTGCTCCCAGTGTGACCCAGGCTTTGCTCTGCACACAGGTTTGCAGTGCAGGCCGTGAAGTCCCTGCTCTGCTGACTGGAGTGTGACAATGAGGTGATCGCTGTGGAGTCCAAGCATGGCTGGGACACGCTGCCCTGTGCTGACACCCAACACTATGCTGTGGCTCTGCTGGCCAGGTGAGACCCCCTATCTCCCTGCTGTCCCTGGAATTTGTGCCCTGTGCCCGGGCTGCCCCACACAGTCCCTGTGGTCATGGGCCAGAGGGCCTCGTCACTTTAGGGATGGCCGAGCAGACTGGAAAAGGCTGGGAGAGGAGGGTGCACAGGAGTGGCCGCCTCCCAAAGCACCCACGTCCCCTCCAGGGATGCTGAGGAAAGACTGCACCTCTATGAGTCAGTCCTGAGAAAAGTGTGCCCCCCCACCTCAGGCTCTTTGTTCCTTTTTGCCCCTGACAGGGAGATGCGCCATGTTTCAATCCCTTTGTCTTCCTGCATCGCAATCCATTTGCTCCGGCTGCTCAGCATTGAGAAGCCAGGCTGCGATCTGCCTCTCCTGGCATTCCTTGTGGAGGTGAGCCTGAAGGCCAGCGCGGCCAAGCTGAGCTGCCTCCCAGCTCTCTGCCCTCTTGCAGCCGCATCCCTCGCCCGGGATGGCACCAGCGCCCTGTGCTGCTGCCTAGGGCTGGCCCTGTGCACTTCTGGGCTCCTGCCAGCCGGGCCCTGTGCCACTGCCCTCTGCCTTTCAGGTCCTGGAGTGCCTGGACTTGACTAAATGTGGTGGCTGGGTCCTGAGGGTTGTGTCGAGTTACCTGCGGATCGAGTGCAGGCAGAGGTGTCACCTGGTGCTCAGAGACCTCCTGGTGCTCAGCAAGGATCCCCTGATGGTGAGAAGGGGACAGCAGCTGAAGCTGCACTGGGGAGAGCAGCCCCATGGGCTGGCTGGGCTTCAGGAGCTGAGGCAGCTGCTCCCAGCTCTCCTGCCTCAGCTGCCCGAGTGCTTTGGGACGGGCCTTTGGTCTCTGGGCCCTGCGGCAGCAGGCTGGGCTTGCAGTGCCAGGGCGCTGTCGCTGGTGCAGCTGTTGACGGCTTCACAGCACAGCCTTGTGTTCCACACAGGCCAGAAGAATGTGCTGTCTGTCTCAAAGCTTTGTGGATCTGCTGGGCGATGAAGATGGAGTGGTGGTTGCCCTGACCCTCCGTGTGCTTACTGATATGCTGAAGAACGAAGACATCCTGATATCCAGCACCACCGCCCCAAAGCTGGCTGAGGCACTCCTGGCGCTCTTTAACAATGTAAGGTTCTGCAACCCGAGCCACAGGCATTGGGTGCTGCCCAGAAACTTTGTGCTGTCTGCATTTTCAGGCCTTTGCCTAGGTGGGCCTGGAGTAATCGGTGTAATCGGTGCTTAGGTTTTTTCCTTTCCTCTAGGAAAATAGCTTCATGCAACTGCTGTCCATTGACCTCTTCTGTAAGGTGATGGAGTTGGTAGTGGATGAGGGAAAAAAGCCCCTGAAGACAATTGTCAACAAGAGCCTGCACCTACTTTTAATCTACTGCCGTGATGAGAACCGGCGTGTGGCAAATGTGAGGTTTTGTGCATGCCTGGGAGGGGGATCAGCTGCCTCCTGCCCTGGTGCCACGCAGGCTGCGTCCTCCTCCAGGCCTTGGCACAGGGATGCAGGTCCCTGTTCCCTGGGCTGTGGTGCCATCTCTGCATCTCTGCTGCTCTTCAGGCCTCTTGGGAAACCCTGCAGTGTGCGGCCAAGTTCCTGAAGTGGAGGGATCTGGAGGAGCTACTGACCAAGGAAGATCCGTTGAATATCGATGAGTGTAAGGTAAGGATGGCTTGGAGAAGTGCCAGCCTCAGCCTGGAGAAGATCCATGGCCACAACGCTGGCAGCCGTGGCCCCTGCCCAGTGCTGCACCCAGGGCCTCTGGCCTGCGCCCCACACGCTGCTCCCTTCCCTGGGCCCCGTGGGCTTTTCTCCAGGCTCCTGGGGCCCCGAGCCGGGTGCTCATGGAGTCCCAGCCCAGCGGGGCTGCGGGGCGGGGCGGCACCACCGCTCCCTGGGCAGCAGCCAGCCCTCTGCCCCCTCCCGAGCCCGGCACCAGCGGCTGCTGGCCGGGCCTCAGGGCCGTGCGGGCAGGGGAGGCCAGGGCCAGGCGCGGCCAGAGCCCGGCCCAGGGGCTGAGCCCGTGCCAACCCTTCCCTCCTGCCGCTCTCTCCAGCTGGCAGACGACAGGAGCCGAGCGGCCGAGAACCTGCAGAACCCACAGGAGTCCCTGCTGGAGGCGGCCATGCCATTCATCGGTAAGCCACGAGACCGGGCTCCCTCCCCGGCCTGCCGCAGCTCAGCCCCGGCCCCGACTGCTGCCCCGGCTGCAGCGGCATCTGGGCCCGGCGCTGTGGAGCCCCGCCTGCCCTCGGGGCTGCTGCCGCCCTCTGGCAGCCGTGCCCTGGGGTGGCAGCAGGCGGCAAGGTCCCGGCCTGAGCCCTGCCGGGGCAGGAGGCCGTGTGGCCACAGGGCTGGCAACGGCACTGGCAGGGAGCCGTGCTGCTGGGGCCGTGACATGCTCTGCGTTCACAGGCATGGCCGTGCGGTACATGAGGATGTAGCAGGGAGAGCTCCAGCTCATCGCCAGGGGTGAGTGAGGGCAGCGGGTTGTCAGCGGCTCTCTCTGGCAGGGGAAGCTGCACTGCCTGGGCCGAGAGCTGCAGTCCCCGGCTGTGGAGGGCTTTGCTCCTTGTGTGGACGAGGGCTGGAGAGGGCACAACACACAGAGGTTTCAGGGGCGCGTGGGGGATTCGTGGCAAGCACCTTCTGGCTGATCCCAATGTCTCCTGCTTCCTTCTGGGTGGGATGGCCCTGGCAGGAAGATCTCCTAGTGTTCCCACAGATCCCGGCTCTGACCATGGCTCTGTTCTTCTCTCTTCCAGCCCTTCAAACCCAGAGGCAAGACAGCAGCCTGTCATGCTCTAACCTGCAAAATGAAGCTGGTTTCCCCAAAAAGCTCAACAACTGGGGACGTCTTCTGAATCCAGTGAACCAGTGTCCCAAGAACACACCGGGAGACACTGAAGAGGACACCATCTCTCAGTGCTGCTGAAGCTCCACGCACAGCTGAGGCTGAGCACAATTCCCATGGCTTCAGACATCTCCCTGTTTGTAGTTAGCTCCCTCCCTCCAGCCCTCAGACCCTGCCCATGCCCTTTTTTTCCCTCCACTCTCCACCCCTTTTGACAGCTCTTTCCCTCCCAGCCCTCAAACCCTGCCCATCTCCCCTTATTCCCTCCCAGCTCATCCCTTTGCTTCGCCTTTCATTAATAAACACTTTGGCTTCTTCACTTTACCGGCGTCTCTGTGGAGCTGAAGCGGCGTAAAAACCTGAAGCCCTGGCACACACAGGCCCCTGCTGCCGTCCTCTTCCGCGCCGTGTTTTGTGCAGAGACACAGAGGAGCGAGGCCGCGTCAGGCTGGAAAGGTGCCTGTGTTGAAGGTCCAGTTCCATAACACTGTGGAGTTTAAGGTCCTACTGAGCAGCCTGAAGCTCCTGGATTTTGGAAGTGCCAACCTGAGTATGCTCTGAACCCAGCTGTGAGGGATCCCATGGCAAGCATCTACAGAGGGCAAAGGAGCTTGGAATGCTGGAAGCTTTCAAGAATAGCTTCCTGAAAGCACAGCAGTGCTCCATCGCTGCACAGGGTCAGGGAGAGGGCAGAAGCAGAGACCATCAGGCCTTAACAGGGAGCTTTGGGTGTGCCTAAGGGCAAGTGAAGCAGCAGCAGCACGGTGGCCGAGACTCGGACGCGTGACCAAGCCAATGGCCCGAGCGCCGTCAGGCAGTGCCGGGATCCCGGCTGCGGTTCTGGTGCCCAGAGCTGAGGAATCGCAGCCCCTGCCTCAGAGCCTGTCAGAAAGCCAAGCAAGTGAGAGCAGAGGGAGGGCAGCCTTCCAGTCTCTCTTGGGCATGGCCACAAAGCAGCCCCTGCTTCTCCTTCCTCCGCCTGTGTTTGGGGTGTGCTGATGGCAGCGCCAGCCAGGCTGTGCTCTGTGTTCCAAAGGCTGTGGAGAGCGGGCATGAAAAGTGCTGGGTGCACAGCGGAGAGTCCTGGAAGGTGCTGGCAAGAGCGTCCTGCGGGAACAGGGCTCTGGTCTCTGGCCGGGAAGAGCCTGGTTTTGCTGCTGTGAGCGCAGGCAGGTGTCGAGGCAGGTGAAGAGGCAGCAAGCAGCTTGTGTTTGTAGAGGGCCTGGGGCTGCATGTGCGAACCTCCACCTGGAATCACACTGGGGGAAATCCCAGCTAGAGCTAGAGCACCTGTCCAGAAAGCACCAGAAGGAATTCAGCCTTGCCAGGGTTTCTTAAGAGTGTGTTGGTGTTCCCCAGGAAAGGTACACATTTGGGGAAATGCCTCTGGGGGAAAGGGGCTTGCTGCTGAAGGAAAGCGCTTTTTTAGGAGGTCCCGGTGCTGTAGGAGCAACTGTCCCCCTTTGGCTCTCTGTGGTCCTTTCAGTCCTTGAGGCCCGTTGCACTTGGCAGATGGACAAGGGAAAGGAGCATGCTGTGAAGAGCAGGTTTGGAATCCACCTGGACTTGCGGAGACCAAGGCCAGCACCTGCAGCAGGGTGTGTTCCCACCCTTTGGACACAGGTGTGAGCAGGAGCATCTCTGTCCAGCTGCCAGCCCCAAAGCTGTCTTTGAGAGCTGTGAATTCAAAGGCCTTCGCGCACACACCTCTCACATCTTACCTGTCTGCTGTATTTCAACTCTTGGCAATATGCATTTGCCTCTTGCTTGCTGGAAGCTGCTGCAGCCCAGAGGGCCGGCACCGAGCTGGGCTGTGTGGGCCAGGCGGCACGGAGAGTCTTGGCTGATCTTGGGGTGTCCGTGGCCTCAGAAAAGGCTTGGAAGGTTTGCCTCCCAAGGCGCCCTGCTCACTGGCTCTTCCTGTGCATCTTGGAGAGAACAAGGCAGGCATTTCTGGCAGCTGGGCATTAGCAGGCCTTCAAATGGAGGCGTGTTGTGGAGCAGGCCCAGCTGAGACACCCTGAGGGGAGCCCAGCGCTCCTTGCCCCTCTCCGCAGACACGTGAGCGTTGTCTGCATTCGGGATGACCCCGGCTGTGTCAGGGGGTGCTGCTACGTGGACATGAGACAGCCGGTCCTGTCCTGCTGGGTCCCAGCAGTGCCTCACAGCAGTCCTGCATCCCCGTCAGGATGCCGGCCAAGAGAGGTCGTGGAAACTGAAGGAGCTGATTTGAAGCTTGTGCGGGTGCCTACAGGTTAAGGCCAAGGGCGTTCCCTCAGGATAGAGCAGTCCTGAGAGGTCTCTAGAATTCAAAGCAATCAGCAGACAAATGCACTGCCCACCAAAAGCTCTTTGATTGGCAGGAGGTTATGGCTCTGCACCCCAGCACAAGGCTTCTTTGCCACGTCCAAATTGCAGTGGCTTTCTGTAGGAATTCTATCAAAAATACCTTCCGTCTTTAGACTGCTGAGGTGATTCCATAGGCAGGGGCTTAGAAAGAAACACATTGCGTCAGAATCCTAGACTTGAAGCTAATGTCCACCTGCTGGCCAGGAGGAGTCTCAGCGCACCAAAGCAGCTCATCTTCCTCACCCCTTTCCTGCACAGGGCTGATTCTGTAGCCGCCCTTAGGTCTTCCCCAAGGCTATGCCTAAAGCTTTTTGTCAAGTCACTCTCTTGCCAAGTTAGGCTTCCAGGTTTTTCTTATGTTAACTGGTGCTACCTACTTCTGGATATCTGTGCTAAGTACTCTTTCCTTCTGTCAATTGCCTGTGCTTCCTTACATCAAACAAAGGCCTTGTTTGGTTCCTAAATGTGCCTGATGCTGGCCCAAGTTTTTTGGCACTGCTGCTTTCCTGTGGCATGCTCTACCTCCCCTGAGAGTAAAGAGGGAGCTGGAGAAGGAGCTTGCCAGGCTGCTCTCTAAATTTTACCAGCAGTCCTGCTTAAGCGGACAAGTCCGAGCTGAGCGCAAATGGAACAGCCGAGCACAAGAAGGGTGGGTGGGAAGGATGATCCAAAAACCGTAGGCCTGGAGGCCTGAGCTTGCTACCGGGGAAGGCCCTGGAGCACATCCTCCTGAGTGCCATCCCACGGCACGTGCAGGGAACCAGGGGGTGGGAAAGCTCTGCGGAGGGATGGGGAGAGCTGCGGATCTTGGCAGGGTGTTGAGCTGGGGTTGGTGTTGCTGGGCGTGTTGGGGAAGGAGTTGTCTGGAAGATGAGAAGTCTAGGCTGGAACTGGAGTCACTTTGAAGGCACCAACTGTGGTATGGCACAGCTTTGGATATGGAGGACAGAAGGAATAGCTGAGACTTATCAAAAGCCTGATGTCTCTGTGGTAGTGAAGAACGACTCAAGAAAAATGCAGAACACTTCCACAAGCCAAATACAGGTCCCAAATAGGAAAAGAAACAAACAAAACTTTGTGACCTCCAGAAGGAGCCCATGCACCTTTGGGCTAGAGCGCTGCAGAAGCCAAGACATAGAGCTTCACTGAGCCAGATGCTCACCTGGAGCACCAGCCCTTTGGTGCCTCAACATGGCAGATCAAAGCCCATTTCCCAGCTGTCACTGGCTGGGGCCAATGCTAGGTCCTGGCAGGATTGCAGCACTCAGCACCCTTAGCCAGCAGCAGCAAGTGCTGGCTGGGCAGAAACTTGCACCTCTGCCTTGCACTAAAGACAGCACCCTCCAGAACTGGCATTTACTATCTCAGGAAAATCTGACTCTGCTGTCACCAGAGCTGTAGGGTTGTGGTAACTTTGCTCATTTTGCTCCTCTTTGGCCTCTTCTCCAGCAGAAGAGAGAGCCATCAGCACTGCAGGTGGCTGAGGAGCTACCACTAACTGTAGCAATGTATCTGCAGCAATGTATCTGCATAACTTGGAATACAAAGTGCTCAAGCCCAAGCACCACCTAGAGATATTAGTTACAAGTAGCAGCTCTTTGGGAATATATCAAGGCCACAGAGAAACAAACTGGTCTAAAAAGAAGAGGAGCCTGGGAAATTGAATACCAGGACAAGAAGAATGAGCTAGAGGCCATGAAGGCTCGGAATTATAGCCAATCAAATTGCCTAAGGGACGTGTGCTGAGCAAACAAAGCAGACGAACCAATCAAGAAAGGCATGAAGGTGTGAACAGTGGTCTTACAATCTATAAACATAGTGTAATGTAAATATGAAATGGCTTCTGCAGAAATCCTATCGGTTCTGTTGTTCAGAGGTACTGAGCTCCCACAAGTATCATTCAGATGTATTTGCTGGCAGCCAGAAATGAAAATTCCGGACTCAAGCTGTAGCCCTAAAGAGCAGGGTGATGCTCGAGGAGGCACCACCTTTGTTTTAGCAATTCAGCAAGTGAGCGAGTCCTTCTGTGAAAGGAATCACTACCCTCCTTGCCTTCCTTCTGGCACCTGAGAAGGACAAAGACTGTCCCAAATGCAATTTGCAGGCTGCCACAAGTCTGTGCTTCTTGTGTCTTTTCAACACAGCTCTACCCAAAGCTGCAGCCACAGCTGACACCAGAGAGGAAAGCCCCTGAGAGCAGCAGAGTCTGTGGAGGCTGTTGGCATTTATCTCTCCTCCTGTGGCAGTGTTGAGTGCTTTACAAACCTCTCCAAAAGTCCGAGAAACAAAAGAGCCACAAAGAAAGGAGAAAGCGTTTAGATCTTGGAGTGCAAGCCAGCCCAGACTGGAGATCTCTGCTGGAAATGCCTAAAACCTGCAGGATGCAGAAGGGCTCTGTCAGAAGGCAGATGAGGCATTTTGCTCTCAAGTGCATGGCCACTGGGCCTGAAGCATTGAGGATGACTGCCTCAGCTCAGAAAGAGAGTTTCTTCTTTCTTCTCGGGTTTCAGTCTCTAAATTATGCAGTTGTAATCCTGACCATGGAGTATTTCCTTCAGCAAACTCTTGGAAAGAAAGCTATGATAGGGGGTAGGTTTCTCTTTCAGGCAAGCAAGATTCTTCTCCCTCTGTACGTGTGGCCAGCTGATTATAGCTATACAAAAATGCAGAGGAAATTTACACACCGCTGTCCCACGCTTGAGAGACCAGGAGATCTACCAGGTCAGTTTCCTTGCTCCGGGCAAGACCTTGGCAGTGTGACCATTTGACAATTTGACAATGCCTTCTGGCCACGCTTACAAATTCTGACTGGTACTTAGAGATGGGACAGTCTAGCCTCAGTGTCTGAACATTTTTGCAGCTTGCCTGACTTCAGACTTGATAGATATTCTACCAGGAAAACACCTGGCCCATGGTTTTGTGGTCGGACTCACCCGCTGCCGATATTTTTGACTTTGATGGATTTTGTCATGGGATTTTCCATGCTCACAATTGTCCCTGAGGAAAACAAAATTCAAGAGACTCGCTTTGAAGCAGAGATCCCAGCTTCCAGGAGGCACAAAAGGCAGCCCCATTGCTGGGGCTCTGAACACTTTGTGGTCAGCTGGGTAACAACAACAAAACAACCTGACAGACAGCTCTGAATCAGAAATGGCCAGCAGAGACTGATTTTCTTCAGAAGTTCCTCTGGGGAATCCTAAATGTCCCTGTGATATCAAACTGAGGAGGAACATTTGGTCCAGCTACGCTGCCAGGTGCACACAATATGCTATCCTCCAGACAACAAATACACAAGACATACTCAGTAGCTCCAGGGAGTCCTCCTCGATCTGCTGTTGCTGAGCAGCAGCTGTGTCAGCGCAGGAGATGAACCGACTGCCCAGGATCACCGTCTCAGCTTGGGGAGCAAAGGCTCCTTGACACAATGCTCCTGCTGCAGCTGGTTTGGTGCAAGAGCCTGTGTAGATCTGGGAGAAGAAATGAGTTTGGCTTAGAAAGGTGGCTGGCAGAGATGACCCTGAGATGCCATTCCAAATGCAAGCCCTTAGGAAGATGCTGTCAGCCTGCCACACGCAGGGCTCTCCAAATGGATTTTTTGCACGTCCACTTCCCTTTGACTGGATGGCTCAAAGCCAAAGGCTGGTGTTACTGCAGTTCATGGTCAGATTTATGTTCCATTTTCAGGGATCTTCTGAAGGAGGACTGCCACAAGGACCATTCCACCTCCTCCCAAGGGCTCTTTTCCCCCTCCAAGGGCTGCAGACACTCTTGCAGTTCCTTGTTCAAATGTTCTACCTCCTCCCACGGAGTGCTCTTGTCCTCCACCACGTTCAGGTCATGCTCAACCTGCAGCACTTCTGGTGGAGACAGTTCCTGCGTTTCATGCTGACCTTGGGGCTCCTTCTTGCCAGTCATTTGCTGGAAGCCTTTGCAGGCTGCCTGGCCAGATGTCAACACTTCCACGTCGAGTCAAACAGAACAAAGCAGTCAGAGACTACAGCTTGTCCCTGTTAGCCAAGAGTCATCAGCTGTGAGCAAAGGGAAAGAAGAGATTTACAAGGGCTACAGACAGCTTGTTTCCATCCTCCATATTGGGCACAATGTTCCACTGTTAAAACACCTCAAGAAACAAGGAGAGCAGGAAGAGGCCAGCAGGTATCAGTTTGGATGACTGCTGGCCAAAAGGCCAAAGGACTACTTCCATTGTCCAGGGCAGCAGCTGAGATTCAAGATACCAAGAAATGTCCTTCAGAACGGCTGTGACAGACACGACAGCAGGATGGCCCTCAGAGGCATCACCCCAACCCCATGCACATAGTTTCATATATTAAATCACTTCCACAAAATTAATTGCATCAGAATAGAGGTCGCTTTAAAAGTCTCTGGTGGTCATTTGGGAAAGATCTCATGCCTCAAATTCTCCTTTGATGGTCAAGAGCCTCTGAAAAAAAATTTCTTCCCCTTAAATACATTGAAGCTATCTTTCCAGCAGGCCCACTCTCTTTATTCTCCCACCTAAGATAACCACTTGCACTGCTAGGAGGGAATACAGGACTAACAACTGTCTGGTAAAGCTTAAGGAATTCACAGTTTGTTATGGTCAAACATTTCCCCAACATTTTCCACTGCACTCTCTTGCCAGCAGACATCACCAACCTGTTCCATTCCCCTTGCAGAACCCTGTACCTGCTATCCATGAGCAGCCAGGAGGAGAGGCAGTCACAGAGGAGACGCACCTGCCACACCAGGCAGCAACCAAAACCCTCTCGAGTCACAGCTGCAGGCCTGTAACTGCACAGAATGCTCTGGCTGCCCCACTCCTCCTGGCCTTTTGGCTGGAAATGCGTTTTCTGCCTCATGTAAAAGTACCACAGCTGTGCAAACAAGGGCGGATAGGCCATATTCCAAAGGCACCGCAGTGTGGAGGAAGTGGTGCCCTAACGACTGAAAAATAAAACAACACACTTTTGCGACATTACTGTAGCAGGTAATGTCAAATCTGGCCTTTAACTGGAGGCCTCCAGGGGCAGATATGGAAAAACACCCACCCCACATAGGGCAAATGTTGTTTTACAAGTGTGGAACATTAGCGTAATTGACAAGAATTCCCAATTAGAAGCACAAATAATGAGGAAATATTCCTGCTTTTCTCCCACCTCCTCTGGAGCCCCTCTTTCTTGCTCCTAGCTGTACTGCCTATCAGTACTGCTGTTTCAACCTTGGCTCCCACAGGAGGCAAGATAAGATAGGAGCCTTTGGAACGTGTTTTGTCTTTCTGCCTATCAGAGGAGGAAAAGTACTGAAGTTACCTAGGAACTATATAACTATACAACAGTAGTCTACAGAGCTAGGAATATATATGAAGAAAATAGAAAAGCAGAAATCATGTTGGCATTAGAAGGAGACCATCCCCCAATTCCTAACCATACCAAAATCACCATTAACAGGATTTTCCATCTTGAAAAAACAATGGACAATTCAGAAAGGTCATGTAGATTTTATGCACAGGGTGACAAGGAAGGGAATCTTCCAATGGAGTTGAGGTTTGATAGAGTTTTTATTCTGACTCCCACTCAGGGCTTGAACTGGAGAGAGTCATCCTGAAATGGTCGTCACCACCTCCTGAACTGCCTGCATTGCTTCACTGCAATGATCAGAGATGCCCATCTGGAGAGAGGCTCGGCTGGCATCAAATAGGGTTGCAGCACAAAGGGAAAACAACAATAACAACAGCAGCAGCAACAACAACAGCAATAATGGAACCATTACTTTGAAAACTCAGTGCCTCAGTGGATCAAGAGAGATTCCCTGGTTTCCAGAAATATGCTGAAATAGGACTGGCAGGACACTCTGCACCTCTGCCTTCATGTCCAGGACCTTGCTATCACAGGCTCATATGGCCCACAATCCCACTAATCCATTCATCGAGGTGTCTTCAGCAGCAGCAGTGGCACAGCTGAAAAACGTCAGGCAGCAGTTCCCATTCCCTGTGTATGCATGGCAGTGAGGCCAGCACTGCCAGGGCCAGGGCCAGGGCCAGGGCAGAGAGCACAGGCAGCACCAATGCTGAGGAGCCACTGCTCTGATACTGCCAGTGGGACTTCCACTGAGATGAGGCATCTGGGCGTGCCATGAGCACTGAGATGGTTTTTGCAGTGCGGCGAGGCAGCTCAGGGGCCTACCTGAGCCTTGAGTAGGCAGCAGCTAGCTCTGCCAGCAGCACCATATGGCCAGAGAGCTGCTGTGTTTCAGACTCACAGCAAAGCCCACCCAGCAGGACAATTTCCATGTCAGAACTGCAGAAGTGCTTTCCTCTTGTTACCTTGGTGCATCCCAGAGCAGAAGTTTGGACTCCGTGACAGAGAATCTGCTCACCCAAGAGACTGACGACTCCGCTCACAAGGAGTTCAGCACAACCAGAGTGTTGGCAATCCCTGTGGGACCAGCTGAAGATGCCATTGCAGCCGAGGGGACAGCACCACTGCCTGGAAAAGGACAATTCTAGTGAAGTACTAAGGACTCAACAACAGGCCCTAAGCCAAAGCTAACCTCCAGACGACCCTTCCAACCAAACATTGTATTTGTATTGGCTCATAAACAAAACAGGCATGACTGTTACCGGTATGATAGATGAATCCGGTTGGTAGTGCAACAGGTGTTTACCTTTCCACACTTAGAAGCCAGACAAGGCCACAGAATCAGATCTGTGTGGTCTTGTTTGAAGATATATGGTCAAAGCAGACTGCCTTGGTTCCTCTCTGAGCCCGGGCCGAGAGAAGGATGAAATCAGATGTTCCTGCACTAGAAGTTTTGGTAGCTTGTTTATTCAACAGAATAAAATCTGGGGCCTCTAACAGCAAAGTCTGTGGCCTGGCCTGTGGGTGGGCGAGCTGCATAGGAATCCCTGGTTCCTGGGAGTGCATTTCCAATCCTTTGGTGTGACAGGGGCTCGCCAGCTGACGAGTGTGTCAGGAGGATGGCAAAGCATATGGGTAACTGGCGATGTACCTTTCTTAATCCCTACAGGCAGTCTTCTGCTGTAACAATCAGGTGCATTTCTTAGCTTATCCTTTGGTACTCCTTTGCTGCTTTGCACTCCAGCAAAAGCCGCTTATTTCTTACGCTGGTGTTGGCGTCTCTGGTGCTGACTGCTGGCAAAACAGCGACACGTTTGCTTCAGAGTTGGACTAGGTGGATGCACAAGATGGCAGCCAGGGCTGAGGCAGCCAAGAACAACATGGCGGCCAGGGCTGGAGCAGCCACGCCCAAGATGGAGGCCAGAGAGCAGAGGCAGCCACGCACAAGATGGCGGCTGGGGCAGGCTGAGCCCTCAGCCATCTGTTGAAATGGACATTAACAGACACCCGGGAAACGGAGACGGCGTGGCACCTCTGCTCTGCGCACACCGACATAGACCAGCCACTTTGGAACGTCGGCTGGCAGTATTTTGATGTCGAGGCAATTCAAATAGGTGAACAGAGGAAGAAACTCCAGGGTTTGAATGTTTTGAAATAAAAACTTTTCTTTTTTTTACAGAAGAGGGCCAAAAGAATTTCCTGTGCAGATGGACTTGGTTTAGCATCAAGAAGCATCACAAGTGGTTTCGTCCAGGCAAGAGTCACAGTGACTGTGAGGCGATGAAAATGGAGATGGGATCCGCTTGAGGCGGATGGTGCAGTGGCTGCTCACCTGCCATGCGTATCCCTCGCGGTACCTCTTTACTTAGAACACTGTGAAGACCCTATAGAATTGAAATACAAATCAAAACTGCAGCAGGAAGTGCAGTGCAGCTGAGGTTGTTCTTAATGGGATTCTTCAAGCTGAGCAGCGACATTCTGTTCAGCAGACGCACAGGCAGGGGCTTCTTGGAGCGCTGCTCTGGCGCCCATTATTTGGAGTAGGGGATGACAGGAGAAAAGAAGAGAAGCCCCTCAGCTTCTGAAGAGGAACAGTCACTGACAGGAAGCAGTGGCTTAAGAAATGTGAGGGGAAAAAAAGGCAGCGAACGTGAGGTGGCAAGTGTGAGAAATGTGAATGAAAAAAGGAGGGAAGTGTGAGGGAAGAAAAGGGTAGGAAACCTGAGTGGGAAATGGTGAAAAATATGAGTGACAATAGGAGAGGAAGGTGAGAGGAGGAAAAGGCAGGAAATACAATGGGAAAATTCTAAAAACATGAGGGGGAAAGGGTGAGAACTATAGGGGGAAAACATGGAAGGAAATGTGAGGGGGAAAGAGTGAGAAACTTTACTGGCAAAGAGAGAGAAAGGGGAAGAAAACGTGAGGGGAACATGGTGAGAATCCTGCGGGGAAAAGAGTGAGAAACCAGAGGGCAGAAGAAGGCAGAAAACATGAGGGGAAAGAAAGGTGGGAAGTTTGATGGGAAAAGTGGCAGAAAACAGGAGTGAATAAAGGGCACAAAATGCAAGAGGAGAAGTATAAGGACCGTGGCGGGGAAAGAATGCTAATCGTGAGGGGAAAAGTGTGAGAAATGTGAGAGGAAAAGGGTAAGAAACAGGAGGGTGAAAGTGAGAAACAGGAAGAGAAAATGCTGAGGAAAATGACGGAGAAAAGGAGAGAAACGTGAGGGGAGAAAAGGGCAGGATAAGTGAGGGAAAAATGGGGAGAAGCATGAGGGAAGAAAAAAACAGGAAAGAGTGGGAAGGTGGGAAAAGGTGAGAGGTAAAGCAGGAGGAAAGTGAGCTGAAGAGGGTGGGGAAAATGAGAAAAAGTTGGGAGGGAAAAACGACAGGAAAACTGTGAGAATTGTGAGTGGGAAGGGGGGGAAATGTGAGATGGGAAAGAAGAGGAAATGTGAAGAGAGAAAAGGAGAGCAGGCAGTGTTGGCATAACAGCTGAAATGATTGCTAACACATTCCCCCATACATTTGCCCACTTATTGGACAAGCCCGGAGTTTTCATGTATGTATGTCTCTATCACCGCCTGGATTCCTACTTGGAAGCAATACAAGGGGCCAGGTCTGCCCGCCAGCAGCAGCAGCTGCTCCAAGCCGGGAACGTGACATGTGGTGCTGATTTCCAGAGGCTTCTGTGTCCCAGGCGAAGCCAGGTGTTGGGGGTTGGGTTTGTTCCTTCTTTCTCTGGGGAATTTTTTCCCCACGGGTTGCCAAGGGGACCGGGTGTTGGATACTTGAGAGTGCTTGGCTGAAACAAAGAGGTGGACAAAAGGTGGAAGGGGGAGATAACGCAGGTAAAAGACACAGCTTGAGGCAGCTGCGTGCTTTTCTGCTTCCGGCGTTCGGGAGACGCGTGTCGGCCGCTCCTCGAGGATCTCAGCCGCCGCAAAGCACGCCGAGCAGAAGCTGCGCCGCTTTTCTGCCTCGCCTTCGAGCTGCTTCGGCGCTGCTCCTCTTGCTGCAGCGTGACCCTGCACTCCCTGCGCTGCCGGGACATCCTGCCCCTGCCTGCCGGGACACCCTGCCATCCCAGCTACCAGCCCGGGACTTTTCCACTGTTCCAGCTTGGTGCTCTGAGGATCCTGCAGGGACACCGAAACCAAACTGCCCTGGGTTTTGTGAAACAAAGCCCTCAAGGTTCTTGGTACTGTTGTCGTTTGTCATTAATGCTGTAGTTGTTTGGTGGGGGGGGAGTTTTTTTTGTGTTTGTTTGCTTTGTATTACATACTAGTAAAGAACTGCTATTCCTATTTCCCAAATCTTTGCCAAAGAGCCTCTGATTGTAATTTTACCTAGCAGATACCTGTCTTCCTAAACCAAGACAGATTTTGGCGCCCAACGTGGGGCTTGAGGGCACTGAGAAAAGAAAAGGGAAGAGAAATAGCAGTTCTTAACTAACCTAGTACTTTCTTTTGTGTGCGTTGGATATAAAAACCTCATTAGGCTGCATCATGTGGTCTAACTTAGCCTGGTTTGGGTGGCATGTGGTTGTGGCTGTATTCCTTCCATTTGCAGGCCCTTATCTAAACATGGGCCCTATAACTAAGGCTACTGTGACTGTCATCCAGTTTATTTTATGGCTTAATAAGGTGAAGAACTCATGGATTTTTAATTTCCTCTGGAAGGCAGGCACATGGATTCAGGGCTATCGTACACTAACTGTGTGTTTTTGGAGTTACTTTAACAATGGTACCTACTGTGAGGAAATGACACCGGGGGAAGTTTCTTTTTCCCAACCCTTTACCCATCTCTTTGGGTCTGCCCCACCAGTTTTTGAAGGGTTTAAATCCTCTCTGAATGCTAATGATATCATACAATGGCTGGTGCTGCTAATAGGCATATTCTATTTAGCATTCAGAGATAAGGGAAGATTGACCTGGATAACCACCCTGATACCTACCCCACAGAATAGGGATGATACCCCAGAGCCTGACTCTGCCCCACAGCCTGCCTCAGAAAGGACCCACCTGGATTGCGTTGAGGTTCTGGTAAAAGAGATAGGCCAAATGCTGAAAGAGTACATTTCCCCAGCTCATGAAAAACCCTCCCCCTGCCCCGAGAAGGCAGAGACTGATGGTGCAGCAGTGGAACCCACAGATGTTACAACTGAACGACTTCTAATGAGTGTGAGAGAGAGATTTGTCCACAGAGACAGAATGCAAGAGCACAACAATAGAATGCGATGGAAGACCCTTGAGGAAGGAATCCAACAGTTGAGAGAAGTGGCAGTATTGGAAGTACTTTTTGGGAGGACCGGACAGCATGATAATGACCCCGACAAGGTTAAATGCACAGGGCACATGTTGTGGAATCTGGCAACTCATGGACCATCCCAATACGCCACATTCATCGCAACAATTAATGCCGAGGATAACCGAGAGACAGTGGGTTCTGTTGCCAACAAGCTCAGAAATTATGAAAGTATGATCAGTGGCCCAATGCAGGCTCATGTCTCTGCGGTGGTGAAGGAACTCAAAGAGGAGATAAAGGAGGTGAGAGAGGAGATGAGAAGGAACAGTTCCCATGTAGCACCGGTGCGAGTCACAGGCCCCAGAATCAGAACCCAACATCCCCCAGCGAGAGAGAGAGGGTACACCCCTCGAGCTGACCTGTGGTTTTATCTGCGGGACCATGGGGAGGACATGGGAGCGTGGCATGGGAAACCTACTTCTGTCCTGGCAGCACGGGTACGTGAGCTCAAGGAGAGAAACGCTAACAGAGGGAGTTCCACTAGAATGAAGGTAGCCTCAGCCTCCCATGAGCAAGCTGCCAGGTATTACGGAGGTGGGAATGCTGTGTCAGATTCCCTCGAAGGAACCTCTACCATGTACATCCAAGAAGGGAATAATAACCAGTGCTAGAGGGGCCCTGCCTCTAGCCAGGAAGAGGCACGGGAAAATCGGGTTTTTTGGACTGTGTGGATTCGATGGCCTGGCACATCAGAGCCACAAAAATATGAAGCTTTGGTAGATACTGGGTCGCAGTGTACTCTAATGCCATCGGGACATGTGGGGGCAGAACCGATTTCCATTGCCGGGGTGACGGGGGGATCACAGGAACTGACTCTGGTTGAAGCCGAGGTGAGCCTGACCGGGAAGGAGTGGCAGAAACTTCTGATTGTGACCGGCCCAGAGGCTCCATGTATTCTGGGCATAGACTTCCTCAGGAATGGATATTATAAAGACCCTAAAGGACTCAGATGGGCTTTTGGAATAGCTGCTGTGGAGACAGAGAACATTAAGCAGTTGAACACCTTGCCGGGACTATCAGAGAACCCATCTGCAGTGGGACTCCTGAAGGTAGAAGAACAACAAGTACCTGTTGCCACCTCGACAGTGCACCGTCGGCAGTATCGGACAAATCGGGACGCCGTGATCCCCATCCACAAGATGATCCGTGAGCTGGAGAGCCAAGGGGTGGTCAGCAAAACCCACTCACCCTTCAACAGCCCCATCTGGCCTGTGCGCAAGTCTGATGGAGAATGGAGACTGACTGTGGACTATCGTGCATTGAATGAAGTGACTCCACCGCTGAGCGCTGCTGTGCCGGACATGCTGGAACTTCAGTATGAGCTGGAGTCCAAGGCAGCGAGGTGGTATGCCACTATTGACATTGCCAATGCATTTTTCTCCATTCCTCTGGCTGCAGAATGCAGGCCTCAGTTTGCTTTCACCTGGAGGGGCGTGCAGTACACCTGGAACCGGCTGCCCCAGGGGTGGAAACACAGCCCCACCATCTGCCATGGGCTGATCCAGGCTGCACTGGAGAAAGGTGAGGCTCCGGAACATCTACAGTACATTGATGACATCATTGTGTGGGGAAAGACTGCAGCTGAAGTATTCGAGAAAGGAGAGAGGATCATCCAGATTTTGCTGAAAGCCGGGTTTGCCATCAAGAAGAGCAAAGTCAAGGGACCTGCCAGAGAGATCCAGTTCCTGGGAGTAAAGTGGCAAGATGGACGGCGGCAGATCCCCACTGAGGTCATTGATAAGATCACAGCAATGTCTCCACCGACCAGCAAAAAGGAAACACAAGCTTTCCTAGGAGCCATAGGTTTTTGGAGGATGCACATTCCTGAGTACAGTCAGATCGTGAGCCCTCTCTACCTGGTTACCCGCAAGAAGAACAATTTCCACTGGGGCCCTGAACAGCAACAAGCCTTTGCCCAGATCAAGCAGGAGATTGCTCATGCAGTAGCCCTTGGCCCAGTCAGGACGGGACCAGATGTGAAGAATGTGCTTTATTCTGCAGCCGGGAACAACGGTTTGTCCTGGAGCCTTTGGCAGAAGGTGCCAGGGGAGACCCGAGGCCGACCACTGGGATTCTGGAGTCGAAGTTACAGAGGATCTGAAGCCAACTACACTCCCACAGAGAAGGAGATCTTGGCCGCCTATGAAGGAGTTCAAGCCGCCTCAGAAGTGATTGGCACAGAAGCACAACTCCTCTTGGCACCCCGACTACCAGTGCTGGGGTGGATATTTAAAGGAAAGGCTCCCTCCACGCACCATGCCACCGATGCCACATGGAGCAAATGGACTGCCCTCATCACACAGCGTGCCCGTATTGGAAACCCAAATCGCCCTGGGATTTTGGAGATAATTACAAACTGGCCGGAAGGAGAAAACTTCGGTTTCACAGACGAAGAGGAGCAAGTGACACGAGCTGAAGAAGCTCCTCCATACAACCAACTGCCAGCAGAAGAAACACACTACGCTCTCTTCACTGACGGTTCCTGTCGCATCGTGGGAATGAACCGTAAGTGGAAAGCAGCCGTATGGAGCCCCACACGACAGGTTGCAGAAGCCACTGAAGGAGACGGGGGATCAAGTCAGCTTGCTGAACTCAAAGCTGTTCAATTAGCCCTTGACATTGCTGAAAGAGAGAAGTGGCCAAAGCTCTACCTCTACACTGATTCGTGGATGGTAGCCAATGCTCTGTGGGGCTGGCTGGAAAGGTGGAAAAAGGCCAACTGGCAGCGTAGAGGAAAACCAATCTGGGCTGCTGATGAATGGAAGGACGTTGCCACTCGTGTAGAGAAGCTGCCTGTGAAAGTCCGCCATGTAGATGCCCATGTTCCCAAGAGTCGGGCTAATGAGGAACACCAAAACAACAAGCAGGTAGATCAGGCTGCCAAGATAGAAGTGTCAAAGATAGATTTAGATTGGCAACACAAGGGAGAGTTGTTCCTAGCCCGATGGGCCCATGATGCCTCGGGTCATCAGGGCAGAGATGCCACCTATAAGTGGGCCCGAGACCGAGGGGTGGATTTAACCATGGACAGTATTTCTCAGGTTATCCATGACTGTGAGACATGTGCTGCAATCAAGCAAGCCAAGCGGGTGAAGCCCTTATGGTATGGTGGGCGGTGGTCCAAATATAAATATGGGGAAGCCTGGCAGATTGACTACATCACCCTTCCCCAAACCCGCCAGGGCAAGCGTTATGTGCTAACCATAGTGGAAGCCACCACTGGATGGTTGGAGACCTACCCTGTGCCTCATGCTACTGCCCGGAACACCATCCTGGGCCTGGAAAAACAAGTCCTGTGGAGACATGGCACCCCTGAGAGAATCGAGTCGGACAATGGGACTCATTTCAAGAATAGTCTTATAAGCACCTGGGCTAGAGAACATGGCATTGAGTGGGTGTACCATATTCCTTATCATGCACCAGCGGCCGGGAAAGTTGAACGGTGCAATGGCCTGCTTAAAACTACCTTGAAAGCACTGGGTGGGGGAACCTTTAAGAATTGGGATACTAATTTAGCAAAGGCCACCTGGTTGGTGAACACTCGAGGTTCCACCAACCGAGCAGGTCCTGCCCAATCTGAGCCCTTGCAAAAGACAGACGGAGATAAGGTTCCAGTGGTACACATGAGAGGTATGCTGGGAAAAACTGTTTGGATTAATCCTGCCTCCAGCAAAGACAATCCCATCCGTGGGGTTGTCTTCGCTCAGGGACCAGGTTGCACCTGGTGGGTGATGCAAAAGGATGGAGAGACCCGATGCATACCTCAAGGGGACCTTGTTTTGGGGTGAACTACCCATGACAATGTGGCTGCATCCATATTTGCATATATATATATGTATTTTTAATAGTTAAAACTCAATGTAATATGTTTGTATGGGAAAAAAATTCGGGGTGGATAATGTTGGGGGTTGGGTTTGTTCCTTCTTTCTCTGGGGAATTTTTTCCCCACGGGTTGCCAAGGGGACCGGGTGTTGGATACTTGAGAGTGCTTGGCTGAAACAAAGAGGTGGACAAAAGGTGGAAGGGGGAGATAACGCAGGTAAAAGACACAGCTTGAGGCAGCTGCGTGCTTTTCTGCTTCCGGCGTTCGGGAGACGCGTGTCGGCCGCTCCTCGAGGATCTCAGCCGCCGCAAAGCACGCCGAGCAGAAGCTGCGCCGCTTTTCTGCCTCGCCTTCGAGCTGCTTCGGCGCTGCTCCTCTTGCTGCAGCGTGACCCTGCACTCCCTGCGCTGCCGGGACATCCTGCCCCTGCCTGCCGGGACACCCTGCCATCCCAGCTACCAGCCCGGGACTTTTCCACTGTTCCAGCTTGGTGCTCTGAGGATCCTGCAGGGACACCGAAACCAAACTGCCCTGGGTTTTGTGAAACAAAGCCCTCAAGGTTCTTGGTACTGTTGTCGTTTGTCATTAATGCTGTAGTTGTTTGGTGGGGGGGGAGTTTTTTTTGTGTTTGTTTGCTTTGTATTACATACTAGTAAAGAACTGCTATTCCTATTTCCCAAATCTTTGCCAAAGAGCCTCTGATTGTAATTTTACCTAGCAGATACCTGTCTTCCTAAACCAAGACACCAAGGCAGGAGTGGGTTGAAAGGTGCTGGCACTGCTGCTGCTCTGTGCCAGAGAACCCCGGCTGGGCGGGGCACGGCGCCCACTGCACTGCGGGCTCTTTCTCCTGCCAGAGCTGGGCACACCTGGCAAGAAATCATGATGGCTTGTGGGGAAACCAAGGGCTTTGTGGAGGCTGCATTCCTCTGCACACAGCCGGGCCACCTGCAGCACAGATCTTTGGCCCCCAAGAATAGAAACCAGAGGGAAACGGCTGGAAGAAGTTTCATTCTCACCTTTCAATAGAAGAGACTAAAATGGAAGTTCCCAAGCAGGGCCTGGTCCCCGGTGCCAGCTAAGTGTGAGAAAGGAGGCATGACTTTATTTCAGTGCTGGCTGTGTGGGGAATCACTCCTCTAACATGTGCTCACTCAGAAATCTCACCTACTGATTTGTAACCATGGAAATAAGACCCACTTATTACTTTGCAGAAACTCACAGGCTAAATATTCCCTCAAATTATTGAACAAATTTAAATCACGTCTCAGAAGTGAAGAACGAGAGAGTAGGGGTCTCTTAAGGATCTCTGGTGGTCATTCGGGGAACATCCCATTCCTCAAATTCTCCTCTGATGCTCAAGAGCCTCCTAGAACCACTTGCTTCCCCTTGAATGCATTCCAGCTACCTTCTTAGGAGGACTACTCTATTCTCAAGGCTAAGGTAGCCACTTGCACACATTAATCAGTGCACTGGAGGAAATAGACGGCTCAACACTCTCTGTTAATGCTAAGGGAATTCGTGATTTGTTTCAGTTCAAGATTTTCTCTGCACCTTCCTTCTCTGGGAATTGCTCCCAAGCATTTTGTCACTACACCTTGAAAATGTGTTTGCTGACTGAAGCCACATTGTGTCTTTCCTTCAGAAATTAATCAAGAAAACACCAATTACCTACTGAAAGCCTTCTGCTCCCATCCAAATCAGTTCACTGCTCAAGCGCAAGCCACAGGCTCATCCCCGATTCCCTCTGTGAGATACAGGGCAACATTTTGCTGCAGTTGGAAGATGATTAGAAAAATGAATGAAAATTGTTGGTTCTAGGCATTGTTATTTATGGCTTGGATTTGTCCTAGTTAATTTGTTGGCTTTTGATGTGAGATGGGAGAGGGGCCAGCTGGAAGCCCAGACCAAAAGGGAAGTAGGAGAAGAGGGGAGAGGACAGAAAAGTAGGCGGTCGGGAGAGAATAAAAGTTCTCCAGTACCCAGCCAAAGGGAAAGGGCACACGGTTCGCCCTGGGCTGGGAAAAGCAATAAAAAGCAGCATTCCATTTACAGTGGGTGTGTGTGTTTGGCTCTTGGGGCAAGCTGTCCCTGCCTCGCGCTGGCCTCGGTTCCCCCGGCAGAAGTGCCGTGCCTGAAGGACACTGCTCTGTGCTGGAGCCTGCGGAGCAGCCCGGCTCCCTCCCCTGTGCCCGAAGTGCTGCACACACTGCTCACCTTTGCCAGGAGTTACAGGGCAACCGGCACAAGAGTGGGAATCCTCAGCCAGGCCTGCAGCCCTCGGCTGCCGTTTGCCTTTCTCTGCTCCTGTGCAGACTGCCAACGGCCGATGCCACCCGTCTGTGCTGTGCCCAGCTCGGCTACGCTTCCCCTCGGGAGCGGCCGGCTGCCAGCCGGGCTCTGAGAGCGGAGCATTCGCCCACTCCCAGGCTACAAGGGCCTCCTTGCAGCCTGCCTCTGCCCAGGCTCAGGCTGCTCCGGGCTCTGCCAGGGGCCTCCGCCCTGGGCGAGGCTGGGCCCGCTCTCACCTCACAGACACTGACAGCTCTGCACCAGAGGAAACCTCTCCGAGCACTCTCACTGATCTTGCTGATTTCTCACTTGAGCAAGACTCTCCTGCAGCCAAAGAGATTGCACTTCGGGATACAAATCCAAATGGCACCAACCCAAATGCTCTTGAGTCACAGCTGAAGACCTGCATGTGCACAGGATCTTTTGGCTGCCCCACTCCTCCTTTGGTTTTGCCTGCAAATGCCACTGCCCTTTCTGCCTCAAATTGAAGTACCACAGGTGTGCAAAATATGGTCAGTGGGCCGTATGCCAAAGGCACTGTGGTCTGGAGAGGATGACTGAAGCGGAGCCTTCCCCACTTTCAAGGCACACCAAAGAAGCCATCAACGTCGCTCTGCACCTTCAACAGAAAACTGAACACTCTGACGGAAACGCTGCGCTTATTGACAGGGTGAGAAAGAATGGAATCTTCCAGATGAGCTTACGATTCAGAAATTTTATTTCCTCATAACCCTATTCTATATAGATAATATGGAATATTAATCCTATAATCCTACTCTAAGCCTACTCTAAGGTGATTATTGAGATAACCAGTCATTACACGAATGTCACATTCATGTCTACTCCTTCTTCTTCTTCTTCTTCACTGCCGTGATCAGCGGTGTCAGGGTGAACGCTGAATTCGCTGATGTTACAAACGGATGCTGTGCACAGGAAAAAAAATTAAAACCACAAATCAAAAATCAATGAACCATGACTTTCCAAGCTGAGTGCTTCACAGGCTCAATCAGGGTCCCTCTGGTTCCTAGAAAGAGCCAGAGACAGGACCAATGGCACAATCTGCACCTACAGCTTCATAGGAGGACCTTGGCATCATAGGCAAACCTGGCCCAGAATCCCACTCATCTGTTTATTCTGGTGTCTTCATCTTGATGAGACTTTTGCCCTGCCAGGGCTCTAGAAATGGTGCTTTCTGTCCCTGGGGTTTCCTCCTGCCCACAGATGTTGTATGGGAAGTTGAAAGCCATCTTCTCTTGCTTTCTGTGCAGCTCCTGCCAGACAACAGGCATGAGCAGGTTGCGCTCTCAGAGATGCCATGCCAGACTCAGGGAGAGCTGTTGCCAGCCCAAGAGCAGGAAGAGCAGCTCAGGCAGCAGGTGGAAGAGCCACAGGAGAATGAAGAGGTAAGCCTGGCTCAGCAGATGACAGAGTGAAGGGCGGGAAGAGGGGCATAAAACAGAGCTCTTGGGACTGAGGAGACCAGGAGTCCCAGAGGCACAGAAAGCACCGAGCCTTGTCATGTGCAGAGATTGGCACTGGGAAAGGAGGTTGGCAGTGGAAGCAGAGGTGGGCAGGGACACAGAAAGAAGTGGCTGAGTGAATGTGATTTTGAGGCTGAAAGAGGAAAAAGCTGAGCCTGATGGCAGCTCCCTGTCACTTGCTCTGCGTTTGTGTGTGCAGAATATCAAGGCAGAGCCACAAGCAGAGCTGCCTGAAGCTCAGAGTGACATCAAGGCACTGAAGAGGAGCAACAGAGAAGACATGATGGAGATTCATCTCCAAATGGAGATGAATGATGAAACATCCTCTCTCTCTTTTTTTACAGAACATCAAGGAACAGCTGCAAGCAGGGCTGCAGGAAACGGAGGCTAGGATCAAGGCAAGGGAGAAGAGGATGGAGGAAGAAAGGAAACTCATGAGAGAAAAAATTAATGCCCTCCCTCAAAGTCCAGAAAAGCAAGTGAGTGAAACAGCAATAACCGCCACAGTCACCAAGCTGGTGCTTTCTGCCCTTCTTGCCTTTCCACTGCAGAGCAGCAGGCAAGTGGGGTGATGCCTCTGAGGGCCATCCTGCTGTAGTGTCTGTGGCAGCCATTCTGAAGGACATTTCCTGGTATCTTGAATCTCAACTGCTGCCCTGGACAATGGAAGTAGTCCTTTGGCCTTTTGGCCAGCAGTCATCCAAACTGACTCCTGCTGGCCTCTTCCTGCTCTCCTCATTTATTGTGGTGTTTTAACAGTGGAACATGGTGCCCAAGACGGAGGATGGAAACAAGCTGTCTGTAGCCCTTGTAAATCTCTTCTTTCCCTTTGCCCACAGCTGATGACTCTTGGCTGACAGGGACAAGCTGTAGTCTCTGACTGCTTTGTTCTGTTTGACTCGAGGTGAAACTGTTGAAATCTGGCCAGGCAGCCTGCAAAGGCCTCCTGCAAATGACTGAGGAGGAGGAGCCCCAGGATGGGCGTGAGCCACAGGAACTGCCTCCACCAGAAATGCTGCCGGTTGAGCATGACCTGAACATGGTGGAGGACAAGAGCACTCCGTGGGAGGAGGTAGAACATTTGAACAAGGAACTGCAAGTGTGTCTGCAGCCCTTGGAGGGGGAAAAGAGCCCTTGGGAGGAAGTGGAATATGGTCCTTATGGCAGTCCTCCTTCAGAAAATCCCTGAAAATGGAAGATGAATCTGGCCATGAACTCCAGTAAAACCAGTCTTTGGCTTTGAGCCATCCAGTCAAAAGGGAAGTGGACGTGCAAAAACTCCCTTTGAAGAGCCCTGCATGTGGCAGGCTGACAGCATCTTCCTAAGGGCTTGCATTTGGAACGTATCTCAGGGTCATCTCTGCCAGCCACCTTTCTAAGCCAAACTCATTTCTTCTCCCAGATCTACACAGGCTCTTGCACCAAACCAGCTGCAGCAGGAGCATTGTGTCAAGGAGCCTTTGCTCCCCAAGCTGAGACGGTGATCCCGGGCAGTCGGTTCATCTCCTGTGCTGACACAGCGGCTGCTCAGCAACAGCAGATCGAGGAGGACTCCCTGGAGCTACTGAGTACGTCTTGTGTATTTGTTGTCTGGAGGATAGCGTATTGTGTGCACCTGGCAGCGTAGCTGGACCAAATGTTCCTCCTCAGTTTGATATCACAGGGACATTTAGGATTCCCCATAGGAACTTCTGGAGAAAATCAGTCTCTGCTGGCCATTTCTACTTCAGAGCTGTCTGTCTGGTTGTTTGGTTTTTGTTACCCAGCTGACCAGAAAGTGTTCAGAGCCCCAGCAATGGGGCTGCCTTTTGTGCCTCCTGGAAGCTGGGATCTCTGCTTGAAAGTCAGCATCCTGAATTTTGTTTTCCTCAGGGACATTTTTGAGCACGGAAAATCCCATGACAAAATACATCAAAGTCAAAAATATCAGCAACAGGTGAGTCCGACCACAAAACCATGGGCCAGCTGTTTTCCTGGTAGAATATCTATCAAGTCTGAAGTCAGGCAAGCTGCAAAAATGTTCAGACACTGAGGCTAGACTGTCCCATCTCTCAGTACCAGTCAGAATTTGTAAGCGTGGCCAGAAGGCATTGTCAAATTGTCAAATGGTCACACTGCCAAGGTGTTGCCTGCAGTAGGCAACAGGACCTGGTAGATCTCCTGGTCTCTCAAGCGTGGGACAGCGGTGTGTTAATTTCCTCTGCATTTTTGTATAGCTATAATCAGCTGGCCACACGTACAGAGGGAGAAGAATCTTGCTTGCCTGAAAGAGAAACCTACTCCCTATCATAGCTTTCTTTCCAAGAGTTTGCTGAAGGAAATACTCCATGGTAAGGATTAGAACTGCATAATTTAGAGACTGAAACCCGAGAAGAAAGAAGAAACTCTCCTTCTGAGCTGAGGCAGTCATCCTCAATGCTTCAGGCCCAGTGGCCATGCACTTGAGAGCAAAATGCCTCATCTGCCTTCTGACAGAGCCCTTCTGCATCCTGCAGGTTTTAGGCATTTCCAGCAGAGATCTCCAGTCTGGGCTGGCTTGCACTCCAAGATCTAAACGCTTTCTCCTTTCTTTGTGGCTCTTTTGTTTCTCGGACTTTTGGAGAGGTTTGTAAAGCACTCAACACTGCCACAGGAGGAGAGATAAATGCCAACAGCCCCCACAGACTCTGCTGCTCTCAGGGGCTTTCCTCTCTGGTGTCAGCTGTGGCTGCAGCTTTGGGTAGAGCTGTGTTGAAAAGACACAAGAAGCACAGACTTGTGGCAGCCTGCAAATTGCATTTGAGACAGTCTTTGTCCTTCTCAGGTGCCAGAAGGAAGGCAAGGAGGGTAGTGATTCCTTTCACAGAAGGACTCGCTCACTTGCTGAATTGCTAAAACAAAGGTGGTGCCTCCTCGAGCATCTCCCTGCTCTTTAGGGCTACAGCTTGAGTCCGGAATTTTCATTTCTGGCTGCCAGCAAATACATCTGAATGATACTTGTGGGAGCTCAGTACCTCTGAACGACAAAACCGATAGGATTTCTGCAGAAGCCATTTCATATTTACATTACACTATGTTTATTGATTGTAAGACCACAGTTCACACCTTCATGCCTTACTTGATTGGTTCGTCTGCTTTGTTTGCTCAGCACACGTCCCTTAGGCAATTTGATTGGCTATAATTCCGAGCCTTCATGGCCTCTAGCTCATTCTTCTTGTCCTGGTATTCAATTTCCCAGGCTCCTCTTCTTTTTAGACCAGTTTGTTTCTCTGTGGCCTTGATATATTCCCAAAGAGCTGCTACTTGTAACTAATATCTCTAGGTGGTGCTTGGGCTTGAGCACTTTGTATTCCAAGTTATGCAGATACATTGCTGCAGATACATTGCTACAGTTAGTGGTAGCTCCTCAGCCACCTGCAGTGCTGATGGCTCTCTCTTCTGCTGGAGAAGAGGCCAAAGAGGAGCAAAATGAGCAAAGTTACCACAACCCGACAGCTGTGGGGACAGCAGACTCAGATTTTCCTGAGATAGTAAATGCCAATTCTGGAGGGTGCTGTCTTTAGTGCAAGGCACAGGTGCAAGTTTCTGCCCAGCCAGCACATGCTGCTGCTGGCTAAGGATGCTGAGTGCTGCAATCCTGCCAGGACCTAGCATTGGCCCCACCCAGTGACAGCTGGGAAATGGGCTTTGATCTGCCATGTTGAGGCACCAAAGGGCTGGTGCTCCAGGTGAGCATCTGGCTCAGTGAAGCTCTATGTCTTGGCTTCTGCAGCGCTCTAGCCCAAAGGTGCATGGGCTCCTTCTGGAGGTCACAAGGTTTTGTTTGTTTGTTTTCCCATTTGGGACCTGTGTTTGGCTTGTGGAAGTGTTCTGCATTTTTCTTGAGTCGTTCTTCACTTCCACAGAGACATCAGGCTTTTGATAAGTCCCAGCTATTCCTTCTGTCCTCCATAACCAAAGCTGTACCATACCACAGTTGGTGCCTTCAAACTGACTCCAGTTCCAGCCTAGACTTCCCATCTTCCAGACGACTCCTTCCCCAACACGCACAGCAACACCAACCCCAGCTCAACACCCTGCCAAGATCCGCAGTTGTCCCCATCCCGCCGCAGAGGTTTCCCACCCCCTGGTTCCCTGCACGTGCCGTGGGATGGCACTCAGGAGGATGTGCTCCAAGGCGTTCCCCGGCAGCAAGCTCAGGCTGCCAGGCCTACGGTTCCTGGATCATCCTTCCCACCCACCCTTCCCGTGCTCGGCTGTTCCATTTGCGCTCAGCTCGGACTTGTCCGCTTAAGCAGGACTGCTGGTAAAGAATGGAGAGCAGCCTGGCAAGCTCCTTCTCCAGCTCCCTCTTTACTCTCGGGGGAGGTAGAGCATGCCACAGGAAAGCAAGCAGTGCCAAAAGACTTGGGCCAGCATCAGGCACATTTAGGAATGAAACAAGGCATTTGTTTGATGTAAGGAAGCACAGGCAATTTACAGAAGGAAAGAGTACTTAGCACACATATCCAGAAGTACTTAGCACCAGTTAACATAAGAAAAACCTGGAAGCCTAACTTGGCAAGAGAGTGACTTGACAAAAAGCTACAGACATAACCTTGGGGAAGACCTAAGGGCGGCTACAGAATCAGCCCTGTGCAGGGAAGGGGTGAGGAAGATGAGCTGCTTTGGTGCGCTGAGACTCCTCCTGGCCAGCAGGTGGACATTAGCTTCAAGTCTAGGATTGTGACGCAATGTGTTTCTTTCTAAGCCCCTGCCTATGAAATCACCTCAGCAGTCTAAAGACGGAAGGTATTTTTGATAGAATTCCTACAGAAAGCCACTGCAATTTGGACGTGGCAAAGAAGCCTTGTGCTGGGGTGCAGAGCCATAACCTCCTGCCAATCAAAGAGCTTTTGGTGGAAAATGCATTTGTCTGCTGATTGCTTTGAATTCTAGAGACCTCTCAGGACTGCTCTATCCTGAGGGAACGCCCTTGGCCTTGACCTGTAGGCACCCGCGCAAGCTTCAAATCAGCTCCCTCAGGTTCCCGGACCTCTCTTGGCTGGCATCCTGACGGGGATGCAGGACTGCTGCGAGGCACTGCTGGGACCCGGCAGGACAGGACCGACTGTCTCGTGTCCACGTAGCAGCACCCCCTGACACAGCCGGGGTCATCCCGAAAGCAGACAATGCTCACGTGTCTGCAGAGAGGGGCAAGGAGCGCTGGGCTCCTCTCAGGGTGTCTCAGCTGGGCCTGCTCCACAACACGCCTCCATTTGAAGGCCTGCTAATGCCCAGCTGCCAGAAATGCCTGCCTTGTTCTCTCCAAGATGCACAGGAAGAGCCAGTGAGCAGGGCGCCTTGGGAGGCAAACCTTACAAGCCTTTTCTGAGGCCACGGACACCCCAAGATCAGCCAAGACTCTCCGTGCCGCCTGGCCCACACAGCCCAGCTCGGTGCCGGCCCTCTGGGCTGCAGCAGCTTCCAGCAAGCAAGAGGCAAATGCATATTGCCAAGAGTTGAAACACAGCAGACAGGTAAGATGTGAGAGGTGTGTGCGCGAAGGCCTTTGAATTCACAGCTCTCAAAGACAGCTTTGGGGCTGGCAGCTGGACAGAGATGCTCCTGCTCACACCTGTGTCCAAATGGTGAGGAACACACTCTTCTGCAGGTGCTGGCCTTGGTCTTCGCAGGTCCAGGTGGATTCCAAACCTGCTCTTCACAGCATGCTCCCTTCCCTTGTCCATCTGCCGAGTGCAACGGGCCTCAAGGACTGAAAGGACCACAGAGAGCCAAAGGGGGACAGTTGCTCCTACAGCACCGGAAGCTCCTAGGAAAGCGCTTTCCTTCAGCAGCAAGCCCCTTTCCCCCAGAGGCATTTCCCCAAATGTGTACCTTTCCTGGGGAACACCAACACACTCTTAATAAACCCTGGCAAGGCTGAATTCCTTCTGGTCTTTTCTGGACAGGCGCTCCAGCTCTAGCTGGGATTTCCCCCAGTGTGGTTCCAGGTGGAGGTTCGCACATGCAGCCCCAGGCCCTCTACAAACACAAGCTGCTTGCTGCCTCTTCACCTGCCTCGACGTCTGCCTGCACTCCCAGCAGCAAAACCAGGCTCTTCCCAGCCAGAGAGCAGAGCCCTGTTCCCGCAGGATGCTCTTGCCAGCACCTTCCAGGACTCTCTGCTGTGCACCTGTCACGATCCGCTCACACAAGCAGGGTTCGTGATGGTTCGTTTTAGGGATCTCAGTGCGCAAAAGACACAGCGGGGGACAAACTCAGTTTACTGAATCACAAATGCACCTTTATTTAGTGCCAACAAATGCGATAGTAGGGAGAGAAAAAGAGAATAGTTAGAAAAACAGAAAAGAGGGGAAGGGGATTATAGCTACCAACATGGAGGGTCGAGTCCTCGAGGCTTTTGAAGATGCCTATAGACGCGAGTTTCTCCAGTGGGGTGATCACAAAAGTGAGCGGGGGTCTCCAGGGTTTTTATAGTCCTCTCCGAAGCGACAGGCAGTTGGCCAAACAGGTGGGGGAAATCATTGCAGTGTGTTCATTTAGAGAACCCAGAACAAGTCGGTCGTCAGCAGGTACAGCGTCAACCAGTACAGTGTCAGCAGGCACAGTCACTTCACCGTGACTTGCCCATTGTTTCTGCTCAGATTCTGATGTTCCGATATGGGTGCTGGGTTTTTCCATCGAACACACCTGCAGGCAGCACTTGGCCAACATCCCACCTCAGCCAGGCCATAACTCCTGCATTGAGATTTTAAAGTCCCTTTTAGGGGTTTCAGTCTCTGTCCTTGACGATGGTCGTGAGGCAGATGAGGGATCTTCAGACCGTCTCTTACACCACCCCGTGACTCACGATTGTCGTCAAGAGAGCTCCTTCTGCGGGGTTCCGTAGTCTTGCGAAGTCTTCAGGACTCGTCCATGTCAGTAGCATATCCCGGAAAAAACAGGGACAGTAGAGAGTGTGTGTGAAAGAGAGAGGGAGAGAGAGAGAGAAAGAGAGAGAGAAATAGGAAAAGGAAATAAAAACAAAACAAAATCAATCAATATTGATTAAAACAATTTCATCAAAATAATCAGAACAAATCATCAAATTTCTTAAAGTTATAACAATTTTCAAACAAAAACTTCATTTTGATTACAATATAACATAATTAAAACAAATAACAATAATCAAAACAAGCAATTAACATTTTCAAATTAATCTGCTGTTGGAGGCTTAATTTTTACTGTTAGGGTAGTACGTCTCGTGTCAATAACTTTGGGAGTGTCTTTTGCAAAAGGGGTATTGATTAAACTGTGTGCTTCCATTATAGATGCCAAGTGTGTCAACTTTTTCATCATTTTCCAATTTAGGATGTATAAAATGACTGATAAAACAAAACCAATCAAAACCAAAATCAAAAGAACAACAATGGGATAACACACTTTGTTCAGGATACCTGTGGCAGTAGGTGACTACCCAAAAAGGGTATCCCACCACCTGTGTTCAGCATCTTTTCTTACCCTTTCCATGACATGATGTATTTTTCTCACTTTGTAATGAATAGTTACCAGGGTTTTCTGTCTGTTGGTCTTGATCTTTTCCAAAATCTCAATTAAATCCTGATGAGGCAACAATTGCTTCACCAAAGTAAGATTCATCCCAATAGGGGGAGGCAATAATTTGTGCATCACTGTATAATCAGATTGTAAAAGGTGATAAAAGGTAACTGGGGCTGAGTAAGAAAAGTCACATCTTGTAGTTGTGGTAAAGTTACAAATACAAAAATTTGAGTGATTCTTAAGATTCGCTACTATTTTTTCTACAAACACTACATCACAAGCAGTTTTAAAGCATGCACACCCATTGCCTATATATATTAGCACTGTTTCAGAAGTCTGGTTAGGGTGAATTTCAAAGTGGCAGATATTTTGTTCAGTGTCCAGACAAATGTCTTGAGCTATGATTGCATTACTCTCACAGATGAAACCTTGCTGTTCCCGAACAATACATGAGTCTAAATTGACAGTTTGCCATCTCTCGCCATTTTGACGGGCCCATTCTCTGTGCTCAAAAGCATAGAGAATAGCTCCATCATGATTCAGTCCTAATGCAATGATAGGAAATATCGAGTGTACAGAGGCATTACATATGGTTAACACAAAAGCTGTAACTGTGTTGGTATTGGGGTTATAGGTAAAGTTTACTAATTTCCACCAGGATTGGAATTCCTTTTCAAAATCATTTGCATTGTCTCAAATTATTTTCCAAATTTCAGTAGGAAAAGTGCCTTCTCCTCCTTCCCTTATGATTGAGGCAACAACTGTCTGCATCCAAAGCTGTGTCTGAATGCAGCTAAGAGCCAAAGAAACACTGTTTTGTGTAGCACCAAGTGTATCAATTATCATTTTGTGATCATTCACATTCACCTTTTCCCAATTTGGTAATATGTTTGATAGCAACCACTGATGTGTCTCCAAAGCCAATAAGAATAACTGCAATGGTTGTTGTAATTTGGTCAAATCCCTAGTTTTGGCAGCCAATTTTTTTTTAATACTTCTAAAAATTCCCAATTTAAAATATTTATCATGGTTTATATGGCCTTCATGTCCCTCGGAGTTCTCCTGTGAAAAGTAAGCACAACAGAATCTGCCACCAGAAGGCAGAAAGTTAGAATGATGGAAATTCTCTAGTGTGCATTTATTCGATACTCTTTCCCTAGAGCATCAAAGGTTACCCATGTGTATTTATTCAGAGGGGGTTTTAGCACTTGGGGTACTTCTCCCACCGTGGGGAGGTCCACCAAGACAGGTTGTCCAGGGTAACGTGCTGGATTCTTGGAATCACTTGGTCCCCGTAGTGAGGGAACTATGCTTGGAGCTGTTGGGCCAAAAGGAAAAGTATCAGTAAACCAAGGACTTGCTGACTGTTCGGGGGAAAAGGGAGGGGTAATGACTGAGGCAAGTTTGTCTTGGATGCTATCCAAGTTTTCTATTTCTTGTACTGCCGGTTTTTTCACAGCTCCTTCAGTTATTGAGAAGATGTTACAAAAATGTTCAATCTGAGCATACCGCTTTCTTACTGAGGCTGTTTGGGCCACTCCGTCAGGGGGGGGAGTCTCAGTAGTGACTGACTTAAAAACTTGGAAAGGCCCTCTCCAAACAACTGGTTGTTGTGGTACAATCTTCTCTACTTCTAGGAGAGCTAGGCTAACCACAAACAAGCCTTTTTCCCAGGTAGCATACCTCTTTTCAGCATCTCTGAAACCACGGGAATAAAAACCAACAGGCCATGTCGGACCCTCAGGACCCCACTGCCATATGTGTACTGACAACCCTGAGGAAGCAAATCCCCATTCTACCTGAAAAGGATCTGGTGGCTGGATAGGGCCTAGGGCCTGATGAGCTGTGGCTCCAAAAATCAACAATCGTAATGCTTCTTCCTGAGAAGGGCTCCAGTCCCATTTTACTCCCTTTCTCAACAAATCATAAAGAGGCTTGGCAAAAATTGAAAAATCTGCAATGTGTTTTCCCCAAAACACTAATAATCCCAAGGCATGCTGTAGATCTTTCCTGGACTCAGGCACTTTAATTTGATCTAAGGAGGTTAGGGTGTCAGGTGGGATGCATGTCATACCTCTTTTCCACCAGATACCCAAAAATTTTACTTCTTGAGAAGGTTTTTGTATTTTTTCTGAGGGGATTTGCAAAACAAGGCTTTCTAAATGGGAAGTTATTTTCTGTTGAACACCCCCCACTTGCTGTGTCTCATTGTTTAAAACTTGTGCTAGGGAGTGCTGTGGCTTGTTGCCCAAGGTTTGTGGAAGAGGAGGTGCGCTGGGTTGTTGGTTGGATGATTCCAACACAATGGCTTTGGGACAGGGCCAATTAGAAATTATTTTAGCCAATTTATCATAAGGCAATTTATCCATAATTTTTTGCGGCACTCCCCTTTTCAGTCCTAGTGACCACAGCTGCTGCTGGTTGGAAATTTGTTCTCCCTTTTCTGATTTTTCATTAGGAGAAGCAATGTGCCTGACTCCTCTGGGTTTTTCTGGTTTGTCCCCTGAGTACTTAACTGGTCTATATTTTCTACTGTAACTTATTAACTCCTCTGCTACCTCACTCCATGTCCAAAGTTTATGACTGCTGTTATATTGTGTGCTAGGAGTTGTGAAAGGTGAGGAGTCAGTGGAGTCAGTGGAATCAGTTTGATCTCTTGTATGGCCAAGAAATCTTTCAAGTCTATCTACCAGAGGGATAGATGCTATTGTTTTTTGAAGAATTGCTGTTGGTTTAAGAAACTCTGGCAAACCTCGAATTAAAGGGGTCATAATATCAGGTTTGACAGGCTGTTGCATTGGTGACTCACAGCCAGAGATTGATTTTCTTTCATGTATCATTTGCAAGCATGCAGCTTTGTGTATGTTTTCTAGGAGTTGGTCTGAGGTGCCGACTATTGCCAGAGGGTCGCCCTTCTCAAGGGGGTTTAACCCCCCTGCCCAATAGGCTGCACGCTGTGTCAGGGACCATGGAGCACGCGTGTTTCCTGTTGTTAAGAAAACTCCATGTCCCCAATAGCCACTTGCTTCTTGTTCACTTAATTTAATTTGGTCGCCCCCTGTGAGGGAAACTCTGAAAACATACTCCGTCTCTAATTCACTAGGGAGGCGGAAGTGTTCTTTCTTTAATTTAGCTAATTCAGTGGCTGTGTATGGTATTTCTTTGGTGCTTATGTGGGGATCATGATCCTCTTCATTTATAGAATTATATTCTGTTTTAATGAGAGGTCTCAAGTTGGAGCAACAGTGTTCCCCACAATTTTGCATGTGTACTAATTCTTTCTGAGGGTATATTTGTTTAATGTTGTATGTCTCCTTTCCTTCTATTTCTGTGGGTGAATCTACAGATTTTAAGTTTTTGCTTCGCTCTTCTGCAAGAGAAATTTGCAGCAAATAATTCTGATTTCTTTCCTGTTCTAATTGTTTTTGCAAAGCTTCTACCAAATTTTGCAGGGATTCTATGACTGCTTTTTCTTCACTTACCCGCTTAGAACGGGTCTCTATGGCTGCCGAAAGACAGGCCCCCAAAACTGAGCAAAGAATGGTTTTATTTCTGCCCAGTTTATATCTAGCATCATGTTGCAAAGAATATATTCTATCTACAATGTTTTTAAAGTTAAACCAATTATTCTGTGCCCACCTTTCTCCGTCTGGAGAAGGTCTAGCACTATGTTTTGCTAGCAAAGCATAAAATGCATTCTTATGTTTTTCACTCATTTTGTGAAGGGACCAAAACCACTCTCAGAGAGGTACGCTTAAAGTTACACCAAAGGCACAGCTAAAACTGTGTTTCCCTTCGCTTCCCTGGAATGGGCGAGGAGACCAAAACTGCCTGGGAGGTTCACCTTAGTTACAAATGGTTGTCTCCTCAACTACACCAAGCAGCCCAAAACACAAAAACAAAACCTAACTACAGTCCCATCTTTTGCACAATGAGATCCTTTTGTGAAATCCTGATGACAGGGAGTGCTATACGCCTGGGTGTATACAGTTGCGGGAATTTTCCCTCGCCCCCCTTGCTTTCTAACAGCGCTCACCGAAGTGGCGTGCTAGGTGCGGCTGAGACGAGGGTCCTTCCCCTGTTACAAACTATATAAAACCCGCAACCCCTCTGTCCATCAAGATCCTGTCCGTGACGCCAATTTAATGTCACGATCCGCTCACACAAGCAGGGTTCGTGATGGTTCGTTTTAGGGATCGCAGAGCGCAAAAGACACAGCGGGGGACAAACTCAGTTTACTCAATCACAAATGCACCTTTATTTAGTGCCAACAAATGCGATAGTAGGGAGAGAAAAAGAGAATAGTTAGAAAAACAGAAAAGAGGGGAAGGGGATTATAGCTACCAACATGGAGGGTCGAGTCCTCGAGGCTTTTGAAGATGCCTATAGACGCGAGTTTCTCCAGTGGGGTGATCACAAAAGTGAGCGGGGGTCTCCAGGGTTTTTATAGTCCTCTCCGAAGTGACAGGCAGTTGGCCAAACAGGTGGGGGAAATCATTGCAGTGTGTTCATTTAGAGAACCCAGAACAAGTCCGCCGTCAGCAGGTACAGCGTCGACCAGTACAGTGTCAGCAGGCACAGTCACTTCACCGTGACTTGCCCATTGTTTCTGCTCAGATTCTGATGTTCCGATATGGGTGCTGGGTTTTTCCATCGAACAGACCTGCAGGCAGCACTTGGCCAACATCCCACCTCAGCCAGGCCATAACTCCTGCACTGAGATTTTAAAGTCCCTTTTAGGGGTTTCAGTCTCTGTCCTTGACGATGGTCGTGAAGCAGATGAGGGATCTTCAGACCGTCTCTTACAGCACCCAGCACTTTTCATGCCCGCTCTCCACAGCCTTTGGACCACAGAGCACAGCCTGGCTGGCGCTGCCATCAGCACACCCCAAATACAGGCGGAGGAAGGAGAAGCAGGGGCTGCTTTGTGGCCATGCCCAGGAGAGACTGGAAGGCTGCCCTCCCTCTGCCCTCACTTGCTTGGCTTTCTGACAGGCTCTGAGGTAGGGGCTGCGATTCCTCAGCTCTGGGCACCAGAACCGCAGCCAGGATCCCGGCACTGCCTGATGGCGCTCGGGACATTAGCTTGGTCACGCGTTTGAGTCTCAGCCACCGTGCTGCAGCTGCTTCACTTGCCCTAAGGCACACCCAAAGCTCCCTGTTAAGGCCTGATGGTCTCTGCTTCTGCCCTCTCCCTGACCCTGTGCAAGGATGGAGCACTGCTGTGCTTTCAGGAAGCTATTCTTGAAAGCTTCCAGCGTTCCAAGCTCCTTTGCCCTCTGTAGATGCTTGCCATGGGATCCCTCACAGCTGGGTTCAGAGCATACTCAGGTTGGCTCTTCCAAAATCCAGGAGCTTCAGGCTGCTCAGTAGGACCTTAAACTCCACAGTGTTGTGGAACTGGACCTTCAGCACAGGCACCTTTCCAGCCTGACGCGGCCTCGCTCCTCTGTGTCTCTGCACAAAACACGGCGCGGAAGAGGACGGCAGCAGGGGCCTGTGTGTGCCAGGGCTCAGGTTTTTACGCCACTTCAGCTCCACAGAGATGCAGGTAAAGTGAAGAAGCCAAAGTGTTTATTAATGGAAGGCGAAGCAAAGGGATGAGCTGGGAGGGAATAAGGGGGGATGGGCAGGGTCTGAGGGCTGGAGGGAGGGAGCTGTCAGCAGGGAGGGAGAAGGCAGGAGCTATGGGAGCTCCCCACAGTCTGAGCTGTTCCCGGCATTAGCCGTGCCTGGAGTGACGCTGAGCGATGTTCTCTTCACTGGCTCCTGCTACTGTTCTTGGGACACTGGTTCTCTGAATCCAGCAGATGGCCTTAGTTCTGCAGATCTTTGTTGAAAAATTGCTTGGATTTCCAAGTTAGTGGAGGATGGGCTGTCGTATTTGCGGAGAGGAGGTGCGATGGGTTGTCGGTTTGATGGTTCCAATACAATATGTTTGGGACAGAGCCAATTAGAAATTATTTTAGCCAATTTATCATATGGCAATTTATCCATTACTTCTCGTGGCACTCCCCTTTTCAGTCCTAGCCACCACCGTTGCTGCCAGTTGGAAATTTGTTTTCCCTTTTCAAATTTTTTCTTAGGAGAGGCAACGTGCCTGACTCCTCTGGGTTTTTCTTGTTTGTCCTCTGAGTACTTCACTGGTCTATATTTTCTACTGTAACTTATTAACTCCCCTGCTACCTCACTCCATGTCCAAAGTTTACGATTGCTCTTATATTGTGTGCTAGGAGGTGTAAAAGGTGAGGAGACAGGGGAGTCAGTGGAACCAGTTTGATCTCTTGTATGGCCAAGAAATCGTTCAAGACTATCTACCAGAGAGATAGATGCTCTTGTTTATTTAAGAAGAATTATTGATGGTTTAAGAGACTCTGGCAAACCTCGAATTAGGGGGGTCATAATCTCAGGTTTGGCAGGCTGTTGCATTGGTGACTCATAGCCAGAGATTAATTTTCTTTCATGCATCATTTGCAAGCATGCAGCTTTGTGTATGTTTTCTAGGAGTTGGTCTGGAGTGCCGACTATTGCCAGAGGGTCACCCCTCTCAAGGGGGTTTAACCCCCCTGCCCAGTAAGCTGCACGCTGTGTCAGGGACCATGGAGCACGTGTATTTCCTGTTGTTAAGAAAACTCCATGTCCCCAATAGCCACTTGCTTCTTGTTCACTTAATTTAATTTGGTCACCCCCAGTGAGGGAAACTCTAAACACATACTCCGTCTCTGATTCACTTGGGAGGCGGGAGTATTCTTTCTTTAATTTAGCTAATTCAGTGGCCGTGTATGGTATTTCTTTGGTGGGTATGTGGGGATCATGATCCTCTTCATTTATAGAATTATATTCTGTTTTGATGAGAGGTCTCAAGTTGGAGCAACAGTGTTCCCCACAATTTTACATGTGTTCTAATTCTTTCTGAGGGTATATTTGTTTAATGTTGCATGTCTCCTTTCTTTCTATTTCTGTGGGTGAATCTGCAGATTTTAAGTTTTTACGTCGCCCTTCTGCAAGGGAAGTCTGCAGCAAATAATTCTTTCTTTCCTGTTCTAATTGTGTTTGCAAAGCTTCTACCAAATTTTGCAGGGATTCTATTACTGCTTTTTCTTCACTTACCCGTTTAAAACGGGTTGCTATGGCTGCCGAGAGACAGGCCCCCAAAACTGAGCAAAGAATGGTTTTATTTCTGCCCAGTTTATATCTAGCATCATGTTGTAAAGAATATATTCTATTCACTATGCTTTCGAAGTTAAACCAATTTTTCTGTGCCCACCTTTCTCCATCTGGAGAAGGTCTAGCACCATGTTTCGCTAACAAAGCATAAAATGCATTCTTATCTTTTTCAGTCATTTTGTGAAGGGACCAAAACCACTCTCAGGGAAATATTCTTAAAGTTACACCAAAAGCACAGCTAAAACTGTGTTTCCCTTCGCTTCCCTGGAATAGGCGAGGAGACCAAAACTGCCTGGGAGGTTCACCTTAGTTACAAATACTTGTCTCCTCAACTACACCAAGCAGCCCAAAACACACAAAAAAACCTAACTACAGTCCCACCTTTTGCACAATGAGATCTTGTTGTGAAATCCTGATGACAGGGAGTGCTATTCGCTTGGGCGTATAGAGTTTCTGGGAATTTTCCCTCGCCCCCCTTGCTTTCTAACAGCGCTCACCAAAGTGGCGTGCTAGGTGTGGCTGAGACGAGGGTCCTTTCCCTGTTACAAACTATATAAAACCCGCAACCCCTCTGTCCATCAAGATCCTGTCCGTGACGCCAATTTAATGTCAGGGTCCGCAAAAATATGCAGGGAACCTGATGGTTTGTTTTAAGGATCTCAAGGCGCAAAAGACACAGCAGGGGACAACTCAGTTTACTCAATCAAAAATGCACCGTTATTTAGTGCCAACAAATGCAATAGTAGAGATTTGAAGGGAAATAAAGGATAGCGAGAAAAGAGAAAGAGGAGGTGGGTTATAGCTACCAACGGAGAGACGAAATCCTCGTGGTCCGGCCAATAGATCCGTCTTCTTCTGTGGGGAGATCTCAAAGTCTGTGGTTAACTCAGGGGTCCTTATAGTCCTCTCCGATGCGACAGGCAGTTGGCCAAACAGTTGGGGGAAAGCAGTACAGTGTATTCGTTTTGAGAACTCAGAACAGGTCAGCCGTCAGCAGGTACTGTGTCAACCAGTACAAGTCAGCAGGCGCAGTCACTTCACTGTGACTTGCCCATTGTTTCTGCTCAGGTTCTGATGCTCCGATAGAAATGCGTGCTGCGGTTTTTCCATCAAACACACCGGAAGGCAGCACTTGGTCAACATCCCACCTCAGCCAGGCCAGAACTCCTGTGCTGAGATTTTAAAGTCCCTTTTAGAGGTTTCAGTCTCTGTCCTTGACGATGGTCGTGAGGCAGATGAGGGATCTTTGGACTGTCTCTTACACATGGGGCCCTGCAGTGTCACAAGCGCCCTTTGGTTCTATGATGCCCTACAGTGTCACAACGGTGACCTTGGTCCAATGGGGCCCCAAAGTGACACAATGGCCACTTGGTTCCATGAGACCTTGTAGGATCACAATGATCTCCTTGGCTCTGCAGTGTCACAATTGGACTCCTGGTTAAAGGAGACCCCAAAGTGTCACAATGAATCCTTGTTGCCATAAAGTCTCACTGTGTCACCATATTCTCATCAGTTCAATCAGGCCCCACAGTGTCCCAATGATCTACATGGCTCAGCAGTTTTGAAATGGCCTTGGTTCCATGAGGCCCTGCTGTGCCACACAGGCCCTTGGTTACACAAGACCCCACAGTGCCACAAGGATCCCCTTTGCTTTCATAACGCCCAAAAGTGTCATAATGGCCCCTTGGTTCTCGGAGGCCCCTCAATGTCACAATGAACCACTTGGTTTCCTTGGCCTCCCCTGTGTCACAAGGGTTCCTTTATTCCATGAGCCCTTGTAGTGCCACACTGCTCTCCTTGGTTCCATGAGGGCCTGAAGCGTCACAATGTCCCATTGCTTCTATGGGGCCCCAGAGTGTCACAATGGCCCCTTGGTTCCGCAGTATCGCAAAGGACACTTATGGTTCCTTGAGGCCCCAAAGTGTCACAGTGGCCCCTTGTTTCCATGGGGACCCCAGTGTCATAAGGGTCTCCTTGGTTCCACAGTGTGACAATGCACCCTTGGTTACAGGAAGCCCTGCAGTGTCACAATGGACATTTGCAAGGCTGGAACTGCTTTGGAGCCAGGCTGAGAGAGCTGGAGCTGTTCAGCCTGGGTGTGAGAAGGCTCCAGGGAGACATTGGAGTCCATTCCAGCACCTAAAGGGGCTTTGAGAGAGCTGGAGAGGGACTTTGAACAAAGTGACAGGAATAGAGGGAATGGCCTTCAGAGTGACAGGACAACAGGGAATGGCCATGAGGGGAAGGAGGGCAGGTTTAGATAGGATATTGCGAAGAAATTCTTCCCAGTGAGGGTGGTGAGGCCCTGGCACAGGTTACCCAGAGAGGCTGCAGACTCCCCACCTCTGGCCGTGTTCAAGGCCAGGTTGCATGGAGCCATCTGGTCCAGTGGAAGTTGTCCCTGGACATGGCAGGAGATTGGAACTGGATGATCTTTAGGATTCCAACCCAGGCCATTCCATGATCCTAGATTTGCCCCTCCTGCTCTCATTTAGCAGCAGGTTGACATGTTCCTTTTGCAGCCATTTCCTGCAAATACAGCAGAAAAATTAACCTTGCTCTGGATGTTGCCTGCAGCCTCCATCAGCTCCAGCTGAGCTTTGGCTTTCCTAAACGCATGAACACATGCTCAGGTCAGATTTCTGAATTCCTCCCATATAGCTTGTCCTCACTTCCACATCCTGGTCGTTGTATTGTGGCTCATCCCTGTCATTTGTCCCTGAGGTAGCACAGCCCCCCTGCCCAGCACAGGCCCCACATCCCCCTCAGCAGACACAGCACAGCACAGGGTGTGTTTTGGGTGGGCAAATGGTCCAACCAGAGTGTCCACAGCAGACCTCAGTGTCCAGTTCCAACACCCACATCCCGTGCCTGGGTTCACAGAGAGCCCTGCCCTGGGCACTTCCAAGGGCTGAGTGAGGAGGGAGCCTGGGCAGGGCTGATGCTGCCCCTACACTGGTGCTGAAATCAGCAGGAGGAAGGAGATAACCACAGAACAAATAGACCAATAAACTGGGGTGAGTGCCCAGGTGTGCCAGTGGCTGATGGAAGAGGCTGGAGGGATGGTTAAAGCCCTGGGGCACCTTCTCACACTGGCCATGCCACCAAGGCCACAGACCAACCTCCTCAGTGCTGCACCTGCCAGTGTGAGATCCCTGCCAGGGGACTGGCACAGCACCACACACCTGCTGGAACGTGTCCTGGCCCTGCAGAGTCACACAGCTCAGCTGACATGGGTGGGTTTTATCTCCTGGACACTTCCCAGTCTAGCCCAGCTTCTGCCCAGCTCTTCCCACCTCCCCTGCCCTCAACCCAGCCCAGCCAAATCTGGGTAAACCACATGGCAGTGCCTGCTCTTGGCTGCTCCAGCACTGGGTGCACTCACCCCACAGCCCTGGCCCCCTTGACAGGCTCAGCAGCTGCTGAGGGGCGGAGAGGGAGATCAGGCTCCAGATCAGCCCTAGTGCTGGAAGATGAGAGACTCAGTGATGCTCCAGTAGTCAAACCTGTTCAAATACTTTCCTCAGAACCTCCTTGAGATGAGAGGTGACCACCAGAGGCCAAGGCCAGCCAGGGCTCTCTGTCCACAATGATCCCATTGGTTCTCTGAGACCCTGAGGTGTCACAATGGCCCCTGTGATCCATGAGGCCCTGGAGTGTCACCATAGTCTCCACTGGAAGGAAAGCACAGAGCCCCAGTGCTTCAGGGGCTGATGAACGGCAGCCACCAGAGGCCATGGCCAGCCAGAGCTCTCTGTCCTGGCAGCTTTCATCTGGGAACAATGGAATAAATATCTTGGATTCTGTACCTTGGATATATGGAATTTTAGGGGCAGAATCTTTATTTCAGCCATAAGCACCTGCATGAGAAGGGCAGTACATTCCCATAGGAAGGAAAGCACAGAGCCCCAGTGTTTCAGGGGCACATGAGAAGGGACCCCCAACATGCCAAGGTCAATTTAGTCAGGCCAAGTCAACGAGACCTGTTCCCTGTTGTCTTGGATCCATGGGGCCTCACAGTGTAGCAATGGTGGTGTCATATTGGATCCTTGGTTCCATCAGGCCCCGCTGTGTCCCATTGCCCTCTGGTTTCCGTGGGGCCCCATAGTATCACAATGGTCTTTTGCTTCCATGAGCCTTTGCAGTGCCCAAATGGTTTCCTTGGTTCCATGGAGCTGCACAATGACACAGCGGCCCCTTGGTTCCATGAGTTTCTGCACTATCAGCAATTGTTCCATTGTTCCAACAAGGCCCTGCTGTGTCACAATGGACTCTTGGTTCCATGAAGCCTTTCTCTGTCACAATGTACTTTTGATTCCATGAGGTTGCAGAGTGTGACCATGGTCTCCTTGGATCTGCAATATCACAATGGGCCATTGGTTCCATGTGGCTCTGCTGTGTCAAAAAGGATTTTGGTTCCATGAGGTTCCAAGGTGTCACAGTAGAGTCCTTGGTACTGTGAGGCCCCTCTGTAACCCAATTTACATAAATACCTGAATAAAACTCCTTAACACTAATTTGCAATTAAGAGGGCATCACTTATGCAGCCTCGAGGTCTAAAGTGGGGTAACTCATAATCTTACATGGACATGTGATTCTAAAAGAGTGTTTCTTAATTACAGTTGCTACATGTGAATTACAATTTAGCCATTATCATAAAACTCAAACCAAGTTCCCAGATTCACTTCTTGTTTTTTCTATCACTGCACTCTCGAGCTAGATGTCTTCTCCGTGTCTTATAACCATCCTTGCTGGGAATCCAGGCCCTCCATGACTTTTCCCTGTGCTAAAACATCACAGGCAAAGGAAAAGATGAATAAACCCTCCTGGATTCAAGCCCAAGGTTCTGTGTGGCCAGGCAGAGGCAGGCAGGACGCAGAGCTGTCAGCAAAGGAAGGGCCCAGCCAAGTGGGGCAGCCGGGGGATGACGACAGCCTGCAGGGACAGAGGCGCAGGGCACGGACACCATAGGACAGCCTGGGCTGCACAGGGCACAGGGATGGGCAGCAGCTGCAAGGCCCTGACAGAACCAACTCCTGCAGCACTTTGGCCATGGCTGCTGGGCCTGGGCCTGAGCCATGAGGAGGAGACAAGTGACCCTTGCAGGCCTGGGGCCTCATTGCCTCCTCGTCCCTGCTCAGCAGCCTGGCAGGGGCCGCTCCATGCTGCTGCCCTTGGCATTGCACATCCCCACATCCCAGTGGGCCGGGAAGAGCCCTGAGCACTGAGGGAGGGACAGGATGTGCCTTGGCAGGGGCTGGGGCTCGGGCCTTGGCCCTTTGCATTCCTGAAACACATGCAGGTTTGCTCAGCATCAGAGACACCTTTGCCTTGTTTGTCCCCACCTGTCATCACTGCCTGCAGTGATGGAACCTGGGGACACTTTCTCCATTTGGTCTCTCTGTGGGTCCCATTAAAACTTCAAGAAACTTCAGTGCTTCAATTTGACTTTGAGTTCTTGAGAAGTTTTTTGAACACTCTCTCAGGGACAGAGTTGAATGTAAACACCAAATCCACGGGAGAGTCATTAAAGTCCTTGTGCTCTGTCTGTGCTGCTGAGCTGGGCTGGGCTCCTGCCACAGAGGCAGCTCCTTGCAACAAAGAAAACTTTTAGAAAGACATTTCTCCTGAGAAGAAATCCTCCTTCAGATGGGTCACCTTTGTTTTTGAAATGTAGACTCAGAGTCAAAGTTTACAGTGGCATAACAAACTTTTCTGTTCCTTTCTCATTGTTACTGATATGTTTGTTCATTAAATCCAGGATGTGGGTGACAAGTTAAGTGATAAAGGTAGTCTCGCATAATTTGCGATTGTAAGCAGTATTTTCCAGGAAGTCAGCGATTCTGAGTCTTGAAACGCGGCAGGGGAAGAGCAGACCCCAGCAACAGAGATGCACATGCGCAGAGTACTACTCCAGGAAGTCACGCACGCCGGAAACCGGACTGTATAAGAGGAAGAACTAAAACCCTGACTGGCGCGGCAGTGGCGGGACAATAGTTCCCCTGTCGCCCAGCGCTGCATTACCTTGTTGTTACGCTTGCTGTAATTAATAAAATCCTTGATTGGGACAAGCAACGGTGTCAGACTATTCCGTGCAAAATTTTCTCTATAACAATTTGGTGCCGTGACTCGGATAAGAATACGGATCCGACAGAGGGACTAGGGGAGGCGCCCCGCCTGTACAGGCGGCCTCTGGTTCTGAAGTCGGGATCTTGCTCTTACCGACGAACCCAAATTTGTAACAATAAGGTAAGGAAAACCCTATAAGCTCGGTGCACTCGAGGTCCGGACGAAGACGCAGGAGACGCGTAAGTAACTGCCCATTGTGCAGGGGAATCCGTCCGGGCTGGGTTGGGATCCTGGAATACAACGTGTGTGCGTGTGAATGAGAGGAGAACTGGCAGCCAGATTCTCCAAGTGAGTGCGGACCCTTAAGTAGTGCGTTTCCCATCGCCCGCGAGGGACTGGGCCACGAAAAAGGGGAAGTGAGTGAGTACACACACGGCTGAGAGAGGGTATTCCAGAAGATGGGACAGGGGAAAAGCAAGCCCCCTCCACCCATGAGACCCCCTTCGGTTCCTAGGGATTCACCGCTGGGGTTTATGTTAGAAAATTGGAAATATTATCCCACCACGGGGGACAAGGACAAAGTTAAGATGATACACTTTTGTGTAGAAGTCTGGGGAGGACAACAAATTTCCAAAGCAGTTTGGTGGCCCAGGTTTGGGTCATCAGAATTATGGATTCAGGGATTTTTGAATCAGTGGGTACGTGGGAAGGTCCCCTTTTATCAGGAAGAGGCAGATTATGCTGCGGTATGGGTCACCCGCCCAGGGGACCAGGGAGTAGCAATATTCAATCTCTCCCAAATAAAGTTTGAACATAAAGATGAGAAAAATAAAAAACCACAGGAGGAAGAGGAAGTTCCCCTGATACCACCCCCGTATGCACCCCCTCCACCACCACCGGCACCACAACCCCTGCCCCAAGTATTACCGGTTCCTACTCCTCAACCGGACGCCCAAACCCCCGAGGACGAGGGCATTGGACCCACAGTTAGGAGAAGGCGGAGGGAACACGAGCTGCTACCCTTAAGGGAAGTACCTATGGGAGGGGCACAACCGCAACTAGGGTTCGTATCAGTACCTTTGAATTCAAATACAGTTAGAGAGTTTAAAAGGGATATGGGTAGCTTACTAGAGGACCCGCTGGGGGTAGCAGAAAAGCTAGACCTCTTTTTGGGACCTAATATATACAACTGGGAAGAATTACAGTCTATTTTGAGAATTTTATTTACAGCAGAAGAAAGAAATATGATTAGGAGAGAAGGGATGAGGCTGTGGGATTTACAACATGCGCAAGGACCTGCCGGGGACGTGAAATGGCCTCTACAGAACCCTGGGTGGGACCATCAAACCCAGAACGGGAGAAGGGACATGGAGGATTTAAGAAACATTATTATACAAGGGATTAGACAATCTGTTCCAAGAGGACAGAATCTACATAAAACATTAAGTGAAACCCAGAAGAAGGATGAATCCCCCACAGAATGGTTAGAAAGACTGAGAAAAAACCTGCAGTTATATTCCGGGCTAGATCCCGAGACCCAACTAGGACAGGCTTTATTGAAGATGCAATTCGTGGGAAAATCTTGGGAAGACATTAGGAGAAAGTTGGAAAAATTGGAAAATTGGCAGGATAGGGGATTGGATGAATTACTCAGAGAAGCGCAAAAAGTTTATGTTAGAAGAGAGGAAGACACACATAAAAAGCAAATGAAATTGATGGTGGCAGCAGTACGAGAGGGGAGACGAATGGAAAGACCGCGGGGACTGCAAAGTGGAAACAGGATAGTAGCCCAGAAGGGGGCCCCCAACTGCTACTACTGTGGGAAGAAAGGACATATGAAAAGAGACTGCAGACAGAGGATAAAGGATGAGGCGGCATTCAAAGAAGATTAGGGGGGTCAGGGGCTCTATGTATTGGGGACCCGTACGAACAAAGAGCCCTTGATAAAACTGAAATTAGGTCCCCAGTCACAGGAGGTAGAATTTTTGGTAGACTCAGGAGCTGAGAGGTCTACCCTCCAGCAAATACCCCCTGGGTGCAAATTATCTAAAGATACTGCCCATGTGGTTGGAGCAAAGGGAGAACCCTTCAAGGTAGGGATTGTACAACAAGTTTTAATAGAAACAGAATCTAAATTAGGTATGGGAAATTTTCTCTTAGTCCCAGAAGCCGATTTTAATCTTTTGGGAAGGGATTTGATGGTAGAATTAGGAATAGGTTTGGAAGTTAAAAAAGGGGAGCTGGGAATTAAAATATGTGCCCTTAGGGTTGAAGACGAACAAGAAATTAATCCTGAAGTCTGGTATACCCCTGAGACCGTGGGCAGACTAAACATCTCGCCATTTAAAGTAACCCTCAAGAACCCGGAGAACCCCGTCCAAATTAAGCAATATTCTATGTCTATAGAAGGGCGGAAGGGGTTGAAACCCGAAGTTGAGAGATTAATATCTCAGGGACTATTAGAACCGTGTATGTCCCCATTTAATACCCCAATTTTACCAGTAAAGAAACCCAATGGCACTTATCGACTAGTGCACGATTTAAGAGAAATCAATAAGCGCACTGTGTCCAGATTCCCAGTAGTAGCAAACCCCTATACCCTTTTGAGTAAATTGGGGCCAGAAAATTTGTGGTACAGTGTAATAGACTTAAAGGATGCTTTTTGGGCTTGCCCTTTAGACGAAAGCTGTAGAGACTATTTTGCATTTGAATGGGAAGACCCTGACACAGGGCGCAAACAACAATTGAGGTGGACCGTGCTTCCACAGGGGTTTACAGAAAGCCCTAATTTGTTTGGACAAGCCCTAGAACAGATTCTTCAAGATTTTACCCCAGACCCAGAAATTACCCTGATTCAGTATGTGGATGACCTATTGATAGCAGGAAAAATGGAAAATCAAGTCAGAAAAGAAAGTATAAAACTTTTAAATTTTCTGGGACTTAAGGGGCTGAAGGTATCAAAGTCTAAATTACAATTTGTAGAAGATAAGGTAAAGTATTTAGGACACTACATTGAGAAGGGAGAAAAGACAATTGACCCGGAACGGGTACAGGGAATTTTATCTTTACCCCCTCCAGCAAGTAAAAAACAGGTTAGACAATGGTTAGGACTATTGGGATATTGCCGCTTATGGATTGAAAACTACAGTAGTAAAGTTAAATTTTTATATGCCAAGCTCACCGAGTCTAATCGTATAAGCTGGGGAAAGACAGATGAAGAGCAACTCTGGGCATTAAAGAGAGAATTGGCAAATGCACCAGTTTTAAGTTTGCCAGACTTAAACCGACCATTTTATCTATTCGCCAACATAGAGAATGGGACAGCATATGGAGTATTAACCCAAGATTGGGCAGGGAAAAAGAAGCCCATAGGATACTTGTCTAAATTATTAGACCCTGTGAGTAGGGGCTGGCCCACATGTTTACAGGCCATTGTTGGATGTGCCTTAATGATAGAGGAGGCTCGAAAAATAACCTTCAATAGTACCATTAAGGTATTATCCCCCCACAATGTGAGGAGTGTTTTGCAGCAGAAAGCTGAAAAATGGATCTCTGATTCCAGATTATTAAAATATGAGGGAATCTTGCTGGAGGCCCCGAATTTAACATTAGAAACTACATCTTTACAAAACCCTGCTCAGTTTTTATTTGGGGAACCAAAACCATCAGAAGAACTGGCCCACGATTGCCTCCGAACTATTGAGGAACAGACTAAGATTAGGCCCGATTTAGAGGAGGAGGAGCTCTCAGAGGGAGAAGTAATTTTTGTGGATGGCTCATCCCGGATAGTGGATGGAAGACGTAGATCAGGATATGCACTAGTAGCAGGGAAGGATTTTGAGGTTTTAGAAGCAGGACCCTTGAATCCGTCATGGTCAGCCCAAGCATGTGAATTATACGCCATCTTGCGGGCTCTTAAAAGACTAAGAGGAAAAACAGGAACCATTTATACTGATTCGAAGTACAGTTATGGAGTGGTGCACACATTTGGGAAGATATGGGAGGAAAGAGGTCTAATTAATTCCCAAGGGAAAGACCTTATACATCAAGAATTAATCAAGGAAGTATTGCACGCCCTGAGAGACCCTGTGAGAATAGCAATAGTACATCTCAGAGGACATCAAACAGGGACAGATCGTAAGACCAGGGGAAACAACAAGGCAGATGCAGAGGCTAAAAAGGCTGCCCTTAGAATAGAACTTCTTAAGCATAAGAATCCTAGATCAGAACTGGACCCTCCCAACTCTTACCCTGTTCGATTTACACCCCAAGAAGAGCGTAAACTGAAAGATATGGGAGTACAACAAGATAAAGAAGGGAAATGGAGACTACCGGACGGGAGAGAAGTCATCCCAAAGGCTTTGGCTTTCCAATTGTTGTCGAATATACATCAAAAGACTCATTGGGGAAGTCAGGCACTAATAGATCAATTTGCTTTAAAATATATGAGTATTGGGGTACATGATCTAGCCAAATCAATCACTCAGCGCTGTGAGATTTGCTTGAAGGTAAACCGCTCTGTACAAAGAAAACTACCAAGAGGAGGAAGACCGGTTGCCGTAAGGCCTTTTTCTAAAATACAAATAGATTTCACTGAACTTCCCAAGGTGGGAAGATATAAGTATGTGTTAGTACTAATAGACCACCTCACCCATTTCGTAGAGGCATTTCCAACCGCAAGAGCCACTGCACACACGGTGGCCAAAGTGTTACTAGAACAAATTGTGCCCAGGTATGGAGTAGCTGAAAGTATAGACTCAGACCAAGGACCACACTTTGTATCAAAAGTTATTAAGGCCTTGTCAGAAGCCCTTGGAATAAGATGGGAAGAACATACCCCGTGGCATCCTCAAAGTTCGGGGTTAGTAGAGAGAGTTAATGGAGAATTAAAGAAACAGCTAACGAAGTTAACTTTAGAAACCAAACTTAATTGGATTAAGTGTCTCCCCCTGGCTTTGTTAAATCTCAGAACTCTGCCCCAATCTGATGTGGGGATATCTCCTTTTGAAATGCTGTATGGGATGCCGTATGATGCAGGTATGCCTCGAGACCACCCCGGAATAATTGATAAACAAATGAAAACATATATAACCGAGATGATGGACTTTAGGAAGAAGTTATGGGAAAAAGGGCAGATATTGCAGAGACCACCCTTAAATATCACTCTACATCAGGTGCAACCGGGAGACTGGGTCTTAATCCGAACTTGGAAAGAAACTACTCTCCAGCCCCATTGGGATGGTCCATATCTGGTGCTTCTCACAACAAATACAGCAGTACGGACAGCAGAGCGGGGGTGGACTCACGCCAGTCGTATAAAAGGACCAGTGCCCGAACCTAGGTGGAAGGTCATCAGCCCAGCCGGAGACTTAAAGTTGAAACTCACTCGGGGAACTGCAACAGGAAATTAAGAAAGGACATTCTTGATGAACAGAAAATATTGGTATAAAACTTTTAGAATAGAATATCAACTAGAGCTTGAAAGAGACTATAAGGGAAATATATATAATGATAGTGTTTGTATTAAATGTAATGATTCTTATTGTAATGGGAATTGTCACCCCTTTGTATGTTACCAATGTTTAGTTTGTAAAAACAGGTGGTGGACCCATTGTCACAGAGGCAGGCCCCCGAGAGGTGTTTGCTGCCTCTGTCTAAAAATTCAACGGGAGCTTACTGATTTAGTATTGGCTCAGAAAGTAGCTCAAGGGGAATTACAAGTAGACTCTAAAGAGTGGTGGGACATATTTGCAGAAGGCATAAATCCCGAACTATATTGTTACCATTCCAATGAACCAGTCCTTTTTGTGGCACAAATAATAGCTGGAGTGTGTCGCCGTCGGATAAAAGAAGTAAGGTGTGACGCTCCTCAGGTTAAAGACCACAACTGGAACACCTATATCCAGAGATCCTTAAAGAAAGGGCGAAAGTCCCCTCCTGAAGAATATCCCTGCTGCCGAGAAGATGGGTCTCCCCGTGGCTCGCAGCAACCGAGTCGACGGGCGAGGCAGAGGGAGAGAAAACTGTGGAGGAAGTCGCCCTGGGATAGGTGGAACCAGGAGGTCATGGAAAATGAAATGCCCAAGGACTGGGAATAAAATCAGGGAAGAAGAAAAGGAGATGGGAACAAGCCACTGTTACAATGAAAAAGCCACCTGTAGACAACTGTTACTGTCACTACTATTATTATCCCTATGGATAAGGCAGACAGGAGGTCAAACACACCAGCCGTTTAAATGGTCCTTGATTCGTATGAATGACCATAAAATTTTAGACTCCCTTGTGACCAGTCAGACCCCAGCCTTTAAGGCTGGGTTATGTGACATGACAAACATAGAACAGTGCGGGAGAGTTTTGAATTTAACTGGGTTTTATATGTGTCCGGCCTCAAATCCTGGAAAGAGCTACTGTAATTACCCAGGGGAGTATTATTGTGGGTATTGGGGCTGTGAGACTATTGCTTCCGATTGGACTCCAGGGGGAGGTGCAGATCAATTTATTAGAGCAGGATTTGGTCCCACAGGGTGTGCAAAGCATAGATTAGGACCATCTGGAGAAATTTCCTACTTAGGAACCTGTAAATATGTGTATATAAATGTTATAGATCCAGAGAGCCCTGACTGGTTATTAGGAAAATATTGGGGAATTAGACATTGGGAACCTGGGCGTGATAGAGGGAACCTAATAGTGATAAAGAAAGAGCCCGCCCCAGCCGATACCCATGGTATGGGACCGAATAGAGTTTTAGAGGAGGATGAAGAGCCAACACCGGTTACAAATTACCCTGAGGCTACAGACTCCCCACTAACTATATCTAGTCAGCAGAAAGCACCCTTGCATACCTATAGTACTTTGTGGAAAATTATGCAAGCTAGCTTTGAGGTATTAAATAGAACATATCCGAACCTTACCCGGGAGTGCTGGCTATGTTATGATATCCGACCACCCTTTTACGAAGCAGTGGGGTCAAGTGCCAAAATTAAAAGGGCCAACGGAACTAACCCTCGAGAATGTAAATGGGTGGAAAGAAACATCACTGAGGAGGCCCCGGGAATCACCATGTCAAAAGTCACTGGAAAGGGGACTTGTATAGGTAAAGTACCCCCTCCTAAAGAAACACTGTGCAACCGAACGGTTACGGCCAAGGATTCACAGTGGATGATTCCAGCCAAGAACGCTAAATGGGTATGTATGAAATCTGGAGTGACTCCTTGCATTTCGACAAGAGTCTTAAGTGATACACATGACTTTTGTGTCCAAGTAATAATAGTTCCACGGGTAATTTATCATCCTAAGGAGTATGTAATTGAACACCAAAATACTGCTGAGCATCACCTAACCAGAAGGGAGCCTTTCACCGCCTTGACTTTAGCAGTCCTATTAACATTAGCCGGTACTGGGGCAGGAACTGGAGCTGCAGCCTTGATCACACAACCTGGTAAATTGAGTTCTTTAAGACATTCTGTTGATGAAGATCTCCGGAAAATTGATGAATCAATTACCGCACTAACTAAGTCAGTACGCTCTTTATCAGAAGTAGTTTTACAAAACAGACGGGGCCTGGATTTATTATTTTGGCAACAGGGAGGACTTTGTGTAGCCTTAAAAGAAGAGTGTTGCACCTATGTAGATCAAACGGGAATAGTCTTTGACACCCTAGGAGAACTAAGAAAACAACTAGAAAAAAGGGAAAGAGAAAGAGAGTCCCATCAGAGTTGGTATGAGAGCTGGTTCAATCATTCCCCATGGTTAACTACCTTACTGTCCACCATAGCTGGACCAATATTTTTACTAGTTCTTGTATTAACTTTTGGTCCCTGTATTTTTAACAAACTTATTACAATAGTAAAAGCGCGACTGGAAGCTGCCCACTTGCTGCTGGTACAGGCAAAATATGAGGACTTAGAAAATAGAAAGGAAGAAACGGGAGATGGATTGGAATGGAGCAGACAAGAGCTTAAGCGATTTAATGCACAACATAAATTAACCTAAAGACAAAGGGGGGATATTGTTACTGATATGTTTGTTCATTAAATCCAGGATGTGGGTGACAAGTTAAGTGATAAAGGTAGTCTCGCATAATTTGCGATTGTAAGCAGTATTTTCCAGGAAGTCAGCGATTCTGAGTCTTGAAACGCGGCAGGGGAAGAGCAGACCCCAGCAACAGAGATGCACATGCGCAGAGTACTACTCCAGGAAGTCACGCACGCCGGAAACCGGACTGTATAAGAGGAAGAACTAAAACCCTGACTGGCGCGGCAGTGGCGGGACAATAGTTCCCCTGTCGCCCAGCGCTGCATTACCTTGTTGTTACGCTTGCTGTAATTAATAAAATCCTTGATTGGGACAAGCAACGGTGTCAGACTATTCCGTGCAAAATTTTCTCTATAACACTCATCAATTGTTAACACTCTCTTTTTTGTTTGTTTTGGTTAATTTTGCTCTTAACAGTAGAGAACATCATTCTGTTACATGGAATATTTGCTTTTGAACTTAGACCTATTGAGATCTACGCCTATAGAACCTTTGCCTATGGAATATTAAGTTTTAAATACAATACGTTTGTTTCACGAGCAAATAAACACGTTGAAGTGAACAATTGTCCCCCAGACCCTCCAGGATCCCTAACTGTTCCCTCAGCATCCATTTAGCACCCCCCCCCCGACCAAAAGCATCCCTGGATCCGCTGAATGCTCCAACCCCACCGATTCCCCTTGGAGCGACTTCAGGGAATTCATCTCCAATCATCCCCCCTGGCCTCGGAGCCCCTCATAACACGGCTCTGCGCCTAAAATTCCTGCCATGCCCCGTGGCCTCAAGAGGCCGGTTACAGCTCCCCAAGCTCCCCCCAAGTGCTCCCGAACCGTACACGTTCCCCCCGAGGACCTCAAGTCACGGTTCGGACACAAAAGTGTCCCCCAAGCGCCTTCCCGGACCCCAAACGCCCCGTTCGAGCCACTTCCGGGACTACAGCTCCCAGCATGCTCCGCGGCGCACCCAGAGCCCTATTCCAGCCGTAACTCCATCTCCCGCCATGCCCCGCGCCCCTCCGACAGCCATTGGAGCTGCGCCTCGAACTCCCGTGATGCTCCGCGTCCCAGTTACACCGTGTTCTACCCGCGCCTACAACTCCCATCATCCCCCGCGCCACAGAGAGTCCCTTCAGGGCCCCCCAAGTGCCCGCCCGGACCCCGAAATTATCCGACAGAATCCTTTAGTGCCCCGCCAAGGGCCCACGCGGCTCCCCCAAGTGTCCTCCAGACCCTTAAGTTCTCTAGAAATTCCTTCCCCAGCTCCAAAACATCCCCAAATGTGCCCCAGAAACGTCTCCGTGGACCCCAAAGTAGCCCCTTTTACCCTCTCTGAGAAAATGATGAATACGATTACAAAAGGACAAAAAACAGGACTAATTAGCATAAGAAGGGACAAATCAATAGCCAATAGAGGTCAATGAATTAATGAAGGGAATTGTGTTACTTAGAACAAATGACCAATATTGTTTTCAGTTGCTAAACATGTATACCTTTTTCAATATAAATATAAAATTAGGTATGTAAAGAACAATAATAACATTATAAACCAGGAAAATATAATTATATTTTAAAAATTAATTATATTTTATTTATTAACGTAATTTTTCCTATGTTTTGGGATGTCAGTCCTTGTTGGGTGAGGTTAGATATGGTGAGGTTGGGGTGAGGAGCAGGTTTTCCAAACAAGGTCAGCCTGCAAGGGGCTCATTCTTCACCATGCCCAGACCTCCTAAGGAGACATTCCGAATTAAGATCACTTGGGGAATGCTTCTGTCACTTCTTCAATGAACTGAAATATTAAAAATGTGCCCTTGGTTAAAAAAAAAGAAAAAAAAAAGCACACTTGGAAATCTTCCTCCTTAACAGAACTCCAAACTGACTCCAAGCAGCTGCACAAGCCTTAAATGATAAGAACGGGCAAGGAGACCAGCTCCTTCTCAATGCCTTTACTAAGATCAGCTATGGGTGTGGGGGGGCTCAAGGGGTTGCGCCCACCCCCACTGCTCCCGACGAATAATGCAGGGAACAAGCTATTCACCATTGCCGCAGGGCAGAGCCAGGCTTTCCATCCTCGCGAAAGTCCCTTAGGCAGAACTCCAGGAAAAACACTCATAACTCGTGGTCTAGAGATCCCTGTCTGGTCGAGTGCTGTTCAAGTTATGGTGACGAGGCGGAATCCGGCTCTGATTGCTGTCAGGTTCTCTATGGTTCTGCCGACCCAGAGGGGTTTGTCTTAGCCCTTGGTTTCATGTTGGCTCGTTGTTTTTAGGGTTTTTTTCCGCTCCTTCTGGGCGCTGAGGTCCGTGGGAGTCTTCTTCATTGACATACCGGGTGGAGTCACCGGTTGCCGTGCGGGAGCCACCAGGGCGGGAGCCGGCAGGGCAGGAACAGGTACTCCACGGAGAAGAATACAGTTCTAAAGGAAGAGACTTTGAGGTAAATAGCATTTAACAGGGAAAGCATTACAATAACAATGGGTATGGGGTAAACAGTATTTAACAAAGCAGACCTTTCAATAGGTACGAGATAATGCGATAAGTAGCCTTTAACGAGAGAAGGCAGGTATGGGGTAAAAGGTATTTAACAAAAGAGACCTTTCAATAGGTACAAGATAACAAGGTCACCAGTATTTTAACTGAGAGAAGGCACCTTACAGTAGAAATCTTTAACTGCATTTAGAAATTTGTATTTTATATCTTACATTGGAGACATGAAGACAACTAAAGAGAGAGAAAGAGCTCGTGAAGGTATTCTGTATTTTCATGAGCCCCACACTGGATTTGGGGCTGAGTCCAGGACGCTTAGGCATGGAGAGAGGGTTGAAGAAGCTGCTCAAGCAGGCAGAAGCAAAACTCCAAGTCCCTTGGAGCATCCCTGGGCCCCACTGAGGGCAGGGAGTGCCAAAGGCTCCCCAGGGACTGCTGAGAGCAGATCCTTGAGGCCAGGATTGCAGGGAGCCACAGGCTGTGAGCAGGGAACTGCAATGCTGAGCAAGGCCTGGGCTGGTTGGAGGGAGCAGAAAGGCCAAGCCCTGAGCCCAGGCCTGGCACAGCAGGGCCTGTCCCTCCCGGGTGGCTCGGGGCTGGTTGTGGGGCAGTGGGATGGGAGGGGCAGCAAGGACAAATGGCACAAAGCTGTGTGACACTCCCGATCCTCATGGCACCGCGGGCCAGTGTGACACAGCAGGACCTCATGGAAACAAGAGGCCATAATGAGCCTGCGGGGCTGTAACACCCCAGAACACTGAAATAATGGGGGTACCCAAAGGTTCTCTTACTCGAGTTTGGTGCACAAGGAGAAATGCCAATCAGATAGTCTCAGGATGAACAGATGCACAGAATATTCTTATTTGCAAGGAACAGTCAAGGATCATAAGTCCAATGATGAAGTTAATGGCCCATAGAGGGATGGAACCCTAAACCTCGGTGATAGTAGCACCATACTTTAACCAACTGAGCTAAGAGGTCAAAGCAACACACAGCTCTACTGGCAAAATATAGAAAATCAAGGAACTTGGAAAACCATTTAATAAAACATCCAACTCAAAATAAAACTCTTATCATAGCAGTAGCTTCATTGACTTAGCCCATTTGACCTGGAAACCTTTACAGAATTGCAAAATGACAAAAGGACTAGATTGGAAGAGACCTCCAAGATCATTGAGTTCAACCCATGTCCCAACACCTCACCTAAGACATGGCATCTAGTGCCACATCCAGTCTTTTTTAAAACACATCCAGAGATGGTGATGCCACCACCTCTCCAGTCAGATCATTCCAAAACTTTATCACCCTTTCCGTAAAAATCTTTTTCCTAATTTCCAAGCTATATTTCCCTTTGTGCAGCCTTAAGACTCTGTCCTCTCATTCTGTCTGTGGCTGCCTGGAGAAAGAGACCAAGCCCCACCTGACTACTAACACATTTCAGGGAGTTGTAGAGAGTGATAAGGTCACCTCTGAGTCTCCTTTTTTCTCCAGGCTAAACAACCCCAGCTCCCTCAGTCGTTCCTCACAGGAGTTGTGTTCCAAGCCCCTCACCAGCCTTGTTGCCTCCTCTGGACACATTTAAGCATCTCAAGGTTATTCTTAACTGAGGGCTCAGAACTGGACACAGCACTTGAGGTGTGGCCTCAGCAGTGCCGAGTACAGGAGAAGAATGACCTCCCTGTTCCTGCTGGCCACACCATTCCTGATCAAGGCCAGGTGCCATTGGCCTTCTTGGCCACCCGGGCACACTGCTGCCTCATGTTCAGTTGGCTGTCGACCAGAACCCCCAGGGCCCTTTCTGCCTGGGCACTGTCCAGCCACACCGTCCCCAGCCTAGAGCACTGCAGGGGTTATTGTGGCCAAAAGGCAGGACTCAGCACTTGGACTTAATAAACTTGACCTTGTTGCACTCTGCCCACCCATCCAACTGTTCCAGGTCTCTCTGCAGAGCCCTCCTACCTGCCAACAGATCGACAAATGTTCCCAGCTTAGTGTCGTCCACAAATTTACTAATAAGAGATTCAATAGCCCCATCCATGTCGTCAATACAAATGTTGAACAGAGCTGGCCCCAGCACAGACCCCTGAGGAACACCCCTGGTGACTGGCTGCCAGCTGCATGCAGCACCCTTCCCCACCACTCTCTGGGCCCGGCCATGCAGCCAGTTGTTAACCCAGCAAAGAGTGCTCCTGTTCAAGCCGTGGGCTGCCAGCTTTTCCAGGAGCGTGCTGTGGGAGACAGTGTCTAAGGCCTTGCTGAAGTCCCAACAGACAACATCCACAGCCTTTCCCACATCCACCAGGCGGGTCGCCTGGCCATAAAAGGAGACATAAAAACTGGTCAAACATGACCTACCCCTCCTAAACCCATGCTGGGTGGCTCTGATACCCTGGCCATGACACAATATAAACTGCTCCATGACCTTTACCAGGTACTGAGGTCAGGCTAACTGGCCTATAATTACCAGGATCCTCCTTCCCACCCTTCTTGTGAATGGGTGTCACATTGCCCAGCTTCCAGTCATCTGGAATCTCACCAGTGGGCCAGGACTGTTGGTAAATGATGGAGAGCGGCTTCACAAGCTCATCTGCCACCTCCCTCATCACCCTGGGGTGGATCCCACCTGGGCCCATAGATCTATGAACATCCAAGCAGCTCAGCAGTTCTCTGACTGCCTCCTCCTAGCTACCAAGTTCCCTCCCACATCCAGTACAAAACAAAGGTTGGCCTTCCTATTGCAGTTAATATATTTGAAAAACTTTTTTTAATATCCTGTACAAAATTGCCAAATTAAGTTTGAATTGAGCGTTGGACTCCCAAACACTTTTCCTACATGCCCTAGCAATCCCCTTAAATACTCCTTGACCTGACCCTCCTTCCAAAGATGATACATCCTTATTTTATTCCTAAGTTCCTTCAAAACCTCCTTGCCCATTCAGGCTGGACGTTTGCCTTGTCAGCTCATCTTTTGGCACACAGGGAAAGCCTGTTCCTCTGCCCTCAAGATCTCTGCTTTGAAGCACGCCCACCTTTCCTGGACTCCTTTGTTTTTAAGGGCTGCTTCCCTAGCAACTCCCTGAAAAAGTCTCGTAAATAGGCCAAAGTCTGCTGATTGGAAGTCCAGTGTAAAAGTCTTCTTGATGTTCTTCCTGATTTCACCAAATATCGAGAACTCTATAATTTCATCATCACTGTGTCCCAAGGAGCCTCCAACCACCACATCTCCCACCAGCCCTTCTCTATTTGCAAACAACAGGTCGAACATAGGCCCTCCCCTGGTGGGGCTCACTCACCAGCTGCAACAAAAAGTTGTCCTCCATACACTCCAAAACCTTCCTGGACTGCCTCCTTCCTGCTGTATTAAGTTCCCAGCAGATATCCGGCAGCTGGCATTCAGGTGTCTGCTTGGATGAACCTGGTCTTTGCACAGGCCTTCTTTGTCTCTTGTCCTCCAAGGCTCCTGGGCATAGTCTAAACTACAAATCGATGTTGTCTAAATAGTCTAAACTACAAATAACAAAAGTTATTTCCAGGTTTTGAGCACTGGTTTCTGCTTGTCAGTCTTAAAGAAATGGAGAACGTCCTGCTTTTGTATGGCAAAGGACTATCTGTTTTTAACACACTTGATTACACAGCAGATTATAATCTGTTTAAATTTAGTTATAAGTTCCCTATATCAGTATAGAAAACATTAAAGCCCTATCCAAAGCCAGGACAGTATCTACTCCTCTTTCTATTCCACCTACTCATGCCCAGATCCTACACCTTCCAACCAAATACATATAGATATAGATATATATATACATATATAGATATAAATATATACAAGCACAGGTATCATTGCCATTGTGAGTGGCTGGGCCTCCAAGCTGTCTGCTGAGTTCACTGAGTCCATGGCTCTGATTTTGTTCATCCTAGATATCTCCCAGGGCAGGAGGGCTGCAGTGCTGTTGGCTGGTTGCAGCATCAGGAGCTTATGACTGGTGTATCTGGAGCCATCCATCCTCATTGGCTATGGGACTTATGGCACACAGTGGCAGTGTAATTCAGCACCCAGTGTTATACAATTCAACATCACTGACTATTCTCACTCAAAGTGAAATCCTCCTGCATTACCCACATAATGCACCAAGGTCCTTGAGCAAAGATAGGGTCTTTCCCACGGATTCCATGGACGGGTTTCCCTCTGCCTAAGATAGGACTGAGGCAAACAGTTTTCCCTAACCCATTTCTCATATGCACCACAGGAACTTTATCCCCTTCTCCAGTATGTGGACTTTTTTTGGGCAGGGCCAGAGCAAATGATTAGGCATAACAAGCTCAATTGGTAGAGCCTGGTAGGTGTTCACTGACCAGGCGGCATTTGCTAAGTGGAGATCCTAATGTTTGAAGGTCCCACCACCCATTGCTTTCAAGGTGGTTTCTAAGAGTCCATTGTACCATTCAGCTTTCCCAGGGTTGGTGCATGACAGGGAATGTGGTACACCCACTCAATGCTGTGCTCCCTGGCCCAGATGTGCATGAGGCTGTTTTTGAAATAAGTCCTATTTTTTGAGTCAATTCTTTCAGTGCTGCCACATTGCCACAGGGCTTGTTTTTCAAGGGTCAACATGGTGTTCCAGGCAGTGGCGTAATGCATGGGGATGGGTCTCCAGCCATCCAGTCATGCCTTCTACCACTGTCAGCATGTAACTCTTGCCTTGGAGAGGTTGTAGCAGTGTGATGTAATTGATCTGCCAGGCTTCTCCAGATTTATATTTCAACCACTGTCCCCCACACCATGGGGCTTTATCCGCTTGGCCCTGCTTGATGTCAGCACGTTTCACAGTCATGGATTACCCAGGATATAGGGTCCATGATTAAGTCCACCCCTCAGTCATGATGCATCTGTGTGCTACATCTCTTCCCTGATGACCTTAGATGCCTAAGGGGCCCACTGAGCCAGAAATACCTCACCATTGTGTGGCAAGTCCACACCCACCTGACACACTTTAATCCTGGCAGCCCCATCCCCTGTCCATTGTTGTGATGCTTTTCACTAGCCTTCTTGGGTACATGAGCATCCACAGGATGGACTTTTACAGCCAACTTCTCTACCCAGGCAGCAGTATCTTGCCACAGTTCAATAACCCAGATGGGTTTCCCTCTGTGCTGCCAATTGGTCTTTTTCCATTGTCCAGCCACCTCCACAGAGCATTTGCTGCTATGCACAAGTCAGTGGCCGTTTCTCCCATTCAGCAATATCCAAAACTAGCTGGACAGCTTTCAGCTCTGCAACCTGACTTTATACACCTTGTCCCTTGGTAACTGCTGCAGCTCATCACATAGGACTTCACAGGGCTGCTTTCTGTTTTCTGATGTATCCCTTCAAAATCCTCTCCTGAGGTAACCTCTGCAAAGGGTACATGGGGCCACTAGGCCAGTCACAATGAGGTGTTTTTGCCCTTCATTCCCAGTCAGGATCACTTCAGTTTCCAACACAGTCAGCTGTTGGGGTTCCCCTGTCATTCCAGAAACAGATATGGATTCTACCCCTACAGATATTGATGGCATCAGGGTACATCACGTGCTGGTGTCAAATAAAGTCTTACACTCTTGTGGTTCTGCTGTACCAGCCATCAGATCCACATTCTCTAATAGATCAAATGGTCCCTTTCCTCCACCTGGCTGGAGCCAGGGCCCTTTTAGTTGCTCACTTCTTGTAAATATGACTTGGAGATCCTTTCAAGAGGATCAGAAATAACATCAGCCCTTCTATTCTGTCTGAGAACTTGCCCACTGGAAACTGGAGCAGATTTATCCTTGACAAGTTTTCTGTGGTGGTGTTCTTCCTCTCAACTCACCTGTGCTGCTGGGGAAGATGTGGGTTTTCAATCCCACTTCCTCATGTCCTCTCCATGGTCACACAGTTAAAACCACAGGTTACTTCATAGTATGTCTCCCCTCTCCTGAGCAGGACTTTGGCTGCTCCCAATAGCAGAGACTCTGGTCCATACTGGCAGGCCATGGGACATTTCCTGTCTAGTTTTCTTGAGTCATCCAAATGTGTCTGCAGTGTTGGACATTCTTTCCACAGCCAATGCATAGGTCGGTAGGGAGAAGAAATTATGATCTTTGTATTGCCAAAGCAGGGTAGTCACCTGAAGAACTGTTTGCTTTCCTTCTTTCATTGACATCACTTCCAATGACGGTATACAACTATCACTATTGTATTAGGGATGGCTGAATAACGACACACAACTCTCAAGTCTTCTCAGAAGGTGTGAGCCCCATTTATTAGAGATTGTATCTTTTTATAGACTGTTCCAAGAGAGCAGGACATGATTGGTCCTCAAACGAACACCTCTCACCATTACTGAGTAATTGGAAACAACACCTCTTCATAACCATCTTTGCAAGTAAACAAGCTGGAAAAACAGCAGGTGCTAGATTGTTTGAATTAGTTCCTCACAGCTTCCCAGATCAATGTACGGGGAAATTATTTGATTTGCTTTCCCACAGGCTCTGCTGCTGCTGCCTGATACTTGAAAATTCCTCTTTGACCCAACTGTCAGCACTCACATACAACTATGATGCAGTCCATGCAAACTTCTGCCACATGGATTGTGTGCCCTGAGCTGTGGTGCTCCCAGAACCACCCAAACAGAATAATCAACTGCTTTGGAGAATGTGCAGCCTCTAGACTCAGTTTGCTGTGCCTTCCCTTTGAGAGATTTTCTTGCAGTTTAGGGTGAGCAAAAGTGCTTCAACCCATGAGCCCTTGCAGTTCTATGTTAATGTTTTATACTCTATTGGTTATTTCCCTTGTTCCTGGTTTTCCCCTTCCCTGGTTGGTCAGGTTTGGATACTTTCCCTGATTGGTCCCTTTTCCCAATTCCTTTCCCTATTGGCCAAGTTGTGAAACCCTGCCCCTGGCTACCCTATATAGTCTCTCTCCCCTGCACCCAGCCGGCTGTTTCCTCTTTGGACCTCATGGAATAAAGCAGCTCTCCTAGCGATTGGAAAGCCTGTCTCACTGCTTTTACTCCTGCGTCGCCCAGGGTGGCTGTCACGATCCGCTCACACAAGCGGGGTTCGTGATGGTTCGTTTTAGGGATCTCAGAGCACAAAAGACACAGCGGGGGACAAACTCAGTTTACTTAATCACAAATGCACCTTTATTTAGTGCCAACAAATGCGATAGTGGGGAGAGAAAAGAGAATAGTAAGAAAGACAGAAAAGAGGGGAAGGGGATTATAGCTACCAGCATGGAGGGTCGAGTCCTCGAGGCTTTTGAAGATGCCTATAGACGCGATCTTCTCCAGTGGGGAGATCTCAAAAGTGAGCGGGGGTCTCCAGGGTTTTTATAGTCCTCTCCGAAGCGACAGGCAGTTGGCCAAACAGGTGGGGGAAATCATTGCAGTGTGTTCATTTAGAGAACTCAGAACAAGTCGGTCGTCAGCAGGTACAGTGTCAACCAGTACAAGTCAACAGGCACAGTCCACTGTGACTTGCCCATTGTTTCTGCTCAGATTCTGATGTTCCGATATGGGTGCTGGGTTTTTCCATCGAACAGACCTGCAGGCAGCACTTGGCCAACATCCCACCTCAGCCAGGCCAGAACTCCTGTGTTGAGATTTTCAAGTCCCTTTTAGGGGTTTCAGTCTGTGCTTGACAATGGTCGTGAGGCAGATGAGGGATCTTCGGACCGTCTCTTACAGCTGGCCAACACGGCTCTGCTGCTCAGGCAGCCTCACAAAAAGAGCTAATCACTCTGCACCTGAGAGTGCACAAAAGAGCTGATCACTGCACCTGAGAGTCCCTGTGCCTCCATAGATAGGTGTCTTTTTAAAGACTCCTCTAGTGAAGAAGGTCGTGGCACCTTCACAGCCAGACCAGACCACAACACTGGACCTCATCTGGATCTTCCTCCTGTTGTGAGGACCTTGCTTCCTCTCCCTCCCTCACTGACCAAACTGATTTGGTCTTGGATTTCTTCTGTATAGGGAGGCAACTGCTCCCGGCACATGTTGTTCCTGTGGTTCAGCTGCAATTGGAGTGCCCACAGTGCCTGTTGCTCTCCTTTCCTCCTCCTCCCCCTGAGGGTGCTTCTAGTGAGGAACAGTGCCTGGTAAAAAGTATCCAGGGCCCAGCACAATGCATAACTTTGTGCCTCTCTAGACTCACTACAGCATTTTTCTTTCATCTCTTTTATCACTTTAACAGGGTTCTGTAGTTGTTCAGGGGTAAACTTCCAAACCATTGGAGCAGAGAAATCCTCCAAACACTGACCCGTGTCCTCCCATATTTCATATGATCCCTGACTATCCTGCCTCACAGAAGATCTCTGAATGGCCTTTTTGAAAATTCCTTTTGTAATTTTAAACATGATGTGGACCACACTGAGGAGACCTGGCCGACACAGCAACAAGAACATACTTTCCTTAACATCCAAAGGGAATTCAAAATTCTCAAAAGTTCTTGTAACAGGCCTGAAGGAGGAAAAGGAGGTGAAAGGCTGGGGAAAACCATCCTCCCCTGTTCCCCCCACAGGCTGGGCACAATTACTAATGGACACCCAGAGATAACACCTGAGGCAAGGGCAGGAGAGAAGCACTGAAGACACATCCCAAATGACCCTCACTGCCCTTGATGTTACCATGTCATAAACTGATATCCCACAGCACAGCAACAAAGAAATCCTGATCCCTCTCCCTGCTCTGAAAAAGAACATATGGGAATACATACAGGATTAGGTACCACGCCCACATGAACAGACCAAGCAACATTGTGACCAGTGGCTCTGCACATAATACAACAAAGGCTTAGATCACATGTGTTTTCAATCAGCTCTAGACAGGTCTGTTGTTATCTCAGCACTTTGTGCCTCCCACTGGGCAGCAATTAAGGCTGTCATGTTTTAAGAATGGTATTCCATACTTGAATGATTATACTGAAACCACATTGGCTCTTGCTTCCCTGCTCCCTCCAGCTGGAAGCACAAAAGGCAAAGATCACAGTTTGACACAAAAAAAATTTACTGGAAACAGCAATGAAATAAGAAAACAAACAGTAACAGAAACAAGATTAATGACAAAAGGTATAAGACAAAGAATCTGCATAGAAAGTCTGTGACAATACTGACTGTTTCACCTGCCATGCTTTCTCCTCACAAAAGGAATCCCTTCCTCTCAGAAGTGAGGGAGAGAGTCCTTTTCCTTTACCCCTGGCAAATAAGATGTTATTGAATAACCTCCTAGAAATAACCACAGCAACACCCCTCAGCTACTGCAAAAAAAAAAAAAAAAAATTAATTCTATTTTAGCGACTCTGTTCTGGCTGAAACTTGGATGGCCATACTGGTGGGGAGGCTTCAAAGGGGTGTTGGAAGATGGATGCAAACAAGAGGAATGAGAAGCTCTGGAAGCAGAAACACCTCATAGGAAGCGATGTGGGAATGGGGCTGTCAGCTTGTTCAGGGGAAGGTTCAAGGGTGACCTCCGCATCATAGCAGTGCTGGTTTGGCAACTCCTTTTGTCTCTGCAGCATTGAAGAGGACAAAACAGGGAGAAGAATTGCCCTAAAGGGGAGCAGGGAGGGAGATGAGCTTTGCCTCATCCCAGCCAAGCCTGGGAGTGACCCCTGGCACAGGGGCTGCTGCAGGAAGCCTCCCTTCCCTCCTCTCCCCCTCCACTCCTCTCTCTCCTGTCCTGGGGACACAAGGGGTGTAAAGATCCCAGGGTGCCACCTGCACAGCTCCTGGCTGGCAGCAGATATGACCCCAAGTTGTCACAGGGCCTGCAGAGCTGCAGGATGCCTCAGCCCAAGTGCCTGGGGCTGTGTTGGGGTGTCTGGGTCCCAAGTCTGGGGTGCTGATCTCTGTGCCCATTCTCTCCCAGCCCACGTCACCAGAGCAGATCCTGGAGATGTTGGTTAAGGGCAATAAAAACCAGCACAGCATCACGCCAAGGCCCACGCCACCTCCTCCCACTCCCAAGGCACTCTCCAAGTGAGTGCTGCTGGCTGTGGTATTGGTCCAACCAGTGCTGGAAATGAAGCTAGGAAGTTGCTAAGATCAACATCCCAGGGCTGTCTCACTCAGCACTGAGCCGGGAATCACACACCCCAAGACTCTGTCAAAGTGCTCCCCAGTTTTTTGGTGCAAACTTGCCAGTGGATTTCAATTCCAGCCACGTACTTCCCTGAATTTGCAGGGCTGTCACAGCTGCCTGGGCAGATGGAGGCTCTGGCTATCACTTCAGCCTGAACCTGATGTCTCACCCATTGCTACTGGCAGGGGAGTAATCCAGGGCCCTTGGAAACCCAACCAGCTGTATCATTCTCTACCACTAAACATGGGAGTTGCTGATTTTTTTCCATAACTCTGTCCCTTCTTCCCAGATCCTTTCTCTGCTTTGCTCCTTGTCTCATCTCTGGGTGTTTGGCTCCTGCTCACAGCACGCCAGGTTCCTCTCCTACTCCTGCCCCATCTTCCAGTGTGATTCGCTTGACCCATTCCATGGGCAACACGGAGCCCTAGTCCCACTGCAGCCACCTGCTCCAACTAGTCTCCCCAGGGGCATTTGGAGCCGTAGCTTCAGCCATCTCTGTTCTCACAGATCCAAGTGAAGCAGCACGACCGACCCCACTATTGGCTTTGCTGGGAATCTGCGTGTGGCCAAGGTGAGCCTGACTGACCCAGCGGTCTTGGAGTGAGTCTAGGTCACCAAGGACTGGGGAGAGGGGCTGTGGGAGGGACCAGCATCAGTCGCTCACTGCTGGCCCTCGACAGCGTCATGCACCCACTGGCCGGAGGTAAGGGAAGGCTGTTCCTTGCCTGTCACTGCCGGCGTCTGGCTGTCTGGGGACTGGCCCGGGAGGGACAACCTCGAGCGCCCCAGGGTTGAGAGCAGAGCTTCGGTCTCTCAAGACAGAGCAGGCAGAGCCACATCCTGCTCCGGGGCAGCAGCTGATGCACTTACGGAAGGAGTTCCCTGGGCAGCTGCCACGGCCCCGTGATCGCGGTCATGAGCCCGCGGCGCCGGCCGGCCTGGTCAACTGCAGCACACTCCGGCTCGCCAGTCAAGCCAGGTGCATCCTGCTGCTGGTTAGGATCAGGGGGGAGCAAGGCAGGGACGTGCCCGGGGCTCGGGAGCTGCTGAGTTGGGGGACAGGAGGGTGCGTGGTGAGATGGATTGATGGGTGCCTCTTTATGCCGCTGGAATTCCCCAGCCGTGGGGGTGCCGCTATGGGCAGAAGCAGCCAATTGAGCTACAGCAGCATGTGCCCAGGAAGAGCCAGATGTGCAAGAGCTGCAGCTCCCACGTGCCGGGAAAAGGAACTGAGTGATGAAGCATTTTCTGCATCTGAACATTGAGGTCCATTTGCCCTCCTCTTTTCCTCCTCCTCCTTTCCCTTTTCCTCATTACCATCATCCCAATTGCACATTTCTGAGACCATAACTAGAGATTTTGGGATAAAACCACTTTTTTTTTGATTGGGAATGTCCCTGGGGATCCCCATTACACCAGGGTGAGATTGCTCTAGAGCAACTGCTCTCGATCCCCACAACCTTTCTCCCCCTCCCCTGCCTTCTCCTCTTCTTCCTCTTCCTCCTCCTACTCCTTCTTGTTACCTTCATCCCCACTGTGCAGAGCACATTCCCAAGAGAAAAGCCGGTGATTTTGGGGTAGAAATTTGCTTTTCTGAGGGGTAATCTCCACAGGGGTCCCAGTGCTGTCAGGGAAGCCTCCCTCCCTGCCCCCCGTCTTCCTCTCCTCTTTCTCCTCTTCCTCCTTGCTGTCATCATCCCCACTCCACAGGGCACCTTCCCCAGATAAAAAACAGTGATTTGGGAGCAGAGGGTTGTTTTCATGAGGGAGAACTTGCCCAGGGGTCTCAGTTGTGCCAGGGCACCCTTCCTCCCTGCCCCCTCTGTCCCTGTCCTCCTCCTCCTCCTCCTCCCCCCCACTCAGGGCACACCTGAGCTTTGCCCAGAAGAGGGGCCGTGCAGGGGGCTCAGGGGGCCAGCGCAGGTGTGTGCGCCGCAGCAGCACATGGCGCATGCGGTGGAAGGCCGAGAGCTCGGCCTCAGGGATGTCCTCGAGGAAGATGAGGACAAGGACATCACGCAGCTCATCAAAGAGGCGATAGCTGGCCATCTGGATCTCCAGTGAGCACCACTCGCTGCGCAGGTATCCACGGCTCACAACACACACTGTGTGCCGGCTGTTGTACACAGCATCCACGATGTTGTCCACTATGGCGCGGCCGGGGCGAAAGTCACGGTGGTGCAGGCAGAGCTGCAGGGCTCCACGCTCTAGCTCAGGCACCAGCTCCTCCAGCACCCACTGCTCATTCCCGGAGTTGTAGGACACAAAGGTATCGTAGGTGTAGCGCCGCTGCTCCCGCCGCCAGCGCCCACGTGCCCACGCACGCAGCAGGAACAGTTGGTAGCGCAACCGCCAGTACCCGCGGTGGTGCAGTAGTGGCAGCAGCAGCAGCAGCAGCACAGCCGGTGCTGTCCCTGCAAACAGGTACCGCCCCATGTCCAGGTAGCACACACGTGTGTCAAAGCAGTGCAGGTATGTGGAGGTCCCACCCATCTCACCACAGGTGTAGTTATACAGGTAGACCACCTGCACGGGCCCACACACCAGCCAGGCAGGCAGCCAGGCATTGGCACAGCTGCAACTCAGTGGGCACTTGCGCAGGTCCAGGTAGTGCAGGGCGGGGAGGTGTGTGGCCAGAGTCACATCCAGTGCACACAGCTCATTCTTGGCCAGGCGCAGCTCCTTCAGTTGCGTCAGGTTCCCGAAGACCTCAGGGCCAAGACTGCGCAGTCCTGCACTCTCCAGGTTCAGGCTGTGCAGTTGGCTCAGGTTCTTGAAGATGCCAGCGGGCAGGTGGCCCATCCCGCCATTGCTGTCAGCCAGGGTCAGGTACTTCAGCTGTGCCAGGTCATCAAAGGCGTCAGCGGGGATGGCCAAGAGCGAGTTCTGTGACAGGTAGAGCGAGCGCAAGGCACTGAGGCCCTGGAAGAAGCGTTGCGGGACCACACGCATCCCGTATGGCTGCTGCGCCTGTAGCTTCAGGTCGTAGAGGTTATGTAGGTAGCGGAAAGGCGGCTGCTACCGCAGGTGTCGGCTCAGGTAGCGCAGTGCATTGGCGCGCAGGTCCAGTACACCCAGTGTTACCTGCACCGGCCGGAATGTGGCTGCTCTCACCTCCAGCAGCCTATTGCGGTCCAGGTAAAGCCGGCAAAGCTGTGAGAAGCCCTGGAATGCCCTGGCTGCCAAGTGCCGCAGGTTGTTCCCACCCAGGTCAAGGATCTGCAGGCGGTCAAGCCCCTTGAAGGCACCAGGGAAGAGCACGGCCACACGGTTGTTGCGCAGGTTGAGGTCTTCCAGCTGGTGCAGGTCGGCAAAGGAGCCGGGCAGGAGGTCGGTGAGCAGGTTGTTGTCAAGGCGCAGGTGTTGCAGGTTGCGGAGTCCACGCAGCGCTGCGCGGTCCAGCCGTGCCAGCCCGTTCACATCCAGCCGCAGCTGCCGCAGTGCTGGTGCATTGTCAAAGGCACCCGCACCAGCCACTAGGGTGCGGTTGAAGCGCAGGGACATATTGTGCAGCTGGTGCAGAACTGGGGTCCCGCGGCATGATGGCAGCCACTGCAGCAAATTATGCTCAGCCACCAGCTCACCCAGTGCTGCCTGCTGCTTCTGGTTCAGCAGCCGCCCTATGCAGCCCAAATGCCGCAGCCGGTTGCCAGACACGTCCAGGGCACCCAGCACCAGACAATGAGTCAGAGCCCCCTGGGGCATTTTTTTAAACTGCAAGCGCTGCAGCCGCAGCCTCTGCAGCGGTAATCCTGTCAGCTGCTTGCACAGGTATGTCAAGTCCCTTGTGCCCATCTGTAGCCCTGACACATCCACATGGCGCGGGGAGACTCCAGCCACGTGCAGCAGCTGCACCACGTCCAGTGAGTTCCCAGCCAGGTGCAGGTGTGTCAGGTTGTGCAGACACAGGCGAGCAAGCGGCGCAGGGTCTGAGATGTTGTTGTAGGACAGGTCAAGCACATGCAGCCCTGGGGGCATCACCCCAGAGGTGGCCCCTGAAAGAGCTCCCAGGGAGTTGTTGCAGAGGCGCAGGACCCTCAGCGTGGGTGGCAGCCCTGGGCCCAATGTTGACAGCATGTTGCCACACAGGTCGAGCAGGTCCAGGCGTGTCAGATTCTGCACAGCCACGGCGACGGGCTCCAGTGCACTGAGCCGGCCACCCCACAGTGAGAGCGTGCTGAGTGTGGCCAGTGGCCAGAAAGCCCTGGGGGCCACCTCCTGTAGTGGGTTGTGGTCCAGCCGCAGTGTGCTCAGGTTGCCAAGCCCAGTGAACACATCTGTGGCCAGTACTGACATGTTGTTGTGGGCCAGGTCTAGGTGGGCCAGTGCTGACAACCCCCAGAAAGTTCTTGGGGCCAGGTGTTGCAGTTGGTTGTGGGTCAGATCAAGGGTGTAGAGCCATGGCAGGTGGGCAAAGGCACCAGGGGGCACCTGGCGCAAGACGTTGACAGAGAGGTTGAGGGATGTGGCATTGGAGGGGAGGTCGTCCACTGCAGCCCCCACGGTGCTCAGGAAGCGCTGGATGCAGCGGAACAGCCCAGGGTCCCATGGTGCCTGGATGCAGTTGCGGAAGCCGTAGGGAGAGACCACTGAAGGCACCATCAGCAGTGTCACCAGCGTCACCAGCGTCACCAGCAGTGGGGTGCACATCCTGACACACCCTGGGGAGATCCTGGATGCAGTGGGGAGAGAGTGGGATGAGGCATGTCCTTGGTACCACAGATCCCCCTCGAGGCCCAGGGACCACACTTGGGGCTCAGGGATTCCCCCCACCACCCTAGGGGATCCCCTCGCAACCCAGGGACGCCACTACTATCGCAAAGACCCCACTCCCTCATCCACACCTCAGAGACCATCAGAACCCCAGGGCCCCCACTCAGGGCTCAGGGACCCCTCATCCACACCCCAGAGACCCCCACCAGAACAACAGGATCCCCACTCAGGGTCCAAGGACTCCTCATCCACATCCCAGGGACCCACACACACACTCCAGGGATCCCCATCAGGGCCCAGGGATCTCCTTCAGCACCAAAGAACATCCACAGCCCCCAAGGACCCCTCGCCCCCCAGTCCCCAGGGATTTTGGGAAGCCCCCGCTCCCCATCAAGTTCCAACCGTGCCACTGCCTCCGCTTTGGGTGATTTTGGGGTTAGAAAAGGGAAGTTTGGGGTATCGCTTTTTGTCACCACTGCCCCACCCACCTCCCTGTGACGTGGGTGGGGGACGCCCCTGCCTGGACAGATTTCAGGGTCTTTGGGGGGCTGGCAGGGGTACGAGGGCACATAGCTGGGTCATCCCCCCAGTGCAGCCCCCCGGAGTCTGGGGGGTCCCTGGGACACCCAAGCCTCTGCTCCCCACCCCATCCCCCCTATCCACACCATCCCCCTCCTGCCACGTGCTGCTCTTTGTTCCTCTTCCCCTTCCTCAGACTGAAACACCTGGTTTTGGTTCCTTTACTGGGCTGTAATGGGTTATACTCTTTTATACTGGGCTATAGTGGACTATATTAGTCTATACTGGGCTCTGCAGGGTTGTACTGAGTTAAACTGGACTGTACTGGGTGCCAGCACGGGGCTGTGCTGGGCTGTAACGGGACAGAGCCGCGGCCCCGACGGGACGCGGGGGGCGTGGCCTGGCTTGGGAATGGATGCGGCCCGCGTCAGGGGCGTGGCCTATGGGATCATGGTCCCTGTGGCGTCAGGGTCTGGGGGCGGGGCCAGGGCTCGGGGCGGGCCCTGTGGGGAGCGTGGGGGGCTGGAGAGTAACGGGGCGTCAGGATCGGGGGCGTGTTTGGGTCTGGGGGCTCAGGGCATTTGGGAGAGCTGCAGGGACCGGGGTGCATCGGGGGATGGGGGAATTATGGGGGGGTGGGGGGGCGCCTGCAAGGACTGTGCTGTGCAGCGGCCGCAGCTCCCGCTCCGTGCATGAGCGCTGGTGGTGCGTAGCCCTCAGCAAAAGCGGGGAGAGTACCCCCCACCTGCCTCCTGGGAGGCCCCCGACGCCCCCAGGGCGATGGGCTGGAGCTGGAGTACGAGATGGCGCTGACCGAGGGGGATTCCTTCCCGACGGGGCACTTCTCGGCTGATGGGTTCGGTGCGGAGGCGGGCGCTGGAAGGGCAGTGGGAGGGGGAGTGGCGCACAGCGAGATCGGAGGGTATATTGGGGGTTATGGGGCTCTGCAGGGTCTGGAGGGACCGAAGGGATTGGTGTACATCAGGGTCTGGGCGTGTATTGTGGTCTGGGGGGCTGCAGCAATTTGGGTGCATTGAGATGGGGATGTAAAAGGGTTTGGAGGGCTTTTTTGGGGTTTGGGGGGGTTGGAAGGATTGGGGTGCATCAGTATTGGGGGATATATTGGAGGTTATTGAGGTCTGAGGAAGCTGAAGGGGCTGGGGGTACATGGGGGTTGATGGTGGGGCTGTAATGCAGGGGACCTCTGTGGATAGACCCTGGTGGATACTGGGGACCTCATGGGGTGAACCCCTTCTCACCCCACCCCCCACCTTCCCCAGGCATCCTGGAGACAGACATCACCTTCCTCCTCATCTTCATCATCATCCTCACCTTCTACATCAGTGAGCTGCTGGGGGGAAATCTAAGCTTTGAGGGGGCCTGGCAGGAGGCGATGCTTTGAGATGTCTTGTACTCATCCCCCCAGCCCTAGTCTAGGGGTGGCAGCTGCTTCACACCATCTACAAGATGCTCATGGTGGCTGCCAGCATGGAGCGTGGAGGGGGAGCTTGGGGGCTATGGGCAGGTTTGTGGGGGCTGGGGGCAGCTGCGGGGGCTGGCGAGCATCGGGGTCTGGGGAAGTTATGTTGGGATTTGGGGGGTCTTCAGAGGTTGGGAGGGGTCAAAGTCCAAGGGGTATATTGAAATTTGCTGGAGCTGGGGGTTCTGGGTGGGTTTGGGGGGGCTTTCACAGCGAAGTATAGGGGTTTTGGGGATGGACAGGAGCACTTCAAAATCATGGGAGGTGATGAGGGGCTTGGGGGAGTACAGGAGGTATGAGGGTGCATAGACCCTTGTGTGGGGGGTTTGAAGGAGGGGGGTGCCCAGTCCTCCCCATGCCAGCTGCTCTTCTCCTCCCCCCTTGTCAGCTTCCTCATTTTCCTCGTCATGCTCATCCTGCTGGGCAAGTGCTTTTCCATCACAGGTACCAGAGGGGGTATGGGGAGGTGGCTGTCTGTCACTGTGGGGCAGTCAGGGGTCCCTACAGAGCGTTTGGGGGGGGTCTGTGGGGTAGGTTTGGGGGTCTTTGTGGGAATACACAAGATAGTCTTTATGGGGCACCCACAGCATTGGTCCTCTCAGGGGCCACATCAGACTGGGGAGTTCCATCCAGCTCTCTGTGTACATGACCCTGTACAGCATCACCCACATCACCCTGCTAAACTCCAAGACCTAGGTGAGACCCCCCCCACACCCACCTGTATTTGTGCAGTTTGGAGAGGGTATATGGGTATTTGGGGAGTATTTTGGGATGCAGAGGCAGTTCTTTGACCCCCATCAGGTGGTTTATAATTGTGAGGTTCAGGTGAGACCCCTGTGTGTCGAGAGGTTTGCACACCCTCATTGAAAACTAGAAGCTGGATAGTTGCAAAAGAAGTCCTTTATTGCATCATTAAATCAGTCCTATGAAGGCAAAGTTACTAGAGTCTGTAGCAGTATGAAGAAACCTCCTAATATGAAGTTTCTAAGTCCCAAGCAGAAGCTGTGGCCACAGCAGCAGCAGAGGCCTCAGTAGTCCGTGTCCCATCTTATCAGTAGCAGTTGCAGCAGTAGCAACAACAGTGGCATTGGTGTTTTCATGCGTCTTGTGTGTGGGTTCTCAAAGTAGTGCATTTTTATTCTATTTTTAGCCAAAATTTTTAGCCAATTAGGTACTTACACAAATTTTCTATAGTCTTGTTGGGCCAATCCTAAGTTAAGATTGATATGCAAAGGCAAATGCAAATTCTTACACAAATTCTACATATATAATTCTATCTGTTCCATCTAGGAATTTTCAGCAAGGCTTCATTATTTTTGTTATGACTAGAATTTAACTAACTTTGCAAAAGGCAATCTTACTGAATTATAAACTAGGCTTTAGGGCTTCTCTTACTAGCTAATACAGGCACTTAAAATCCTCTATTTATTAAAAACTAAACTTGCATTTCTACTTCGTGTCTGTGTGGATTTATGTATTTTAGTTTCTCTGAAGGTTCTAATTCAGTCCTCATATTTCTGGGCACTCCTGGGCCTGTGTGGATTTGGCCCAGGGGGGTTCATACTCCAACACCTGTGCCCAGCTGTATTTGAGGAATATGGGGGGTATTTTGAGGGTTATGGAGTATTTGGATTGTGTTTGGCTTTGTGAGATTTATCTTTGGGAGAGAGGCAGTTTTTTGACCCTGGTCAGGTGGTTTAGCCCTACAAGTCACCTGCTGGGCACAAGCTCATTGTGCTGCAGTTCAGGGCATTCAGCTGGTTCTGTGATGCCATTGCCATCACAGTCACCATTGTCCTTGAGTACTGCTACTTCTACCTTCCCTTCCTGGGGCTTATGCCCTGTGGTGAGTCCAGGGCGGTAGCTGGAGGGCATCTGAGGTCTCTGACACAAGGGTCTCACAGAGGTCTCACAAGGGTCACTCTCATAGAGGTCTCACAAGGGTCTCCGAGGCAGAAAACTCTTCAAGGAAAAATGCCGCTCCATTTCCACTGGGCAAGTCCTCAGGCAGAATTGAAGGGCTGATGTTACTTCTGACCCTCTGGAAAGGACCTCCAGCTCCTATTGACAAGAAGCGAGCAACGAGTACCGTGATCAGAGCCAGACGGGCCCTGGCTCCAGCCAGGTGTGGGAGAAGGACAGTGGGGTCTATTGGACTGTGTGGATCCATGGCCTGGCACAGCAGAGCCACAGGAGCACAAGGCCACACTGGTGCACAATGTACCCTGATGCCATCATGCAAGGGCAGAATCCATCTCTGTTTCTGGGGTGACAGGGGGATCCCAACAGGGACTATACTGGAGGCTGAAGTGCTCCTGACTGGGCATGAGTGGCAGAAAAACTCCATTGTCAGTGGCCTTGAGGCTCCGTGTATCCTTGGCATAGATCACCTCAGAAGAGGTATTTCAGGGACCCAAAACAACATCACTGGGCTTTGGGAGAGCTGCTGTGGAGACAGAAGAAATTCAGATAGCTGAATCCCTTGCTTTGTCTTTCAGAGGACCCTTCTGCTGTGGGACTGCTGAGGGTTGAAGAACAGCAGGTACAACAGTGTCCTATTGGCAACATGACACTGGACTTCAGGACCCCATTCATGAGCTGATCCATGATCTGGACAACTGGGCGTGCTCAGCAAGACTCGCTAACCCTTCAATAGCCCTGCATGGCCCCTGCCTGAGTCCCATGGACAGTGGACACTGACAGTGGGCTGACAGTGAATGAAGCCACACCATCACAGAGTGCTGCCATGCTGGGCATGTTAGAACTTCAGTATGAGTGGGAGTCCAAGGCAGAAAAGTGGTACCACAGCAGAGGAAGCTTTTGAGAAAGGGGAGAAGATAATCCTGATCCTCCTGAAGTCTAGTTATGCCATAAAACAGAGTAACATTAAGTGACCTTCCCAGGAAATTCGGTTTTTAGAAGTAAAATAGCAAAATGGACATTGTCAGATTCCAGTGGATGTGGCTAACAAAATAGTAGCCATATCCCCATTGACCCACAGGAAGGAAACACAGGCTTTCCTGGCACTGTAGTATTTTGAAGAAGGGATCTTGGAAGTCATTACAAACTCGCCCAGAGGCAAAACTTTCAATTATCATTAGCAGAGGAAGAGGTGATAGTAGCACATGCTAAGGAGGCCCCGGCTACCAGAAAATTAAAAGCGTCACTCTCTCTGTACTGATGGTTCCTGCCTGTCCTGGGTTGAAGTATATTCTATCACCATCTTCATGAACTGTTGAAACCAGGTGAGGCAGTGCTCCCTGCCTCCTCCACTCTGGCTTATCTTCTGTTAATGGGCCCATCAGAACCTTTGCTACACAGCTCACAGATAACCCCCTCCTGGACTACCTCCTGTTAATGGGCCCATCAGGCCTTATCACATGACTCACCATCCCATTGTGAGATGCTCCGCCCAGAGGGAGAAACCAAGCATTCCAGCCTGGATATAAGCTGAGACTCTGAACACCAGAGGGGCGCTTACCCACTGGATTCCCAGAGGACCCGAGCTACCAGACCTTTCTACAGGATTACTGCTTCAGGAAGACCACCTCATCTGGACTGCTTCCATCACTACGCTCAGGTTGTATTCTGACTCTGTCAGTGGTCTTTTGTATTATTGCATCTATTTTATTTTACTTTCTTTCCTTTTTTTCCTATTAAATTGTATCTCTGACTTGGAGCCTCTCATTTGTTTTGCCTTCAAACTACTACATTTTTGGCGCCCAAAGTGGGGCAAATGGATTGCCCTGATCACGCAGCGCGCCCGTATTGGAAACCTGAATCACCCTGGGATTCTGGAAATTATAACAAACTGGCCTGAAGGTGAGACCTTTGGATTATCCTCTGAAGAAGAGGAGGAGCAAGTGACACGGGCCGAGGAAGCCCCACCATATAACAAGCTACCGGAGAGTGAGAGACGATATGCCCTTTTCACCGACGGTTCCTGCCGAATTGTAGGTGCTAACCGGAAATGGAAAGCTGCTGTGTGGAGCCCCACACGACGAGTTGCACAAGCTACCGAGGGAGAAGGTGGATCGAGTCAGGTCGCAGAGCTTAAAGCTGTCCAGCTGGCTTTGGATATTGCTGAACGAGAGAAGTGGCCAAGGCTCTATCTCTACACTGACTCATGGATGGTAGCTAATGCTCTGTGGGGATGGCTGGACCGCTGGAGAAAGGCCAGCTGGCAGCGCAGAGGGAAACCCATCTGGGCTGCTGAGATTTGGCAGGACATCGCCACCCGAGTAGAAAGGCTGACCGTGAAGGTTCGACACGTGGATGCGCACGTACCCAAGAGTCGGGCTAATGAAGAACATCATAACAACGAGCAGGTGGATCGAGCTGCCAAGGTGAAAGTATCTCAGGTTGATCTAGACTGGCAGCACAAAGGAGAATTATTCCTAGCTCGTTGGGCTCATGATGCCTCTGGTCATCAAGGGAGAGATGCAACATATCGATGGGCTCGTGACCGAGGGGTGGACATTACTATGGACAGCATCTCCCAGGCTATCCATGACTGCGAGACCTGTGCTGCGATCAAACAGGCCAAGCGAGTGAAGCCTCTGTGGTATGGCGGACGATGGTCAAAGTATAGGTATGGGGAAGCCTGGCAAATTGACTACATCACCCTTCCCCAAACCCGCCAAGGCAAGCACTACATGCTCACCATGGTGGAAGCAACCACTGGATGGCTGGAGACCTACCCTGTGCCTCATGCTACTGCCCAGAACACCATCTTGGGCCTGGAAAAGCAGGTCCTATGGAGACATGGCACCCCTGAGAGAATTGAGTCAGACAACGGGACTCATTTCAAGAATGGCCTCATAAGCACTTGGACCAGAGAACACGGAATCGAATGGATATACCATATCCCATATCATGCACCAGCTGCTGGGAAGGTGGAACGCTGCAATGGACTGCTTAAAACTACCCTTAAGGCACTTGGTGGAGGGACCTTCAAAAATTGGGAACTGAACTTAGCGAAGGCCACCTGGATGGTCAATACCCGAGGGTCCATCAATCGAGCTGGTCCTGCCCAGTCTGAATCCTTGCATACAGTGGATGGAGATAGGGTCCCTGTGGTACACATGAGAGGTATGTTAGGAAAGACTGTTTGGATTAATCCCACCTCGGGCAAGGGCAAACCCATCCGTGGGGTTGTCTTTGCTCAAGGACCTGGTTACACTTGGTGGGTGATGCAAAAGGATGGGGAAACCCACTGTGTACCACAAGGAGACTTTATTTTAAGTGAGAACTGTGTGTAGGATTTCATTATATATATATGTGTGTGTGTGTGTAGTTTAAGGAAGGTATTGATTTGGGATGATGTAGATGGTAATAGAATAAGGGGTGGATAATGTCCTGGGTTGAAGTATATTCTATCACCATCTTCATGAACTGTTGAAACCAGGTGAGGCAGTGCTCCCTGCCTCCTCCACTCTGGCTTATCTTCTGTTAATGGGCCCATCAGAACCTTTGCTACACAGCTCACAGATAACCCCCTCCTGGACTACCTCCTGTTAATGGGCCCATCAGGCCTTATCACATGACTCACCATCCCATTGTGAGATGCTCCGCCCAGAGGGAGAAACCAAGCATTCCAGCCTGGATATAAGCTGAGACTCTGAACACCAGAGGGACGCTTACCCACTGGATTCCCAGAGGACCCGAGCTACCAGACCTTTCTACAGGATTACTGCTTCAGGAAGACCACCTCATCTGGACTGCTTCCATCACTACGCTCAGGTTGTATTCTGACTCTGTCAGTGGTCTTTTGTATTATTGCATCTATTTTATTTTACTTTCTTTCCTTTTTTTCCTATTAAATTGTATCTCTGACTTGGAGCCTCTCATTTGTTTTGCCTTCAAACTACTACACTGCCATATTGTAGGGATGCATCAAAAGTGGAAAGCTGCTGTATGGAGTCCTACATGACAACTTGTAGAAGCCACTGAAGGACAAGGTGGATGCAGTCAGGTTACAGAGCCTAAAGCATTTAAAGCCATCTAGCTGGCTTTGGATATGGCTGAATGAGAGAAGTGGCCAACACTCTGCCTCTGTACTTACTCATGGATGGTGGCAAATGCTCTGTGGGGTGGCTGGAACAATGGAAAAAGGACAACTGGCAGTGCAGGGAAATCCATCTGAGCTGCTGGACTGGGGCAAGACATCACTGGCCATGGGAGAAGTTGGCTGTGAAAGTCCCTCCTGTGGATGCTCAAGCACCCAAGAGTTGGGCACTGAAGGGCAGCACAACAACGGACAGGGGGATGGGGCTGCCAGGATTAAAGTGTCTCGGGTCTGGACTGGCCACACAAAGGTGAGTTATTTCTGGCTCAGTGGGCCCATGATGCCTCAGGTAACCAGTGTTTCAGGGGCAGATGAAAGGCTGCCCAGGGGAGATAAAGACCTTTCTGTCCTGGAATATTTTGTGTGGGAGCAGTCCTTGGATGGATCCAGATTTTGAGCTTGGCACCAAATTTAGGAGGTTAGGCTCAGAGAGGGAATGAAAGAACGTTTCCTTGGGAGGAGAAACACCTAGTCCTACTGTTGGTGCTGCAGATGATTGTCTGCCCAGGAAAGGAAAAGGCAAGCCAGACTTACCTCTCCAGGCACCTATTCTATTGGAGCAATCCTTGGACATATTCATTACTAGAGGTGGTTTCCAAATTTCTCATATGTGCTCCTGAAATGGAATGACACTGCTTTTCCTTGGAAAATAAATCACTAGTCACAGTGTTTCAGGACAAAAACATTTTGCTGGCCTTCACCTCCACCTGGCAGATGATCATCTACTGTACTGTCAGTCAGACATGGTGTTTCCCTTTACAAGAATAGGCACTGATTCATACTGAAGAACCTACTTCTGGCATTTGGAGCTGAGTTTCAGTATTCAATCAAGGGACTGCTCTCACATCAAACAGACTGGGGCAGAAAAGTCTTGCTGGCATTTCCCCCCCCTTTCCACTTTATAATCTGTGGCTAGCTGGTTTCCTTCCCATGTAAAAGAAGTGTCATTCCATTTCAGGGGTCAAACACACAGTTTTGTGTACCACCTCCAATACTGAGTATGTCCAAGGATTGCTCCCAAACAAAGGCTCCACGACAGAAAGGTCTTGCTGGCATGTCTGTCTGCTGGGCAAATAATCATCTGCAGCACCAACATTAGGACTGGGAGTTTCACTTTTCTAAGGAAGGTACTGTCATTCAGGGCCTGACTTCTGACATTTGGATTCAAGCTCCAATACTGAATGTGTAAGGATTGCTCCCACACAAAAAATGTGAGAACAGAAAGTTGTTGCTGTAGTTTACCTTCACTTTGCAGTCATCTGAACATCACCAGCAGGATTATGTGTTTGCCTTCCCAAGGAAAGGTAGGCAAACACATAATGTTCAGGAGCACAGTTGCAGCATTTGGAGCCACACTCCAATATGGAATACATACAATGATTATCTAACACAAAATGATCCAGGGCCGAAATGTCTTCGTGGTCTTTACCTCCCCTGGGAAGCATATCTGCACAAGAAACAGTGGGTTATGTCCTTTCCTTCCCATGGAAAAGCACTTTAATCCTCCTCAGGAGTCCACCACCTTACTTTGGATACAACATTCCAACATTAAATATATCCAAGGATTGCTCCCACACAATATGTGTCAGGCTAGAAAAATGTTGCTGGACTCTACCTCGCTGGGGCAGCATGTAATCTGCACTTTGAACCCTGGGTCTAGGTGTTTTCCTTCCCCTGTAAAAGTGATTCAATCATCTTTAAGGAGCTCACCACTGAAATTTGGATACCACCTCCAGTACTGAATATATCCAAGGATTGCTCTCATACAAAATGTGGACAGACAGGTCTTGCTGGCTTTTACCTCCAATGGACAGAGCTCCTGAAAGAAAATGAGAGTGCTTTACCATGGGAAGGAAAGCATGTAGCCCCAGTGGTTTAGGTGCAGTGGCTAGAGGCTGCCCTAGGGTGGTAAAGATCAATGAAAGCTTTCTGACCTGGTAGCTTTTGTATGAGATTAATCCTTGGGCATATGTAATATCAGAGGTGGTATTCACATTTGAATGATAAGCTCCTGGATGAAAATGAGAGTTCTTTTCGATAGAAAGGAGAGCATGTAGCCCCCGTGTTTTCAGTACTAATGAGAGGCTGCGCAGGGGAGGTAAAGGCCAACCAAGAACTCTCTATCATGGCACCTTTTTGGTGGGAGCAATCCTTGGACATAATATTGGAAGAGTTATCTAATTTGGGTAATGGGTAAAATCCCTGGACATATTCAATTAATTGCACTTACATCTGAAAAGCATTTGTGATGTAGAATGCATGTACTAAGTTACCATACTTATTAGCTTAAATAAAAGAAGTGACTCCACCCTGTAGGTTCAGCTTGTTAATGTGTGAACCAAATTTGGTTCCTGCTGGCAGTGATTGCTTCTGCAAGAAGGATAAGTTGTCCTTCGATGGTTAACTTGATCTTCAGTGGGGGTGTGCTGGAATCATTACTGATACCATTCCTGGAAGGAAAAAGCAGGATGAATTTCTGCAGTGTTACCCTGGACAGATTACCCCTTAGTGGCTCAAGTTGTTTAATCATTCAGACTAATGACGAAAGTCCTTTTTCCCACTCAGAATCTCTGTTCCATTTCTTTAAATGCAGTTGAGTTGAATAGTGAATATTTCTTTGGTCTTTCATGATGTTAGGCCTTGACATTCCTCAGGAGGAATCTCAACTTCTACTCTATGAAGTGCTTGCCCACCACTGTTGCTGCTTCCCATGTTTTCAGGGGGGTCTCCTTCAATTTGAGTTGCCCTCCAGGGGTAGGTTGCTCTCCTAATTTGAGTTATCAGTTCCGCAAAGTTTAGTACAGCAGTGATTGTAGATGTGGTATTGGCATTCAACTGCCTGTAACAAACCATAAGCCACAACTGTCTGTTTGGCTCTTTCATGAGCCAGACCCTGAGACTGGCTCAGTTGGTCTGAGCATGGTGCTCATAACACCACAGTTATTGGTTCAGTCTCTGTATGGCCCATTTACTTAACAGCTGGACTTGATAATCCTTGTGGGTCCCTTTCAACTCAGAATATTTTGTCATCTGTGACATAATGGTGTTGGGGGTTACGTTTGTTCCTTCTTTCTCTAAAGAATTTTTTCCCCACAAGTTACCAAGGAGACCAAGTGTTGGATACTTGAGAGTACTTAACTGAAACAAAGAGGTGGACAAAAGGTGGAAGGGGGAGATAACGCAGGTAAAAGACAAAGCTTGAGGCAGCTGCGTGCTTTTCTGCTTCCGGCGTTCGGGGAGACGTGTGTCTGCCGCTCCTCGAGGAGCTCAGCCGCCGCAAAGCACGCCGAGCGGAGAACGGCTGTTGCTGGCTGAAGGAGTTTCACTGTGGCCAAAGGGATCCAGTCCTGGGAAATCTACTATCACCGGTTCGACCTGAATCCTGAGTTTTTCTCTGCCACTCGCGGAAGCTGGGCCGCTTTCTGCCTCGCCTTCGAGCTTCTTCGGCGCTGCTCCTCTTGCTGCAGCGTGACCCTGCACCCCCCGCGCTGCCGGGACATCCTGCCCCTGCCTGCCGGGACACCCTGCCATCCCAGCTACCAGCCCGGGACTTTTCCACTGTTCCAGCTTGGTGCTCTGAGGATCCTGCAGGGACACTGAAACCAAACTGCCCTGGGTTTTGTGAAACAAAGCCCTCAAGGTTCTTGGTACTGTTGTCGTTTGTCATTAATGCTGTAGTTGTTTGGTGGGGGGGGGAGTTATTTTTTTTGTGTTTGTTTGCTTTGTATTACATACTAGTAAAGAACTGCTATTCCTATTTCCCAAATCTTTGCCAAAGAGCCTCTGATTGTAATTTTACCTAGCAGATACCTGTCTTCCTAAACCAAGACAAATGGCAATGCCAACAGCAAACATTGGCTAAACACTGGCAAACATCTATGAGACGAGTGTGTTAAAATGATCACTGGCCACTTTCTCAGACAGGAGAGATAGGAGTGTGACTGAGTGATAGTACCTTTTTTCTCTAAATCTATCACCACTCCATCAATGTCCAAGCACACAGGTCCTTATATTGTGGCTGTCAGGTTTGCAGTATTGGGTACTTCAGCTTTTAGTGAGGCCAAATTGGCCAGAACTTAGAAATTCCACTTCTCCCTGCAGCAAAAATCCAGCACTGGGATACACTAGCAGTCCTTGGATCAGGGAGTGCAGGTGCCACGTGGAGTCAGCACAGTCTCTGGACTCCTTTTAGGGTTCAGGCTAATGTTCAGACATTAACATTGACTCACTGCCATAAGGCAGACAACAGATTTGATCATTCAGAACATCAAAACCCCAAATATTGTCATTGTGATCTTTGATTGGAAAGCAAGTAGCCAATATCCACTTCTCATCCAGGAGCCATAAATTAACCTTAGCAACTTGGCAGATAACATTTGCTCCATTTACTTCAGTGATTATCACTCTTGGCATCTGGGTCATACACCCAGCTTCTTGGCATCCAGCTTCATTAGCACTGAGTGTTGTGCTCCTGTATCTATTAGAAATGTAATTAATTGTTGACAAGAACCAACTGGAATCTGGATGTATGGATCATTAGTACATATGTATTGATAGGATTCCACTTGTTGGATTTCAGTCTCACTTGGTTTGTGCCTGGAATGCTTTTGCAAATCAGCCACCCGAACGAACTCTGTACAATACAGGGTGAATTGGTAGCTTGCTTTAGCATCACATTTGCCTTTTCTTTCAGTTTTCATCTTTTCTTCCTGAAACTGTTTCTGCAGCTGTTCTCAGTAGCAGATAATTCAGCTGCTTTCATACTATTTCATCTCTCAGATCTTGTTTCTCTGTTCTATAATTTTCCCTATTCAAATTCTCAAAAAATTGTCTTTCTTTACACTCTGTTGAAGCAAATAGGTTCCTAAGATGATCTTTCTCAGTTATAAGTTTATCAACTTGGATTCTCAGTTTTTTCTCCTGTCTCCATCTCAGAAGCCAGTGATGACTTTGATACCTCATTTTCTGTGTCAGTTTTATTTTTGGTGAGCCTCCTTAAATGTTTGCAGCCACCACCCCTCAGCTCACTTACTGAGGGTGGTGAAAGTTGTTTTTAAGACTCCAGTTAACATTGGCCTGTGGGGCCACAGTAATGATAGGTCTCTCAGAAGTTCCAACTCCCACATCAACATCTTTATCCTGCCTGTGGCAAAGGAATGCAACTTTCCTTTTCCCCACGTACTCCATTCCAGGCACTACATTCTCCAGAGAAGCAGTGGATAATTTATCACTTCCTGAGAAATTCCTTTCTGCAAGCCTTTCGCTTACACTGCATTCCATCGAGCACTGGGACCCTGCTGCTCCCTTTTGGGCAGTCTGCTTCCTTGCTGTGATTCCAATCTCCTGATTGTGTTCTGTTTACTAATCAATCAGTGAAACCCATCCTTCTGCCATAGCTAATTAGCCCCTATGATCTCTCTCCCCATATTAAAGGTCTTTTCCCTTTGTCTTCCTCTCTTGGGGTCAACACTTGCCTTAAGTGACCCTGTAATTCTGCCACAGTGTTTTATCATGTCCAGCAAAACTCTAACCATGGGAGCCACACACTTGGATAACCAGTGATGTAGGTGAGGGCTGTCCTGGAACATCCGTCTTTCATTAGTTGCAAACATGCTGCCTTCTGTACACTCTCTGTCCTGTGATCTATGGCTGGGGTCTTGATCCTAAGCAAATCACGCCTCTCTAATGGATCCAACCTCCTGCCCAATAGGCAGTACTCTGAGTTAAAAACCACAGTTTTCTCTAGTCACCCACCATTAAAAATACTTCTGGCCCCCAGAAGCCATGGGCCTCTGCCTCAGACAAATGATTCAATCACCCCTGTCAGAGGTACTCTCCAAACATAACCAGTTTCCAATTCCCATGTAAGTCTGCTATACTTTCCCTGAAAGTTGCTATCTTGGCTGCTGTACCACACTGTTTTAGTAACATTTTTCAGATGTGTGTTGGCGAAGGCAGGAACGGGATGGGACTGCTGGGGTAGCTGTTCTCAATCTTTAGTGAAGCGCCAGTCTCATTACAGGGGTAGAGACAATTGGGAAAAAGCAACAGCTCACTGCCTGCCTGCAGCAGCCACAAATTTCTTTGTTACAGAGCATCTTAAAAACTTTTCAGCCAATAGTCTACTGCTAAAGCTTACAGACAGTTTAGCCAATCAATTATAGCACATGGACACCTGCTTTGAACAATGCTTGCTTGTATGCTTTTCTATTAAAAATTCACAATACCCTTACTAAGCTTAAGACCTTCTACTATCTAGTCAGGCATACATTTTCTGCAGTGCTAAGATTTATTCAAGCCAAACCTAGAAACTCAGCTTTTGTTTCCCATGTCCTTGTTTGCTCTACTACTGTATCTTAGATTCTAATTTCAAACTTTTCAGTTGCAGCAGATGCTGAGTTCTCAGCTTTTTCTGCTTGAGGCCTGCTTTTTCAGCTCCTAAAAATCCTTTTTACTTTTAGTGTTTTCCACACAGACCCTGACTATCATCGAAGGTTTTATCTTTAAATAGGGTTTGTAATGTGATTTCCTCATCATCAGATGTACTGCTGCTTATAGGGTCATTAGAGAGTGGGGTTTAGTCAAAGCAATTTTCCATCCTGTCCACAATTTGAGTTAACTTTATTTGAAGGTTCAGTAACAAAAATATTCCCCAGCAAACTCAGCACCAGCACGTCTGGGGAAAAAGAGGGCTGAGAGGACCCCAAAACAGGGGGTATCCCAAACCAGGTGGGTGGGGGCGGGGCTGGGATTTTAGGGGGGATATTTGGGCTCCCTGAGGTTTGGGGGGCTTAGAGGGTCCCATAGGAGGTCCCAGTAAGTTTAGGGTGTGAGATTGTCAGGAGAGAGCTCCAGGGTGGGGGTCCCAGTACAGGGCTCTGGGGGGTTGGGTCTCTGCAGGGGCTCAGGAGGGTCCCATTCAGATGCCCCCCTGCTCCAGCCCGCGCAGGCGCCGGGCCAGCTGCAGGTCTTTGGGGAACAGGGTGACTCGGCGGGCGTGCAGCGAGCACAGGTATCCGTCTTCCAGCAGCCGCACAAGGAAGGCCTCTGCTGCCTGTGTCCCGAAACCTGAGGGGGGGTCTGCAAAACCCCCCAGCATACCCCAACCCTCACAGCACCCCCTGGGGGCAGCAACCCCCCAAAACACACCCCCAGGGGTCAGGGTCCTTCCAAACCCACCCACGGGCGACTGGGGGTACTGAAACCTGTAAATGTGTGCCTGTAAACGTGTGATGGGGGACCAACACCAAGTGACCCATCCCCATTCCCCAACAGAACCCAAAAATAAGGGACCCCCCCCCCCAGCACCCAGAGGTCTCCCAGGGACCCTCTCAACATCCATGAAATCCTGTCCAGAACCCATTGACCTCCCCCAGCCCATGGAGACCCCCATAGACTCCCCCTCAGCTCCCATCAGATACCCCCAACAAACCTCTCAGCCCCATCCAAGCACCCAAAGAGACCTTCCTGGACCTCCCCAGTCCCCCAGAGAACCCCCAGCACCCACAGACCCCCCCTGCAAGCATCCACAGAACCCCAATCCTCATGGAAACCTTTTCACCACCCATGAGATCCCCCTCAGCCCCCTTCCCCACCCCCCTAAGCCCCCTGGACACCCCCAGAGCAACCATAGAACCCCTCCAGCCCCTCTGTGACCCCCCCCTCCAGCACGCCTGAGCCCCCCAACCCCTACCTCCTGCAGGGCCAGCAGGGTCATGCGCTGCCAGTGGTAATCCACCCCGCGGGTGAAGAGCAGGCAGAGCTCCTGCACCTGCAGCAGGGAGGGGATGTGGAGGGGGTACATGGGGGCATCGGGGTCACAGGGAGTGGAGGGACATCAGGACAATATGGAGGGGATGTGGGGGCATTGGGGATAACCCGGGCTGGGGCCACCACCCTGGTGACATGGAGACACTGTCTTGGGGACATTCCAGGGGCAGGAACGCTGGGGACCGGAACATCTGGGGATACACTGGGGAGTGGGGGAGGAGGGATGTCCCCATCATGATGGGGACACCCTGCAGAGACCCCAGGTGGGAGGCAGGGGGGATACACCACTCTGGGAACATCTTGGGAATACCCTTGGCCATGGGAACATGTGGACACTCTCCTGGGGAGGGGACACCCCGATGGGACAGGGGGGACAGTGCCAGCACAGGGGGCGGGGCACAGGGAACACCCAACCCATGCAGCCTCTGAAGGTTACGGGACACAAGGATGTCTAGAACCACAGAAGGACATTGGGAGATATGCAAGGATGTTGGGGGAGGACAGGCCCACCATGTCACAAGGATGGGGAGGACAAGGACATGGGGAGGGTTGGAACAGAGTTGAGGGGGGACCCTGGGGGAAGGGAGTGGTCCTGAGAAGTCCCAGGGAGTGATTTGGGTTTCTGGGGGGTGACTTGGTGGGTCTGGAGGGGGTTGGAAGGTCCCAATGGGTGTTTGGGATGGGGCCGAAAAGGAGACTGGAGGGTTCCAGGTTGGATTTCAGGGGTCCCAGGGTAGATTTGGGGCTTGGATTTTGGTCCTAAAATTTTTTTGAAGGGTCCCAGTGGGTATTTGGGGGAGTCCTGTGGGGAGCTGAAGGATCCCAGGGTGGATTGGAAGGTTCTGGGAGAGGTTGCAGAGCCCAAGAGGGTTGATCTAGGGTGTCCTGAGATGGATTTGGGGATCCCAGGAGAGGGGATCCAGAGTTGTTTGAGAGATACCAGAGAATGCTGGAGGTCCAGAGGTAGATTTGGGGGGGTCCTGGAGGGGTTTGGGGGTCCCCAAGTAGATTTTATGGGTATCTGAGATGATCTGTGTGGTCCCAGGGAAGTTTGGGAGTCCATGGGGGGTGCTGGGGAGGTTCCATCAGGGAAATTGGGGTGTCCGGGGATTTTGGGGTGCAGGAGTGTTCATTTTGGGATGTGGGGGGTTCTCACCAGGCAGGCGAAGGGGCCGGGGTGCAGCAGCAGGCAGGTGCTGCTCTGGTACCTGCGGATCTCCTGCAGTGCTCCCTGACCCAGGCGGCGCCCTGGGGGAGCATTGGATGGGGGTCTGTACGGGCTTTAGGGGATCTATTTGGCCTGGGGGGCACAGATGGGGGGCTCTGAGGGAACATGGAGGGTATAGGAGATCTAAAGGGCCTGAGAGGACACAGGGGCCTATAGGGGATCTAAGGAGTGGGGGCTATGAGGGCCGGGGGGACAGGGGAAAGCTGGGGGGGTTATAAGGGATCTCTAAGGTCTGGGGGGACATTGCGTGCATGAGGAATCTATAGGGAGCTACAGTGATGGCCGATACAGGGGAGCTACAGGAGGCAGGGAGTACGGGGGTTATAGGGCACAGGGTATAGGGAGCTATAGGGGAGAGGGAGTGTGGGGTGACTATGGGTGATGGCAGGGGTATATAGGGCACAGGTATACAGGTATATAGGGTACAGGTGGGGGGCGGGGGAGGGTTTATAAGGGGAGCTCTATAGTGGGGTCCATAAGAGCTCTGGAGGGGGGTCTAAAAGGGGCCTCGACGTGGGAGGTCCAGAGGGGGTGTCTATAAGGGGAGTCCTCGTCCCCTCACTCACTGCGTGCCCGCGGCCGGGGCGGTGGGGGGCTTGCGGGGCAGCCACGCCGTCTTGGGGTGGGCTTGGGGCGGGGCATGGTGCAGCCGAGTCCACCGCGGGGTCAGGGCGATTCCAGGCGTCCAGCAGGGCTGGAGGGGACCAGGCGGAGGGGGAAGGGGGAATCAGAGCGGACCCCGGTGTCCGGGGCCCCCCACGCCACCCCCGGGTCCCCCCGAGTCCTCCCGCTCCCCGCCCGGGACCTCACGCTCGGGATCCGCCGCGCCGTTCAAATCTCCCGCCGCGCCGCGCTGCTCCTGACGTCACTTCCTCCCACGTGCCAATCGGGGCGCGCCACCGCTCTGCCCCGCCGGGCGCCGCGACTCGATGGTGCCGCGGCAGCCGTGGGCTCATTAGCATAAATCTGCATGGCCCCGCCCTGGGCACCTCGCGCCTTGGCGCTCCCAGCGGAGTCTCGGTTATCGTCCCAGTGTGATCCCAGTCACTCCCAGTGTAGTTCCCGTTGCTCCCGGTTATCCACGTGGTTCCAGGTACTCCCAGAATGATCCCAGTGTGATGCCAGTCCCCCACCATATGATTCTAGTGTCTTCCAGTCACTCCCAGTGTGAGTCCAGTATGAACAGAACGGCTCCCAGTATGATCCCTGTCAAATCCCCAATGGTCCAAATCAATTCCTGTCCCTACTAGAATGATCCCACTATGATCCCAGTCACTCCCAGAATGATACTGGTTGCCCCCAGTGTGGTTACAGACATTGCCAGTACGAACCCAGCATGATTCCAGTTGTTCCCTGTATGATTCTAGTTGCCCCACTTGTGGTCCTAGTACCTCCAACATGGTTCCAGCATCTTCCATTTGCTCCCAGTGTGTCTTCAGTTGGCTCCAAACATGGTCCCAGTAGCTCCCTGTGCCTCCCAGTAACCAGTAGGGGTCAGTCAAAGGTTACAACTGTCCATGAAATCCACTGGGAGAAGCAGATTGGGGGGTTAGTGAAGCTACGGTGACCCATGTGGGCTTTGGAGTCTCTTCAGGACATTGCCTCACAGACCTGCCGGTTTACCCCCAGTTTTCCCAGTGGGCCACCCCACCCCTCATTTGACCCCATCAGGCCTTCCAGTTGCCCCTAGCTGTTCACCCAGGTCACCTAGCTGCCCCTCAGTTCTCCCAGCGGGCCATCACATCCCCATTTGACACCATTGAACCTCCCAGTTTCTAACACTAGTCATCCCAGTTGTCCCCCTAAATCCTACAGTTCCTCCCAGTCCTTCCAGTGGGCCACCACACACCCATTTCACGGAATCACTGAGGCTGGAAAATCCCTCCAAGACTGAGTCCAACATCTGACCACCTTCTACCTTATGACTCAACCATCACGCTGAATGCCGTGTCTAGTTGTTACTTGAACTCCTCCAGGGATGGGGCCTCCACCACCTCCCTTGGCAGCCCATTTCAATGCCTGACAACCTTTTCTTTGAAGAAATTCTTCCTGATGTCCAACCCGAACCTCCCCTGGCACAGCTTCAGGCCATTTCCTCTTGTCCTGTCCCTTTTTTCCTGGAAGCAGAGCCTAACCTCGCCTGGCTGTCGCCTCCTGTCAGGGAGTTGTGCAGAGCCAGAAGGTCTCCCTTGAGTCTCTTTTTCTCCAGGCTGAGCCCCCACAGCTCCCTCAGCCGCTCCTGGTGCTCCAGGCCCTTCACCAGCTCCATTCCCTTCCCTGGACACGCTCCAGCCGCTCAATGTCTCTCTTGCAGTGAGGGGTCAGAACTGGGCCCACAGGACTCAAGGTGGGGCCTCCAATCACTGCCCTGGTCCTGGTGGCCACACCATTCCTGATCCAGGCCAGATGCCACTGGCCTTCTTGCCCACCTGGGCACACACTGGCTCAAATCCAGCTGGCTGCCAACCAGCAGTCCCAAATTCCTTCCTGTTGAGCAGCTCTCAAGCCATTCCTTTCCCAGCCTGGAGCATTCCATGGGGTTGTTGTGACCCAGCACTTGGCTTTTTCGACTCTTACACCATTATTCTTGGCCCATCAGTGCAGCCTGTCCTGATCCCTCTGCAGAGCTTCCTGTTCTTCAGCAGATGCACACTTCCACCCAAGTTGGTGTGATCTGTGAACTTCCTGAGTGTGCCCTCAATCCCCTTGTCCAAGTCACAGATGAAGATGTTGAACAGGACCAGCCCCAACATTGAGCCCTGGGGAATCCCAGCAGTGCCCAGCCCCAGCTGGCTGTGGCCCCATTCCCACCCCTCCTTGGCCTGGCCACCAGCCAGGTGTTCCCAGTGAGAGGCACCTGTCCCAGCCAGGAGCTGCAGGTGCTCCAGGAGAGGCAGGGAGGTGGAGGCAGTGCCAAAGGCTTTGCTGAGCTTCAGGCAGACACACCCATACATGTCCAACATCCACTTGGGCCACGTGGGGACAGCAAATCAGGTGAGTCAGGCAGGACCTGCCTTTCCCAAGCCCTGGCGGTTCCCAATGCCCTGGTTTTCCTGTCCGTGCCATGGGCTCCCCCCAGGGAATCTGTTCCAGGCCTGTCCCAGCACCAAGGCCTGGAGTTTGCTGGATCCTTCTGGCCCTGATCTCAGTGGCTCCCCTTCACCTCCAGTATGGTTCTAGTCATTCCCACTATGATACCAGCATGATCCCAGTTGCTCCCATTCACCCCCAGTATGATTCTCCTTACTCCCTGTCACTATCCAGCACGGTTCCAGTCGTTCCCTGTATGATCCTAGTTACGCCAGTTGTGATCCCAGTACCCCCACCATGGTTCCAGCATCCTCCAGTTGCTCCCAGCACGGTCCCAGTAGCTCCCAGTGCCTCCTTGTGGCCAGTGGGGATCAGTTGAGGGTTGCAGCTGTCCATAAAACCCATCTGGAGGAAAAAGGACACACAGGTGATGTGGGGGGATATGGAGGAACATGGAGGCACTGTCCTGCTGTCACCAAAACTGCAGGAAAAACAAAGAGTCTCCAACAACATTTTTAGTATTAGAGAATTAAGGCATTACTTTATTCTGAAAATAATTTCATCCATATATTGCTTGGGTTGTGCAGAGAAAACCATTCCATCACACACAGCTGTTTACTAGATTTTTCACATACTTAAACAGTCAAAACCCAGAAAAATTCATTGGTGCAATTTTCATTGGCCACAAGTTACACAGTTCTTTGTATTTGGTTTCCTATTGGTTATTGATCACTTTGCCTCCAATGCTAATTAGGTCCTTGTTCTTTGTTCTCTTACCGATCTTTTCCCAGACCAGGTGTCTCTGACACACCAGGAAGGATGTTCAGGCATTGATGGTCATTTATCTCTTGAGCATCCTCTGGCAGCTACCAGTCCATTGAAACATCAAGCTCATCAGGCCTTGCTCAGCAAACAGTCTTTTGAAAAGAAAGTTCCTTTCCCCCTGGGCAAAGATGAACAAAACCCCTGACTAAAGGTAGTTAAAAATTTTAGAAGTTACATAATTTCCAACACCGCCCCTCCCCATAGACACAGTACTGCCACCCTGTGTCCCCATGTCCCCTCATCTCCCTCATGTACATATGTCCACAAGGTCCCTCATGTCCCATCTGTCCCTCCACATATGCCACAATGTCCTCATGTCTCCCATGTGTCCCCAGTATTGCGTGTGTTCCCCATGTTCCCACCCTAACTCCCATCCCCCAGTGTTTGTGCCCTGTGGCAGGAGGTGCCAGGACTCTTCGTGGCCAGCTGGGACATCCCTCTAGTGGTCTTGTGTTCCTCTGGGATACAAAAAATAGAGGGAAGGAACACCCTGAATGCAGGGGAGGGCCCCAAAAGTGTGGCAAACAGGATGGGGCAAGAGCATCCTTCCTCCACTTCATTTTTGGGGCCCCACTGATGGGACAGGGGATACACATTCCCCTTCCCACATTCCCCTACCCAGGGATCTGGGCCCCTCTGCACGGGATTGAGTTGGGGACACCCCCCCCACCAAATTAATGGCCTTGAGACCCTCACATGTAACTGATTTATCTTCCTGGAACTGAGACCTTCCTCATGGGATTTGGACACACACCCCCTCCTCCCACGGGATTAGGGGACCCATCATTGGACTGGACACTCCCTCCCCATAAGATTGAGACCCCCCTGAAAGTGGGACATTCCCCCCATGTGACTGGGCACTGAGCTCCATCGTCAGCCCCTGCTCCCCCTTCACCAGGAACCCCCAGTGTGGACTCGATATTTTCGGAGCTTGAGAATAGCTAGCTCTTCTCAAGGGAAACTTTTCAAGTTTTCTTTTTCCCAAAAAAACCCCTTGTGCAAACAATATTCCTTTCCTGTAACAGGGGTTGTTTGCTATTTCTGTTACTTAGCCAATGGGAGAGGGGTTACTCCTATGGACCAATAACGTGCCTTCTTAGCACAGCGTGTTATAAAAGGGCTGAATGAATTGTAAATAAAGCCTTCTGATTTCTACTGCCTTCTGACTGGAGTCAAGTATCTTTATTGCGTGTCCCATTGCGACACCCCTGGACCTGAGGGTGGCACTAAGCAAGATGGCCACCAAGCCCACTTGTGTGGGCAGGGGGCCACAGGAAGGCTAAGGCCCCAATTGAGGGAGCCTCAGGGCTGGGGGCCCATAGAGGGGCCCCCAGGCTGGGAATTGCTGACAGAGGAATGGAGAAGAATGCATTGGCAATGTCTGTGGCGGCACCATTTTGCTGCCTTGGACTCCCACTCATACTGAAGTTCTGACATGCCCAGCATGGCAGCACTCCGTGATGGTGTGGCTTCATTCACTGTCAGCCCACTGTCAGTGTCCACTGTCCATGGGACTCAGGCAGGGGCCATGCAGGGCTATTGAAGGGTTAGCGAGTCTTGCTGAGCACGCCCAGTTGTCCAGATCATGGATCAGCTCATGAACGGGGTCCTGAAGTCCAGTGTCATGTTGCCAGTAGGACACTGTTGTACCTGCTGTTCTTCAACTCTCAGCAGTCCCACAGCAGAAGGGTCCTCTGAAAGACAAAGCAAGGGATTCAGCTATCTGAATTTCTTCTGTCTCCACAGCAGCTCTCCCAAAGCCCAGTGATGTTGTTTTGGGTCCCTGAAATACCTCTTCTGAGGTGATCTATGCCAAGGATACACGGAGCCTCAAGGCCACTGACAATGGAGTTTTTCTGCCACTCATGCCCAGTCAGGAGCACTTCAGCTTCCAGTATAGTCCCTGTTGGGATCCCCCTGTCACCCCAGAAACAGAGATGGATTCTGCCCTTGCATGATGGCATCAGGGTACATTGTGCACCAGTGTGGCCTTGTGCTCCTGTGGCTCTGCTGTGCCAGGCCATGGATCCACACAGTCCAATAGACCCCACTGTCCTTCTCCCACACCTGGCTGGAGCCAGGGCCCGTCTGGCTCTGATCACGGTACTCGTTGCTCGCTTCTTGTCAATAGGAGCTGGAGGTCCTTTACAGAGGGTCAGAAGTAACATCAGCCCTTCAATTCTGCCTGAGGACTTGCCCAGTGGAAACGGAGCGGCATTTTTCCTTGAAGAGTTTTCTGTGGTGATTAGTTTTCCCTCTCAACTCACATACCTGTGCTGCCAAGGCAGAGGTGGGTTTTCCATCCCACTCCCTCATGTCTTCACCATGGTCAGGCAGGTAAAACCACAAGTTACCTCATGATGTGCCCCCTCTCTCTTAAGCAGGGGGCGCTTGCTCCCTATAGACACTGGTCTGTACTGGTGGGGCACGGGGCACTTCTTAGTTGCTGGTAGTCTCCTTTAAATTGCTGGAGGTCCCTTCCACAGATGCAGGCCTGTAGGGTGAAAAAGATACTTTCTTCATATTGCCAGAGTTTGGTAACCAAATTATCCACTCTTTGTTCTCCTTCTTCCCATGACATCACTGCCAATGAGCTGGTATACGGTGGTGGCACCTCAGTAGGAACTTCCACCTGTGTACACTGAACCTCATCTGGATCTACAGGGGACTGTAGGTCTGGATGCAATCCTGTGCCATATGCCCCAGGATGATCCTGCCTGAGCAGGGAGGTTGGACCAGATGACCCCACTGGTCACTTCCAATCAAACTGATTTTCTGATTCTGTGAAAGCAGGAGCAACTCACAAGTGATGATGGAATACGGACAATTGGTGGAAAGAAAATTCTGACAGTTACAGGGAGGAATGATGGCACAGGGAGCAGGACAGACCAACAGAATAAAGCAGGAAGAGGAGCATGAGATAAACAGCAAGGATGGCAGGGAGAAGGTTTCCCACTGGACTCCATAAAATTACATCACAGAACTGATCTGATTGCCTTCCACGACAGGACAGTTCCTGGATGAATGAGGGGAGTGACGTGGGTCCAGGCTCCCTTGGCAGCCCTTTGGAAGGACTCAGCAGGTGGGAAAGGTGGGCAGGGAGGAGCCTCACCTGTCCTGCCATGTCCCACAGGGCTGGGAGACAGAAAAACCAGCTGAGAGTAATGCAACAATCACAGTTCTGTTTCTTCCAAACTCAAACCTGGAGAAAACTCCATCCATCCCTTCAGGGACACAAACTAGGTTTCACCTCCCAAACCCCAAACATTTTGAGGTGAGGAGATTGTGCCAGACGAGGATATTTTCCTGGTTGATCTCCAGAGGCCCTTCCAACCCCAACTATTCTTTCACTGCCCAAAACACAGGCAAGGGCCTCAGCAACCACGTTCTGGGTAGTTTTCCTCAGCTCCTAAAGTTTCCTGATCCTTTTCCTTTTCAAAATCCTCACTTAAGGAAAAATGAGGTGTCAGGACCTGCTGGATGTCCCCACATTGCCTCCCCAAACCTGCAGCAGCTTCCAGGAGAGAATCTGCCATGTCTGAGTGAAAGTATTTTATTTTTCATAAAAAACATGAAAAATGTTGTAACCATTTAGGGGAATGGTCTTTCGCCTTTTGACCCTTCTGGAATTTCCTCCTTACATGTCCACACCTAATTGGCTGAATGCCAGGACCCTCCCAAAATAGGAGACTAGATAAGACCCCTGTAATACTTTTGTTCTCTCTCTTGATGCCCCTGGACCCCTTCGAGGAATAAACGCCTTGGAATAATCTGGGGGTAAGAGCCTCTTTTGGATCTTCTGTCTTGTCCCTTCGGAGATATTCCTCCAAAGCCTCTCCAGAGCTAGCCCCAGGGGGGGCTGCGGGGGGAATATTTTCAGAAAAATGCTGCTTTTATCTCTAAACTCTCTAAGTCTTTCCTGCCACACCCCGTATCACTTCAGAACAGGGGATTTATAAACCTTAAAATCCTTGAGAAAAGTAACATTCACAGTTAAATTTTATTTTGGTGCAATCAAGGCTTTGGTCTTGTAGGACTTGGCGATGGTCACTGGGAGTAGCCCAGCAAAGGAAAACTATGACCAATGGAAGGGTAAATCCTGCACAAGTTGAAGTCCTGAGAAGAAAGTACCTGCCTTGCAGATGTGCTGCAAGAAGCCTAAATAAGTAGCATCATCATCTCTTTATTTATGAAAGGTGAAACATTGATGTCTAGCATAACACAGCCTGGACAAATTATGGAAAGTAAAATAACATTTTAAAGCAGCAAATCCATGTTCCAGAGAATTCCATGACACAGGAGTAAATCCATGATTTACTCTAAAATTCACTTTCTGGTTCAAACCAAACCCACCTGATCTCCCGTTTGAGTTCACCTGACACTAGCTAGAGCTTGGGAAATATTTCTTGCTCTGCTGATGCCTCCTTTGGTCCCAAGTCCCTTTCATTGCTGTTGTCCCTCCTCCCTGAGTAGCTCCCCAGGTGCTGCAGGTGCCAGTGCAGATTCCCCTGCAGCCCTGGAGAAGAGAGTGAGGCAGGTGTTGCCTCTGTGCCCCAAGTGCCTCCACCTGAGGGACTCACTGCATGGAAAACGACCTGGAGCAGTTTCTGAGGAACTCACACCCCCACTACCCATCTCCCCTGGGAGCTTTTGCATCACGTTTTCTCCTCCTACCTCTTTGAAGTGTGAGTGATGGAGCAGCCTGGGGGGACACCTGGGGTCAGCCAAGGTCACCCACCCCAAACCTCCCCCCCTTTTAGAATCCCAGGCTGGTTTTGGTGGGAAGGCCCTTCAAAGGTCATCTTGATCCATCACCTGCCATGGACAAGGACATCTTCCACTATCCCAGGTTGCTCCAAGCCTGTCCAACCTGGCCTTGGACACTTTCAGGGATGGAGCAGCTGCAGCTTCTCTGGACAACCTGTGCCAGGGTCTCAGCACCCTCACAGGCAGGAATTTCTTTCTGGTATCCCATCTAACCCTGTCCTCTGGGAGGTGAAAACCCTCATCCTCCATCCTGTCCCCTGACAAAGACCCTCCCCAGCTCTCCTGAAGGCCCCTTTCTATATTATATTTTATTCTCTATTATATTTATAGCTACATACGTATCAGTCCAAAAAGTGGCTCAGGCAGTCCATGACTAGTTGTGGCCACCTGGGGTAGCTCCTTTTGGGGGGTGTGGGGGAGTGCTGTGGATTCAGGCAGATTTATGTGTTTAGATGGCCTCAGGAGGCTTTAGAGGGAGGTTTGGGAGGGTCCTGAGGGTTGGGGAGGGGGGGGCGGGGCTATGGAGCATTTTGAGGGGACTCTAAGGGTATTTGAGATCTAGTGGGGAGTCTGTAGGGGATGGAGGGGGAGTCTCTGGGGTTTTCGAAGGGCTATAGGAATGTATACTTCCAGTCCCCAAAGTCCTCCCCACCTCTTCTGCACCTGACAGGATTTGATCTCCACCTGTCAGGGAAGCTCACCACACAGACTTCCCAATTCCCATGAAATTTTAGATGTGTGCAACATGCAGGAATGTTTTTCCTGTAGTTTCCCTGGCTCCAAGAGGGGACACGGGAGCCACACGAAGGGGGGGGGGGGGGGGGGGCTTGTCCACCCCCCACGTCGGCAATTGCAGCTTTGATTCAAATTTTAATTAAAGGCTGTTGCTGATACTGCGATAGGGTCAGGGTCTTTCTCTACATCGTCATCATCACACCAATTCCCAGAAGACACTTGAGGGGCGCTTGGGGGGCAGTTAGGGGGTGCTCGCAGGATCACTAAAGGGTCTGGAGGGGCACTTAGGGGTCGGGGGGCAGTTGGAGACCACTTGGGGGTCCGAGGAGACACACGGGGCATTTTGAGGGCAAGGAGGGGACGGGGAAGGGGGGCGGGGAGGGCGGACTTAGGGATCCTGAGGGGCACTTGAGTGTCAGGAGAGAGAAACTGGGGGTACTTATGGGGCCCCGGGGGGCACGCACGGTTTAGGGAAGCACTTGGGGAGCAGCTGGGACGGCACTCAGGGAACAGTCCCGGCTCCGAAAGGGCTCTCAGGGGCCGCGGGGCATGCCGGGAACTGCACTCCCGGCGCTGACGACGTTCTGCGGGACCCCGCGGTCTCCCGGGAGTTGTAGTACAGCAGCGAGTAAACTGGCGCGGAACAAGCGGCCAATGGGCGGCGGGAGGCCTGAGGGACTTTTGGGGTTCAGGGGGACACCAGAACCACCCGGCGGCCGTGAAGGTGAAGAACACAGGTGAGCCCCGCCCCCACGGGTCTGGGGGTTCCCCACCCTGAAATGCCCAATAACCCCTCCAGGCGCCCCTATACACTTCCTAGTCCCCCCAGACACCCTCCCCCAACCCTGTCCTGGGTCCGCCAAAACATCCCACACACCCCCAGATCGTTAAAGACCCCCCAAAGCCCAAGGGTCCCCCAATTCCCTTCCTGGACCCCCAACATCTTCCACAGGTCTCCCCCAACACCCCTAGAGTCCCCCCACCCCCAAAAATCCCCTAGACCTCTTCTGGACCCCCTATAGACACGCAGTGCCCCCCTCAACCACTCCCAATTCCCAGCACTCCCCGTACAACCCCCAAACGCCTTCTGCAGCCTCAGAGCCCCTCCAAACACCCCACACACCCTCATGTACCCCCTAGAGACACCCAGCACCCCACCAACGCCCTCTTTGGAGCCCTCAGAACCCCCCAAATGTTCTTGAGGACATATAGGGGGAGAAGAGACTGGGGGCAATCCCAAAGGTGGGGGAGGTAAGGGAGGGGATTTTGGAGGTCTCCATACCTCCCTGGTGCAATTTTGGGGTGTCACTGCTTTATTGGCCCCACCATGGGTTGAGGGTGCCCAGGTGGGCATTCCAGGAGGGTCTCAATGGCCCTAGGGTGGGGAAAGGGAGAGCAAAGGGGGGATTAGGGGCATTTGGGGGAGGTGCAGGGGCAGACCCCTGAAATCTGGGGGCAGGGGTGTCCTACCTAAGGTGTCCCCTTATGGCCCGGTGGTGGCATCGCAGCATCCAGAGGAGGGGGTCACGCAGACGGGCTGGGGGTCCTGCATTTCACAGGGAGTGGCAGTTCCACGAGTGTTCCCCCAGCTCCACACAGGATTTCCTGAGCCAGAAGTGCCTCCCCAACCTACAAGTGCCCCCTCAGCCCCTCAAGGGACCCCTGATCCACAACTGGCCACCGTGGCCCATGAGGGCACCTCCAGCCCCAGCAGTGACCCCTCTGGCCCGCAAGGGTTCATCCAGCCCAACCAGTGACCCCTCTGACCCACAAATGCCCACTAGCCCTCAAGTGACCCCATGAACCTCAAGTGACTCCCTTGCCCACAAGTGACCCCATGATCCCCAAGTGCCCCCCAGCCCTCAAGTGACTCTCTTGCCCACAAGTGACCCCATGATCCCCAAGTGCCCCCCAGCCCTCAAGTGACTCTCTTGCCCACAAGTGACCCCATGGCCCACAAGGCCTCCTCCTCCAGTGCCTCACCCAGTGGCTGCTGCAAGCGCATCCCCTGTAGGCCATCACGAGCACTGCTCCTGATTGGTTGTGGGGCGTCAGGGGGTCACGTGACCTCAAGCCCCGCCCTCCCTGGCCCAGGGGCACAGGAAGCGCCAACCTTGCCGGCCGCAGGGCACCCTGGGAGTCACATGCCTGCCAATCTAGGGCACAACGCAGAGCCCCGAGGCGATCATGTGGCCCACAGAATGGCTCCTGCCGCAAAGGGACATGGGACTCTCGTTTCCCGCAGGGTGGCGCCCTCTGGTGCAGAGATGCACAGACACTGCTGCTGATTTCCCAGGCGGCCTCGTGGGAGTCACGTGACTGTGAGTGTAGTGCCCCCTGCAGGGTATACGGAGAGCTGCTCCTCATTGGCCAGATGATCTCGTGGGTGTCATGTGACCTCCAACATGGCTCCTGCCTACAGGGTTCCTGGGAGGCAGCCTGGGGTGAGGACGTCCCCTGGTGCTTGCAGAAGTGTCTCGTGATTGGCCATGGAACCTCAGGGGGGTCACGTGACTCCAAGGGCACCACTCCATGCAAGGCCCCGGGGGGATCACGTGACCTCTCCCGTGGCACTCCCGGCAGGGCATCCTGGGGAGCAGCAGAGCCCAGCAGGGCCCTGCCCATCAGGGGCGTGTCCAGAGCTGGCTCCTCCCCTCGGCACCGCCTCAAGCGCCATTGGACGAGGGGGTCATCTAGGATGGAGGCGCAGGGGGCGGAGCCAAGCAGAAGCTTCGCCGTCTCTGGCCCGTGAAGGCGGGGCCTGAGCAGGGCCTGGCTGGGGGGAAGGAGAGTGTTGGGGGAGGGGCGAGGACCCCCGAAATGCTGACCCTGCCCCCCCTCGGGGCTGGTGGTCTCGGGAGGAATGTGAGGGGCTGTGGGACGCACTAATGGGCAGAATGGGGGATCCGGGGCATCACCTGGGATCGGCTGTTGGGGGTCCCCGAGGCGCTCTTGGGGAACACGGGGCAAGGGAGTGAACTGGGAGGCATTTAGGGGTCGGGGGTAGCATTTGGGCGCAAGGGGTGCACTTGGAGTCCGGGAATGGGGGAGCAGATTGGGGTCCCCAGGGGGCACTTGGGGATCCCGAGGGGCACTTGAGGCCGGGCTGCTCTCCCACCTCCTTTGCACCAGAAGCTCCGTTCGCTGCTCCAGGCTGAGCCTCTGCGGGGGGAATGCGGGGAGTCACGCGGGGTCCCCCCTGACCCCCCCAAATTCCGCTCTGGTATCCCCCAAGCCCTCCCCCAGCGGACCCCTCAGGCCTCACCCGCTCCATCGCCCACTCTCTCCTTCGGTTTCGCCCCGGCGCTCCGAGCTCGGGCGCTGATTGGTTAAGGGCGGGGACGGGCGGGCCCTGCGGCTAATGGGAGGCGGGGGCGGGGGAAGGCGGGAAGCGGCGGCGCCGAGCGCGGGGGGGGGCGGGGCGGGTCCCTGGGAGGGCTCTGGGGACTCCCGGAGGGCTGCGGGGGCTCTGGAGGCACCGAGAGAGTCCTGGGGGTGTATGTGGGGGTCCCTGGCGGGGACTGCGCGTCTGTGGGCGCCGAGAGATACCCAGGGAGTTTTGGGGGTTACTGGGGTGGTTTTGAGGGTCCCGGAGAGGTTGTTCGGGACCCCCTGGTCGGGGTTTATGGTCGGGGGAGGTTGGTGTGCTTCTGGGCGTCCTAGAGGACATTTGGCGGTCGAGGAGGGTCCCCGTGTGGTTTGGGAGTTCCTTGGGGTGGTTAAAGTGGCAGCTGGGTTCCCGCTGACAGAGACCCCCAATCTCCCCCATGGACCCCCTAAATCTCCCCTGGAATCACCAAGCCCTCCCAGGGACCCCCAAACCCCGACAGGACTCTCTCAGCGCCCCATTGATCCGTAAGCCCGTCCAAGGGAATGACACCAAAATTGGCTGGAAAATAAACTTTGTTACCCAATCTGAAGCGTTAGGAAGCAGGCATTCTTTATCTGTGCAGGACAGACTGAAGGATTTCTCCTTTAATCTGATGTGTGTGGTGAGAATTCACAACAGGGTATGGTCCTGGAGGGAGCACGAATGGGGGTCTCTGGTGGTCATGTTCACGGAATGCTTCCATATGACAGGTGACCTTTTCTTAAATGTGTTCCTTGGGCATGCACTGTTCCTTCTTGGTACATGAGGACAAAAACCCCACTACATTCCTCATTACCTATTTCTCCACTGGCTTCAGCTATGCTTGTGATCCACTGTGCGTACCTTGACATCCTTTCATCGTTTTTGCCAGTTAGTCTTTAAGCTCCATCCGGCACCTTCAGGGCAACTGAAAATTTCCCTTCTCCGTGTCATTTGTCAGGAACCCCAAAACCCTTCCAGGGACCCCCAACAGCCCCCAGGGACTCCCATCTCCATGCAGGGACCTTGTGGTTTGGGGAGTTCAGAGGGCTGAGGGGGTCCCCGGGTAGTTTTGGGGGATCCCCATGTGGTTTTGGGGGTCCCTGAAGGAGGTTGGGAGGTCTCTGTCTCTGGACAATTTTGAGGATCTCTGTGGGGTTCAGGGATTCCTCATTTTTACGTCTTCATTTTAAGACAAAAGCCCTTCAATTCCCTGTTTGCCATCGTCTCTCCTGGCTCCAGCTGATTTTCTTCAGCTTTTTCAGTCATTTGGGCCAGAATTTCCCATTCCCTGGAATTCCCCTCTGGGACTCGGGTCATTAATTTTGGGCAAAAAACATCTGGGTTTGGTCTGTCCTTTCCCCAGGGTCATGGGGCCAGAGGGTACCATGGGGACAGTGATTCTGGGAGTTCAGGGAATTTGGGATGATTGCCGTGGGTCCCACACCTGTTGTGAATCCCTGTGGGTTCCACCCCTGTCACAACGTCCCTGTGGCACTCACACTTTTCACGGTGGGTTCCATTCCTGTCATGTCCCATCCATGACAGGACCCAGCTGCCAGTTCCCAGATTCTCTGGAGCTGTGGGTCATGCCCCTTTGGCCCCTCCCCCCCATCCTGAAATTCTGCTGAATCTGCCCAAATCTGCAGGGTTTGGCTGTGGCTTGGGTGTTTTTCTTTGGGTATAAAAGGAGTGATTTTGGACAAACACTCTGTGTCTGCAGGATCCCAGGAATTGAAGAGCCAAGGGGCTGGTGAGTGGGGAGGCTTCATTCCCCGTTTCTTCCTGGTTTTCCTCATTGTTTGGGGAAGGGCAGAAATTGAGGCTTTTTTCTGCCCACATTTCAGATTTTTTAACCCTTTCCCTTCCCCAGTTTTATGGCTTTTGCTCCCTTTCCCCCGCAAGTTTCATAATTTTATCCTTCTTGGGAATCCCCAAGTAACCCTTTTTCTTCCAAAATGTTGGGCTTTAAACACATTTTTTCCCCCATCCCAAGTTTTTTTATTTTTTGCCCGTTTCCCCCAAATCTCTGAAGTTTGCCATTTTTGTGCACTTTTCCCCCAAATTTCAGATTTTTTGCCTTCATGCCCAAAATTTGGTGAGTATTTTCCCCCTTTTTGAGGCCAAATTGAACATTTGGGAGGGTTTGTGTGGGAGCAGGTGAATGAAGTGTTTTCCTGGATGTTGATCCCCATTTTTGATCCCAATTTGGGGCATGTTGGGCACAAAACAGCCATTTTGACCGAAACTGGTGGGATTTGGGGAAGAAATCATCCTTTCCGTAAAATTTTAGTGTGGATTTGGTGGAAATGGTGTATTGTGGTGGCATCAAGGGGATGGCTTGGCAGGAAGGCTGTGTCAGCATTTTAACCTCATTTTGACAGGAATCTTGGTGATTTGGGTTTAAATTAATCTGGTTTTTAAGTGAATCTGATGAAGATAGAGACTCTGATGTGGCCTGAAGCCAGGGGGGGTGGGGAGGATGGGGGGAGTGATGGTTGCCTCAGCTGTTTAATTCCATTTTGACCACAAGGGGAGGGGTTGAGGAAAAAAAAACACTTGACCCAAAATGCGGCAATTTGGGAAGAAAAACCATTTGTATCCAAATTTGGGGAATTATGGACAAAATTCATGGAGTTTGGAATGTTTGGAGTGGATTTGGGGTCAGTGGGGGCCAAAATAATCCCCAAGACATTTCCATGGGGTGAAAAAATGCATTTGGGGGTACTGAAAGGTGTTTTGGGGTAATTTGGGTGTCATTTGAGGCTTTTGGAGACACCTCTCAGGGCTCACATGGATTTTCCCCATAAAATAATGATTTTTAGTGATTTTGAGTGTTTTTTCACAGGGATGGCACAAGATGGGATCTGGTGGCTCCTCCTCCTTCCCTTTTGTGGTAAGCAAACCCCCTGTTTTCCACACAAAATCCCCAATTTTCCTGGATTTTGTACTTATTACCAGGCTTTTTAGCATATAAAATGAAATCCTGAATCCCTGGGCTTGTTTTTGTGTGAAAATTCCCCTCTTCCCTCATTTTGTATTTTCTCCAACAACCTCTCAGCTGCAGATTTATTATTTTTAGCAAAAAAGCCCTTTTAATTTTTTTAAATCCAAACGCCTTTGGAATCTTTTATTTTTCATGAACGCCTCAATAATTTCAATAGAAAAATCCCATTTTCCTCACTTTCTACAGAAAAAAATTAAAAAGTGCACTTTGTCCTGCTATTTTCAGTTTACTTTTTGGTTGTGGGTTTCTTCGTATGGTGTTTTTGTTGTTGGTTTTTTTTGGTTTTTTTCGGTTTTTTTGTGAGCTAAAATTCTAATGATGAGTTTTAGTGTTTTCCCAGGAAAAAAAACCCAAAAGCTATATGCTGGAATTGTATTTTTTTTTGGGGGGGGGGGAAAGATCTATTTTTAAAAAGGCTTTTTTAATGAAAAAAGTTCTTTTATTTGGTCTTTGTTAATAAAAGCAGTTGGTATTTAAAAAACACAACCCCTTTTATTTCGTATTTTCCTATTTTTTTTTCCAATTTTCATTAAAACCTCTTATCAACCCAATTTTAGATAGTGTTTTAAAGAAAAAAACCTTTTATTCCCTTAATATTTTTTAATTCTTTTTTTAAAATTTATTTTTAAAATTTATTCATTGAGGGGAATAAAAAGCCCTCTTGAACTCTGTTTTAGGTTTCAAGTATTTTTAAAGAAAAAACCTCATTCACTCTGTTCTAATTCTTAAAATCCTAATTGCTCATTTCCCTGTTGATTTTTCTTCAAAATCCCCCTGTAAAAAACCCCTTAAAAACCCTTTTTTATGTATTACTTCAGGAAGCTTCCTTTAATCCTATTTTTTATTCACAGTCAAACCTCTTTATTCCAAGTTCATTCCCTCAAAACATTGAGATTCCATTTTTTTTTCCAAAAAAAAAATCACCAGAATTATGCTTTTTTTACCCAACATTCACAATTACCTATTTTTTCAATTTAAAAAAATCTTTATCATAGATTTTTATATATAGACCGAGTTTTAATCAATTTTTATTTCATTTTGATGGTTTTTTTATCCTGAATATCTAAAAAATTCCTTTTTTTTTTAATTCGGGAGGATAACCACTCTTTTTGACTTATTTTGGGGATAAAAAGGGGTATTTTTTTTGTTTTGTAACATTTTAAAAATCCCTGAAAATATTTTTAATAATTTCAAAGTATCTTTTATTTGTTTATTTTTACTTTTATTTATTTTTATATATTTTATCTATATCCATATCTATATTTCTACTTATATAAAATACCTAAAATTTTAATTGGCTAATACAATTAAATAGTGTAGTTGAATAACATACTATTGACTAATAGGACAACAATTGCTTATTAATACTTACCTATAATTTTATATGTTGTGGATATATTATTAATATGCACAGGCTATAATAGTTATATATGAATGTACAATATAATCTTTTCTGTAATTATATTAAAAATACAATGTATGATCTATTGTTCTATAATTATGTTGTTAGTATTATTATTCTTGATTTGCATTCTTTAGTAAGAATTTCTATGAAAATTCAGTACAAAATTATTTAAATGTTTATATGGATGTATAAAAGATGTGAAATATAAAAAACATTTTAATATTTTGTATTCATATAATATATTAGTGTGTTTATTAATATGGCACACTATATATTGCTATTATATGCAACTATATCCAGTTATTGAGAGGTAATTATAAAATATAGAATAGATATTACTATAAATATAATATATACATCTGTAGATTATTTTACAATGTACTATGACATAGAGTTGCATTATATTATATGAATGACATTATGTTATTGTATTGTAATGTAATTATAACTGCATGCAATGAATGAATATAAAATTTACTAACGCAGTTATATATTATTTTTGTGTTAGAATGTAATAGACACTATTATAATTGTTACATAATTACATATAATGATAGATTACATTGCAATATAGTTTAATGTAATGGTATATTAATTCTATTCTGGCCTACAATATATTCTCTACCTTTGTATTTTTGCTCCTTATTGCTTATTTTTGATTGATTTCTAGAGGGGTTTTTTTTCCCCAGACCGTTTCTATGGAAACAAGAAATAAAATAATTTAAAGTCATTATCTGAATATTTTAATAGAGGAAATATGAATTATCTACTGTTGTATGTAATTATAAAAATAGCATGTAAATTTGTTTTCTATTATGATTAATACTGAAATAAATTCAATAATCACAGCAGTTATTATTGTGTTACTTTAATTATTTTTAATAATTATGGATTTGGATTAAATCTTTGCTGATATTCTATTAAAATTAGGTACAAAATAATGGAAAAATTGCTACTGTATATTTAAATAGAACTATTGAACATTACAGTGTTATAATTAATAGATCTGTATAATAATAACATAGAAAACTATATAACCAAGTTATATAGTGGATAACAAGTATAATAATACAGTAACAGGCTAAAAAAGTAATTGACGTGTTTTTACTGATATATGAGTCCTATATTATTAATATTTTATCAGTGTGCTAATAATTAGTAATATCCTAAAGGGTATTACATAATAATATTAATGTATCAATAACACGTGATATAACAGTATAAATACCTAGTCATATTGCTGTATTAGGGAGAGTATTTTATAGAATTAATATTAGTTAATGACACATTATTTCATATTATTAACACATTGATGTATTTTAATATTTTGTCAATAGAACATATAAATAAGAGTTTAATATTTATACATTAATATTTATAGTTTTATTCAAATGTTGTTTATTAACATAATAAACTAAATATAATTTCTATTATGATTGTATGTAAAAAGAGACTTTATAAATTGGATACTGCAGTCATATCTTTAAAGTAATGTCAGTACAATTCCTACTATAAAATAGGAAAATTGGTATATAAACACATATAAAATTGATATTAAAAATCAATATAAAAATATAAAAGCCCCTTTATTCAACCCCCTTGGTTGATATAAAAATTAACCAAGGCCCCGTTTTCCCCCTGTTTTCCCAGCATTCTCCAGTGCCAGCTACCGGGGCCGGGAGTTCCTGGCCGTGTTCCCACAGAATGATGATGAGTCTTCTAGTGCCTACCTGCAGCTACTGCTCACTTCCTATGGCCCTGACGACACCCAGGTGTCGGTGACACTTCGTGGCGGCTCCATCACCCAGAATGTCACCCTGAGGCCAGATGTCACTGTGCCCTTGCCCCTCCCCGCTAACCTGGAACTCACTGGAAGCCGCACTTCCCATAAAACCTTGGTGGTCCAGGCCAGCGCTGACATCTCCGTGGTGGCTGTCAGCACCAAAGGCTACACCGTGGGTGCCACTGCCCTCCTGCCTGTGGAGAGTCTGGGCACCAGGTACTACGTGGTGACACCCCTTGGGAACAACACTTATGGCATGGCCGAGTTTGTGGTGGCCGCCGGCGCCACCACCACCGCTGTCAGCATCACCACCACCACCACTTTCCACTATGCCGGGGCCACCTACATCCCTGGTGCCGTGCTGCGCCTGTTCCTGCAGCCCTACCACAGCTTGCAGCTCCAGAGCAGCCAGGACTTCACTGGCACAGTCGTGATGTCCGACACCCCTGTGGCCGTCCTCAGTGGCCACACCTGTGTCAAGGTGTCTGCTGGCTTTGACTTCGTGGTGGAGCAGCTCCTGCCAATGACAGAGTGGGGGAGGACCTATGTGGTGCCACCGAACCCGCTGCAGGCAGGCGCTGACTTTGTTTATGTGGTGACGGATGAAGACAACACCATCACCTACAACACCGGGAGCGGGAATGCCACTGTGGCCATGGTGGCAGGGGCGGTGCAGATGTTTGTGGTGAACCGTAACTCCCACCTGTACATCAGTGCTGTGGTGGCAGTGCAGGTGGTGTTTTTCTTCAGCGGGTCATCTTGGCAAGATCCCTTCCTCCTTGTTGTCCCACCTGTCAACGCTCACTGCACTGCATTCCGCTTCAGCAACGTGCCCAGCCAGAATAACCATGCCATCCTCATTGAACCCACCACTGCCACTGCCACTACCACCCTCAACCATCGGCCAGACAACACCGTGGCATGGCAGGCCATTCCTGGCACAGATTTCTCCTGGGCCAGCATCACCGTGAGCGCAACGATGCAGAGCGCCGAGAACTCGCAGGTGCCTATTGGCCTCCTGGTGTTTGGGTTCCAGAGTCACACTGGATACGGCTTCCCTGGGCTCTGTGCCGCCAGTGAGTACAGTCAGTCCATTGTTGCATCACTCCAACGGTTGGGTGTTGTCCAGTTGACCATTCACAGGGTTTCCCCTCCTTTTCAGTCCCCATACCGCTCTCCTGTGAGGATTTGGTATGCAAGGAGAGGTGTGAGATGGTGTATGGACAACCGGAGTGCATCCAGGAGATTTTCTCCACCTGTTGGCTCGCTGGCGGGCCACACTACCGGAGTTTTGATGGAAAATCCTTTGATTTCATGGGAACATGTACCTACACCTTGACCACCATCTGCAATCCGGATCCTACCCTTCCTGCCTTCTCTGTTGAAGTCAAAAAGGAGAAACAGGAGAACTCCAAAGTTTCCTCCATCGGGTCCATCACCGTCCATGTTGACAACATCACTGTCACTGCTGTCCGGTCAGAGAACGGGATGGTGAGGGTAAGCAAAAAACCATCATCATTCCCAAATTCCAAGTAATGTCATGGAATTTCACTGCAATTCCATATTTAGCAATGATCTTGAGGGTCTTTTCCTAAATAATTTCAGGATTTGCTGGTGTGCAGGTAACCCTTGCATGAAAACACTTCCTGTCTTCTTCATCTCCATGTATTGCCCAATTTTGATGGGTTTTGGTTGTGTTGATGGTTGTTGTTGTCCTGCAGGTGAGCAACCTCCGCTCGCGCCTCCCCATCTCCCTCTCCCATGGGAAGCTCTGCATCTACCAGAAGGGTAAATCCATGTTGATCCACTCGGATTTCAACCTGAAGGTCCTCTACAACTGGGACGATCATGTAGTGATCAAGCTTCCGGCTACTCTTTCTGGAAAAGTCTGCGGAATGTGTGGGAACAACAACGAGGACCCCCAAGATGACGCCCTCTCTCCTGATGGAAAACAGGTGTGGGATATTGTGGAGCTGGGGAGGAGCTGGAAGGTGGCCAGTGAGAGTGGCTGCTGCCAGGACACCTGTGACGGCGACTGTGGGCGGTGCAGATGGGACCAGGTGGTGGCATACAAGGCAGAAACCTGGTGTGGGAAGTTGTCCCATCATTCTGGGCCATTCCAGTCATGTCATGACACTATCAGGCCCAATATCTACGTGAAGAACTGTATCAATGACCTGTGTGCCAATGAGGGACGTCATGATGTGCTGTGCCACGCCCTCCAGATCTATGCTGATGACTGCCAGGAGGAGGGGATCAATGTTTCCGATTGGAGGACAACAGTGGGATGTCGTGAGTAGAGGGTGGTTGGGTAAAATACTCCTTGGGGTGGGCGGAACCTAATTAATGTGGGACTGAAGATCCATGGGATCATGGGTTGGGAAAGGTTATGGCAGCAGATCCAGGCAGGAAGGCCATGGAATTCCATACAGACTCCAGAAAGTCCAGGTGGAAGGCCTAGGAAGTCTGTGGAGACTTCAGAAAACCTATGGAGCCTCCAGGATATCTGTGTAGATAGTCAAAGAAGTCTCTCCCGCCATGTGCCACTGCACCCTGACCACTGTCTCCCTCCCTGTCCAGCTCTCACTTGCCCGCCCAACAGCACCTACAGCACCTGTGGCCTTGCCTGCCCTGCCACCTGCAACATTCCTGCTGTGTCATCCAGCTGCACTGCTGTCACCACCTGCGTGGACACCTGCGTGTGCCATGAGGGCCTTGTCCTTGATGGCAACACCTGCATACCCCCCTCTGAATGTGGCTGTGTCTTTCGGGGTCTCTTCTGTGGCCTTGGTGAGGAATTTTGGGGTGACCTCACCTGCACCCAACGCTGCGTTTGTGACGCGGAGCAGCGGCAGGTGGTGTGCCGGGATTCTGGTTGTGGCGCCAAGGGGGAATGCCGAGTGGAGGAGGGGATCCAGGATTGTTATCCCAAAATTTCTGGGGTCTGCACTGCTGTTGGAGCCACCCACTACGAGACCTTTGATGGCAAGAGGTTCATCTTCCAGGGGACATGTACCTACCTGTTGGTTGGGTTATGTGAGGACACCCCAAATTTGGTGGGATTCCAGGTATTGGTGCAGAATGGCCACCGGCGTGACAAGCTCATGTCATCCATTGCTGTGGTGACAGTCAAAGTCTACAACAAAACCATCAGCATCAGCAGGGAACACCCTGGAAAAATCATGGTGAGTTTAGGGAATGATCCCTTATCTTTTCACCACATTCTGCACCTCATCCCAAACCTCATCCCATTAACAAGTGCTTAAATCTGAAATGTAATAGAATCAATGTCATTTGGGTGTTGCAGCTGTTGAAAGCGGAATTGGAATTTGCCATCAGACCCAAAAGTTATCAATTTTTATGGTTTTCTCCCCAGATCAATGAGTGGTTGATCAGCCTCCTTTTGGGACTTGGACCTTCTCACCCTCTTAAATCCCAAATTTAATTCAATTCAAAATTTAATTAAATCAATGCTTTTTGATTGCTCTGGCTGTTGAAAATAGTTGGAATTTACCATCAGACTCCAAATTTGATCACTTTTTATGGTTTTCTCTCCAGATTGATGAGCAGTTAGTCAATCTCCCGTATCGCTACAGTGAAAGAAAGATTGTTGTCTATCGTGACGGGCAGGACGTGGTGGTAGAGACCAATTTTGGCCTCGTTGTCACCTGCGACTGGTACAGCCACGTCACCGTCACAGTGCCCAGTGGCTTCGCCAACGCCCTGTGTGGGCTTTGTGGGAACTACAATGGCGCCGCCAGCGACGACATGTGACATCAGACCCAGATGCCTTTGGGAGCAGCTGGAAGGTCACAGATGTCCCAGGATGTGGTGAGAGGTCAACAGTGGAATGTTCCAGCACTGTTGCACCTTCCCGGCTTCAACAGCAAGTATCTGGGAAGGGGTGTGAAATTATTTTGGAAGCGGATGGACCTTTTGGAGCATGTCATGGTCATGTTGATGCCCACCAGTACTTCCAGAGCTGCATCCATGACTCCTGCCTGTTCCCTGATCAGGAAGAAGGGATGTGTGCAATCATTGCCCTCTACGCCACCAGATGCCAGACTGCTGGTGTGTCCATTGGGAGGTGGAGGACAGATAATTTCTGCTGTAAGTTGGGATAATGGGAGGGATTTTCCTTCAGCAGTATCCAGAGGATCTGCAAGTCTGCTCCAAATCCATGTATGAACAAGCCAGAGGTGGGTGTGAATCCAGTGGGAATTCCACCCAAACTCTTGGTTGATCCCATAATCCACCCAAAATAAACCCTTCCTAAGGTAGCTGTCTCATCTGGAATAAGTAACCCCTTCTAAATCTCCAGTTTCCTGGTGTTGGCTACAAAATGGATAATTTAGCGGGCCAACCACCAAAAAATGCACCAAAAATAGTGGAATTGTGTTAAAGGGATCCAGCTTGGAGGTCAGTTGAGGACCCAGTGTGGAGCAATTCTTTGGGTGAATGTTGCATTTTTCTCCATGAAAATGTTGGAAATTGAGTGGTTTAGCAGTAAGAATTCCTATTGTAATGGGCTGGCATATTCTTTATGGATGATCATTGGATCGTCATCAGATAATCATTGGGTCATCATTTGATGATGCCCCTCATCACATCCGCAGGGAGGAAAATTGAGGGTTTGCCATGAAACTGGGCTAAAAATCTCTGTATTTGGTGAAGTTTGCTCCTGAATTCCAGGAAATTTCCAGGATTTGGCTTGGAATTTCCTGGTTCCTCAGGAATCCCATTGTCTCCCGGCAGATATTCCCTGTCCTTCCAACAGCTCCTATGAGCTCTGCTCGCACACCTGCCAGCACACCTGCGGCGCTGACTCTGCCACGTGCCCAGGGCGGTGCCGTGAGGGCTGCACGTGTCAGGATGGTTTCATGCTCAGCGGCGATGAGTGCGTCCCCATGTCCCACTGTGGCTGCAGCCACCACGGAGTCTACTACAAAGAGGGGGAGACGTTCTACCCCACAGAGCAGGAGATGTGCCAGTGCCTCTCTGGTGGCACTGTGAAGTGCCAAAATACTTCCTGTCCTGATAGCCGCCCTGGGAAGGTCATTGATGGTGTCTTCCAGTGTCCCTTGCAGGTGTCCAGCACCTGCGTGGCCACAGGTGACCACACCTATGTCAGCTTTGATGGGATGGCCTTCAACATCACTGGTACTTGTTCCTACATCCTCACCCAGACCTGCACAGGTGACAACGCGACATCATTTACTGTCACAATCCAGAAGGAGGCGCGGCAGAAGGGGAAGGTCTCTGGGATACAAGCATTGTCTGTGGAAGTCTATGGGGTCACCTTGACCTTGAAACAAGGAGAGAGGGCAGATGTCATGGTAAGGTGGCACTTGATGTTCCAGATCTCATGGGATGCCCCCCAAATTGGGTTTCCTTGATGCAAGAGACACCTCAGCCCATCTCCAAGCCCAGTCCATACTCCTGCCAACCTTTCTTTGTAAGCAAGGTCTGTAAATGCACTAAAACTTTGGTGGGAAAGTGTTTTCCCTAAATTTTTTGTTCTACCTCAATCAGCCGCAAATCTGTGCTTCCTTGATGAGGGGAGCCCTCACTCCATCTGCAAGACTAATCCATTCTCGTCCGAACTTTTCCTTCCAAGTGGGATCCACAAATGTGTCAGAATATTGTTTGGAAGATGTTTTCCCAAAATTTTTTGTCTCACCTTCTCACTGGAGGACTCTTCCTTCTCTATCCCAGGTGGATTCCATCTCCCACCACCTCCCCACCATCCTGAGAGAGGGACAGGTCCAGGTCTATGTACATGGGACAGGTGTCCTGCTCCGCACTGACTTCAGCCTCGTTGTCCACTATGACCTTGTCCAGCACGTGATGGTCACAGTCCCCCAGACCTACATGGGGCGCCTGTGTGGCCTCTGTGGCAACTACAATGGCCAACGCAATGACGATTTCCAGCTCTCCAGTGGCCAACTGGCTCCAGATGCAACAGCCTTTGGATCTGCATGGAAAACAACAGACACGCCTTGCGATGACACCTGTCCCAAGGATGAGTGTCCCACCTGCCCAGAGGAGAAAGTGGCAGTCCTCCAAAGACCCAACTACTGTGGCCTCCTCACGGCCCCCGAAGGTCCCTTTGGCTCCTGCCATCGCATGATCGACCCCATCCCGTATTCCCAATCCTGCATCCATGACCTCTGTATGACGGGAGGGGACACGCATGTCCTGTGCCAGAATATCTAGAGCTATGTCACCATGTGCCAACATGCCGGAGTCACTGTGAAGGCTTGGAGGACACCATCCTTCTGCCGTGAGTTTTGGGAGGGCACAAGGGAAAATGTCCTGTTTGGGGTTGGGAAGATCTCCAGGCGATACTGGAGTTTGGGGGAGCACAGGCGGGGAATGTTCCCTGTTTGGGTGTGGGTGACAGTGGTGACACCATGGGGTGATGGGATGAGCTTTAAGGTCCCTTCCAATACAACTCAATCCATGATTCCATGAAAATTCCAGCCCTCACCTGCCCAGCCAACAGCACCTACTCCATTTGCACTAACACCTGTGCCAACACCTGTGCTGGAAATGCCACCACCTGTCCCCAAACCTGCACTGAGGGCTGCCAGTGCTATCAGGGCTTTGTCTTTGATGGACACAGTTGAATTCCTGAGGAGCACTGCGGATGCTTTAGCGATGAGGAATACTATAAGGTAGTATTTCTGCCCTTTTTTCCTGTTTTTAGGCATTTATGTCTTTTTTCCCTTCATTTTTTCCCTATTTTTATACATTTGCTTCCTTTTTTTCTTTCATTTCCTTCTTCCTTCTTCTATTTTTATGTCTTTAGCTATATTTTTCCTCATTTGTTTTCTCTTCTCTCCTATTTTTCTGCATTTGCCTGTTTTCATGTTGTTTTCTTTTTTTCCTAGCCTAATGTATTTACATTTTAAAAGTTAATTTCCCCCATTAAAAATTAATTTCCCCCTATTTTTATGCATTTACACCTTTACTTCTTGCATTTCCCCCTATTTTTCTATCTCATTTTCCCACCATTTTTCCCCTTTCCATCCCCCTATTTTTATGTCATATTTCTCTTGCATTTCCTTTCTTTTCCTCTATTTTTAGGCAGTGAAATCTTTTTTCTTGCCTGTATTTCTCCCTGTTATACATTTGCATTTCTTTTTCTGCATTTCCCACATTTTTCCTATAATTATGCTTTTCCCCAGCATTTCCCCCCTATTTTTATGCATTTATGTCTTTTTTTCCCTGCATTTCCCCCTTTTCCTCTATTTATAGGAAAGGTAAGTATGTACATCCCTTTGCCTTGCAATTTGTTCACTATTTTCCCTATTCTTCTCCATTTATGCCCTTTTTTTCTGCATTTTTTCTTTATATCCCCTATTTTCATGGGTTTCCCTTTCTCCCTTCTCCCTCCCCACAGCCCCATGAGATGCTTTTCAGGGATCACTGCCAGTGCCGTTGCACCTGTGTCCCTGGCCAGGGCCTTACCTGCCATGAGCACACTTGCACTGAGGACGAATCCTGCGAAATCCGGGAAGGGGTCTTGGGATGCATCAATAAAAGTGAGGAAAAATGAGGGAAAAGGGGACTTTAGATGCAAAGTGGATCTGGGGATGCTTGAGGGGTTGACTGTGGAAAAAAGGGAAAGGGAGGTGGAGGGAACAGAATCCTGCGTGTGTCACTAAGCCTCAGGGATGGGGCAATTCTTCTGATGGTTTCTCCTAAGGTTTCTCCCATCCCATGGCTTCTTCTGTGGTCTTTCCCATGGTTTTTCTCATTGTTTTTCCCGTGGTCTTTCCCATGGTTTTCCATCCCATGATTTCTCCCATGGTTCATTCCACTACTGTTCCCATAATTTCTTCCATACGGTGATTTTTCCTATTCCGTGGTCTTTCTCATCTCAGAGTTTTCTCTCTCATGTGAGTTACCCCCAATTTTTTCCCTATCCTTTTCCCCAGCCCATGGCTTCCTGCAGTGTTTATCTCCTATTTCACCCAGCCCACGGCTCATCCCGCTCTCCCTCTCCTCCCAGACCCCTGCAAGTCCCTGCACTGCCGCCCCAAGGAGCGCTGCCGGCCCCATGGTGCCCAATCCCGCTGTGTCCCAGCCCTGGTTGCCACGTGCTGGGCATGGGGTGACCCACACTTCCGCACCTTCGACGGCCTTGACTTCGACTTCCAAGGAACCTGCACCTACACCATGGCCGAATCCCATGGAAATGACCCTGGGCTGGTGCCCTTCAGGGTTGAGGCCAAGAACGATATCCGTGGCGGGATCCAATCTGTGTCCTATGTCTCCTTGGTCAATGTTGACGTCTACGGACAACGCATCTCCTTCCGCCGGAATGAAGTTGGAAAAGTCCGGGTGAGTTGGGTGGAAATATGAGATTTTGGGCTTTTCCCCCACTTTTTGCTTCATCCAGCCAGTGCCGATGTTATTTTGGGATAAATCAGTCAGATTGGGAGATGGATTGTTGAAATGTTGGGATATTTTGGGAATAAAATGTTTGGATATGTCAGGAATAAAAAGTTGAGAAATGGTGGGAACAAAATATGGGAAAGAGAATATCTGGAAATTTCAGGAACAGAATGTTGTGATAAACTTGGAATAAGATGTTGGGATTTGTTAGGAATGAAATGTTGGGGTATGTCAGCAATAAAACAGGATATGCCAGGAATAAGATGTTGAGATAAACTGGGATAAAATGTTGGTGTGTCTAGAGAATAAAATATTTGGGTATTTCAGGAATAAAATGTTGGGATGCAGCAGGGATAAAATACTCTGGGGTGTTTGGATATTTTGGGAATAAAACATTGGGTCATAGTGGGAAGAGAATGTTGGGGTATGTCAGTAGCAAAATATGGCAGGAATATAATGTTGGGATATGTAAGATGTAAAATGTTGGGATATGAAGCAATTTAGCATTGGAATATGCTGGGAATAAAGAATGGGGCTATGTGGGGAATAGAATATTAGGGTACATTTGGAATAAAATATTGGTGTATGTTGAGAATAAAACATTGAGATAACTGGGAACGTTGGGCCGTCGGCAGGTGAATGGGGAGGTAACGCTGCTCCCAGTGCTCCTGGCAGATGGGAAGGTGCGGGTCCGTCCCAGTGGGCTCCGTGTTGCTCTGGAGACAGACTTTGGTCTCCGGGTCTCCTATGACTGGAACTGGCACCTCCTGATCGACCTCCCCAGCAGCTACTTCCGCCATGTCCGCGGCCTCTGCGGGAATTTCAACCTCAAGCCCCTCAACGACATCCCCGAGGCTGGTGACAACATCACTGCCATTGTCACATGGGCCAAAAGCTGGAAAAGTGCTGACTCTGAGGCCAATGACCCAATTTGTTGGGACTATTGTGATGGAACATGCCCAGTGTGTGATGAGGATAAGAAGGAGCTTTATGGCGGGAACCAATATTGTGGGATCATCAAAAAATCCTTCCAGGGACCCTTCAGAGCATGTCACAACATAGTGAAGCCTCAAGACTTCTATCACAGCTGCCTGTCAGACCTATGCCTGAGTGATGGGGCGAGGTCGATCCTCTGCCAGGTGCTGGAGACATACGCGGCAACGTGTCGGAAGCGTGGAGCTGTGGTCCATGACTGGAGGACGCCATCAGGATGCCATAAGAGCTGGGGTTTTCTTTGAGAAGGGAAGGAGCCAGAGTGGGGGAGGAGGGGAATGGAGTGGGATCCATCCTGGGTTGAAGCCTTCAAATCCCTCAGGTGATCCTTGCAAGTTCTCCAGAACTGTCTTCTGGTGTTCCAGCCTCTTCTTTGTGGCCCAGAACTCACCACATCTTTCTAAGAATCCATACCACATTTTCCAGATCTTTCCCACATGAGCCAGGCCCTTACACTTGTGTCCCAGATGTATCCCACACCCATCCTGCATTTTCAAGACCCTTGCCACATATTCCAGGCCTTTATCCTTGTGTCCCAGACCTCATCCTGTGCATTCCAGACCCCATGCCACATGGCCCAGACTATTGCCACATGGCTCAGACCTCATGCCACTTGTCCCAGTCTCTTCCCATGTTTCCCAGACCTTCCTCCTTACAATCCAGACTCTTTTTGTTTTCCAGACCCTTCCCCATGTTTGAGACCCTTTCCCAATCCCCATCCACTTTGTTGAATGCTGTCCACTCCCCTAATCCCTCCCTCACCCCAGTTTCCTCCCCCTGCAGCCTTACCTTGCCCTGAAAACAGCCACTATGAGCCCTGCGGCAACGCCTGTCCAACCACCTGCTCTGACTGGGACAGTCCAACCACCTGTGACCAGCCCTGCGTGGAGACCTGTGCCTGTAACACTGGCCACGTGCTCGGTGGCGGACAGTGCGTACCAGTGTCCCGCTGTGGCTGCACCCGTGATGGCCGCTACTACCGCCCTGGTGAGGAGTTTTGGGGCGATGAGACCTGTCGCTCCAGATGCAGGTGTGACACGGAGCTGGGAATGGTGGTATGCGAGGACTCCAGGTGTAAGCCGGGTGAGGTGTGCGCGGTGGTGAAGGGCGTGCGGCGGTGCGTGGCCAACAGCCGCTCCATCTGCGTGGCCACTGGTGACCCCCACTATACCACCTTCGATGGGCACCGCTACGACTTTATGGGTACCTGTGTCTACCTGTTGGCTGGGCTCTGCTCCACTGACCCCACCCTCATCCCCTTTGCCGTCACTGTGGAGAACAATCACCGTGGCAGCCACCTGGTCTCCTTCACCAAGGTGGTCACCATGGAGGTGTACAACATGACCCTCAGCCTCAGCCAGGAACATCCCCGGAAGGTCAAGGTAGGGATGAAGGAGATGATGGGGGTGGTTCAGAGTCATTGCATGGCATCTGGGGAGGGCTCAAAGTCGTGGTATGGTCTTCAGGTGCATTTCAAGGTCATCACATGACACCTGGGTGGAGTTTCAAGTCCTTGTAAGGTGTTTAGGTGGGTTTCGAAGTAATTTCAAGGCATCTGATTGGGTTTCGAGATCCTTCTATGGTGTTCAGGTGGGTTTCAAAGTCATTGGGGTGGCATCTGGGTGGGCTACAAAATCACCTTGGTAGGCTTCAAAGTCATTGCATGGTGTCTTGGTGGGCTACAAAGCCCTTGTGTGGCATCTGGGTGGGTTTCAGGGTCATTCTATGGCATTGGGTAAGGTTTCAAGGTCATTGTATGGTCTTCAGGTGGGTTTCAAGGTCATCATGTGGCATCTAGGTGGTCTTCAAGGTAATCCTTTGACACCTGGGTGGGTTTCAACTTCATTGTCTTGACCTCATGCCACCCACGGTTCTCTTTCCCAGGTTAATGGTGTCCTGTTGGACCTTCCCTTCACCCACAACCAGCAGCTCCAGGTGTCTCTCCGTGGCGTCCACGGCTTCATCACCACTGACGTGGGTGTCACTGTCACTTTTGACTGGTACAGCTATGCCCGTGTCATCGTCCCCAACACCTATGCTGGCGCCGTCTGCGGCCTCTGCGGTAATGCCAATGGTGACCCCCATGATGACTTTGTCACCCACGATGGCCGCCGTGCTGACAACGAGACGCACCTGGGGGACAGCTGGAAGGTTGGCGATGTCCCTGGGTGCTCACCTGGGTGCAGTGAGGGATGCCAGGTGTGCAGCGACGCCCAGAAACGTGCCTACCGTGGGGACAAGCACTGCGGGCTGCTGGTGAAGAAACGGGGGCCCTTTGCCGCCTGCCACGACGTCATCGACCCCACCCCTTACTTGGATGACTGTCTCTTTGATGCCTGCCTGTACGAGGGACACCAGGACACCGTGTGCCAGGCCATTGGCGCCTATGTTGCTGCGTGCCAGAGCCAGGGCGCTGCCGTGCGGCCGTGGTGCACAACTGCCTTCTGCAGTATGGGGAGACTTGGGGGCCTTGGGAGAGTAAGGGGCCTTTTGGAGGGCAGAGAGGGACACAGGGGTTAGGCAAGGAGTTTTGGGCTGTCCGTGGAGGATTCTGAGGTGTCTGGCAGGCGGAAGGAGGGTTGGGGCTCTCTATGGAGGCTTTGGGCTGTCCATGGCCGGTTTGTGGTGTTCCCAGGGGTTTTTGGGTCTCCATGGGGAGCTTTAGGGCGTCAGTGGAAGTTTTGGGGTGTCCATGGGGGGTTTGGGATCTGCATGAGGAGGTGTTGAGGTTTGGATGGGAGGATTTGGAGTTCAGACAAGGGAGTTTAGGGATGTCCCTGGGGAGTTTGGGAATTTGGGGCCTGCATGGGGAGTTTTGGGGCATTCATGGGAATTTGGGGTATCCATGAGGGTTTTGAGGGTTTGCAGGGAGTTTTTTGTGTCCATGGGGATTTTTGTCCTTCTCCCTTCCTGACAGGTCCCGTGTGTCCCCCAAATCAGCACTATGAGCTCTGCGGGTCCCCCTGCCCCCCCACCTGCCAAGGCGAAGCTGGACCTCAGGACTGCTCTGATGCCTCCACATGCACTGAAGGTTGTTTCTGCAATCCCGGATTTTTCCGGAGTGGGGATCACTGTGTGCCCCTCCCCCAGTGTGGCTGTGTTTTGGAGGGCCGCTACTACCCCCGGGGGGTGCAGTTTTACCCTGAGCCCCCCTGCACTCAGTGCTGCGTCTGCTTCGAAAATGGGGGGCTGGAGTGTCACCCCACTCCAGGCTGCTCCAGTGACGAGGAATGCACAGTGCAGGATGGGGTGCTGGGGTGCCACCCCCGCACCTGCAGACAGTGCCAGGTTTTGGGGGCAGGGGCTTACAGTACCTTCGATGGGCACCTGGGGAATTGTGGGGGGTCCTGCACCCTCCTGCTGCTGCAGTTGGAGAGGGGTGAGCCTGAAGAAGAGCTGGAGTCTATCACAGTGGCCTTGGAGCAGGAGGACACACAAGTGCAGCGGGTGACGGTGATGGCACACGGAGTGACCGTGGTGATGGACAGGGGACAGCAGTGGGAGGTGACGGTGAGTGGAGGGCCTGGGGCCTTGGGGGGATGCAAGCTCCAGTTTTGGAGACAAAAATATTTGGGGGACAAAAAGAGGGATGGAAATGGGGTTTTGGGAGGTGCAGCACTGAGGAAAGGCCTGGTTTAGGGTGAAAGCTCTGACTTTGAGGTGCATGCCCCGTTTTGTGGGTGCAAGCCATGTTTTGGGACAAAGCTTTTGGGGGTGCAAGCCTAGTTTGGCAGGTACAAACCGTGTTTTGGGGGATAAAAAGGGGTTGGGTGAAAAAGAGGGGGTAAAAATGGGATTTTGAGGGACATGGCAGTGGGGAAGGGGTTATTTGGGGGTGTAAGGGCTGCTTTTGGGGTACACACACTGCTTCTGGTGAGCACTCTTGGGACCCTTTCTGGAGTGCTAAACCAGGGTTTGGGGTGCAGACCGTGATTTTGGGGTTGAAAACTCTCTTTTTGGAGTGTAATCACCGTCCCTTTTTGGGATGTAAACCTTGAGTTTAAGGTGCACAGAAGAAGTCTAGACTCTAGTTTTGGGGGTGCAAACCTGTTTTTGGGGATGCAAACCTTATTTTGGGAGGTTAACCCCACCTTTGGTGATCCGACTTCCCTTTCGAGATGCTCACACCGTTTTCCCCAGGTGGATGGCGAGCGCCACTTGCTGCCACTGTGGCTGCGTGGGGGCGCGGTGGGGGTGGCGCAGGTGGGGTCCCACCGACTGCTCCAGGTCCAGGGGGGCCCCAAAATCCTCTACGACGGCAAGGCGTATGCAGTGCTGACGCTGCCCCCCTCATCCCGCTGCCCCCGGGGCCTCTGCGGCAACTTCAACGGGGACCCCAAGGACGACGACCCCGACGGGGAGGCTCTGGGTGGCCTCCCCCAAACTGCACCCGCCTGGCGCCCGCCCCCAGCTGCTCCCCGGCCCAGGCGCGGCGCTGCGCGGTGCTGGCAGACCCCGAGGGACCCTTTGTGGGCTCTCACGGGGCGGTGCCGCCCCGCACGTACCGGGTGACCTGCGAGCGCCAAGTGTGCGGGGGAGGTGGCGACCCCTGCCCCAGCTTTCAGGGCTATGCAGCCGCGTGCCAGGCAGCCGGAGGCGCTCTCCGGGAGTGGCGGGAGACCACGGGTTGCCGTGAGTAAATGGAGGGGTCGGGAATTTGAGGTGACAGGAAGTTTGGAGTTGGGAATTTGGGGTGGTGATGTTTTGGGAGGATGGGAATTTAGGGCTCAGAATTTTTGTGGGGTCAAGAATTCTGCAGGGAGTGGAAATTTTGGTGGGGGTGGGAATCTGGAGGTCTGAGGGAGTGGAATGGAACAGGGGCTCATTCCTGCATGGAAAAAGGGTACATGTCCGCATTTCTAAGCCCCCATCTGTAGAATGCCCAAATCACCCCTCCCCCCCCAAAACGGCAAGCCTGTGTCCTGCAGTGGAACCCTGTGCAACCAGGAGGGCCCTCCCGATGTCCCACAGTGGGAGCCCCATGGGACCACCCACCCCAAAGATGGGATGGCATTGATCCCAGGAGATACCTGTTGACCCCAGATGATCTCCCAGTAGCCCCATTGACCCCCTTTGTTTCTTCCCTCCCTCTCCCAGCTCTCACCTGCCTCCCCCCAAGAGCCACTACCAGCTGTGTGCCCGCACCTGTGAGCACACCTGCGCAGGTGTGTCGGCCCTGCCCCCCTGCAGCGAGCGCTGCTTTGAGGGGTGTCAGTGCGCCGAGGGGCTGCTGTTCGACGGCGCCCGCTGCGTCCCCCTGGGGACCTGCGGCTGCCTCCACCAGGGGCGCTACTTCCAGGTGGGTGTGGCCCCGGTGCCTCCCAATACAGCCCAATTCCAGCCCTAGCTCCTTCCAGGCTCCCCATGTTGATGCCGGGTCCCTTCAGTGTGCCTCCCACAGTGTTCCCAGTCCCTGCCAGTACACCCCAGTTCCCCACCAGTCCTTTCCGGTTTCCTACCGAGTGACCCCCCAGTGTCTCCAGTCCCTCCCAGTACATCCCAGTTCCTTCCAGTGTGCCCTCCCCAGTGTTCCCAGTCCCCTCCAGTTTGCCTCACAGTCCCTCCAAGTGCAACACAGTTCCTCCCCATCCCTTCCAGTCTCCCCCAGCTGATCCCAGGTCCCTCCAATGTGCCTCCCACAGTGTTCCCAGTCCCTCCCAGTACTCCCCAGCATCCCCCATGTCACCATTTCTCCCCAGTGTACCCTACTTGCCCCAAACACATCCCCCTGTGCATCCCCCTTTGCCCCAGGGTCTCTCCTCCCCTCCAGTCTCCCCCGGTATTCCCTGTATTGTCCACAGTGCCTCCCAGGGTATTCGAGTCCCCCCCCACTTTCCCCCACAGTGTTCCAAATCCCTCCCAGTTTGTCTCTGTTCCCCCCACAGTGCCTCCCAATGCATCCCAGTCCCTTAGTGGGGGGACTTAGTGTCCTTCCCCATGTCTCCCAGCATGTTCCAGTGTTCCTCTGTGTCTCCACCAGTGTCCCCCAGCACGTGCCAGTGCCCTCAATGGGGGGACATGAGCACACACTGGGGACATGCTGGTGGTCCCCATGGGCACCAACTGGGGATATGGAGACACACGGGGAAATGGGAGACATGGGTCCCCTTCCCCCCTCCCACGACACCTCACAGCATCATCATCCCCATTTTTTTGGCCATTTAAAGCTACTTTTCCCCACTTTCTATATTTTATCCATGGAAAACAGATTGCTGAGACCATCCTGACCCCTGACTGCTCCCAATCCTGCACCTGCCGGGGGCCCGGGGGCCTCCAGTGCCACCCCTTCACTTGTCCTATCAGCCACACCTGCGGCCTCCGTGACAGCGTCCGCACCTGCATTGCACACCCAGGGCGCTGTGCCCTGTCCCCTGCCACCCGCTTTGTCACCTTTGACGGTGTCACTGGAGCCACCCTGGCCACCGGCATCTATGTGGTGGCCAGCGTGTGTGACCCCCGGGACCCTGCATGGTTCCGGCTGCTGGGGGACATCAGGGACATTGGGGACCAGCCGGCAGTGGTGGCACTTCACCTCTTCACCCCCCACAGCCTCATCATTGTGCAGAGGAACAGGAAAATGTGGGTAAGTTGTCACCACCCTGGGTGGCACCCAAAAATGTCACCATCCTAAACATCCTCCTGACCTTCATTTTAATTAAAAAAAAAATCGTGTTTTTTTCCCCTAATTTCAGACCAGGTAAGAGTCCCCATGGGCTGTCCAATCCCACCAGCACCACAGGATATTCTTACCTTAATTTTGCTCCAAATTGCTCTTTTTCCTCCCTGATTTCCTACCAGTGAAGCACCTGTGTGGGTGGTGGTCACTAAGAAACATCCATAAATTGACGCACCCCATAATTTTGACCAAAGTTGCTCTTTTCCCCCCCAGTTTCATGTCAGAGAAGCACCTCCATGGGTTGTCCCTCATCCTACCCCCACCATGCCTTGACGCATCCCATCATTTGTCCACAAACTCCCTCTTTTCCACCCAGATTCCTCCAAGTAGCCTTCACCCCTGTATCACCCCAAATCCCCTTTTTTCCCCTAATTCGGTGTTCTCCAGCTCAACGGGGTCCCCACGCCCTTGCCCTTGGAGCTCCCGGGGCCGTTGACCATCACGGAGACGCACGCGACCCTCCGGATCAGCCGAATCCCGGGATTCCTGGTGGAACTGGGCGCCACGGGGGTGACAGTGGAGGTGCCCAGGGAAGCACGGGCGACGCTCTGTGGCCTCTGCGGCGACTACGACGGTGCCACCAGCAACGACCTGCGAGGGCCCGACGGGACGGTGACGAGCGACGTGCAGGCACTGGCCAAGGCCTGGTGGGCGCCCGACTTCACCCAGGTGGGTGACACTGGGGGAGGGGTGTCGGGGGGATTTGGCTGTCTTGGGGGTGGCAGTAGGGGGAACAGTGCCAAAAAAAAGGAGGAGGGGGGGAATAGCCTGAAAAAGAGGGAAAGAATCCCCCCAAAAGGAGAAAGAAGGCCCAAAAGATGGAAAAGAGACCAAAAAGGGGAAAAAGAGTTCCCCAAAAGGGAGAAAAGAGCCCCCAAAAGATGGGAAAGAAGACCAAAAAGAGGGAGAAGAGCCAAAACTAGAGAAAGGACCCAAAAATCAGAGTAAAGGACCCCAAAATAGTGGAAAAAGAAAACAAAAAAGGGAGAAAGAGCACAGATGGGGGAAGTAACTCCAAAAGATGGAAAAAGAGACACATAAATGAGGAAAGGAGCTCAAAAGTTTGGGAGAAGAGAACAAATAAAGGGAGAAAAGACCCCTCAAAGAGGAAAAGAACTGAAACAAGTGGGAAAAGATAGAGGAGAAAAGAGGGGGGGGAAAGGGTGGAAAGAGGCCCCCAAATTTGATGAAAAGCTCAAAATGGTGGGAAAAAACACAAAGAATGGGTGAAGGACCCAGAAAAGCCGAGGGGGGATGGGGGAGGGGGGAAGAAGTATTAAAACGTAAGAAAGAGCCAAAAAAAAAAAATGCGGGGAAGAGAGAGAAAAAGGGGAAAGAGGCCAGAAATATATGGGAAAATATGTGAAAGCGGGGGGAGGGGGGGGTGGGATGGGGGGAGGAAAGCGACCAAAGAGAGACACCAGAAAAGGGGAAAGAGCCCCTCAAAAGCAAGGGGGGGGGGGGGGGGGGAACGACACGACGAAAAGCACAAAAAAGGGGGAAAAAAGCGCCCAAAACCAGGGAAAAGTGAATGAAAAATGGGGAAAGAGCCCCTCAGAGTGGGGAAAGAGACCAACAACAGAGGGGGAAGAGTTCAAAAATGGGCCTAACAAGTCCAGAAAAGGGGGAAAAGATCCTAAACCGGGGGAACTGCCACAAAGTCCCCCTCGATTTTCCCTTTCTTTCCACCCAGTGATGTGGAAAATTGACATTTCACCTGGGTGGCCGCACCCCATCACTGACGTCATCCTTAAACTGCCTCAGATCCGGAAAACCCGGATTTTTATAAACCCCGAACCTGTGTTTTGCCCCCGAAATAAAACCTGGGAGAAAACGCCGTTTGCGGGTGATCTGGAGATAAAATCCTGGGAGTTCTGGGAAAACACGAGCGTGGGAATGTGCTGAGGGCCAGCTGCGGGGCGGGGAGGGCTGTCCTGCCGCGGGCGGTTCCGTGTCCCCCCTTCCCCCGCCCCCCCCCCCCCCCGTCGGACTCA